>NC_088201.1:27564718-28247253 GCF_037126465.1 Ornithodoros turicata
CCAGCCGCGCACAGCTGTTTCGCTCTAGTTGGAGCTCGTCAGCCCGGAGCAGGGAAGTGACGCGATCTTGGTTCGGCGCTAACAGTGTGTCCTGGCAAGAATTCAGTGTTCCATGGTGATGGCGCCACCTGTGGAGGCCGCAGTGCAAGCCAGCAAGTGCATATACAAAGGAAAAATACCCCAAGCTCTGGGGCTGAACGCTGAGCATATGTCTATAATTTGGTCGTGCACACCCCGCCGAGGACTGCTGTTTCGCTCTACTTGGAGCTCGTCAGCCCGGAGCAGGGAAGTAAGACGATCTTGGTTCGGCTCTAACAGTGTGTCTTGGCAAGACATCAGTGTTCCACGGTGACGGCGCCACCGGTGGAGGCCGAAGTGCAATCCAGCAAGTACATAAACAAAGGAAAAATAGCCGAAGCTCTGTGGCTGCACGCTGAGCATATGCTTATAATTTGATCGTGCACTCCCAGCCGATGACAGCTGTTTCGCCCTACTTGGAGCTCGTCAGCCCGGCGCAGGGAAGTGACACGATCTTGGTTCGCCGCTAACAGTGTGCCTTGGCAAGACATCAGTGTTCGACGTTGACGGCGCCACCTGTGGGGGCCGCAGTGCAAGCCAGGAAGTACATATACAAAGGAAAAATAGCTGAAGCTATGTGGCTGCACGCTGAGCATATGTTTGATCGTGCACTCCCAGCCGAGGACAGCTGTTTCGCTCTAACTGGAGCCCGTCCGCCCGGCGCAGGGAAGAGACACGATCTTGGTTCGGCGCTAACAGTGTGTCCTGTCAAGAATTCAGTGTTCCATGGTGATGGCACCACCTGTGGAGGCCGCAGTGCAAGCCTGCAAGTGCACATACAAAGGAAAAATAGCACAAGCTCTGTGGCTGCACGCTGAGCATATGTTTGATCGTGCATTCCCAGCCGCGCACAGCTGTTTCGCTCTAGTTGGAGCTCCTCAGCCCGGCGCAGGAAAGTAACACGACCTTGGTTCGGCGCTAACAGTGTGTCCTGGCAAGACATCAGTGTTCCACGGTGACGGCGGCACCTGTGGATGCCGCATTGCAAGCCAGGAAGTACATATACAAAGGAAAAATAGCTGAAGCTCTGTGGCTGCACGCTGAGCATATGTTTGATCGTGCACTCCCAGCCGAGGACAGCTGTTTCGTTCTACCTGGAGCTCGTCAGCCCGGAGCAGGGAAGTGACACGATCTTGGTTCGCCGCTAACAGTGTGTCTTGGCAAGACATCAGTGTTCCACGTTGACGGCGCCACCTGTGGAGACCGCAGTGCAAGCCAGGAAGTACATATACAAAGGAAAAATAGCTGAAGCTCTGTGGCTGCACGCTGAGCATATGTTTGATCGTGCACTCCCAGCCGAGGACAGCTGTTTCGTTCTACCTGGAGCTCGTCAGCCCGGAGCAGGGAAGTGACACGATCTTGGTTCGCCGCTAACAGTGTGTCTTGGCAAGACATCAGTGTTCCACGTTGACGGCGCCACCTGTGGAGACCGCAGTGCAAGCCAGGAAGTACATATACAAAGGAAAAATAGCTGAAGCTCTGTGGCTGCACGCTGAGCATATGTTTGATCGTGCACTCCCAGCCGAGGACAGCTGTTTCGTTCTACCTGGAGCTCGTCCGCCCGGCGCAAGGAAGAGACACGATCTTGGTTCGGCGCTAACAGTGTGTCTTGGCAAGACATCAGTGTTCCACGTTGACGGCGCCACCTGTGGAGACCGCAGTGCAAGCCAGGAAGTACATATACAAAGGAAAAATAGCTGAAGCTCTGTGGCTGCACGCTGAGCATATGTTTGATCGTGCACTCCCAGCCGAGGACAGCTGTTTCGTTCTACCTGGAGCTCGTCAGCCCGGAGCAGGGAAGTGACACGATCTTGGTTCGCCGCTAACAGTGTGTCTTGGCAAGACATCAGTGTTCCACGTTGACGGCGCCACCTGTGGAGACCGCAGTGCAAGCCAGGAAGTACATATACAAAGGAAAAATAGCTGAAGCTCTGTGGCTGCACGCTGAGCATATGTTTGATCGTGCACTCCCAGCCGAGGACAGCTGTTTCGTTCTACCTGGAGCTCGTCCGCCCGGCGCAAGGAAGAGACACGATCTTGGTTCGGCGCTAACAGTGTGTCCTGGCAAGAATTCAGTGTTCCATGGTGATGGCGCCACCTGTGGAGGCCGCAGTGCAAGCCTGCAAGTGCACATACAAAGGAAAAATAGCCCAAGCTCTGTGGCTGCACGCTGAGCATATGTTTATAATTTGATCGTGCACTCCCAGCCGAGGACAGCTGTTTCGGTCTACTTGGAGCTCGTCAGTGCGGCGCAGGGAAGAGACACGATCTTGGTTCGGCGCAACAAGTGTGTCCTGGCAAGACATCAGTGTTCCACGGTGACGGCGCCACCTGTGGAGGCTCCAGTGCAAGCCTGCAAGTGCACATACAAAGGAAAAATAGCCCAAGCTCTGTGGCTTGACGCTGAGCATATGTCTATAATTTGATCGTGCACTCCCAGCCGAGGACAGCTGTTTCTCTCTACTTGGAGCTCGTCAGCCCGGCGCAGGGAAATGACACGGCCTTGGTTCGGCTCTAACAGTGTGTCTTGGCAAGGCATCAGTGTTCCACGGTGACGGCGCCACCTGTGGAGGCTCCAGTGCAAGCCAGCAAGTACATATACAAAAGAAAATAGCCGTAGCTATGTGGCTGCACACTGAGCATATGTTTATAATTTGATCGTGCACACCCAGCCGAGGACAGCTGTTTCGCTCTACTTGGAGCTCGTCAGCCCGGAGCAGGGAAGTGACACGATCTTGGTTCGCCGCTAACAGTGTGTCTTGGCAAGACATCAGTGTTCCACGTTGACGGCGCCACCTGTGGAGACCGCAGTGCAAGCCAGGAAGTACATATACAAAGGAAAAATAGCTGAAGCTCTGTGGCTGCACGCTGAGCATATGTTTGATCGTGCACTCCCAGCCAAGGATGCTGTTTCGCTCTACCTGGAGCTCGTCCGCCCGGCGCAGGGAAGAGACACGATCTTGGTTCGGCGCTAACAGTGTGTCCTGTCAAGAATTCAGTGTTCCATGGTGATGGCACCACCTGTGGAGGCCGCAGTGCAAGCCTGCAAGTGCACATACAAAGGAAAAATAGCCCAAGCTCTGTGGCTGCACGCTGAGCATATGTTTATAATTTGATCGTGCACCCCCAGCCGAGGACAGCTGTTACGCTCTACTTGGAGCTCGTCAGCCGGGAGCAGGGAAGTGACACGATCTTGGTTCGCCGCTAACAGTGTGTCTTGGCAAGACATCAGTGTTCCACGTTGACGGCGCCACCTGTGGAGACCGCAGTGCAAGCCAGGAAGTACATATACAAAGGAAAAATAGCTGAAGCTCTGTGGCTGCACGCTGAGCATATGTTTGATCGTGCATTCCCAGCCGAGGACAGCTGTTTCGCTCTAGTTGGAGCTCGTCAGCCCGGCGCAGGGAAATGACACGGCCTTGGTTCGGCTCTAACAGTGTGTCTTGGCAAGACATCAGTGTTCCACGGTGACGGCGCCACCTGTGGAGGCTCCAGTGCAAGCCAGCAAGTACATATACAAAAGAAAATAGCCGTAGCTATGTGGCTGCACACTGAGCATATGTTTCTAATTTGATCGTGCACACCCAGCCGAGGACAGCTGTTTCGCTCTACTTGGAGCTCGTCAGCCCGGAGCAGGGAAGTGACACGATCTTGGTTCGCCGCTAACAGTGTGTCTTGGCAAGACATCAGTGTTCCACGTTGACGGCGCCACCTGTGGAGACCGCAGTGCAAGCCAGGAAGTACATATACAAAGGAAAAATAGCTGAAGCTCTGTGGCTGCACGCTGAGCATATGTTTGATCGTGCATTCCCAGCCGAGGACAGCTGTTTCGCTCTAGTTGGAGCTCGTCAGCCCGGAGCAGGGAAGTGACACGATCTTGGTTCGGCGCTAACAGTGTGTCCTGGCAAGAATTCAGTGTTCCATGGTGATGGCGCCACCTGTGGAGGCCGCAATGAAAGCCAGCAAGTGCACATACAAAGGAAAAATAGCCCAAGCTCTGTGGCTGCACGCTGAGCATATGTTTATAATTTGATCGTGCACTCCCAGCCGAGGACAGCTGTTTCGGTCTACTTGGAGCTCGTCAGCGCGGCGCAGGGAAGAGACACGATCTTGGTTCGGCGCAACAAATGTGTCCTGGCAAGACATCAATGTTCCACGGTGACGGCGCCACCTGTGGAGGCCGCAGTGCAAGCCAGCAAGTGCACATACAAAGGAAAAATAGCCCAAGCTCTGTGGCTGCACGCTGAGCATATGTTTATAATTTGATCGTGCACTCCGAGCCGAGGACTGCTGTTTCGCTCTACTTGGAGCCCGTCAGCCCGGAGCAGGGAAGTAAGACGATCTTGGTTCGGCGCTAACAGTGTGTCCTGGCAAGACATCAGTGTTCCACGGTGACGGCGCCCCCTGTGGAGGCCGCAGTGCAAGCCAGCAAGTACATATACAAAGGAAAAATAGCCCAAGCTCTGTGGCTGCAAGCTGAGGATATGTTTATAATTTGATCGTGCACTCCCAGCAGAGGACAGCTTTTTCACTCTACCTTGAGCTCATCAGCCCGGCGCAGGGAAGTGACATGAGCTTGGTTCGGAGCTAACAGTCTGTCTTGGCAAGACATCAGTGTTCCACGGTAACAGCGCCACCTGTGGAGGCCGCAGTGCAAGCCCGCAAGTGCACATACAAAAGAAAATAGCCGTAGCTATGTGGCTGCACACTGAGCATATGTTTATAATTTGATCGTGCACACTCCGCCGAGGACAGCTGTTACGCTCTACTTGGAGCTCGTCAGCCGGGAGCAGGGAAGTGACACGATCTTGGTTCGCCGCTAACAGTGTGTCTTGGCAAGACATCAGTGTTCCACGTTGACGGCGCCACCTGTGGAGACTGCAGTGCAAGCCAGGAAGTACATATACAAAGGAAAAATAGCTGAAGCTCTGTGGCTGCACGCTGAGCATATCTTTGATCGTGCATTCCCAGCCGAGGACAGCTGTTTCGCTCTAGTTGGAGCTCGTCAGCCCGGAGCAGGGAAGTGACACGATCTTGGTTCGGCGCTAACAGTGTGTCCTGGCAAGAATTCAGTGTTCCATGGTGATGGCGCCACCTGTGGAGGCCGCAGTGCAAGCCAGCAAGTGCACATACAAAGGAAAAATAGCCCAAGCTCTGAGGCTGCACGCTGAGGATATGTTTATAATTTGATCGTGCTCTCCCAGCAGAGGACAGCTGTTTCGCTCTACCTGGAACTCGTCAGAATGGCGGAGGGAAGTGATACAATTTGGTTCGGCGCTAACAGTGTATCTTGGCAAGACATCAGTGTTCCACAGTGACGGCGCCACCCGTGGGGGCCGCAGTGCACGCCAGCAAGTACATATACAAAGGAAAAATAGCTGAAGGTCTGTGGCTGCACGCTGAGCATGTTTATGATTTGATCGTGCATTCCCAGCCGAGGACAGCTGTTTCGCTCTACTTGGAGCTCGTCAGCCCGGAGCAGGGAAGTGACACGATATTGGTTCGGTGCTAACAGTGTGTCTTGGTAAGACATCAGTTGTCCACGGTGACGGCGCCACCTGTGGAGGCCGCAGTGCAAGCCAGCAAGTACATATACAAAGGAAAAATAGCCGAAGCTCTGTGGCTGGACGCTGAGCATATGTTTATAATTTGATCGTGCATTCCCAGCCGAGGACAGCTGTTTCGCTCTACTTGGAGCTCGTCAGCCCAGAGCAGGGAAGTGACACGATCTTGGGACGGCGCTAACAGTGTGTCTTGGCAAGACATCAGTTTATAATTTGACCGTGCACTCCGAGCCGAGGACAGCTGTTTCGCTCTACCTGAAGCTCGTCAGCCCGGCACAGGGAAGTGACACGATCTTGGTTCGGCGCTAACAGTGTGTCTTGGCAAGACATGAGTGTTCCACGTTGACGGCGCCACCTGTGGAAGCCGCAGTGCGAGCCAGCAATTACATATACAAAGCAAAAATAGCCGAGGCTCTGTGGCTGTACGCTGATGATTTGCTTATAATTTGATCGTGCACTCCCAACCGATGACAGCTGTTTCGCTCTACTTGGAACTCGTCAGCCCGGAGCAGGGAAGTGACACGATCTGGGTTCGGCGCTATCAGTGTGTCTTGGCAAGACATCGGTTGTCCACGTTGACGGCGCCACCTGTGGAAGCCGCAGTGCGAGCCAGCAATTACATATACAAACGAAAAATAGCCGAGGCTCTGTGGCTGTACGCTGATGATTTGCTTATAATTTGATCGTGCACTCCCAGCCGATGACAGCTGTTTCGCTCTACTTGGAACTCGTCAGCCCGGCGCAGGGAAGTGACACGATCTGGGTTCGGCGCTATCAGTGTGTCTTGGCAAGACATCAGTGTTCCACGGTGACGGCGGCACCTGTGGAGACCGCAGTACAAGCCAGCAAGTACATATACAAAAGGAAAATAGTCCAAGCGTGTGGCTGCCCGCTGAGCGTATGTTTATAATTTGATCGTGCACTCCCAGCCGACGACAGCTGTTTCGCTCTACCTTGAGCTCGTCAGCCCGGCGCAGGGAAGTGACACGAGCTTGGTTCGGCGCTAACAGTGTGTCTTGGCAAGACATCAGTGTTCCACGGTGAGGGCGCCACTTGTGGAGGCCGCAGTGCAAGCCAACAAGTACATATACAAAGGAAAAATAGCCCAAGCTCTGTGGCTGCAAGCTGAGGATATGTTTATAATTTGATCGTGCACTCCCAGCAGAAGACAGCTGTTTCACTCTACCTTGAGCTCATGAGCCCGGCGCAGGGAAGTGACATGAGCTTGGTTTGGCGCTAACAGTGTGTCTTGGCAAGACATCAGTGTTCCACGGTGATGGCGCCACCTGTGGATGCCGCAGTGCAAGCCAGCAAGTACATATACAAAGGTTAAATAGCCGAAGCTCTGTGGCTGCACGCGGAGCATATGTTTATAATTTGATCGTGCACTCCCAGCAGAGGACAGCTGTTTCACTCTACCTTGAGCTCATCAGCCCGGCGCAGGGAAGTGACATGAGGTTGGTTCGTCGCTAACAGTGTGTCTTGGCAAGACATCAGTGTTCCACGGTGACGGCGCCACCTGTGGATGCCGCAGTGCAAGCCAGCAAGTACATATACAAAGGTTAAATAGCCGAAGCTCTGTGGCTGCACGCGGAGCATATGTTTATAATTTGATCGTGCACTCCCAGCTGAGGACAGCTGTTTCGCTCTACTTTGAGCTCATGAGCCCGGCGCAGGGAAGTGACACGATTTTGGTTCGGCGCTAACAGTGTGTCTTGGCAAGACATCAGTGTTCCACGGTGACGGCGCCACCTGTGGATGCCGCAGTGCAAGCCAGCAAGTACATATACAAAGGTTAAATAGCCGAAGCTCTGTGGCTGCACGCTGAGGATATGCTTATAATTTGATCCTGCACTCCCAGCCGAGGACAGCTGTTTCGCTCTATTTGGAGCTCGTCAGCCCGGCGCAGGGAAGTGACACAATCTTGGTTCGGCGCTAACAGTGTGTCTTGGCAAGACATCAGTATTCCACGTTGACGGCGCCACCTGTGGAAGCCGCAGTGCAAGCCAGCAAGTACACATACAAAGGAAAAATAGCCCAAGCTCTGTGGCTGCAAGCTGAGGATATGTTTATAATTTGATGGTGCACTCCCAACAGAGGACAGCTGCTTCACTCTACCTTGAGCTCATGAGCTCGGCGCAGGGAAGTGACATGAGCTTGGTTCGGCGCTAACAGTGTGTCTTGGCAAGACATCAGTGTTCCACGGTGACGGCGCCACCTGTGGATGCCGCAGTGCAAGCCAGCATGTACATATACAAAGGTTAAATAGCCGAAGCTCTGTGGCTGCACGCGGAGCATATGTTTATAATTTGATCGTACACTCCCAGCAGAGGACAGCTGTTTCACTCTACCTTGAGCTCATGAGCCCGGCGCAGGGAAGTGACATGAGCTTGGTTCGGCGCTAACAGTGTGTCTTGGCAAGACATCAGTGTTCCACGGTGACGGCGCCACCTGTGGATGCCGCAGTGCAAGCCAGCAAGTACATATACAAAGGTTGAATAGCCGAAGCTCTGTTGCTGCACGCGGAGCATGTGTTTATAATTTGATCGTGGACTCCCAGCTGAGGACAGCTGTTTCGCTCTACTTGGAGCTCGTCAGCCCGGAGCAGGGAAGTGACACGATTTTGGTTCGGCACTAACAGTGGTCTTGGTAAGACATCAGTGTTCCACGGTGACGGCGGCACCTGTGGAGGCCGCGTTGCAAGCAGCAAGTACATATACAAAGGAAAAATAGCCCAAGCTGTGTGGCTGCACGCTGAGGATATGCTTATAATTTGATCGTGCACTCCCAGGCGAGGACAGCTGTTTCGCTCTACTTGGAGCTCGTCAGCCCGGCGCAGGGAAGTGACACGATCTTGGTTCGGCGCTAACAGTCTGTCTTGGCAAGACATCAGTGTTCCACGGTGACGGCGCCACCTGTGGATGCCGCAGTGCACGCCAGCAAGTACATATACAAAGGTTAAATAGCCGAAGCTCTGTAGCTGCACGCGGAGCATATGTTTATAATTTGATCGTGCACTCCCAGCAGAGGACAGCTGTTTCACTCTACCTTGAGCTCATGAGCCCGGCGTAGGGAAGTGACATGAGCTTGGTTCGGCGCTAACAGTGTGTCTTGGCAAGACATCAGTGTTCCACGGTGACGGCGCCACCTGTGGATGCCGCAGTGCAAGCCAGCAAGTACATATACAAAGGTTAAATAGCCGAAGCTCTGTGGCTGCACGCGGAGCATATGTTGATAATTTGATCGTGCACTCCCAGCTGAGGACAGCTGTTTCGCTCTACTTTGAGCTCGTCAGCCCGGAGCAGGCAAGTGACACGATTTTGGTTCGGCGCTAACAGTGGTCTTGGTAAGACATCAGTGTTCCACGGTGACGGCGGCACCTGTGGAGGTCGCATTGCAAGCAGCAAGTACATATACAAAGGAAAAATAGCCCAAGCTGTGTGGCTGCACGCTGAGGATATGCTTATAATTTGATCCTGCACTCCCAGCCGAGGACAGCTGTTTCGCTCTATTTGGAGCTCGTCAGCCCGGCGCAGGGAAGTGACACAATCTTGGTTCGGCGCTAACAGTGTGTCTTGGCAAGACATCAGTATTCCACGTTGACGGCGCCACCTGTGGAAGCCGCAGTGCAAGCCAGCAAGTACATATACAAAGGGAAAATAGCCCAAGCTCTGTGGCTGCAAGCTGAGGATATGTTTATAATTTGATCGTGCACTCCCAGCAGAGGACAGCTGCTTCACTCTACTTGGAACTCGTCAGCCCGGAGCAGGGAAGTGACACGATCTGGGTTCGGCGCTATCAGTGTGTCTTGGCAAGACATCAGTGTTCCACGGTGACGGCGCCACCTGTGGAGACCGCAGTACAAGCCAGCAAGAACATATACAAAAGGAAAATAGTCCAAGCGTGTGTCTGCCCGCTGCGCGTATGTTCATAATTTGATCGTGCACTCCCAGCCGACGACAGCTGTTTCGCTCTACCTTGAGCTCGTCAGCCCGGCGCAGGGAAGTGACACGAGCTTGGTTCGGCGCTAACAGTGTGTCTTGGCAAGACATCAGTGTTCCACGGTGAGGGCGCCACCTGTGGATGCCGCAGTGCAAGCCAGCAAGTACATGTACAAAGGTTAAATAGCCGAAGCTCTGTGGCTGCACGCGGAGCATATGTTGATAATTTCATCGTACACTCCCAGCAGAGGACAGCTGTTTCACTCTACCTTGAGCTCATGAGCCCGGCGCAGGGAAGTGACATGAGCTTGGTTCGGCGCTAACAGTGTGTCTTGGCAAGACATCAGTGTTCCACGGTGACGGCGCCACCTGTGGATGCCGCAGTGCAAGCCAGCAAGTACATATACAAAGGTTAAATAGCCGAAGCTCTGTGGCTGCACGCGGAGCATGTGTTTATAATTTGATCGTGCACTCCCAGCTGAGGACAGCTGTTTCGCTCTACTTGGAGCTCGTCAGCCCGGAGCAGGGAAGTGACACGATTTTGGTTCGGCACTAACAGTGGTCTTGGTAAGACATCAGTGTTCCACGGTGACGGCGGCACCTGTGGAGGCCGCGTTGCAAGCAGCAAGTACATATACAAAGGAAAAATAGCCCAAGCTGTGTGGCTGCACGCTGAGGATATGCTTATAATTTGATCGTGCACTCCCAGCCGAGGACAGCTGTTTCGCTCTACTTGGAGCTCGTCAGCCCGGCGCAGGGAAGTGACACGATGTTGGTTCGGCGCTAACAGTCTGTCTTGGCAAGACATCAGTATTCCACGTTGACGGCGCCACCTGTGGATGCCGCAGTGCAAGCCAGCAAGTACATATACAAAGGTTAAATAGCCGAAGCTCTGTGGCTGCACGCGGAGCATATGTTTATAATTTGATCGTGCACTCCCAGCTGAGGACAGCTGTTTCGCTGTACTTTGAGCTCGTCAGCCCGGAGCAGGGAAGTGACACGATTTTGGTTCGGCGCTAACAGTGTGTCTTGGCAAGACATCAGTATTCCACGTTGACGGCGCCACCTGTGGAAGCCGCAGTGCAAGCCAGCAAGTACATATGCAAAGGAAAAATAGCCCAAGCTCTGTGGCTGCAAGCTGAGGATATGTTTATAATTTGATCGTGCACTCCCAGCAGAGGACAGCTGCTTCACTCTACCTTGAGCTCATGAGCCCGGCGCAGGGAAGTGACATGAGCTTGGTTCGGCGCTAACAGTGTGTCTTGGCAGGACATCAGTGTTCCACGGTGACGGCGCCACCTGTGGATGCCGCAGTGCACGCCAGCAAGTACATATACAAAGGAAAAATAGCCCAAGCTCTGTGGCTGCATGCTGAGGATATGTTTATAATTTGATCGTGCACTCCCAGCAGGGGACAGCTGCTTCACTCTACCTTGAGCTCATGAGCCCGGCGCAGGGAAGTGGCATGAGCTTGGTTCGGCGCTAACAGTGTGTCTTGGCAAGACATCAGTGTTCCACGGTGACGGCGCCACCTGTGGATGCCGCAGTGCAAGCCAGCAAGTACATATACAAAGGTTAAATAGCCGAAGCTCTGTGGCTGCACGCGGAGCATATGTTTATAATTTGATCGTACACTCCTAGCAGGGGACAGCTGTTTCACTCTACCTTGAGCTCATGAGCCCGGCGCAGGGAAGTGACATGAGCTTGGTTCGGCGCTAACAGTGTGTCTTGGCAAGACATCAGTGTTCCACGGTGACGGCGCCACCTGTGGATGCCGCAGTGCACGCCAGCAAGTACATATACAAAGGAAAAATAGCCCAAGCTCTGTGGCTGCAAGCTGAGGATATGTTTATAATTTGATCGTGCACTCCCAGCAGAGGACAGCTGCTTCACTCTACCTTGAGCTCATGAGCCCGGCGCAGGGAAGTGACATGAGCTTGGTTCGGCGCTAACAGTGTGTCTTGGCAAGACATCAGTGTTCCACGGTGACGGCGCCACCTGTGGATGCCGCAGTGCAAGCCAGCAAGTACATATACAAAGGTTAAATAGCCGAAGCTCTGTGGCTGCACGCGGAGCATATGTTTATAATTTGATCGTACACTCCTAGCAGGGGACAGCTGTTTCACTCTACCTTGAGCTCATGAGCCCGGCGCAGGGAAGTGACATGAGCTTGGTCCGGCGCTAACAGTGTGTCTTGGCAAGACATCAGTGTTCCACGGTGACGGCGCCACCTGTGGATGCCGCAGTGCAAGCCAGCAAGTACATATACAAAGGTTAAATAGCCGAAGCTCTGTGGCTGCACGCGGAGCATATGTTTATAATTTGATCGTACACTCCTAGCAGGGGACAGCTGTTTCACTCTACCTTGAGCTCATGAGCCCGGCGCAGGGAAGTGACATGAGCTTGGTCCGGCGCTAACAGTGTGTCTTGGCAAGACATCAGTGTTCCACGGTGACGGCGCCACCTGTGGATGCCGCAGTGCAAGCCAGCAAGTACATATACAAAGGTTAAATAGCCGAAGCTCTGTGGCTGCACGCGGAGCATGTGTTTATAATTTGATCGTGCACTCCCAGCTGAGGACAGCTGTTTCGCTTTACTTGGAGCTCGTCAGCCCGGAGCAGGGAAGTGACACGATTTTGGTTCGGCGCTAACAGTGGTCTTGGTAAGACATCAGTGTTCCGCGGTGACGGCGGCACCTGTGGAGGCCGCGTTGCAAGCAGCAAGTACATATACAAAGGAAAAATAGCCCAAGCTGTGTGGCTGCACGCTGAGGATATGCTTATAATTTGATCGTGCACTCCCAGCCGAGGACAGCTGTTTCGCTCTACTTGGAGCTCGTCAGCCCGGCGCAGGGAAGTGACACGATCTTGGTTCGGCGCTAACAGTGTGTCTTGGCAAGACATCAGTGTTCCACGTTGACGGCGCCACCTGTGGAGACCGCAGTGCAAGCCAGGAAGTATATATACAAAGGAAAAATAGCTGAAGCTCTGTGGCTGCACGCTGAGCATATATTTGATCGTGCACTCCCAGCCGAGGACAGCTGTTTCGCTCTACCTGGAGCTCGTCCGCCCGGCGCAGGGAAGAGACACGATCTTGGTTCGGCGCTAACAGTGTGTCCTGGCAAGAATTCAGTGTTCCATGGTGATGGCACCACCTGTGGAGGCCGCAGTGCAAGCCTGCAAGTGCACATACAAAGGAAAAATAGCCCAAGCTCTGTGGCTGCACGCTGAGCATATGTTTATAATTTGATCGTGCACTCCCAGCCGAGGACAGCTGTTTCGGTCTACTTGGAGCTCGTCAGCGCGGCGCAGGGAAGAGACACAATCTTGGTTCGGCGCTAACAGTGTGTCTTGGCAAGACATCAGTATTCCATGTTGACGGCGCCACCTGTGGAAGCCGCAGTGCAAGCCAGCAAGTACATATACAAAGGAAAAATAGTCCAAGCTCTGTGGCTGCAAGCTGAGGATATGTTTATAATTTGATCGTGCACTCCCAGCAGAGGACAGCTGCTTCACTCTACCTTGAGCTCATGAGCCCGCACACACTGTTATCTCCGAACCAAGATCGTGTCACTTGCCTGCGCCGGGCTAACGAGCTCCAAGTAGAGCGAAACAGCTGTCCTCGGCTGGGAGTGCACGGTCAAATTATAAACATATGCTCAGCGTGCAGCCACATAGCTTCGGCTACTTTTCGTTTGTATATGTAGTTGCTGGCTTGCACTGCGGGCTCCACAGATGGCACCGTCACCATGGAACACTAATGTCTTTCCATGACACACTGTTAGCGCCGAATCAAGATTGTGTCAATTCCCTCTGCCGGGCTGACGAGCTCCAAGTAGAGCGAAACAGCTGTCCTCGGCTGGGAGTGGAGGATCAAATTATAAATAAATAACTAAATATATATATTATATACACGTTGCGTTGGCAACTGGGTGCAAGGGGATTTATATTGTCTAGAGGTCGACAATAAAGCCTGGATGGGGTAAGTTCGCCACTCATCCCTGCGGTTACCGTGGTACATGGAGCGTCTGGATGAAGGCTACTGAGGGATGCTCGCATGTTGTTTGTGGTGGGTAGCCCTCCTGAACTTTCCAAATCCCAGCGCAAGAGGGACTGCACACCCCTTCCTCTCCCCTCCGCTGTGCCACCATCATCTCACTCCGCCCCCTTTCACCCGTCCCCCTTCTCCCTCCTGTGTGCACTGAGCCACCACCCTCGTGCAGGCTGACCGTCCCAACATCATCCAAACCCCCCCCCCCCCCCCCCAATAAAGCTATTCTGGTGTTTCGTTCACGGTAATGGCAGTCTGGTGGGCCTGACAGAACGTGAGTGAGTGCGAGAGAGTGTGTGTACTTTGGCGTGCTGAAAAGTTCTCGACCTGACAAGGAAGAACGCGGCCTAGTGTCATAAACCTTTACTACAAATTCGACATATTCACCTCGAAGTTCAACGCATTTCGCACTTCGTTCTTTAGCCACTGAAAAAAGAAATCCGAAGCCTGCTCTCCGAAATATGCTTTAGCTGCTCCTATCACATCCGAGACCTCTGAGAATCTCTTTCCTTTCTAACTTTTTTCAGGTTTAGAAACAAAAGATTGTCCGATGGGGAAAAATCCGGCGACTACGGCGGATGCTCAACGCATTCAGATCGCGAGTCCTTCAGAACTTCCTTTGTCTTGCCTGCTTTGTGAGCCTGTGCATCGTCCTGCAAGCTAGCTGGTGTAACTGCGACGAGGGTAACACCTCCTTGAGTTTGAGGAGTTCAGATCAAGGACAAATTGTGCGAAGAAACAGAGAACAACAGGGAGATGCTACCGTCGTGGGAGCTATGCTCAGTCGGTAGCAGTCGAGGGTCTTGCTGCAGTCAGCAGCTGAAATGTCATCAGGGGTCCTTCGAATGCGTCAAACAAAACGGTGTCTCCTGGGCTGTAGGACTCGTCGGTGCAGGTGATAGCTCATCCTCTCGGACGTCGTAGCTCGTATTCATATCCAGCTAAGTTCAAACACTATCCTGTCTGTGTAGGTGAGAACATACGCGGCATAAAATTTTTGCCTACCTACAGGGTTGATCTAGCAAACGTTACACATTTCGATCTCATCGTAAAAACAGAAGACGGAGTTTAGCTTACCGATAGACATTTATCTGAAGTTTTATTTTAATTTTCTTGTAAGCACTATGGTCCCGTAGAAAGAAAATTAAAAAGCATGCAAAAACTCGTCCATGTCTGATTCACATTCACATCACCTCACACAGGCGGCGCTGCCTACAACGATGTGACACGCCCATTCTGACCATGATTCTGAATTTATGCACTAATCCTCTTCGTCTGTATGTTGCCGCCACCTGTGTGCGGTGAAATGAAAATGAAGCGCACACAGGGGAAAATGGCGGCTTTTGAGTGAGATAGGCCATAGAAAATGCATAGAGAGGGATTTTGCTTGATTTTTAATTTTTCTTCTACAGGACCATAACCCTCACAAAAAATTCCAACAAAACTTCAGACAAATGGCTACCAGTCTGCGAAGTTTGAGGTTGTCTTCTATTTTTACGATGCAGTCGAAATGTGTAACGTTTGCTAGACCAACCCTGCGAAGAGTGGTCGATGACCTGTGAAGACTTAAGAGCCCTCCCTGCCATCGCATTTGTAGATCTTTTTTTTTTGTTAGATTTGTATCGGTCCAGGTGTGACACAAAATAAGGAAACCAAGTCACCGCATATTTTTAAACATGTTACGTACGATTTATTTGTCAAGCTAATTACTGTCCCCACGGTTATGCTTTTCATGCAGAATATAGGCACATATGGAAATTGTCGACATTAGAGATGTCGACTAAACCTCCCAGTTTAGTACGAAGGAAAATCAAGAATATTTGGCGTAAAGCAATCATGCTCCCGGGCTGCGTCGTAAAGGCGCGACCCAGCCTCCAAAAAAAAAAAGAAGACAAAAAAGTAGCTCTCCTGCCTAGAAGCAGAGCTGTATAAGTTACTAAAAGTGATAATTAAGTTAGTTACAGTTGCGCATCAAATGTAATTGAGTTACTCTCCAGTTACTTCAGGAGGTGTACGTTTAAAGTGACCAGATATCACGACGTCTCCCACAGCGTGTTGAAAAATAATCATGTTTATGCCAGAAGTTCATAATTTACACAATGAACTCGATGATACTAATATTTATGTGAACAACCGAAACTTTTATGCGGAAAACATAACATCTGAGCAGAAGCAAGAAAGCACGTCTAACATCAATGTTAAATTAGTCGCTATGGTACTATGGTATGGTATTGAAGTGGCGCATACATATCACTGTAAAACAAATTCATGAAAACGAAAGTTACAGATAACTGATTGGATGTGATGGGTGACCACAAGAACAGTTAAAACATTGTTAGACTATGTATGTTTTAAAATAATGCTAAAACCTGTGCAAGACCAGTAGTTATAAGAAAAATGAAAAACCTGATCGCAGTAGAAAAGACTCAGCCGTTGGAAAGAGCCAATAACGCAGACAGAAATTTACAGCAGAATCGTTAAACCACAGCAGAAAGTAACTCGAGTACCAGTTAGAGGTAAAATGTTATTAAATCACAGTTACTCATTTTTAAAAGTATTTAGGAACAAGAACTTAGTTACTTGTAATTAATTACTTCCAGAAATCAGCAGAGTAGGAATATAGGGTGAACTCATCACCTTGAGGAGAAATGGCAAATCCTTGATTCGATTTCGCCTTCATCCGTCCACAGTCATGAGCTTGTTTACGGGCATGCTTAATGCAGCATTGTCGTCGTCACGTCATCGATGAATCAATCAAATCAAATCCGAACCCTCCGCAGGTTCGTGACAGCGTTCAGCCTCATCTTCTGTACCGTAACTTTCGAAATACACGGAAAAAGTTGAGTCTACGATTGCGTGCTATACATCGATACATTTCCGCATATGACCGCCAGTGACCTTGCTTTGCTTTTTGAAGTATGTTTCCTCTTGACTGGTTTACTTCCACGGTAGTAATTAGTCTTCGCCTTTGATGACAATTCAAACAGTTGCGACATTACCGTCACCAGCTCATAAATTAAAGCTCGAATACACCTTCAAATTCAGGCGCATCAATTCCCAAGGAAATGCCCCTTTAATCTTTTATTGCTACCTCCCTCTCCTCTCGGAGCGAAGAAAGAAAAAGGCATCCGGTCTGACACTCTTTTGGAAGATGGTCCCAAGAGAGAAAAAAGGCAGCGCTTCTGGTCAGTGCGAGCGAGAACGGTTGAACGCCTCTGGCGGCGAAACCGAATACGAAGAACGAGAAGCCGTCAGGACGACCCCTGTCGGACACCGACCTTCACCAATCAGATGCTGGCTTTTCTTTTTCTTCTTATTCTTTTTTTTTTTTTTTGCGTGAGTGTGTAGGGATCCTTTGAATGTATCTCTTGATGCTGTTCTTTTTGTGAACTTTACTTTATTTTTCTCTCTCTTCTTTCTTGTTTTCTTTCTTTCTTTCTTTTTTTTGCGGAGTAGATTCGCGGGGCCAAACGGGGAATCTGCTCGGAGCCGGTTTGTCCACTTGCGCATCGTGGCTCAGGTGAATGCTTCCATGCGCGCGAGTGAGACCCTCGTCCGTAGCTCGAAACGTTCAAACAATTTGATGCCTTGCGTAACGCGGTATATGGAACCACGGTTGTGTTAGTAATTTTCTTTCAAAACGGCGCAGTCATCTCGTTCCTTGTACAAAATATGCACCAATATGCGTAGTTCTGCGTCAGAGAGGTAATGGTTGCAAAAAAAAAAAAAAAATAATAATAATAAGAAAACAAATCCCGGACTGTACATTGTGGTGAAAGACGGCCTTCGGGCCTGTACTTATAGTCCAACAGCTATCTTCATTTATTTCCTACGTCTTTGCAGGCTGGTGGAACGTCACGTAACCATACCTCGGCAAAATTCATTCAAGAGCATGCTCACTCATGCTCATTGTGGCGAATGAGCTGAGCATGAGTGGGAAAAGGGAGAGTTGAGCGCGAGATGAGTCAGCATGAGTGAGAAAAAGGAGAGCTGAACAGGGAGTCAGTGAGCATGAGTAAGAAAACGGAGCTGAGCAGGAGAAGAGTAAGCATGAGAGAGCAAACGAGGAGACGAGCATGAGCAAAGCTCACTCATGAGGATGCTCGTTCATGCTGAGTGTAGTGAATGAGCTTGAGTAACGCTCACGCAGGTGAACTGCGAAGGTCTGATGCCCCCCTTCCTTGCGATTCCAGATACAATACAGTTCCCTTACACCTTATATCACAACCTACATGGTTTCATTTTCACTTCACGTTACCTTACTCCCCTCTCCTAACCTCATGTCACCCTCACGTAATCCCCTCACACGAGCTCAACTCTCTGGTGCCTGTGAGAAAACCTACCCAAGGGAAGGCATGCTCACAGTACCTGCATTAGGGGAGGTCGACAGGACTTCGGGGTTTAGTGACTTAGAGGCAGCATGAGACAGAGCCAGTACTGGACAGAAAAAAGCTTTACTGGCACTGTTTAGTAAGTGCAGTGAGCACCAGATTGGGATGGTGCTTTGGGAGAGCCATGTCAGACGCCGCGGGGCCAGGTATATGGACTAACATGAGAGAACTGATGTTCTGAGGCTGGAACAACATAGAAGGGACAAATACATACAAAGCCTCAATTTGCCTAAGAAATTAACGATGGAAGATGAAAGTCACTGAAAAGGCTAGCCAGCTGTAGGAGCATCTTTCATCGTTAATTTCTTCGGCAAATTGAGGCTGTGTATGTATTTGTCCCTTCTATGTTGTTCCAGCCTCAGAACATCAGTTTTCTCGTGTTCAACAGTTGCCGCCTGCGTCGATCCCGTCGTATGAATGTGTGTATGAGTGAGCAAAAATGTAAGAGTGAAAGGAGAATGAGTGAGAGAGGGTGGCTGGTTTGTCCCTTCAGATGACGCACCCTGGAAGTCGCTGAGAAGGCGTGTTAGCTCAGCTCAATTGGTAGAGCCCTGGACCGGCAATCCAGAAGATGTGGGTTCGACTCCTACAGCTCGCTAACCTTTTCAGTGACTTTCATCTTTCATCGTTAATATGGACTAAGTTCACGACTGCGTGCGCGGAGCCAGGAACTGCTGTCGTGGAAGAATTCCGGGGCAGCGCAGCGGGAACCGGGACCAGTTGTCGGTGAGGCGTTGCACAAGCCCAAGTGTCAGGAAGGAACCGCCCGTGAAAAGTCTGCAACCAGCCTCCAGGATCGATGTTGCCGTCCCGTCGCGAGCCAAACCACAATCGCTCTCGAACACCATTTGCCTCTTCCTTCTCGTGCTCTGGTTCGCCACCCGTGCCTCTTTTCCCTCTGAGTCTCCTTGATTACGTCTCTCTCCTCATATCTCGTTACGCTCTTAACAACCTAGAGATGTGTGAGATGAGATGGCAAACGAGGCAATTCCGTGCGGCGAGCGTGGTCACACAGAGACCTCAGGCATAGACGGGCAGCCGAGCTGAGGATGAATGAGCATGAGTGAGCAAACGGAAACCTGAACAGCGAGTGAGTGAGCAAACGAAGAGCTGAGTGGGGAGTGTGGGAGCATGAGTGAGCAAACGGAGAGCTGAACAGAGAGTGAGTGAGCATGAGTGAGTAAGCGGAGAGCTGATCACGGAGTGAGTGAGCTGCAGTACGAATGCCGACCTCTGCACGCAGGCGTCATATATGCATCCTCAACATCCTTTACAACCTGAGGTCCTATAAGGGCCCCTCCCTAGACAGTCTTTTCGGTCACAGCGCCAAACACGGCTTACCGAATAAAACAGCATAGTACTCGTAATGCGTTGCCGCATTATCCTTGCTAAAAAGAAATTGCTAAATTTATATTTTATGTTTTTTTTTCGGGTGTAAGCACTATGGGTCCTGGACAACGACTGGAAATCAAAGGACTTATCCTGGAACTTGCATATAGCCAAGGACTTTTACTCCTTTTGGGGAGTAATTGCATTGCCACAAAAAATAGTCCCTTTCGGGAGTAAATGCACGGGAGTAAATGAATGTCACAGAGTGAAGACCGCATTTCACCCGCTGTTGTAAGAGTCCCAGGTACATAATTGGTGCGCATGCATGAAAATACCTTGAAGCAAACCGTCAACGGTGATATATCGAGTGATATAAAATCTTGCGCCATACTAGGGCACAATTTGCGAAGAAAGATGCGCCAACTGTTTTCTTACTCTGTGTGGCTGGAAAATTGCGACGCTGTCGGAGTTATACAGCCTTATGCCGTTCAAATCGACCAAGGGCACATATTTACGTACACTGTTGCATTTAGGAGACCATTCGCGAAGTTTAGTGACAATTTGCAGTCCTGGGGAGTAAATGTCGGGACTAAATGTTGGGTTAGGGGACTAAAATGGGGAGTAATTGCAGACTAGGGGAGTAGAAGCTACAATTACTCCCCGTTTTACTCCTTTTTTTCTTAGAGTGCACTCTTGACACTTGACACTCTTGACTCTTGTCTCTACGCCAGTTAGCCTCTACGCTTTCAGCTTGTTCGGTCGGCTGAAGGTGTCCTTTTCGTACGTCTCACGGTCCCATGTTCTGTTTGTATCACGCAAGACCTGGGCTGTCTTGCCGGACTGAGCACCGTTCCGCATTGTGTGGTTCCCAGAGTTGATAGGCGATCTGTCCCGCGCCTTCCGGCGATGGTTGTAGTTGGGTGCCCGTCTTGCCTGTTCCCGGACATTTCGTTCCTTGTACACATGCAAAGATTTCGAGTAGGTTTCAAAGCTGATTCTATCAGAAGCTGCCTGCCAATTAGAAGTTCTCCGGGTGAGAATCCCTCGGATCCCAGCGTCGCACGGTGTGCCAGTAAGGCTCGCTCGAGGTTCGGTGCCTTCTTGGCCAGGTTTTTGGCCGTTTGAACCGCTCTTTCAGCTTCGCCATTACTTTGGGGATAGTATGGGCTCGACGCGACTTGCTCTATTCCCCAGTTCTCACAAAAGCTCTTGAACTCTCCAGAACCAAATGGTGGTGCATTGTCCGACGGTATGATATCAGGTATGCTGAAGCGTGCGAATATTATCTCCAGCTTTCGGATAACGCCCTCGGTTGTTGTTGCTCTTAACTCTACCATTTCGAAGAACTTCGAGTAGTAGTCAACCACAATTATTCAGTTCTGACCATTGGCATAGTAGAGGTCCATTCCGATAGTTTTCCATGGCCTCTCTGGTAGTTCAGCCTGTGTTTCTGTCCGTGGTGGTTACAACTTATGGCACGTTTGGCATCTGTTCACGTAGTCCTGTATATGCTGACTTATGCCTGGCCACAACACCGACTCCCGTGCTCTTGCTTTACATCGCACGATTCATTGATGCCCTGTGCGGATACACTCGAAAACTTCCCGTCGAAGAGTCGGTGGAATCATTAGCCTCGACCGTCGCATTAGTAGACCATATGTGACTGATAGTTCCGCCGCCATGCTTGTGCAGATGCTTCTTGGCATCTTGTGTTTTCCACCTTTAGCTACTGACTCTGACAGTATTCCGGGATCCTTGTCAAAGCCCAGTCTTTCTTTGGCTCTTTTCGTATGCGCTGAAGCATGTCAGAAGAAGACGGCAGCCACTCCACTGCTAACGTTTCCTAAACTTGTATTTTTGTTTCTAAACACTGGCCTGTTGACGCATCACCGGACTACTTGACAGAACGTCTACTGTATACCACTACGTGTGCTTTCCTGGAACGTGGATGATCCTGAAGCCGTACTCAGGGATGCGCCTGCTAAATGTCTATAGCCGTTGCGTCAACTCATCAATCCTCTCCGCAAAGAAGAGTGGCACGAGCTGTTTCGGTGCGAACTGTAGTCCGAAGAGATACATTCTCTGCGTACTTCTGTTCCGTGGTCAACAGAGCACGTGAGGCATATGCAACCGATAGCCGGTATCCCTAGTCTGCTGTAGCAGTGCAGCACCGAGACCATAGGAAGACGCATCTGGCGGTACTGTAAGATGTCTCCTAGGGTTATAATCGGTCAAAACTTCGGACTTAGTGAGAGGTTCTTTTATCGCCTAAAATGCCTTTTATTGGGCTGGTCCCCAGGTCCAACTTGCTTTTAGGTGAAGGTCTCGCGGGGCCTTCGTCTTGTCTGCTAGTTCTGGCACAAACTTTGCAAGGTACTATGCCAAGATAAAACCTCAGCCCTGTCGTGTTCTCTGGATGCCTCACTTTCAAAACGGCCTCTGTCTTCGCCGGATCTACTGACATTTCGTGTTCATCGATAATGTACCCCGACAATAGTGTCTTCGTTTTATGAAATTCACAATTCTTGGAGTTCAGTGTCACCCCACACTCCTGGAGGCATAGCAGTACTTTTTCTAGCTTGATGTCGTGGTCCCTATTGTCCTTTCCGAAAACAATGACTTCATTCGTGTGGCGGTCGAGACCTGCAGGATTAGGTACATTTCCCTTCGGAAAAGCTCCGGCGCCGTAGCAATACCGAAAGGTAACCTCCGGAATTGAGATCTACGAGGGGTGTTCAAGTCAAACCGGGACTTTTCATTTTTCCCAAAAGTAAAATGAACTTACAGGCGAGAAATTAGTTTTATTTTTCAACGTAATCTCCAGCTGCATTAATGCACTTGTCCCAGCGTTTCACGAGGGCTTGGATGCCAGCAGCGTAGAAATCCTTACCGGCGCGTAGCTGCCATGATCGGACCGCATTCTTGACCTCGTCGTCGCAGCTGAAGTGGCGGCCCCCAAGGAACGCCTTCAGTGGCCCGAAGAGATGGAAATCGCTGAGGGCGAGGTCTGGACTGTAAGTGGGATGTGGCAGCAACTCCCAGCCAGGTTCCTGTAAGGTGCGTGTCGTGAGATGCGCGGTATGCGGGCGTGCATTGTCCTGTAGGAGGAGGACTCCTTTGGTGATGAGGCCCGGCCGCTTTTGCTTCAGCGCCTTATGTACATCCCTGAGAACATGGAGTAATATGCACTATTGATGGTGGTACCACTGGGCAGGAAATCAACATGAACAACGCCAGCCTTGTCCCAGAAAACCGTGGCCATGACCTTACCCGCAGACGGGGTGCTTCGGAAATTCGTGGGAGCTGGCGAGCCCGGACGCTTCCACTGTTTTGATGCGCGTTTAGACTCAGGAATGAAACGGTGCACCCACGTTTCATCGCACGTGATGATCCGATCAAGGAACGGCTGTCCTTCAGTGTCGAAACGGTACCTTTGCTCTTGGGAGATTTCCAGTCTTCTCTGCCGGTCAAACACGGAGAGCTGCCTCGGGACCCAACGGGCACTAACTTTCCGAAACTGGAGGTGTTTATGAATGATAGTGTTCAACGTTCCCACAGAAAGGTCCGTCTTTCGAGCCAGTTCGAGACATGTTATCCGTCGGTCCTTGAGGATTAGGCGCTCCACAAGTTGGATGTTCTCAGGAATTCTGACACTGGGCTCTGAGCCGCCCCGGCCGGGATCGTCCTGCACTGATGTACGGCCGTCACGGAACCGTTTGCACAACTCAAGTGTAACGTGGCCATACTGAGCCTGAAGTCTTCTGTGAATTTCAGATGACTTTATGCCTTCATTCACGAGAAACTTCATGACAATTCGCTGTTCGATGTGCGCGCTCACCTCGTTGTCGGCCATCTTGCCCAGCACGTGTCTCCTGTTTTGCACAAACTTTGGACCACCACGTCGTGAACGCGGAGGCCTGTCGCGTGTGAAAATGACGAAAAAGAAGTAGCGCGAGCCATTTGTACACTCAGGAGACAGAAAGTCCCGGTTTGACTTGAACACCCCTCGTACCAACCGGAGTAATGAACGTCGTCAACTCTTGCGACTCCGGATCAAGTGGAAATTGCCAGTATCCTGCGTTGGCGTTCGGTTGGCGTCCAACTGAACATGCTCGCGCCCGAGAATTTAGCGAGATTCTCTTCGACAGTTGGTATGGAGCAACCTCTCGCGGATGACTTGGGTATTCAGTTCGCCATAGCCAACACAGATTCTCAACTGACCGTCCTTATTCATAGCTATTGACATTGGAGCGCACCACTCAGTAGCGTGCTCCATCTTCCTGATGACGCCCACCAGTACCATACACTGCAGCTCTTGCTGTACTGCTGGAAGAAGCGGTATATGAACCCGCCCTTACAAGAATTAGTTTGGCCAGTCTATTGACATCCTTTGCACTATTGAATATATATCCTGTCTGTTTCAAGTCTATAGACATCTTTTGGACTACCGTGTATCCTTTCTTTGGCCTGTCAATGGAAGATTGGCACCAACAGTCTATGGACAACCTGATATGAAAAGAAAATTGACATCTGTCATTGCCTCTCTATGGCATCTCCTGTAGACTGACAATAGACTGGCCGTAGTCCACCTTGCCCTTTCTGTCATTATGATATGCACCCTATTCGGATTCATGAACTGTGATATGTTGAATCAGAAACTCTGTTGAGTTCTCGTTGTGTGAAAGCGTATTGATGTTTCTTAACCTGTGTTGAGAAGCAGTACGAGGCCATCATTAGCACACGTCTAGGATCATCGAGGATAATCCTCAGTGCCATTTGCAATAGCTTAACCAGTGTTTTCAGGACGAGACGTCCACCTCTGAGCACCTAGCACGTGCAGTTAGAAAGGCACATGCAGCACTGGCATCTCCTTCCTAAGCGAAAACAGACACCATATATTGCTTGACTCGCGAGCTTCCGCAAATTCGAGTGTCCTGCTTGCCTCTGACGAGTCAGAATGAAGGGTGACGTGCCCCAGCTTAACTCGATTACGCATACATCCAACACCGAAGTGAGGAATTGCTTGGAGTATTAACTCACATCAAGACTACGCCTGTGCTTGTAACTACTTTCGGTTTGAGACATTCAGCACGTAGGTCCATATTGAAAGTCAAACTTGTGCAGTGCATAATTTCCACATCCATCGCAGCCGAGAAGTGTCCTAGCGTCGGGATGGGTGACCTCCCTGGTTCCAGGAGTCTCTAGTTCGGAGTATCCAACTGTCCCATGGCATTCCGGTAGCTCTCCGCTGGGAGAACTATCACGTCGGCACCTGTGTCAACCTTGAAGTCGACTGCATACTCGCCCAGCAAAGCTGTGATACACCGTGGTGCTTGTCGCTGTACGTATCAAATGAAGGCCTCTTTGTGCACTGCTGGAGGGTCATCTGGTTTCATGTGTCGATTAGACTGCTGTGTGTTGGATGAGAGTCATGCCGCTGCGAAATGACTAGTCTTCTTGTCTCTCATGGAGATTTTTTCCGCTCGCTGAACACGGCTCCCTTTAATGGGCTTGTGCGCTACCACAGCACTTGCATTTAGTGAGCTTTTGCATATTCTCTTTGTTTGCTGGTGGTGCTTTGTTCCACTTCGGTTTCGAAGCAACCGCTTTGTGCTTCCGTTGACGAGCTACATGTACCTCATCGACTGGTTTCGCAGTTTACGTTTCAGGGCGAAGTTCCTGCATGCTGTTGGTGTTTAATGGTTTCAGAATTTCTCGCTCGAGCTGATGCAGTCTTTAGTCTGAGGCTCGAATCAAGCTGTAGCTCCTCACGGAGTCTTACGTCCCTCAGTCCGACGACCAACTTGTCCCGGACAAGCTCCTCTAACTCTCCGTAATCACAGGTGCCAGCTACTCTGTACAGGTCTGTGATGAAGGCTTCCACAGTTTCGTTCGGCCCCTGCCGTCTCTTGTTGAACTAGGCCCATTCGAATATGACATTGACACGTGGTATAAAGTGGCGTTCGAACTTGCTTTCGAACTCTGCTACTGTTGCTCTCCTGAACATCGGTCAGCTTGAGGCAAATCAGAACATGCTCCGGTTCTCGACCCATAGCGTAGACAAGGGTGTTTATCTGGGTCTCCTCGTCTCAGAGGTTGAGGCTAGAAATTATGCGGTACCTCTTCACCTTGTGTACTATTTTTTCAATCATTCGGATTCCTAAAATCCAGCTTGTTTGGAAGCTCCACTGCGAATTGATTGAATAGAATGGAAAAGAAAAGGTGTCGGCAATCCACAACAAACCGTTTATTCCCAGTGCTGAGTAGAGCATCGTTAACTCGAATGCTCGCGCTCCGTGTTTAAAACAACTACCCATGCCCCCATGCTGATGCAATGAGTGCTTAGACTACATTCAGGATCCTATATCGAATCTATACCATTACAACCCACGTGATCTTGCACTGTATCCTCCCAAAATACTGTTTCTCTGTGTGACGCGGAAGTATCATAAAATAAATTAAATACATTTTTATCTAGTTTTGAGAAGCATGACGTCATGGGGTGCTAATAAACCCAGGCGTCTGGCAATATTGCTCCTTGAAAGTCGTCTCCTCATCACAGCTGCTGGCAGTCTTCCAAACGGAGCAGAGAGCAGAGACACCCGCTGATGCTAGGAAACACATGCCAGAACCCCTGGTGACGTCACCTACTCTTGCTGAAACCGAAACTATGGACTTTTATATGTTCTTTGGAAAACTCGTGGAAGCGCGTAATGTTCACTAGCGGTATTCATATTTTGCGTACCGGGACTTCGAGCAAGGTTGATTTAGAATACGAAATAATTTTTTTTTTTTTTTTCAGTCCGTAGTGGTCTACTTCCGACATCGTTTCCATTCAGTTGAGCCATAATAGACCTCTCCCTGTTTGTAAACAAACATAGTGTTCGACAGCGCCAACAATTTGGTAGAGTTGAACTACGCTCGGAGATAGAGGCGAACAATTTCTAGATCAAGCAGGCACAAAAACGGGACAACAACCGCACATCACGCCCTGCTGCAGTTTTTGGTTCCTGCTTGATACAAACATGTGCAATATCCAAACTACTCCACTTCAAGACTTTAGTTCAGATGAATTACGTTCCTTCATAACCGCCAAGCTATTTCGTGAATTGGTGGGTCACTTGCTTGGCAGAGTAGAAACCGGAAGTTGCTGACAGTGATGTCATGGCAGCCATGGTTAAACAATTCACTTATAACTAATTGGCTGAGAATTTCATTGAAATATTTTGCGCGATGACTCTCAGCATCATAAGTAAGCATGCGACAACATTTGTTTGGCTCTGGTTTGGATGCGGACAGTCGCTTTAAATGGGTATTGAAAGCTTCCGCCCGTCCCCTATACATAAATTTTTCGTTTTTACGTGCGGCGTATTGTGCAACAAGTAGCACGATGCGAAAGCACGATGGTTTTAGCTGAGATTGGCTTTTGTGGTGCACACCCTCTAGAAATCCCTCCCATCCTTCACAGAGCCCGCAAGTGAATGAGTGATGGTGGTGTCACTTCGCGACGTGGAGAGCCCGCCACAAGCGCCTTGTCCAGTGGGAAATTTCCAGTGCGAAATGTCATTTCCAGTCGGAAAAGACACCTTGCGGCTGTGCTCGACACGGTGATGCTACGTTACACGGACCTGATTACGTCACGCCAGGAGATCGGGCCGGGCCTCCAAGGTCATGCCGCACCGCTCATGATGGCTGCCTTTACAGGGCGCTCGTCCACCGCGAATTACGTTAAATCCGTCGACAAAATCAAGTGGGTAAAATTAATGCCCGAAACAACCGCTGTGCCACCGTTCCTGATCTTTTTAGGCGACTTGAAACCTCAGATTATTTATTATTAGAAGAGGTAGCCTCCGTCAGCAATCACCTACGCTGCCGTGCACCTCCTTCTCTTGCTGCATATCTTCGGACAAGTTGAACAAAACAAGCTGCAGAGAACTGGACTGTTGCACAATAGGGCGGCGTGTCCTCTAGCGAAATAGACTTCTCCGAACCGGTTGTTTTCTTTGGATGTCGATGTCCCCAGAAAACCAAGTTTCGGTCGGTCGGTACCCGAAGCGATGCCAAAAAGTTGTACAAAAACGAATAGTCGGGCTACATTCGTTTTCACAGCGGTGTTAACACAAATTCGTTTGCTTAACTCCTGCATCTGAACATCCCTCATCAACTGATCTCCGGCTTGTTGTGTCTCGAGAAAACAAAAAGTTAATAACCAGAAAATGCTGGAAGGTTAACCTAAGTATTTCAAAAACGGTACATCTTTATCGTAGGGTTGATGAATTTTTCTTTTAAAGCAATCTTCAATCTTGAAAAAATCTTTAAAGTAATCGTCTTTTAAAATCTCTATAATGCCTTCTTGGCCCTGAGGGTATATAAATAAAAATACAAAAATAAAAAAGTAAAGTGGGTATCTACTCTTATTAATTCCATTTCTTCATGTTGTGCTTCGAGGTGGATACTACAGTCACTATATAAGCTTACGTAAGCTTATATAGTGACTGTAGTGGATACGTAAAAACATTATGTACCCACGCTTTACGAGCTGCCGCCTGCGTGCACCGAGAGAATACAGAAAATGTTGGCCTCCGGATCTCCGTAAATATTTTGGGTATGCCTTCGGTGGATGCAGCCAAGTACTCACAGGCACTGCTCGTGCACTTCACTCAGAAGACTGGACTAAAGAGTGTATCCCAGAGTCGAAAGTACGGCGACCACACAATTGATACCACGACAACTCCTACCAAACAGCTCATACCAAGCCCAACTTATACCAGAGCAATTAAAACCAGTAAAACTCATACCGGGAAAGATCATTAATGAACCAGAAAAGGTTATAGCTAGACAGCGATGGAATATCCTACTTTTTGACGAATATTTATTCGCGGTGAGATGTCTACAGAGTGGTTTTTTATCCTTTACATATTTTTTAAAATCCTTTAGGTATCTTTTGTTTTTCTTCAAAAGCTGTGACAGCAGCGCTGATGCCATTTTTCCGGGCGGGTTACGCAGCCAGGCGGACGTCCTGTGGGAAAAAGCATGTAACTACTGGACAACTATAAGTACCTAAAATTCATTAATTAACGTTTCAATTAGATGTTCGCGAAAATGCGAGACAGCAGAATTCGAATTATTTGAATCCATTCTTTTTCTCAAAAATCCTGAAACGAGCACGTACTTTGATATATAAACCGTCAAACTTTGGTATGCAAATGAGGTGAAACCAGAACTACGCACTTCTCGAGGACCTGCAGCGACACAGGGTCAACGCGACGATCTCAAGATACGCTTTCCGAACCTTGACTGGACTCACGGGGTTGAATCTGCGACAACGTCATATGGAGATACGGAATCTTCACCAGCCGAAGAAGGCAACCACGAAGCCGCCATTCAACTTTGGAGATACCCTGCAAGGGACCACCGTCCGCCTTAGCGGTATGGCTCTACCTGAGAGGGAGGAGTGTAGTGGTGCTAGTGGTCGTCGCAAATGTGGCTTGATGGACCGCGCCCCACAAGCAGGTGATTATTCGGAACTGGAGCTGCGCTCCGAACCTACAGAGATCTGCAGTTCGAATCAAGGATATTCGGCCACCCTGTTACACTTGGCTCTCCGCGTACCGCGTCTGACACAGAGAAGTGCACGTAAAGGATTTGCAGTGAAACATTACAAATTCCACTGCGAAACTGCCATGTAGAGACCTGACATAAAACAGCTTAACAAAAACAGCTTAAAACGAATAACAAAACAAGAGCAGCAGAAGAAATCATGAAACAGGAAATCAATAGAAATAACCGATTTTTCCTCGTGTAACAGCGCTCCTTGAGCAATGTCCTGACATGCCCCGACTTGCATGCTTTCCTTTGTTTACGCATCTAGCTTTGTATTTTTTCTTTTTGGACGAGAAAGATTCTTCAAGGGCCCGAAACTCGCCAGTTCCTTTGCGGGATAAAGTGAGGCGCTTCATGCGTTTCACGTCATCGGACGTCAGAAAATGTCATAAATTGAACGTCATGGAGACATCCGGTGGCTAGTGATTACTGATTGGTTCCCATGAGGATGAATTCGTTTTCTGAGCGATGATTGGCCGGTTTCAAATTTGTTCGCGAGCGCTCGAACAGGCGACAGCGCGGCAGCAGCAGCGGCTGTGCCGGTTGAACCGGCGTCCACGGAGTCGCAGGCGTCCGTTTCGGACGGCTCGTGTTGTGTAGCGGCTGTATGGGACTATGAGTTTTGATTTTTCCTGTCTAAAAACCCAAGCTGTATCATGTGAGTGTCCTCGAACAGTCACAGCTGTCAGGGAATATGCCTGCGCAACATTTGTGCTCCGCTTCTTGGTGTAGAAACTATTCGAGCGTCCGAACGCCTCGTACCTGATACCTAGTCAACGACTGCCGAGAGGTAAGTCATTTGTCGTTGCTTGTTGCCTTACAACACCGCATTCACTTCGTGTATTGTGAATAAGTTGCTAACAGTTACCGGAATACGCGGTCACAGACAGCGTAGCTTTGCAGATACGATGGTAGACTATATTTCTTTTCGTGAAACAATATCATCTAAATGTTATGATTAAATACCCGTTCACGTCGTACTCTATAAAGGTATGGCGCTACTGTAAGTCTGATTCTTGGTGATTTCGCTCGAGAAGTTTTGTCCGATGCGTTGACTTAGTAGCTGTTCTGTACGTAGCGCCAAAGCCAAGATTGTCAGGCTAATCGGTCTGAATATATCATTGTGAAGTAGCGCAATAAAAGGTATTTTTTGTACTAAGGTCGCTCATCACACCCCATGACTGCGAGCTTCTCACAACCCTACCACCGTTCTTATTTTTCGCGTTCAATAGCACCTTTATTCTTTCTATTACTTTTACATGCATAACCGTATATCTGATACCAATTTTTTTCATCTTGCGGCCACTGAGCTCCAGTTCCCAGTAGCAGTCCTTGCTAGAGGCAGTCCGACATTATCAGGCTTCTTCAAGCAAATTCTGGAGCAATATTAATGTCGTCCTGTGTACGTCTTGCTTGCATAACCGTATGTCGCACAATAAAATACTTCATGTGACAAAAACAACCAAGGCTCCGTCGTATTCCTGTAACTCCCACTGCATTCCGACAAACGCGAACCAAAAAAACAGTGCATGGAAGAAAAAAAGGAACAACAAAAGAAGACGGGAAGCAGAGCAGAGAGGAGGAAAGTAGTGAGAGAGAAACAGATGACACGTCATTTACGTCATTCGCGACATAATCAAAAAAGAAAAAAATAGGGTGGCTAGTCCTCAGTCATTGGTCGAGCTCCGGAGGTCACGTGAGTTTTCAGCTACAATAGATTTCTACTACGGCTTCGCGCCCCTGGATTCATGTTGATCGTTCTTGTCTTGACGATGACGCTAGTGCTGCCCTGCTCGCCTTGCTCTCGTGCTGTAGCAAACTATTCTCGGCGGCCAATAAACGTGATCGGATGAGGTTCCGTCAAGCACGCCAGAATGAGCTGGGAGAGTTCGTCGCCGCAACACGCATTCTTGTAAACTAATTTTCTCACGAAATGCGCACTTCTGAAAGGAAATATTTTGCCTGACAGTTCCTGAAGTTAATATGTCCATATCACGCGGTAAGTAATATTTATGTATAAGCTTATAACTTGATCGTGCCAACCCAGCTGCGGACGGCCGTTTCGTCCTTGTTTTGACTCATCGGCGTAGCGCAGGGAAGTGACACGATCTTGGGTCGGCGCAGCCTTGTCTCGGGTTCTACGTTTAGTTACTATGTATGTACTACTTGTGCCTTAGCCCTTCTTTCAACATAGTGTGTCTCGGCGAGACATCAGTGTTAGACGCTGTCAGCGACACTTGTGCAGACCGCAGTGCAAGCCAGAAAGGACATAAACAAGGCGAACGTATCCGAAGCTCTAGTGCTGCACGTGAAGAATATTTTTATAACTTGAACGTGGCATCCCAGCTGCGGACGGCTGTTTCGTCCTTATTGGGACTCATCGGCGTAGCGCAGGGAAGCGACACAATCGTGGGTCGGCGCAGACAGCATGTCTCGGCGAGACATCAGTGTTCCACAGTGTTAGCGACACTTGTGTAGGACACAGTGCAAGCATATACAAAGCGAACGTATCCGAAGCTCTGAGGCTGCACGTGAAGAATATTTTTATATCTTGATCGTGCCATCCCAGTTCAGGACGGCCGTTTCGTCCTTGTTGGGACTCATCAATGCAGCGCAGGGAAGTGACACGATCTTGGGTTTGCGCACACACTGCATGTGTCTAGGCAGTGTCACCGACACTTGTGGAGGCCACAGTGTAAGCCAGAAAGGGCATATACAAAGCGAAAGTATCCGAAGCTCGATGGCTGCACGTGAATAATATGTTTTATAACTTGACCGTGCCACCCCTGCTGCGGATGGCCATTTCGTCCTTGTTGGGACTCATCGGCGCAGACAGTGTGTCTCGGTGAGACATCAGTGTTCCACGATGTCAGCGACATCTGTGGAGGCCGCAGTGCAAGGCAGAAAGAGCATATACAAACCGAAAGTATCTGAAGTTCTAGGGCTGTATGTAAACAATATTTTTATAACTTGATCGTGCCATCCCAGTTGCGGGTGGCCGTTTCGTCCTTGTTGGGAGTCATCGGCGCAGCGCAGGGAAGTGACACGATCCTGAGTTGGTGCAGATAGAGTGTCTCGGGAAGACATCAGTGTTCCACGGTGTTCCACGCGCGTCGCGTTCTATTGGTCCTTCCGCTCGCTCTTCGTTCGTTTCTACACTCTAAAAACAGAAATTCACCGCATAGCACGCTCTGCGCCAACCGTTGCCATGTCTGATACGGATATCGCTTCTGATTTGAAGAGAGGGAGAGAGAGGGGTCGTACGCCTTTTTGTGTCAGTCTGGATATATGATAATAGAATTCTCCCTGTTTGTAAACAAATGACGTCATAGTGTTCGACAGCGCCACCAGTTTGGTAGAGTTAAACTATGCTCGAAGCTAGGGGCGAACAAGGTCGCGCCCGAAAGCCATGGTCTTGAGGGGATTACGATGGTCCCTGAAAGGGATGCGACCTTCGGTTCTATACTTTTGTTTCAATAGGAGGCAGCGAACAAGTGCCCATTCGTGGAACCCAGCCCTCCTCTTCCGATTTGTTTCGGTTTCAGTCTGTCTACCAACGTCATGATGACGTTTCTCGGGTTGAGGTTTATGGACACAAAAAGGCGTACGCCCCTTCTTTCTGCGAATCAGAATAACCCTATCATCACCATATCTGCGAATACCCCTGTCATTCGTGGCAATGGCTGGCGCAGAGCATGCTACGCGGTGAAGCTCTATTTTTGAGTGTAGGCGGAACTGACACCGGCACATATACACTGACTATAAAAACAGAACTTCACCGCATAGCACGCTGTGCGCCAACCATTGCCACGAATGATATGGTTATCGCTTCTTATTCGAAGAGAGCGAGGAGGGCGTACGGCTTTTTGTGTCAATTGTCACATATCCAAATTGGCACAAAAAGGCGTACGCCCCCTCTCTTTTCGAATAAGAAGCGATAACCACATCATTCGTGGCAATGATTGGCGCACAGCGTGCTATGCGGTGAATTTCTGTTTTTAGAGTGTGCACGATAACGACCAGCGGAATTCGTCATTATGCAATTATATTAATTGTTACACAAAAAAGGCGTAGGCCAGGCACTTTCAGCAAGGAGTGACAACGGTATCATTCTGTGCAATGGTTGGCCTTCATCATTTTATTTATTTATTTTTACTTGTGTCGATGCCTCCAATGCAACCATAAGGGCGTTACATGACGGGGGTGGGGGGGATGAACATATAGGTACCAATCATAATGAGGATACAAGACATCATAACTTAAGGAATATACATAACTGGTGGCGAAAACAACAGAATCTGACATGAAAACAAGCGACTGGGGAAGGTCATTCCAATCGATAATAGTTTGTGTGAAAAACGAATAAGGGAAGTGAGACGAACGACAAATAATACGGTCAAGCTTACAGGGATGGTCGGTCCTATAGGAGAGACACAATGAGCGGGGACGAAGAAGGAAGGGCGGATAGAAAGTTTATAATAGAACTTACCTCAAAACCATCTAAATGAGATAGAGCTGCAGGCACCCTGCTCCAAGTCCTTCCTTTCATTTCTTTTTTAGCAGTTAATTACTACTGCTATTACTATGAAAAAGTCATAAACAAAAAATATTTTCTACCAAAATGCAAGAATAGGTAAGCCGATTAAGGATATCCGAAAAGTAATACTGGAGGGAGGAATAGGAATAATAATATTTGCGACAGATTCACGTAGGTTAACAACATTAGCCTGATGTCTTAACTCATTAGCCCCCCCACCCCCACCCCCTGATAAGGGTCCCAGACGCTGGAGGCGTATTCTAGTTTGGGCCTGATTAAAGTTAGATATGCAAGAAGTTTGACAGAGGGAGGCGCTATAGTTTGAGTTTCTGGCGGAGATAACCAAGCTTCCGGTTTGCATCACTTACAACAGTGCGAATATGTTCAGACCAGGAAAGATGGGTGGAGAGATAAAGACCTAAATACTTGTAAGAGTGAGACAGTGAAACAGGACAAAGACCAACATGGTATTGATATACTAAGGGAACAAGAAAATGGAAGAAACGACATTTAGATGCATTGAGCGAAAGAAGCCAAGTAGAGCACCAGGTATTGATAATAGTAAGGTCGTGCTGAAGGGCTATTTTGTCGGACGAATATCTTATAGGGTGGTAGAGAACACAATCGTCAGCAGGATGCCTAATATTGGGTGTAACGGAATTGGGGAGGTCGTTAATAAAGATAAGAAACAGTAGAGGTCCAAGGAGAGAGCCTTGAGGAACACCAGAAGAATCTGAAAGGAAACAAGACAAGGATCCATTTACAAGGGTCGTCTGCGTTCGATTATAGCTCTGGATCCAATGAAAGACATCAGGGTGAAGTTGAAGCAAAGAAAATTTGTGGATAAGTCAAGAATGCGAAACAGAGTCGAACGCTTTTTTGAAATCAACAAACCTGGCATCTGTTTGAATAGAAAGATCCATGTGGGAATTCATATCAAAAATAAGTTAGGACAACTATGTTTCGCATGAATAACCTTTACGAAACCCATGTTAAAGAAGTTGTTTGTCTCAAGATGATTTGACAGAGCTGAATATATTATATGTTTCAAGATTTCCGTGGCAATTTGGGTATATGGTAATTGCCACAAAAAGGCGTACGCCCCTCTCTCCTCTCATCAAAAGCGATAGCCCTATCAATCGCGGCAATGGTTGGCGCACAGCGTCCAATGCGGTGAAGTTCTGTTTTTAAAGTGAACAACCATATAATTCTGAATGGCGGTTGGCTCCGGACCGCGTTATGTGGCGAAGTGCTGTATTAACAGTGCAAGGCAAATGCCGGCAGAGCTCCCTGTCAAGTCAGCAAATATGCCACGTACACACATCACGCCTCAGCTTTTCGACTTGTGCGAGGATAAATGAGAGACAAATCCAAATATGTCGAAAAGAAAAAAGAAATGCCGCCTTTTACAGCTTCATATCTAGCGTTATCTATTGAGATCGAATAACCTTGAAGGGGTTGAGATACCTCGTCCCAATTTACTTGAAATAAATGTGAGAGGCAATTATTTGCATCGATGTGAACCTGTATTCCACGTTTTACAGCAAAGAGGGCAATGGACGCGTCGAAAACTGGCACCGCGAAACTCATCCGGCTCTGACAACACGGCAAGCAACTCAGCCAATGGGAATGACCCTAGTTCTCGCTCACCTAACGTCAGAACTTCACGTACACGTGTGTTCGAGGGTCTATATCTCGCCAAGTACTACGCGTAGAAAACTACTTCATGTTTTCCCCCTCGGTATTCTGATGTGCAGTGCAATGGATGTACCACATCTATCAAAGTGTCACGACCCCTTTAATCGACAAACTAAGAAGAAAATCAGAATATGCGGTAGCTAGGTTTGTCCTGGCTCGGTATCATCAAGGCGGAACGGTTATGCGGCCGAAGCTGAAGGTCGTGAAGCTGTCGGAAGTGCAAATGTGCTCTTCAAAAGCGGGTCGCTTTTTTGCACCTCCATAACACCCCCTTCCCCACACACTTTTTTTTCTTTGCTGTGCGTACGTCTTCGATAAAATGCGGGTGTCTCTTGAATAAATATCAATTAATTGTACAAGAAGTAGTATTGGCATACTTAAAAAAAAAATGCGGTGGGAAACATATTCATTGTAATGAATGAAACATAACCACCAGACTGGTTTGAGCTTGGTTGAACAACTTTCAGCATCACAATGCCCATAGTTTCACTGGAAACTAATAAGAGAGTGATTTGCTGAAGGATAGGCAACACTTGCCGGCCACCCCACCGATTCTCCCATGCCTCTCGCTGACTGATGGGTGTCACGAATACAGTACAAATTTGATCACGTTTGAAAGTACGCGGACTTGGTAAGCGTTAATGCGAGAATGTTCAAAAAAAAAAAATAAAGAATAAGAAAGGACCATGCCTGTTATGAGTGCGAACCAATGTAGAGAAATCATCATTTTAATTGTTTTGAGCCAAAGTTAAAACCCTATCTCTACGGGTCCTTTTGTGCAGTCAGTTCAAAAATGATTCCTGGGCTATTCAACCCAAGGCAACCGGACGGGCTGGTTACGGAAAAAATATCCCCCTCTCCTTCCTCACGACACGATTTCTGGTTGAGAGCAAAATTCCTATCCAGAGCAATTGGCTACATTATTCGAAGAGTAAGGACGTGCCTTTCAGAAAAGTAGGTAAACTTTTAAAAGCATGTAGAAAAAGCAAGGTAATCTAAAAACTAGGTATCAAAGGCCTTTTATTTTTTTAAGTGCGTCTTCCGTTCCGGAGACAATTTGCGAGATTCGGAGAGGCCTGAGAAGTGAAACCTGTTTCTCGGCGTCTATTTTTTTTTTTTGGTTTTCCGTAGTCTCGGTCAGAAGGCAGACAGCTAGGAAGACGGCTACGGAGCTGACCAAAAGCAAACGATGGGGGCGAAAAGAGCAAAAGCAGACGAGAAAAATAAGCACCACGTGAGATAAGCGGTCCCTGGCGATGCTCTCTCTCTCTCCCCACTCCTCCTCGCTTCTTTATTCACCGCCCTTCCACCTGTTGATCCGCGACGTCAGAGAGCGAGAGAGAGCAGATAAAGGTATACGGGAGGGAAGAGAGGCACCTGTAACAGGTTGGACCAATCAGCACGCGCAGAACGAGGAAGCAGCAAAGTTGGTGAACTCAACGGCCACTTTCTTGTTAGCCGTGCTTGTGTTTAGTGGTGGAGGTCGTGTTATTTTTTTTTATGTGTGTGTGTGTTGTGGGGGTTACTTCTTTCAGGGATGGCGGTGATTTGGGGGTGAAAGCACACCTTGAACACTCGGGTGTTTTTTATCTGACACGTGTTCCAAGCGTATTAACTCCGTCTCCTGTTCTGTGTGTGTGCGTGCGTTTGTGTGTACGTACTGCAGCCCTCGTGCCATGTCGTAGCTACGACAAAGTCTTGTCGTCTGCTTGCTCCATAGCGGGTCAACTGTAGCCAGCAAACCTCGTTAGGCTGACAGTTTTGAGTAGGATGTTGATAGCACTATAGTGTCATCGCCATGGCAACGAGATTTGGAGTAGTGGTGTACGTTGTCACGGCTGGACAGCAAGGTGATGCTCTGGGAAGCGATGAGCAAGACATTGTAGTGTTTTCGTGGCTCGTCGTTGACTTGGCGAATAACAAGGTGAGTTGCAAGGGTGCAGAATGAAAATCGTTCTTGATCACCAAGGACTATTTTCGTACTGGTACATTCAAGAGCATCTCGTGAGGGTGGAAACCGGTCGTACGCCTGGAAGAATGTTACCATTAAGTAGTATTCGTTGTAAAAACCCGTGGTAGCTTCGCGCGTTGTTCAGGAACGCGCCAGGCTACTACATCAATTTAAACGGGAGATTGTACGCGGATATTGATCGAATTTTACACACTCCTGGGGAGCCATGTTGAGCTACGTGGCACTAGCTGCTGGCCAGGTGGTAGGTCACAATAGCCGCGTACTATCATTGTTTCGTTACTTCGTGTCAGTAAGACGCCTTTTATTGTATCCACAAGGACGGATATCACGACCGTCGCCACTCACGTGCTGATGGACCGTGTTTATCGAGCCGATGGAGGTCAGAAAATGGATTTCGCGCTCTTTTACGTTCTTAGAGTGTTTAGGAGAAATTATCTATCTGTGGCCATTTGGTACACGCCGACAATTTCGTTGAATGTGGCACAACAAACTTAAGATAGTTTGTATGCAAGGAGTACCGCTTCGAAGCAGTCGACTGCAATGGATTTCCCTCGGGAGAAGAATAATTTGATGATGCTCTGTGCAGTAATAGCCTTCTCATAGGTAATGTTTGTCACGACTGGTCGTGAGATTATCTTCCAAATGTCGCCTGACGTGTACAACAGCCTCGCCTCTCTGCTCAGAGATTTTGGGGAATATTAAATAGTACGAAGAAAAACGCGGCAATTCGAGTCCACGCAACCAGGACCGGCTACTGCCATATCCTGGGCTCCTTTGGCGATATTTGCACGTATAGTATACTGTAGCCATTATAAATTCTTAATGCAAATGTGTCTATCACTCAGTGAGGTTTCCAACGGTTGCTCTTCATGCGCGATATATGCGTGGCTATAGTTATACAAGTGGACATACCTCGTATGTAAATGCCGCCTATTTGTATTGTACCTCTAGCAACGATAAGGTCATATCTCCACGCAAACCATGTAGCCCAAATTTATACCAAGTCTTGTAATTCGCCAGCACGCAACGTCATAACTGCATGACTCCGAGGCCGCTGAACTCTTAGCTTTTGCTCACCTCTACAAAATGAGTGCGAGTCTCCAAAAGAAATTCGAAATCGCAGGGTTACGTAACCCTCCGGAAGAGATGGTTCTGCTCCAGGCGAGGGCCATAATACTAATATTTTGTATTGTAATACAAATACACAATACTTGGGAGAAAACGGCATTATTACACCAATAAGTAATACTTTGATGCGAAGGTATTATAATGCATAATACCAATACTTAAAGTATGTGTTACGCGAGTAATACATTTATACTCAGCCCTTGAATTACCAAGAAAGAAAAAGCAGAAATATGGACAATTTGTGTACTACTTGAGACAGTCATTCTCCACAGACGTTTTAGTGCCTTGTTTGTGACAAAACATTTGTGGGGCACGGTTGTGGGAAAATTAGTGGGAAAAAAAATACGGGAATAGTATCATGAAACAAAGTATCACCATTACCGGTCTACCCCTGTATTTCCTCCTTCATTGGTTCTGAACGGGCGACTTTTCCTGGCCTTACCCTCATGGTCTGCTTGAAGTCGTTTTTCTTTTCTTTCTTTCTTTTTCTTTTTTCTGACGGATGCTCAGTTTAAGAAATTCCTATGTAGTGAACTGCTTTCGGCAAACACCCCTTTCGCGGGCCCGTACAACAGTTTCCTACCAGAGAAATTTTCAGCACCGTGCGTGTATATGGGTTGAAGATGAGAAATATACACGGGCTTTCTTTCGGGGCGTGCCTGCGGAAACCACAAAACCAATTCGGGCGCACAAATAAATTGCGGCCTCGAACACATCGTGTGAGTACCGATGAGCCCGATTCGCTGATATTCGAACTTTGAGAGAGCGCTTTATCCTCAGAATTAAAAATCGATGCTAACTCGCTACAGTTTGCGTTGTAAACACAGCCATTCTCTCACGGCCTGCAGGAAAATTTGGAAGCGTATAGACTCGTTTTCAGTCAGCTTCAACTTAGACAGGAAAGAGTTTGAATGGAAAAGTTTTCAGAACAAAGCGCCATCGATATTTTAGCATCCTACACGGTTTTCACGAACCAGATTTTTCTTTCATATTTGAAAACCCTCTTTAATTTTGTCACACCTTACTCCACTGTTGTAAACAAAGCAAATAATGTCACTCATAACCGTTCACCGACAACCGACGAAGCGGAATCGCAGTTGTTACGACACGAAATGAAACGAGTTACGAACGAGCAATTTCATTGTGCTCAAACTGCGCCTTTTGATTGTACACTGGCAGATATTACTTCTCGATCGATCAACACACGGACGCAAAGTGAATGTGCCTTTAACGACTAATGCCGCCTACTGTTAGTTGCCTCCAACCAAGCACTTTTGATGTTTAGCGCCCGCGAGAAATGTTCATTCATCTTACACTTCAATGTGTTTTACAAGTTATCAGAACCTCTGTTCAAAGGCTTACAATCACGCTAGTTGAAATTGAAGTTTATTATTTCACATGAAAGAATATAATACTCGATACATATGAGATGGAGAGCCCATGGGAGACATTCCCTGTTAAAGGGTCCTCCCTAATGAATACAAAAAATGCACACCTGCAATAAGGAAATTGCAGAGAACAACAAGCACAACAATGATAACTCCATGCTACAACTATTACTACAACAATTGAATTACGTACATATGATAAAATGTGTTGATAACATAAGATAAGTGTTCATCTTTGGGCCTGTTGGGGGCCTGTTGGGGGTAACCCATAAGTAACTAAGAAGCACCCACCGAAGAGAAAAGTCTCTCGTCTGCCTGTCAGTCTTTGTCTCTTCGGTGAGCGCTTCTCGGTTAACTTACGACTGTGGTTTCATTAGTCCGGCCGTAAAGCATCTTCCTGTAATTTTTCGCCAAGACCAGATCTACTTATCCGGTTGTGTCTTTAGAGTGTTCAAGGGAGTAGCCTCGCATTATTCACCGAAATAGATTTCGCATGAGGAAATATCGTTGTATACGGCGCTATACCCTCACGATTACGTAGGGGTCAGTGCCCAGTTTCCTGTTTGCTGCGAGCGCGTTTTGGATCTATTACATACACTTTGAAAACACCCAACTTGGTTCAAATATCAGGGACAATTCCGAAGGAGGTACGAAAATCAATTCCGATAAGGCGCGCTACCAGCACGTAACTTGCTCCCTGGCATGTGAGACGATATATAGTGAGGCTTCAACGGCGTCCGTTACTGGGCTTCGTAAAGATAACCGTTCCCCGACAATTGCAACCATTGCAAGATTACGTGCTTTATGCTTTGAATCAACCGACAGTGCTACCTATACTCCACCCACCCGCCCCTCAAAAAAAAAAAGAAAGAAAAGAAAAGAAACGATGTGGTCAGAATATGGTGTTACACTCGAAAAACAGAACTTCGCCGCACAATACACTCTCACAACCAGCCGTCATTCAGAATGATATATTTTCTGATTTGCTGAAAATGGGAGCCGTATTCCTTTTGCGACCTTATTCATTTACGTTAATTGCCACAAAAAAGCGTCCGGCCGCTCTGCTCAAACTAGAAGCGATAACTGTATCATTCGGCGCAATGGTTGGCCCAGCGTGTGTTTACGGGGTGAAGTTCTGTTTTAGAGTGTAGCCTGTCACGATATCCGAGCCAGAAGCTGCTGCAAATAAAATACGTCCAGCGAACCACTCGAGCCACAATTTGCGAGCTATACTGTGAAGAGAGTCCACCAGCTTCACCTGCCTTTGCGGTTCATCACACGGAACCCTTGCACTCTAACCGCTTGCACTTGATAGCCGACCCTTTGACGTCGTGAAAGTGCTGGGCGAATGGCCTGCGATTCATCGTCAGGGTGCACATCGCTCACTCATCACCTTCGTTAAGAGCATAGCACAGCTCTCGTCTTTTCAGACGTCTTCTTTTTTCTTTTTTTCTTTACTAGACCTGGAGTGGCTTGTTCCGCAGTGAGCGGGCTCACATCTCCATTTTATTCTCTCCTATCATCGTCATCATCATCATCTAAAAACAGAAATTCACCTCATAACACGCCGAAGGCTAACCTTTGCACAGAGCGGTACCGTCATCACTCCTGATTTGTGGACAGCGCGGGGCGTACACTCTTAAAAATGAGCTTCACCACATAGCTCGCTCCTAGCCAACCATCATCCCGAGTGACATCGTTCTCTCCTCTGATTTGTTGAAAACGGGAGGCGTCCGCCTTTTCGAGACACCAATGCAGAAATGTTAGTTGCCACAAAAAGGCGTACGCCCAGCGCTTTCCACAAATCAAGAGTGATAGAGGCACCGCTCTGTACAATGGTTGGCCTTCAGCGTGCTACGTGGTGAAGCTTTGTTTTAAGAGTGTACGCCTTTTTGTGACAATTAATCTAACTCTGTAAGTGTTAGTAAAAGTTGTACATCTTACATTTTCAACAAATCAGGGGAGAGAACGATTTTACTCCGGATGGTGGTTGGCTAGGAGTGTGCCTAAAAATAATTTAATCGACCGTTTATTTATAGGATGTAAGATAAAATGGTCCCATGTCCGCCAATGAAGCCTGCGTATGCTTAAATATATGGGAAAAATAAAAGGGGGAGCCCGCAACATCCATTGCTTCGTCGTTTTAACGAAGAACGTTTCAGGGTATATTGTAAGCGCACTTCGCAGTCACTATCTCAGCACGGTAACTATAGTCACGGCTTACATATTGACTGCAGTTCAAAGTTAGTAGACTTAGACCCGGTTTCACCAACCCGGATTAGTTATTGTCACTAAAACATTCAGACGTCACTAAATAACGTTGCTAAAAGAGTTAAAGTGTTAACTTCAAGTTTTAGCGACCCTTGATCTTGGTTCAAAGTTAACCAGCGTTGGTGAAACCGGGCCTAAATCGCTCGCACGTCTAACGAGTAGCGGGAAATTCAAATAGACGAGCACGTGACACATTGCGCGTGACGTATGCGACGCCCTTCACGTATCGCGCGAAGAGTGCCGCGCACGTGTTTTATCACGTGCCCTTCTCGACAAGTGCCCCGCCCCTCGTTAGCTCGTTAGGCGTGCAAGCGATTAAGGATTAATTACGTCTCAGGGAAAATGGCGACGTGTTACGTTTTAGCGAAAATCGATTTAGAGAACGACGTTTCAACGAAATACATATCTGGCCTCAATGTGGGTTTCGTTTCGGTTCAATTTCTTTCTTCGGGGAGAATACCGTGCCACACTCGACAGATGCCCGCTACAGGATATTTCATGCCTTAATAGTTGCATCTGCGAACGTGCATCTTTGATAAAAACCGCCAAAAACAAAGGGACCAAGAGAAGAACGACACGGTAGCTTTTCTTTGTCCCTGTGTTTTTGGTGGTTTTAATCCAAGATTATTTATTTTTACTTACGTTTACGTATATTGTTTCTGGAGAGTTTGCAGCGATTGTTGACTTCCAGTTATAAAACTGGTCTAGCACATATGGAATCTGTCAGATATAGTTACTTGCGGGTCACTATTTGTTCCGACATGTAGTTCGATATTCTTTTCCACTCGCACAACGATTCCGGTTAAATAAGCGCGGGATCTTTACTCCAGTTGAACGCATATTTCACCCTGACGGGAGGTCCAAGTGACCTTGTGACGCCACCTCCTCAAACGTTGCCTGCCTACGACTACCTACATGGATAAATTGTGCGTATGACCACGAGAGTTGAAATATACAGTAAATGTAGAAAGGTGGAAAAGAAGCAGCGCGTTTGTCAAAAGGCGTCTTACCGGATGTGCTGTACCAGAGGTCCGGGGTTGAAATCCAGGAAAGGACTACTGGGAGCCTTGGCCCTTGAGCCAGCGATCAAGTTGCAAAAGAAAGGGGACGGACGTATGTAGGTGCTGTTAAAGGGAATGTAGGTTACTTGAGGTGCAAAGAATGTCTATGTTGAAAACCCGAGCACATATCCGTGGATCCGTGTGTGGGGTAGTGAGCCACATATATTCGTTGTTGTTGTTGTTGTGTGTGACGTCACGACAGTAACCTTTAAAAGCTCTTGTACGTATAATTGCGTGAACCATTTTGCCTTGAAGAAGGAGCAGCCTCTGCTGCAATGTCGACGCTCCCGTACTTGTGTAGGTAACTTTCTAAATATTAAACGGGTTTCTTTATTTGTACTTTCCCCGTTCTTGTTGTCCGTATCTTAGTTATTTTTTACTTGTATTACTTCATGACCACATTTTAACTCACACAGTGTCAGTGTTGTACTGCTTGCGACGTACTTGTCAGGGGTTTAGCATACTATCAGTGGTGCAACAGCCCCTATTGGGTTTTTGTCGTCTTCGAAGGGATGTACCAATAGTGTGTCTGAAGGTAGGCCATATGCCACAGGATTCTATTAGTCAGGAGAAATAATCTTGCAAAAGCTGGAGATTTTAGGTAGGATAGACCATGAGCTATCGATTCCAGATTTAGATTTTAGATTTCATTTCAATGTAGCGGTACATTGCTCAGTTATTACATTTGTCACAGCAGACGTAAACATCGGCAGCAGTGCCCGTCTGTCACATAGTACATACTATGCAGCAGCCCAACTTTATTGCAGCTCTTGTGGCTCTTCAAAACTAAAGTACCCCCGGGCGATTGGACCAAGCTAACCTGATATGGGCTTTACGCAAACTATTAGCTCTGCAATGGGACCAGGTGCTCTCGCCACAGTTATTTTCGATATGCCGCGATGTCCTTTAGATGCTGCGAGTGGCCACAGAGTTGGTCTCCAGCGGAGCCTATATCGTTCCTCGTGGTACCCCTACACTCTTAATATAGAACTTCGCCGCATACCACGCAGTTATTGTCAGCCATCATCGAATAACATCGTGCTCTCTCCTGATTTGTTGAAAACGGGGGGGTGTACGCCTTTTTGTGAGCAGTTATGTTAATTTTCACAAAAAGGCGTACGCCCTGCGAATTCCACAAATCAAGAGTGATAAAGGTATCGCTCTGGACAATGGTTGACCTTCAGCGCGCTATGTCAGACATATGTCGGCACAGTTCCCTTAGAAGTCGGCCCAGGACGCACATTCCCCCAGGACGTTAGTCGTGACGCTGCCCACCTCTGTGAGGCCGACAACGGCGAGCTCCACTAGCACCACCACCGCCATATACCAGCCCCAGTGACTGAGTGGTTAGGGCGACCGCATTCCACGCGGTACCAGGAGGTATACCAACTGGGTTCGACTTGGGTTCATGTATAAAAAAACATGTGGATGCGCGCCGCCCACGCCTTGCCGGTTATTACACTCCCACTGCCAACTGCTCCAACCATGGTTTCCGGAACCTAATTAGTGCGCGCTTAGAAGCTTAGAAGCTCGTTGTTTCTTTTTGGACATCGCTGTGCGTCTAGGACGTAGATAATACCATAGTCGATAAAGCTAAGGGGGCCTAATTCGCGCCGAATGCCAAAAACCGTGTTGAACGCAGTACACTGTCCTATACGCATCGTTCTACTCAAGCGTTCGGGCCCGGCTCGTGTGCAATGCATTCTGGACCGGTCCTTGTCACATATGTCATTGGAAACGTCATCGTACACGTGACGATAAAAATGGCGGTGCTCATGATCGGCTGCCGAACCGACTATATAAGCAACACGATTTATGTGATTCACTATAAAATCTTCCGATGCCAGTCGTTAGTTTTATCGCACATTGGCGCCGTACAAAACGTAGGTTTGCAAATGTGACCTCGTACTGCTAGCTGGCCACTCCCAGTGTAGCGATAACGACTCTAGACTTTCTTGCTCACACCGTCATCACCGGCAAAATAGGGCAGGTCGAACGCGTCTGGTTTGCAGCCATCTGGGTAGCGCTATAATCGACAAAGGTGCGGACACAATAATTTGAAGACAGGCAGCGAAAAGGGGTATCTCAGCAACTGAGCCACCATACATAGCACAGTAGATAGGGGTGCGTGTTCAGGTTCGGTCCGCCACGTGATTCTACACTTTAAGAAAAAAAGGGTGTAAACGGGTGGTAAAAGCAATTATCATACATCCAGATTGCTACAAAAAGGCGTACGCCTCCCTCCCTCGCCGAATCAGAAGCGGTAACACTACACTGTTAAAACAGAACTTCACCACATAGCACGCTCCTAGCCAACCATCACACCGAATGATATCATTCTGTGTCCTTATTTGCTGAAAATGGGAGGAGGCGCCTATCTGGGACACATTATGCATGTCACAGATAAGCTCCTCCTCCTGTTTTGAACGAATCCTGACACAGAATGATATCATTCGGAATGGTGGTTGGCTAGGAGCGTGCTATGTGGTGAAGTTTTGTTTTAACAGTGTATCATTCGTGGCAGAGAGTGAGGTAGCAGGTAGAACTTCACAACCTTTTAGGCACAACATATGCGACAACTATTACCTCCTACAAGGCGTAACTACTCCACCCTTCTTTCTAAGAGTGTACCCTTGAGACAGAGCTGGGTATGGCGTTCGTCATCAAAATTTGGTGCTCGCTTTCGTGGAATTTTCCAGATGGCAGTTTCTCACGCAAACTTTCGATGCCCTCTATGCACCCATCGTTTTCCTGTGCCTTCGTTAGCACGCATCGTCCTCTTCCCGGCTTGCTTTTCGCCTATACTCCCATCGCTCGTTGCTTCGAATACATTCCTGACAAATGCCTGGCGCGCGCTATAGCAGACGACAGCCGGATAGGGAAGTGCATTGTTCGCTGTCTTTACATTCCGAGTAACGTCTGATAGTTCTTTAGACTTGTCTTAAGTGCCCGGTGCCAAGGTAAACCCTGGCTTACGGTATTAAGCTTCTCGCGATGGTCAAGCTGTACTCGTGGCGGCTACTGAGCAGCAGTTTCCAAGCTTTTGGAATATTTGCCCCCCACCCCCCAATCTAGAAACTGATCTCCACGACGTAACACGTCCAAGGCCGACCACTGCACAGAATGATGCCGTTATCAGTCCTGATTTGAGAAGAGAGCGGGGCATACGCCCTAACAAATCAGGAGATAAAACGATATCAATAGGAATGATGGCCATAGGAGCGTGGTATGTGGCGAACTTCCGTTTTTAAAGCGATAGCGCTATAGGGTCCACCAACGTCGACAGATGTGTAGGTCCGTCCGTAACAGATGTGGAGAGAGAAGGTGGAAGAGGATGTTACAACGGCGCCGAAGCGTACGTGTGCCAGAAGATCAGGGTCGGGTGATGGCCCTATATGAAGCTACCGCATTAAAACGCGTTTGGCTCAATGCCCAAAGATGCAGCCAAGAGCGTAGACGGCTTCTGCCACTCATACGCATACATAGGAGGAAAAAAGTCAGATGCAGAGAACCTAATAACGTGTATATAGTAATATCGTTTTAAATGCGAAGCGTATATTCTGACTGTCGATAAACGCGATGTTTTTCATTGTTTATTTCGAGCTATCTGGTCGCTTTGCGATGTTTATTTAGATGAGAAACATGGTTATGTAGTACAGTTACCCCGACCCGTCCCGCATCTTCCTTGGCTGAATTTTTTCGGTTCTCCGACAGTTGTGTCCAGCTGGGGTGCCGCGTGTTCGCGGTTTGTGTAGGCTGCTATCCACATCGCGTCACGTCTCGGCAGTGCCCACATCGGTCAGGGGGACGTGACCCACGATTCAGAAATTACTGCACTATAGCAACTGTCCTAAAATCCGGGTAACGCCTTCATGCGCGATGTCTAGCAAGTTCCTAGTTGATGCACCTGTATTGACTCATTCGCCACTCAGGAATGTGTGTTGCAGGTACATAGCAACCTGGCTTATGCACGAAAGCTTTTATCTTGCAGTCCTAGTGGTGGCTCTGAAGTACGATAGTTTAGTTGTTCTACTCCCTCGAGGTGAATAACAACACGAATGTCTGTAGGACAGGGGTTGCTTTGACATCCAATACATCGGAAAAGTCACCTCGCTGCTATGAAGGAGCTGCAATAGGCCGAAATGGCAGTTGTCAATTGAGGCACACCGGGCACAAGCGTGCAATGGGTGAGAAGCGCGACAATTCCTGAGTTCGGGTTGCCTTCGACATCAATGATGCAGTCTATTCTACAAGCAGAGCCGTCTTTTAACGAAAATTCCCGAGTCCTGGCATTACCCCGCGTATGTTTAGAGGATATCTCAGCCTAAGGATCGATGGCCTGTCTGCCTCAGCCTGTCGAATTGTGCTGAACCAACTGGAATTCCCTGTGCTTAACCACATTCCCCTGATTGTCTCAGCATGCAGTCACCGGCTCATGCTTTCCTTCAACAATGGCGTCGCGTATTTCCCCATCTGCTAATGTAAGCGCACTCAAAGGAACACACTTGCATTGCTTCAAGTGGCGCATAACGCGCATATGCGTCTAATATGCATACTTGAGATCACCTCCTTGGAAGTTCAGTGAGCTCCACGCATCCATGCGTGCAAGGTTCGTTGGCTGCGCATTCTAGCAGGCCAATCTCAGCCAAATAATACGCGAATGAAACCTGTCACACCAGTAAGAATGGCACGCTGCCCGGGGCCCTTAAGTGCACACGAAGACTATCCTGCCCGCGATAACGACCGTGGGACCGCCCACGTATTCACTCCGAATTACATCGGACGTAAGATGCAAAGTGAGGTGGTATTTTAGTATGGAACTCACATGCTTATCTGCACGATGTATCCCTATGCGACCCAGTACGCGCTACACCGCCCACCCCGCAGGGAAAATTAAGCAACGTTCTTATTGGTCTGTTATTTTGACGCTCCTGAGGTAAATCATACTAGGAAAATTGACTGCCGTTTTCGAACGCACCTATTGAACGATGCATAACTGGTCCTGCTTTTGCCGGGGCATTTCATCCCGTCATCTGTAGATGCGAACGAAGATCTCTGTGTCGTGATAGTCGTGTTGCAAACGGGCTCTCAAAAAGAACTAAAGAACATCGGCACGTCTATTTTTTTACGGAATACTAGGCTCTTCCTAGATGAAGCTCCGTGGTTCTCGTTCCAACCATATAAGTAATTACCTCGACATCACTCCAAAGATATCCGAAGTTGATCGGCTTTTTGGTATCTCAGCGACTATTGTGTCTGTCAATCATTATCATCATCATCATTTTTGGACATTATTTAATCGTCAAACCGCCGCTTTGTCCCCTCTCTCCTTAACACAAACTTCGGTGCAGTCTTGTGTTGTGGAAACGAAACGATGGACGATAAAGGTAACGTTAAAACGACACCATTATAAAACGCAGCAGGCGTTCTGACACTTTGCTACATGTGATGGGCAGCACACCATCATTGGACCAATATCGGTCCAACATTGGCAGCCAATAGAAGCCACATTGGTCCAACATTGGCCGTGCAACTCGGCACGATATTGCGCCAATGAAACTGCCAATATTGGTCCAATGTTGCAAGCCTGTGGTGAGCCAATGAAAAATACGAATGCATATGAATGGTCTGTAGCTGCACTCTTAAAAATGAACTTCACCGCATAGCGCGTTCCTAGCCAACCATCGTCTCGAATGATATCGTTATCTGCCCTGATTTGTTAAAAACGGGGGGCGTACGCCTTTTCTGTGACAATTATGAACAGCATAAGTGTCACAAAAAGGCGTACGCCTCTCGTTTTCAACAAATCAGGGCAGATAACGATATCATTCGAGACGATGGTTGGCTAGGAGCGTGCTATGCGGTGAAGTTCATTTTTAAGAGTGTGGTACTGCCATACCAGCCTAGTTTTAATGTGCAGTACGACAACTGGAACACATCACGTTACAAAGCATTATTTTTCTTTAATTTCTTTTGTTATATTTTTTGTGTAGACACTGAGACTTTGCCGACGGTGGCACGTGGAAGTAAGAGTGTAATATCCCGCTTGCTCTGAGTGTGCTTTTCATAGGAGCGAGGGCTATGGCCATTCATATTGGTTCTCGTGAGCACGTGACATCTCCCACGCGCTGCCTTTCTGGTGGCGACGCCTGCAGTGCGGGTGAGTTTCGGTATTCGCGGTGCGACTTTCCACGCGCCTGTTTACCCGTGTGTTGTGAAACTTGGAACACAAGTTCAACTCGATGCAAATATTTGTCTTTCATATTTATTTGAAGTAAATTGGAACGAAGTGTCACGACTCCTGCACGCTATAAAAACAGAACTTCACCGCATAGCGCGCTCCTAGCCAACCATAATCTCGAATGATATCATTATCTGCCCTGATTTGTTGAAAACGGGAGGCGTACGCCTTTTTTTGTGACACTTATGCTGTTCTTAATTGTCACATCATTGTTCATTGTCTGCGGTGATGTACATTTTTAAGAGTGTACGTTAATTGTCAAGATTTGCCTTTCCTGTTTCTATCAAGTTTCCAGAAATTATGGTTCAGTTCCATCAGGTCATTCGCCTTCAAAAAGCGCCTTGGTCAAAAAGGGACTTGATGTTCATAAACCGGCGCGTCACACGCACTTTTCTACGCAATTCGAGAGTTGCGGCGCACACAAGCAACACACGAGGGCGGTAGACACTTATTTCGAGATGGCCGTCGACTCCACCCACGTGACCACACCATGGCCTTGGTGCCGTTACGGCAAAAGTCAGTCCGGCAGCGCCTTCTTTACGCGCCACATATGCAGGAACTAAACAAATTATAGGTCATAAATGCCCGCCTACGAAAGGTGCGTGGAAAATCCTTCCCAACTTCTTTTCGTCCAAATGGGTTTCCGATAATATTCGAGAAATGGGCCGAATAACTGCGCTTATTTAGTGGCTCTAAAGAGAATAGCGATGATAGAAATTCGGCCGTGACTACATCGGTCAGTATACCCTCACAACACCCGGTGTCAACGGGTGAAATTACGGTGAAATTTTAGAGCTTGTTCTCGACTATGCTCTGGCGCCGTTGATGACGTTGTAATAAGCACGATGGGGGGAACGTAAGCGCTTTTCTGTTTGCCATGCCAATGAAGCGTGATAACCTCAGAAGGTAATCGATGATGATGATGATGACAAATATGGAAGCCCCACCTGGCGTGAGACTGGCTTCTCAAGAGCCATTAATAAACGAAGCATGACCAGTGAAATTTTAAAATCGCTATGACGAAATGGCGGTGGTGAAACGGCTTGCCGTAGTCGGCCACGCTCAGGCGGGCACGACTATCGCAGGGGAACCGTGCGTCCTGGGCCGACTTCACGGGAAACTGTGCCGACATTTGTCTTAAAGTGTCTGAAGAAAACCCACACACCCAGACCGCACAGCCCGGATTCGAACCCGTGTCACCCTTGTCGATGACGCAACAATGTGAGCACAATCCCCCCGGCGTCGTATTACAGATGGGGGATCGAGCGGCGCGTTCTGACTCGAGATGTAAATGAAAATAAAAATTAAAAATCTAGAGGGAAAAAACACTTTATATATGTATGTATGTATTTTTTCTTTTTCTTTTTTTCAATTGGCTCAAGGTGAGAAAAACCTGCAAAATTTTCGGAAGAAATTTTGCTTCACAGTATATAATTTCGTTGTGTACTGTCAGTTTTGGGTTTTGCTTCCAGACGGCAACAAACCCACATCAGGGCGACGCAGCGAAAGATCACAGTCGTAATTTTCAGATGGAGCTTATATGTTTTTATGCATTTCCTTTGTGCGTATAGCGAACCTTTGCAAAGTGGTTTTTCCGCGGGACACATGGACACTTGGAAACGTTTCACCACGTGCGAATCATCGACTCCAGGCAAAAGGCGAGCAGCCTGAAAGCTCTCATGGCTTTACTCGCAAGGTATCCGCTGTCCTGGCAGTGTGGTTGCGGGGGAACGCGGGCGAAGACCATACGTATAGTGCGCCTTCCATCTCAATGTGGAAAAAGCACCGAGCGATTCACAGGGAAGCGTTTCTTCACCCAGTGGTATCGACTCAGAGCGACACAGCACTTCGAGTTGTGAAATTTTGTGTCCCTGTCGTGAAGATTCTGCTGGAACTTTGTTTTCTTTTTTTCAAATAATTTGTAATGTTACGGAATAAATCATTATGAAAAAAATGGTAGAAGAATGTGAGGAGGAAATGGTAGAAAATGAATGCAAGCTGGCTGGTGTACACGCGAGAAGGGAATTGTTTCCTGGAGTTTGGGGGGGGGGGGGGGGGAGACACGGAAGGACAGCACACACTCAAAACCAGCGGTGATTAATTGCTTCATCCCTTGCTGGTTTTGAGTCCGTGCTATCCGCTTCGTTCCGTCTCTATTCTTCCATGTCACCTCAAACTCCAGGAAATGTTGCCGTTCTCGTAAGAATAAAGATGCTTAATGAAACCATGCTTTTTTCGTTTGTTCTCAAATTTTCAAACTTTTTTTTCAAGTCATTCAAAATTTCCGACAATTTTACGTCTCTACTTCTGACAGTAGGACAATCATTTGCCCTATATGACCCACCATGTCATTTCTTTCTAGCAGATACTGGTTCTAAATCTCGTCGCGACCGTGACTGTATACCCTTGGTGCAATCCAAGTGCCGTGAACAGGTTTCCTTTTACTGGAATCCGTCGCAATACAGAAGCTATTCTGATACAATCGCAGCAAAAACAGAATAATTATACGCATCGAATAGAATTACTTGGTTGTTCTTCGCGGTACGCATAGTTTCTCAGGCACTAAAGAAAGGGAGAGGAACCATGGGAAAACGTTCCCCAAAAGAGGTCCTTCTTCTCTCCGATAAGGCAAACATGGGTTCACCTTAGCATGTCATAATTTGCAACAGTGGTCTTGGCCGGAAACGCATCTCACAGCCTCTCTGGAAGTAGTCACACTGACGTAGAAGGAGACCGCATGGAAAATGATATCACGTAAACCCCCTAGGGAAGTGGCGCAGTAATTAAACCTACAAGGGGGAAGGGAAATTGCCTGGATGACACTTTGGGGCACCTATTATACGGGCGTCAAAGACCCCTGGCGACCGTATTTTTGGTATCGGTTAATCTAACGATGTTCTAATTTGCTTATAAAATAGCATAAATGCAGACGAGCTGGTGAGGAACCCCATACTACATATACTCCATACCTTCTGTGTCGTCCGTCTCTTTTTTGTGCCCAAACTCAGGCTTTTTTTTGCAGTATGGAGTTGTAATTTGCTGCGCGATTGTGCCTCCGTGTAACATTCGGTGAAGTATCGCATCGTTCTTCGCCATTTGGCAAAGTTCATCACGTGCCAGAAATTCGTCGAGTGTAAATATAGAAGAAAAAAAGTGGGAAGTGCGTTTGGAATTAGTGGTAGAGATTTTCGCCTTGCATATTATGATATCGCGAGAGGAAGGAGGCTCGTACGACAGAAGACATAATTGAACCTCTGTATGCAATAAGGGGATAAGTCGACTTAACCCCTTTTCAGTATTTTTGTTGCAATGACATCTACATACCAGTATCTACCAAAGAAAATTTAGGACCGTATTGCAATTTATTGACCCGCTACACGAGGGCGTAAGAAATCGGAAATGCATGTGTGTCAATGGGACGGACAGGCAGATCAGGTCCCTTTTCTACACACGCATACAAATGGTGTAACTTAAATTTTGCTACGATGCGGAAATGAACTTCGACTTCCACTCGAAGAACACGTTCTTCCTACCTTACGTGACTGTGTCAGCAGTACTACTGAGCGTTGTAATCGAGAAAAAAAAAAGTGAGCATTAAGCCAATAAGTCATATTATGCTGGTCATAGATATGCTGGTATATCGGGACATGATGCTGATGTTGACGAACAAAATAATAGGGACAGATTGAATTCGTCACACGACAAATTCGGCTACTCCCATAGACAGACCCCCCCCCCCCCAAGGGAAAAAAAAAATAGAAAAAAGAAACCCGCCGCTTTCGCGATAACTATCGGCCAAAGGCCAAATCACCGGTTAGCGTGACGCACAATGAATCACTCGATCCTAACAGGCTGACTCCAACGCACACCTCTGAATAAATGTCACAAGGACATTATTTTCAAGATTGTACTCGTTTAGCAGCACGATAAGCCCGCTCCGATACCCCCCCCCCCCCCCACACACACAGGTGACTTCACCCTACCTGACATCACCATTGTTCAGCAATCAAGGTCGGACTCGTGAAAAATGTTTTATTCCGCACAATAACCCTGCACGTGCGGTGTTATATATAAAAAAAGGATATGTCATGTCCCGGTTTGTTCAATTTCTGCTAAGTCACACACCCAAAAACGGTGCTAACAGGACATGCATGTAGAGTAGACACATACATATACAGTATGTTACACATTTTGCATTTGCGTTATTCGAGGAAACCCAGCTGCGATTACTTTACCAAATATTCAGTTGAAGTTTTCTCGGTGTGGGATTTTTCGACTTATCCCATTATTGCATACAGAGGTTCAGTTGAACTCGGAAGCTTGTATAGCGCTTGCGCGGTACCACGACACATCACAGGACCGGGAGGGTTAAGCGGTTGTGCAGGGATTGTCCCAGTACCCCCACCCCTAATGCCCCCCAAACATCTTGCACACTCCCTAAAATACCCACCAGAAAGGTTTAAGAAGAGCCAGAAAAGCAGCAGATATGGGTGTCACCTCCCACCCCACCCCCGTAGGAGACATCGACACACTCCCTAGATGAAAATCCCGGGAAAGTCTCTGCGGTTATGAGAGACTGGCGCAGAAATTATTAGTTAGAGGAAATTATTAATTAGAAGTTATAGTTAAGGGACAAGCAGCCCACCTGCTGGGCGGCTCACATCGCGACCCAAGTTAGACCACGAAGCCCACGTCCGCGTGGCTGCCTTAGAAATTGCCAATCACTTAGGATGGAGGACAGCCCTACCCCATTACCTGTGGGTTGGTAGCTACGAATAACATCAAGATGTATAAAATAGATATATACGGGGAGAGATCTATAGTTCCTCGAGTGGGCCTGTTGCCGCTGTGAAGTCCATAACGAACGAACAGCACAGCGCTACGTACCAAATTGTTCCATAAGGTACAAGGACTTGGGCAGTGCGTATGGAGATCTATAATGACGAGTGTGTCGTTGTATCATGTGTTGGCACGTCATGAGGCAAGTCCTTCAAATGGAAAGCTATAGTTACCTCTTCCATACTGGACACGTTGACACAGGTGGTTTCTCAGTGTCCGATGGCTCAGTATTTCCCTCTGAAATCAGAAACAGAAGACGTGTTGGTGAATCATCGGGCGCTTTCTGTGACTGATGTATTGGAGGCGTGTTCTGGTGATCAGAGGGTGCAGGGCTGCAGCGGTATGCGATCGACGTGCATGCATTGGTTTCAAATTTCCGATTTGGCTCCAGTGGAGGACCTTTGTAGATGATGACTTCGTTATTGCGTAATTTGTCGGGGTCTTCTGTGATAGCACTTGGTCGGGGACCCTTGAATTTAGATGCCAGCTTTGTATTCCCATACAGAAAGGCTGTTGACAGTGCATCCAAACTATAGCGGACTTCTATTGAGGGCTGGGGGATTGGACAAAGCGGGCTTCCGAATGTCACTTCTCGCTGCTGCTTGTTCTATTTTTGCTTTCGGCCTCACGTGCTTTAAGAGATCTAAGAGTTAATGTTTCAGTGATGGCCTGTCCTCGTGTACCATTTCTGGCAGTCTGAGTGTAACTGTGAAGGAATTCTAACTGAAAGAGTTTCAAGCTAGCGCAAAGCGTTATGTCCAAGAAAAGACAGATTTGTCCGGCCGTTGTGATCAGACATTTTGCGCAATACTATTACCTAACGTTAAGTATAGCTATACTAAGCTGTTATGGTATGCCACGATGAGACATCGATCGTGGAAATTTATTGGCTACGCGACCGTGATAAGATAAGTAGTCAATAGTACCCCAAAGCACTGGAACACAGACCATGACATGAGACAATATAACTTCTCGTGCTCCTGAGACGACTGCAGGAACTATACACCATACTGAAAAGTCCACTCTGTTTATAGTAGAACAACGACTGATGACCACTGTAATAGTACTGAATGAAGCCTCAGTTATCGGCGTACATCTAATATGTACAACATACTTAGATCTTGGTCGATTACTAACTCGGCGAGTCCTCGTTGTTGCGACCTATACAGCATTTATGGTCCTCAAACGTTGTCGAGCTTTCTTATGTGTGCGCAAAGCACTCATGTGACCAGTATATATAGTTACTGGAAAGTTACAAGGTACATAGACGCGCTTTAGCAGGATTATTTATTTTTGATTTACCATTGCAATTTTGCTACGGTTGACAAGTTTGTTTCTCAAGAAAGGTGCAAGTAGGTGCACTGAACTGGTACTGCTGTCCTTTGTATATGATTGCGTATTTGATAGCATGTCAATAGAATGGCCACACTTGTGTAAAGGCCTCGTAATGGTAATTGGAATAGATTTCGCGTGTTTGCAAACTGCGAATAAAGGTGCGTGAAGAACTATTACAATCTCATGAGCCTCTGCCAGGGCATGGTGCGTGCCCAAGTTGGGTCGTCGTGACAGGGATTGTTGCTGATACCTCTAGCAGAGGTTGTTGCGCATAAGCCTGGAGACGATTGACATATTGGTTCGATTTCTGCCATCCCTGAGGCATCGGGAAGGGCTTCAAGGAATGTGCACGCCAAGTTAATCTAGCAGAGGCTTAGTCCGAATGCCTGCTTCTTCGTGTCGACTTCTGCAAGGAACGCAGAACAGCATGACATTATTTGGACTAGATGGAGTTTGTCGAAGCACGTAACAGTTTCAGTGTTAGTGTGGTTGCCTTATGGATGGGTGAATGTCTTATCGAAGAGTGTACAGATAGCAAAAAAACTATTCCACGGTTTGTGAACGTTGGTCAGCACAACCATACGTTCAGACTCTTTGGTCATGATAACCGACTGCGAGATGCTTTGAGGCCGCTTCTGGAATCGCTGAAGAGGGCGTCTTTGCTTCGTGCTGTTGGAGACATATCGAACGGGCTGAGAAACCAACGTGAGGTGTGTCTTGAGGGACCGACAGTTCTCCATCACATAGCATCCCCACATGAGAACCATTGTCACTCAAATACGACGTTAAAGAAGTGCTAGAAATCTTCCGTTGCAACGGTCTTGTCGTTATAACGCAGACACGCGCAACGATTCCCATAGTACTTATATCGCATACATTCAATGATCTTCAAGAATCCGGAACACAGAATGAAAGCGAGCACATGTAATCACACAATCTTAAATCCGAAGAGTGATGATAATATCAATTAACAAGCTGCAGTGCCTATAGTTTCCTTTGTTCCACGCATCGTGTCTACATAAAGCACATTTTTTCACGTTTTACACACATAACGCACAACGAGCAAAATGTTAAAAACAGGGTCTGGAACAGCAACGCTAAAATTGATAAACAGCCATTCGAGATTACATGCAAAACTGACTATATGCGGTATACTGGGCAAATTCGGAAGATGCTATAGCGGTTTTGAAGAACTACCTATATGAAGCGAGCTGTAGATATTGGTCAGGCTCAAAGTAACAGAGAAGCAATCTTGTGTGTGGACGATGTGGGCGACATAACCTCGAGCTTGAGCACGGACGAGCGACGAACAAGAAGTGGGCAGAACCACAAATGAATACTTTATTTGACCAGAGAAGTCAGGTTATGTAGGAGAGAATCTGTTAGGGAAGAGTTGACTAATGCAGATAAATAGTGTACGCAGAAGACGTATTTCATAACACTTTTAGGCCGGTACCGGAACAGCTCCTGAAGTCACATGCATACATAAAACCAGGAGGCAGTAGCTCTTGGGCAACACTCTTCAGAAACACTTTGGCACGCACCTACAATTAGTTAGAAACGGGGACATACTGATCAAACGTATGGTTTAGCACATTTACGCTGCCCTATTTGTTCGTCGTTGTCAGTTGGTGCGGACACGGACATGGTGCTTGCTCCACGTTTCGCAGCCGCACGCATGGCTACCATTTTATCGCTGGACAGAGAAAGATCAGGGTCCGTTGGCTAAAAATCGTGCTACACTCTAAAAACAGAGGGGGGGTGTCGAGGTAGCTTGCCGTTGTTGGCCGCACTCAAGTGGGCATCGTCACGACTATAGCCAAAAAAAAAAAGGAGAAGAAGGTGGGAGAAAGGGGAGTTGAGGACTTCAAAGTGATAGAAAGAAGGGGGCGTACGCCTTTTTGGGTGCAATTTATATACGGGATAATTGCCACAAAAAGGTGTACGCCCGCCTCTCTCTTCGAATCAGAAGCAATAACCCTATCATTCGTGGCAATGGTTGGCGCACAGCTGCTATGCGGCGAAGTTCTGTTTTAAGAGTGTAGGATCCTAACCCTTGCGCAGCTTTGCAGCTGCTTTAACCACGTGCTGCAGCGCCTTAAACAGCGTTATCTTCCAGCGCGTGCGAAATGCACTAACGATTTTCCTCATTCTATTTGCTGACTCTAAAAACACAACTTGACCGCATAACACGCTCAAGGGCAGCCAGCGTTCGGATTGATATCGTTGTGTCTTCTGATTTGCTGAGGACGAGGGCCGTACGCCATTGTTGCGTTTTTATAAATCGTTACAGAAAAGGAATACGCCCCCGTTTTCCACAATCAGAAGACGAAAACGTGTCATTCGACATCACTTATGGTTGGCCAGGAACGTGTTACGCGCTCAAGTTCTATACCTCGACCCCCCCCCCCCTCTATATGTCGGCACAGTTCCCTTAGAAGTCGGCCCAGGACGCACATCCCCCAGGGCGTCAGTCGTGACGTTGCCCACCTCTGTGAGGCCGACAACGGCGAGCCCTTCCACCACCACCACCACCATATGTAGGACGTGGCACGTAGGAGTCGGCCCAAGACGCACATTCCCCAGGGCGTCAGTCGTGACGTTGCCCACCTCTGTGAGGCCGACAACGGCAAGCCCTCTCGCCATCATCACCACCACCACCTCTATAGGACGTGGTTCGAATTCCGGTGCCGGCTGTGCTGTCTGGGGTTTTTCCTGGGTTTTCCTCAGAGGCTTTCAGACATATGTCGGCACAGTTCCCTTAGAAGTCGGCCCAGGACGCACATTCCCCCAGGGCGTCAGTCGTGACGTTGCCCACCTCCGTGAGGCCGACAACGGCGAGCCCTTTCACCTACACCACCACCACACCACTCTATGGGATCGTGGCCGACTACGGCAAGCAGTCCCACCACCCCACCATCTAGGATCCTAGTGGGTGATTTCTATATGCAAACGGGTCCTGAAGCCTATGATTCCTGTGAAGTATAAGAAACACAGAATATTGACAGGGACAACGGCACCTTCCTAAATTAGAGAACCGAAACTCAGCAATCCCCGCAAGTGGAACACTACCCTAGCTCCAGGGTGTATCGGTAAAAGGACTGTCCGAATCATGGCACCAGGAAGTGAGCGATACTGCTCTCGTATTTTCCTCTCGTATGCTCGCTCAAGGTTGCGTCCTTCCTAATGACGTCTTTCTCAAATTAGTGGAAGCCCAATCGACCTGCCACGTCACATCTGGAGTGAGGTAAATACCACGTGGAAAGATCACTGAGGCGACGCTTCAAAGGCCTGTGGGGAACAACGAAGACACGAAAGCGATGCTTTTGCAAATCTCAATCGCAAATTAAACGTATTAAATTTGTAATCAGTTTTAGGGTAAGGAACTGCTAATGATGCTACCTCGTCGACTTCGTGTCAGGTCACGTGGTCAAGGTTTAATATTTTTGGAAGTGTCCTTCCGAAACCTCTCACGACATCTTACGTAGCTTTTTTTCCTGTCCTTACGTTTGATGTTGACAAATATGGCTGTTGCGTTCGAGCTCGAGAAGGAAAAAAGACGATAAGGCGGAAAGGAACACACATGCAGTCGTGATCTAGCTGGCAGAAAACACGAAATTGTGTGAAACAGTGTGTGCAGGACTCACACCACCTTGACGTGACGGGACGTCCACGCATTTACCGGGCAATGATCAATAGAACTGTCTGATAGTCAGACTCATACAAGAACAAGAAGGGATAATGTTTGTGCGGGGAGTAAAGTAACATTTCTGTGCCTCCGTTGGGGTCGTATGTGCCGCCCGCACGTGCCTGTGCACATAGGAGAACCATGTGACGACCTTGAGCTACAGAAAAACACGAAAAAAAACTATACTTGGTTGAGGCCCTCCGGATGCACGGCTCTCCAAGAGTTACGCGACTTCCCTCATCTTTCCGTTCATTCGAATCTGGAAATGATGTTTATGGTGTGGTTTTAAAATCAGAGACGTTTTGTAGTCCTTCCGTTTTGAGCAGATCGCGGAACAGAATGGTTTGCAGATGACATCGCGGTATAGTGAATGCGCTCCAATAGCTGGCCAAGAAATGGTCCTCCGAATATAACTGGTCATTTTACAAAGCCATCGTGATACTGTAGCATCAGCTAAACGATTTCAACCAGTTACCCTGGATATACCAGAAATGACTAATGTGGACTACAGACGAAGCTTAACTGAACCATGACGTGGCATATCTCGTGTTTGCATCACCGCTTCGTACCTTTCTCGAATCGTAATCCTGTTGCATTCGTTCCCGGAATCAGAATGCGGCGCTCGTCTTCAAAGCACGTGTTCTCTGGCATCTGGGCCCACCGTTTAGGAGAGGGAAACACGATCTTTCCAAACAGTCTGCTGCCTCGTGCTGCCGCTCTAGTTTCGTTTTTCTCGTAGGCCCACCTACGTATGACGTAATGGCTCATCTCGTATTATGCCCTTCCTCTCTACCAATACGATGTTTTTCTGCCCAGGCGACGAAGGCTGGTGAAACAGTTTCATTGGTGGCACCCCTGCGTGCCACTGCTAGGTCCCGAGTGGGGAGGGCAGTACTTTCTGCGAACGGCAACTGCGGTAAACAATCCGCGAAGGAAGAAAATAATACGAATGTTCTCGAAGTAATTGTACTCACCACCCAACCGGTGAAAATGTGAACATCGTTATTAAGTTAAAACACTGCAACACGTGTTTCTTTTTGTATTGGGTCGTGTTCCGTTCTCGCTCCTGTTGTTCTTGTGTGTACGGCTCTCTTTGCAATTAAGAAGCGCCGCCAGCATCTTTCAATATTACATGTATTATCCTCTTGACAGACTGAAGAAACATTCCAGTCGTTATTGCGGGACATGAAAGAATGCTGTCCCCACGGGCTCGTACTTTTGCACGCTACCTGCTGAACACCATTTGTGGGAAATCTATGAGCTCTCGTCGAGCCGCATGTTCTTCAATATCCAAGCATAAAAAAGCACCTGTCAACACTAGGGCAACCACTATCTGTATACCGTACGTGATAAAGGCTTCCCATGTATACAACCCTCATGGTGGAACAGGATGCAGCGCTACGGACGAACGAATTGCCTCTTCAACCATATACGGGAGAGGTCAACATGCTACGGGAGCACAGCTGTTGCGCACATGAACACATCCACATGCTGGCTGCGTGTTACAACAACACTCACACACCCTGCCTCTAATGTTGTGCGCCCAGCGAATGATGCAGATAAAACACCGTTTTGTTTGCACTTGCCATTAGAGTGGTTGGCGAAGTCGTCGGGCTCGGCATACTCCTTGAACTGAACATAGACGCTGTATGTTCTTTTTACACAAGGAAATTAGAGTGGTCTCCTTCGAACATAGACGTATCAGCAGATCAAATATAAATATTATACGCGGGTGTTGCTTACGTCGGTTAGCCTGGCTTCGGTGTGGTTTAGTGAACAATGCTTATGTTCAACCAGGGTGTCTATACATAGTGAAGAGAAATTTCAATATTTGAGAACGACGCTCTAGTACGCGCCTAGTGGATCTGCGATTCTCACTGTGGGGCACACATCGGGAGATACTCAGAATTCTAATTAACTTATCAATAAAATTTAACGCTAATTACCTCTCCCGTCCATTGGGATATTGATACGGCCACAATCGCAGAGTCGTGGGCCTATAGGAATTACTTCCATTCCCACAAACGTTCAGAGCCCACACCAACGGTTTTCCCACTGTTTAAAATAATGATCAGGCGCCCGGTGTTGATGAGCCCCGCGGAAACGAGTCGAGTGCGCTTTTATCGCAGCGTCCTTGTGGCCGCTGCAGCACGCGAGCACGCTGCGACGCTGCCGCGTTTTTCCAGGGGGAGAGCGAGGATGAGAAAAAAAAAAGAAAGAGAGACTACATTGTACATTTTCTTTCCTTCTTTGGGTGTCCATCCCCTCTCCCATAGAAAATCTTCATTCGTACATCTGATAGCAGCCGACAGGTTGCGTTGGCATAGGAGCGCACAGGCATCCTATCGTTCATGGACGCACGGCAGAGGCAGCTCTGGGTAGAGGGGAGTCGGAAGATTGGCTCTGGGGGTGGGGGTGGGGGCACATGGAAATACGCGCAGTGAAGGGGTAATGGGAGATATGAGATGGTCATCGTTTTGAAGCGAGAGAAGCAAAAAGAATGAACTGTCATACATATCTATAAACAACACACAAAATGGCGGAAAACGACTAGGCGTTTGTATGTTAAGTATTTAACTTGGGACGAGGAATATAAGAAGAAAAGTACAAACACTAGGGTAAAAGAATCAGAAACTAGACACTGGGCAAGTATATAAGATGCAAGTGAAACCGTCAATGGGAGCTTTCAGGGAACATAAAAAGGAAATACGGTCGAGACGTTTTTCCGACAGAACGAGGGACATGAGGTGTGGGTAAGAGGAGACTGCGGAGCATGGAATGTAAGGGGGTAAGGGCATTCAGCCTGCGCAAGGGGAAGTGAGCCTGTGGGAAGCACTGGATTTTCGAAACGATAGAGACGAAGTTAACACTGCAACACTACAAATTACGAAGAATCGATTAAATGATTGGTGGTATAAAACCAAAGACTATAGAGACATATAAGGACACATGGAGATAAGTAAGTCATAGAGCCATCGTGGTATAATTCTAGGCTAGGTGGAGCAAGTTACAGCCCGTTACAAAGCGAAAAGCCGCAGTATACCCATCTCATTCCTAACTGGAAGAAAAAGTGGGTGTCAAACATTTGCGAAGCTGACGTGTCAATAACGAGAAAGTTCACTAAATTTTAATTAATTAAGTAGCTAATTCTTCGTTTGCGTCCCACAGTGAAAATCACAAGTCCGTCTGCCATCCTTTGTGTCACGTCTGCGAACACACACACACACCATTTACACAAAAATCTTGAACCGTTCAAGACTTTCTCCGCGGGGCTTCCTGCATGTGTAGCGAGGCCTTATCTATGTGATTATGTCTGTTATCTTTCAGTGTCGTGATGGATAGCTAGTAGCTGTGAACATATTTAGGACGCGCTGTACGCATGAAGGAGTGGTTTAGGATTTGCACATGCGAGTGGCGACGACGCTATTTCTTTGAGTACCCAATGCGCAGGGGTAGCGTATTCTAAAACTGCCCATGGGTTTAATTTCTTACGAATGCAGGACATAATGGACGCCTCTATTCCAGAAACGCGGACATTGTTTCCGGGCAGAAACCCTATAAGGCAGCATGAACTTGACGCGTATTTCGTACGCCAGACTGGTTACGTGAAAGGCCGGCGAGTGAAAGAAAAAAAGTATCCCAGTGGTGTTTGCCACGTAAGTATTTTGGGCGCGTTATGGGAAAGGAGAGTAACACGTTTCGTTTTCGCTGACCTGGACAGGAGAAGCTTTCTCCTCCTTTCAGATAACAAACTCCCACACTTCAAAAGAGGCCCCTTGGACATTTCTCAGTCACCGCCATGAGCAGTGGCGTATAGCCCGGGTGAGTTCAACCCATCCGAACTTGTACCTTCGGTAATGCATTTGGGGAAGGAAAAAGGTGGGAAAATTGTTCTCCTCGTGTAAAGTTTCGATAGAACCCCTCCCAAAATATTTTTCTGGCTACGCTACTGCGCCAGAGGCATAGCAGAGCAGCGAATCGGAAACGTGTCACTTTTCGAAATTTAATTGAACTGTACTTGATTTAGAAGCCGGGTAGATAGGGCACTGGCTAGATTGAACCTAGGCGTTTTGTAGCGAGCAGAGCAAAACCGAAGAGTGGCCTAAACCCGTTTTATACGTACGCTCAGGGACGGCGGAAAGGGGGGGTAACAGGGGTTACTGTAGACCCCCTGAATGTGTGAAGGGGGCGCAAAATTCCCATGGAGGTGAGGTGCCAAAGTGTTATCTCGGGTGCCGCATGCAAATCAAATGCCATAAACCCTTTTCCTGAATCGGGTCCTGAATTTTTGGGACCCGCGTGCATGAATTGGTATGGGGGATGGAAGGGGACGCCGGTTGGGATCTGGGGTCCCCTTGAATTCATGCGTTGCGCCGCCCCTGCGTATGTTGAAGCAAAAGTGTGAAGTCGGGATATTTCCAACAGAGTCTAAGGCTTCTGTGGCGTTTAGCTCTGCTACGAGACGAGCGTTCATCTGCGTTCACAAAGGATTCGTTTTCCTGGACGTTGAGTACTAGGTACATGCTATAGTACCACTAACCATACAGTAGCTCGGAAGTTTGGATCATCTGCTGTAAACAATAATCGCTATGAACTGTAGTCGATACACAATCAGAAGAGTGCTGAGGAATGAGACAGTAAGACATTGTGCGTGTGACCTTCAATATTTCTCGGACAAGAGGCCCCGGAACGATCACTTCATTTCTTGGACAGATCCTTACGGTAAATAATGGTGTAATGATAACTATATTGACAGTATTTTCAGTAAAAAAATACACGTTTTGAGTTGAACATTTAAGGCCATTATACTATATATGCTAAAAAATCATAAAGCGAAGCTTGGGACGCCGCTATGACAGACGGGCAGTTGAGGAAGCGCATTGGACTGTGAATGGGTGATGACGTACGTGGGAAGGACAAACGTGAAAGCTGTTTCCGATCCTGCGCTGGCGAGCTGGTAAACATCCATACCCTTCTCGCTTCGTAAAAGGAGGCGGCGCACGAGTCGGTTAAACGGCTTATTCCACTTTTTGCTTCAGCGTTATCGGTAGTGCCAGGAAAAGGAGGTCGAGTTTCTTTTTCAAACTATCGCATATTCGGGAACAATTGCGCTAGAAAATGAATTATCGGATATCTCGCATCTTGGGCAACTTTTTTTTTTCTTGTTAGTCATTTTGGTAGGGCCGTCCGTAACAGTCGTGGAGAAAGAAGAAGAGAGGAAGGTAGCAGGAAATCCCAGTGCGCCTTGTGCACGCGTTGCATCCTGGGTCATGAGGAAGGGACAGCAGTCCTTCACGTTTCGTTCTGACTTAGACACCTCGTTGACAATGTGCCAAGAGAGGAGAAATCCAAACAGTTTGGAGACCTTCTCCTCCTTTCTGATAAGCAAGTTCCCATAGTTCAAAGCGGCGCTAAGTTCTCTGAGATTTTCTAAAGTCGTATAATCACAAGATCGGAAAATGGCTCCGCATTCCGCACTCCGCAAAGCTACCGCATTCAAACGCGTTTGGCAGAATGCCCAAAGATGTAGTCAATTTTATAAAACTTGATATATTTTGCGAGAAATCGACAAAATCTTTTTTCCGGTTTCTTTTTTTCCTGCAAATCGTGTTGCGTCAGTTTAGTTGCGATCAAGCGGACAATTTGACTGTCATTATTTAGCACGAAAGTGCCAACCATACTACAATCACTGTAGGTGACAATGTTTTCTTGAGTGCAAACATCCTCCCTTGCTATAAGTTGTCCATAGAAGCAGGAAAATGTTCCTCCGACGTTACTTCCTCGTGTGCATCTGTAAAGGGCGCCCATTTTTCGAGCCTACTACGAATACGGTGACCAGACGACTCCAAGTAATATCGACCTTTTGCATATCGGAGTGATCGAATTCGTGAATGAGTGATCCAAGGCGCGAAGACCGTTATGCTGTGGATTGTAAGATGGCTCGACTCTGCTTTTCACAAGCGATATTCACGCAACAGAAAAATTTGGGGCAGTAGTTTGGCCTACCTAACAAAATAGTCATACGTAGAATACGTTTTTGTGTCGGTAAATGAGGTGCATGCGACGATACCAAAATATTTTATTGGTTCGCTGTGGTATCCGTGATTAATGATTGGCTTATGGTAACTCTGGGTACTGATTCCAAAAACAACAACAGATATATTCTGATGATGAAGTGAGGACGTTTTCCACTCTCCCAACTTCTCCAACTTCTTACGTATAGATGGGACAATGTGAGAAATTGAGCTGTTTGGTGATCCATAGAAAGCACTGGGGTCTTCAGTGCTTGTAGCCGATACGTCGTTTTCCACGGCAAATCTCTCACGAGGCTTTCGCCCACGGGCACAAGCCTGGCGAAATACGTGAGAGAGGGCTTCATTATCGATCAGCGTATAAAAGGTGGGGGGATCTCCCCTCACCCTTGGGACCGCGACTGCTGCTTATGGATTTCGTTATTGCAGCACTCAAAAACCTGTCCTTGGAAGCACCTATCAAAAACCACGATAAATACTTGACATGACTTCATTGTGCACTTCGCAAGTACAGTGGGCGACGCCATCTTGTAGGCAGGGATGTCACGTGACGTGGGCAATGCGTTGGCGTCGCAACGAGCTACCGGGAGTCCCCGTGTTGTCCTTGCTTTGATACGCCACACGTAACGATGAAAACTTGCATTTTTTATTGGAAAATTTGCCGAATTATGCTCCTGCATATAGTGATACACAATTTTCCTCAAAATTGTACCTGAAGTAAAGTAACATGTACCTGGCATCATTGATACCGCAAACGTACATAAAGCAAAGCACACGGTATATTATACAAACTCAGTCTCGTGTCAGTTCACGTTTCACCGTGTAATGGTTACAAATGTGCAATTATCAACATTTTAGCGTTTCTCACGAGTGCTTGCTATAGCTTCCTACTTACTCGCGAATATGAGCTGAATCAAATTTGCGTTTACATGCGCACAGGCAATCAACTGTGCTATAGAGCAACGCGTTATTATGTTTGCAAAGTGCACATTGTTGTGGTGCTAATCTCCGCACGCGTTCAGTCAAAAAAATACGCCAGCCAACAGAGGCTATACATTACCTACCACTCTCCGCTGTTTCTGAAAAAATAACATGAAGCGCAATGCGACACTCCATTTTTGTATGTGGCTTTGTTATTCGCAACAAAATACTGTAAAATGTAAAAATGGAAAACGAAAGCACGTGTGGAGGTGGTGGTGGCTGGTGAAACTGCTCGCTTGGTGGTGAAAGCGCTTTCGGTCTCTTCCTTCCTTATCATGTAATAATCAAAGGCCAATCACACATTATGAAACACGTACAATGATTATTAATTGCCAATGAAGGGGACAATGTAAAAAAAAAGAAAACATCCGGGTCCCGAACGAAAATGACTTATTTATTTTTTCCTATTTTTATCTTTGCAGTTGAGTACTTTACAGCAAAATGGTAGCGAAAAGTGACTTAAGTATAGTACAAAATACACGATTTGAAATGTACTTAAGTGCAAGTGCCCAGAAATGTACGCTACTTAAAGTGGCACTCGCTTACTTGTTTCTTCAAATACTTCCCATCACCACCTACACGTACACAGTGAAGCACGTGCGAAAATGCTAAAAATATGCAGGTACATCAACTGACTGTATGACTTCTCTAAACAGATACTCTGTTCTCCAAAGATGGGCCTCCGAGTTGCCAGGAGATTAGATTATATATCCCGATGATCACAAATAAAACGGTCAATTACTGTGATGCTTGCGAAAGTCCTTTCTTCTTCTGTCTATACGCATATTGTACGTTACACTACGAGGCCAGAATATCGATCTATGGGGCGCGTAAAAGCAGAAGTGATATCGTGATTGATTGATTGATTGATTGAAAGAAAGAAAAAAATGGGGATTGTAGCCCTCATCACGAGGGCCGGCTACCCCAGATCACCTAAGGAAAGGAATTCCAGACACATCCACCATCACCCACTGGAGATGTCGCGAAGCGGCGACGAACGCCACAGACAGGTCATAGCCCATCTAACAGCTTGGTGTCCCTTAAAAACTGTGTAACGGCTCGCAAAGCTGTCAGTTGAGTGCTCATTGGCCATGGGCCGAGCACCTTCTGCACTCCGAAGGGTCGATTGTCAACCCGGCCTAACGCGGCTACAAGTCTGTCACGGCACTCAGAGTATCTTGGGCACGTAACTATGTAGTCGAACATATTAAAGTGATATTCGTACTATGTAGTAACTGCATGTACGCAACACACCGACACAGACAGTTCAATTGTCTACCCGGGTTCAATAACACAATTGGAGAAAAAAGAAGAGCGTGATTTAATTTCTAATCACCGGTGAAGAGAATTGTAGTGAACATACGACGTTACCCTGTTTGCGACAGAAAGAGGTTACTGCGTCTGCAAGCACATGACGACTGGTGCGAGCACAATGATACTGTCAAACGCTTCAGTTACTTAGTGATGTGTGACACGCACTCCCACATTGTGCGCTTATCATCTGAGGACGACGCAACTATCACACCCTGCTTGTAGTCGTTCTCAATGGTCTGGGTAGCCTTATATAGCATCTTCACGCGCAATATTACAACGCGGCCGCGCCAGGACGACACGCACTCCGAAGGACATTGTCCTGTTGCGTCAGTACGCTCATTATAATCCATTCATCATATTCTTGGACGCCAATTAAAAGGAAGCGAGGCGCGTAGGTCCCGAAAGAAGGCGTGTATATACCGCAGAAGAAACAATGTCTGGCTTTCGTTCCCATAGGTAACTGCGCTCTGAGAATAGATGGTATTTTATCTTGTGCGCCCACAATGTCCTTCTGTAGTAAAGGAATGATCGCGAGAAAAAAGTTGGTTCCGGACCTTAAGCACACTCTAAAAACAGAACTTCACCGCATACCACGTTGTGCGCCAACCATTACCACGAGTGACATGGATATCGCTTTTGATTCGAAGAGATAGGGGGGCGAACGCCTTTATGTGGCAATTTGGATATATGATAATTGCCGTAAAAAGGCGTACGCCGCCTCTTTCTTCGAATCAAAAGCGATAACCATGTCATTCGTGGCAATAATTGTCGCATATCATGCTGTGCGGTGAAGTTCTGTTTTTAGAGTGCAGGCTGTTGTGCATGAAATGACATCGACCTGTGTGCCACCTCCACTCATAAAACAGGACCGCATGACACGCTTTATATCATCAGCCATGATCCCGAATGACATCGTCCTCTCCCCTGACTTGTTGACAACGGGAGGCATATGCCTTTTTTTGTGATTTTTGATTGTCACAAAAAGCAGTACGCCACCTGCTTTCCACGAATCAATAATGATAACGGTATCATTTTGTGTTTGCCTTCGGCGTGTTATCTGTTGTGGATGAAGTTCTATTTTAAGAGTTTATGCCCTGTTTTAAGAGTATCTGTTTATGAGTTTATGTTAAGAGCCCTGTATCTGTTTTATGTTGAAGATGCACTCAAAAAACAGAGCTTCACCGCATAGCACGCTGTGCGCCAACCATTGCTATGAATGATAGAGTTATCGCTTCTGATTCGAGGAGAGAGTGGGGCGTACGCCTTTTTGTGGCAATTTGGATATATGGTAATTGCCACAAAAAGACGTACGACTCCCTCTCTCCTCAAATCAAAACAGATAACCGCATCGTTCGCGGCAGTGATTGGTGCACCACGTGTTATGCGGTGAAGTTCCGTTTTTAGAGTGTGCCCCTTGTGGTCACATAATTGAAAAGCATTTCAAACTACATAAGGGCGGACGTTGTAGCCCACGATAGGTGAGCTCCATGAATCAACCGCCGACGAAATTGTGTGAACGACGCGTTGAGAACATAGAAGAGAATTTTCGCAGTGTGTAAAATGTTGGCTTCATTCGCAGGTGGTGGCTGCTCAACACAACTGGGTGCGACCGCGGTCGAGTGACGAGAACGAAAACCTGCTGTCGGACACCTGTCGAACCGAGCTCGGCATTACAGAGGAGCAAGTGAAGAATGGCCAGCCCTTAGAACAGGTCATCGATCAGGTGAGCAACCCTGGTAACGGCAATTCGAAAATCGGGACCTTCGCTGCCATTAGTAGACAGTATAGACCAGGGGTTCTCAAAGTGTCGGCCGCGACCCCCAGGGGTCGTGACAGATACAGGCGGGGGTCGCGAAGCGGCTCGGAAACTTGAAAAAAGAGACAGCAAATGACGCCCTTGCCCACTATTCTTCGCCACAAAAAAGCTCGTGGTACCGGATCCCGAGGTCTAACAAACAAGTTCATATTAGTGAATAGGACCAGCCATTCCTGCTGGCATCCGTTTTATTTCTCTCCCTTTCTCTTGTTTTTGCGATGGTCCATAGTCCAGCTGATTCATTCAGACGATTTTAACTATCAAATTAGGGGGGGGGGGGGGGCAACGCGATATCCTCTATTTTTGGATGGGTCGCTGGGCACCAGAAAGCACCGCAGTAGACTTATGCCCTACACTCTTAAAAAATGAACTTCACCGCATAGCACGCTCCTAGCCAACCATTATCTCGAATGATATCGTTATCTGCCTTGATTTGTTGAAAACAGGAGGCGTACGCCTTTTTGTGACACTTATACTGTTCATAACAAAAAAGATGTACGCCTCCCGTTCTCAACAAATCAGGGCAGATAACGATATCATTCGAGATGATGGTTGGCTACGAGCGTGCTATACGGTGAAGTTCATTTCTAGGAGTGTAGCCACACGGCAAATGTAATACATTAAACGGAATTGCAATAACTTCACCTCCTAACCAACCATCATATGGAATGACATCATTCTCTCCCCTGATTTGTTGAAAACAGGTGGCGTAGGATTGTTACAAAAAAGGCGTACGCCTCCTGTTTTCAACAAATCAGGGGAGAGAACGATGTCATTCGAGATGATAGTTGGTTAGGAGGTGAAGTTATTGCCATTCCGTTTAATGTATTACGTTTGCCGTGTGGCTACACTTTAGAAATGAACTTCACCGTATAGCACGCTCGTAGCCAACCATCATCTCGAATGATATCGTTATCTGCCCTGATTTGTTGAGAACGGGAGGCGTACGCCTTTTTTGTGACAATTATGAACAGCATAGATGTTACAAAAAAGGCGTACGCCTCCCGTTTTTTTTCAACAAATCAGGGCAGAGAACGATATCATTCGAGATGATGGTTGGTGAGGAGCATGCTATGCGGTGAAGTTCATTTTTAAGAGTGTAGGGTATAATAATCCTATCGACGCCGCTATACACGCTCCTGCACTCTAAAAACAGAACTTCACCGCACAGGACGCTGCACGGCAACCATGGCCGCGAATGATAGGGTTATCGCTTGTGATTCGAGGAGAGAGGGAGTCGTACGCCTTTTTGTGGCAATTACCATATATCCAAATTGCCATAAGGTGGTGGTGATGGCGAGAGGGCTTGCCGTTGTCGGCCTCACAGAGGTGGGCAACGTCACGACTGACGCCCTGGGGAATGTGCGTCCTGGGCCGACTTCTAATGGAACTGTGCCGACATATGTCTGAAAGCGTCTGAGGACGCCATGCCATAAAAAGCCGTACGCCCCACTCTCTCTTCGAATCAGAAGCGATAACCCCATCATTCGTGGCAATGGTTGGCGCACAGCGTGCTATGTGGTGAAGTTCTGGTTTTAAAGTGTACACTCCAAAAACAGAGCTTCACCGCATAGCATTCTGTGCGCCAACCATTGCCACGAATGATAGCGTTATCGCTTCGGATTCGAAGAGAGAGAGGGATGCATTTTTGTGTCAGTTTGGATAAATACGATAACTGACACAAAAAGGCGTCGCCTCCTTGTCTCTTCGAATCAGAAGCGACAACCCTGTCATTCGTACACTCTTAAAAATGAAGCCATCAGCTCATCCCGAATCCATCATCCAGCCATCGTCCCGAATGACATCGTTCATTCCCCTAATTTGCTGAAAACGGGGGCGTACACAATTTTTGTGGCGTTACGCAGTTCATAATTGCCACAAAAATGGCGTACGCCCCCGTTTTCATCAAATCAAGGGAGAGAACCTTGTCATTCGGGATGATGGTTGGCTAGGAGCGCGCTATGCGGTGAAGCTCTGTTTTTACAATGTAGCAATGGTTGGCACAGAGCGTGCTATACGGTGAAGATCTGTTTTTTTACACTCTAAAAACAGAGCTTCACCGCATAGCACGATGTGCACCAACCACTGCCACGAATGATAGGGTTATCGCTTCTGATTCGAAGATGGGGGATGGGGCGTACGCCTTTTTCTGTCAACTTGTTACGATATACGAAAACTCGTAACCTCCTGCGTTTTCTCCAAGAAACGGGCCTTTTGCAAAGACCCCTCAGCGTACTTTCCATCCACAATGCACTTCGGTCCCATCGGTTTCATTCATCCTGTACATACAGGGTGTCCCAGAAAACGTGTCATTGAATTATAATAAAAAAAAACTACACCACCTAGAGTCCTGCGGTCAATGGCGTTTGTTCTTACTGGGCTTTTGCCACCTCCTCATGTGAATGTCGTGTAACGTAGGTTTAATTATGTAAATTTTTGCGAGCTTAAGTCGGAAATTTGCCTAGTAAAGGTCACTTTTTTACCCCACCAATGTGAAGAGCGTGTCTAATTTAGTCAAATTAATGATAATTGACAGGGATATTCAGGAGGTATCCCATCGGAAAAAATAGCCGAACATCATGCTCTACGGATGTCGCACAGAATAGCGCACGATGAATCCTGGACCGGCAATCCAGAAGGTGTGGGTTCGATCCCTACAGCTGGCTAACCTTTTCAGTGACTTTCATCTTTCATCGTTGATTTCAGCGGAATCTTTGTCAGTCCGACGAAAGGAGGTTGGAAACCCAGCCCTCCCGACATAGCAGAAAGAGATAAAACAGGCACGGCTTATCACGTCCGACTTTCGCTGGGATAATGCTTTCCCTCTCCCAATTTTAGGAACTGTTACTTTTTCTACTATCACTCTATGGGCTGGCTTCGGAACCTCCTTTCGTCGCACTGAGAGCGATTGCGCTCAAAAAGTCATCGCGCGCTATGGTCCGGTGCTGCGAAAAGCATGATATTCGGCTATTTTTCCCGATGGGATAGCTCGTGAATATCACTGTGAATTATCATGAATTTGAGTGAATTCGGCACGCTCTTCATATTGGTGGGGTAAAAAAGTGACCTTTACTTGGCAAATTTCCGAGTTCAGTTCGCAAATATTTACATAATTAAACTTGGAGTACATGACATTCACATTAGGAGGTGGCAAAAACCTAATAAGAACAAATGCTGTTGACCGCATGATTCTAGGTGGCGTAGTTTTTTTATTATAATTCAATGACACGTTTTCTGGGACACCCTGTATACCTCAACTTCACCCTTTCGTTTTTATTTGTTATTTTTGTGTACACTCTTAAAAATGAACTTCCCCACATAGCACGCTCCTAGCCAACCATCATCTCGAATAATATCGTTATCTGCCCTGATTTGTTGAAAACGGGAGGCGTACGCCTTTTTTGTGACACTTATGCTGTTCATAACTGTCACAAAAAAGGCGTACGCCTCCCGTTTTCAGCAAATCGGGGCAGATAACGATATCATTCGAGATTATGGTTGGCTAGGAGCGTGCTATGCGGTGAAGTTCATTTCTAAGAGTGTAGTCGTGACGATGCCCACTCGTGCACTCTAAAAACTGAACTTCACCGCATAGCACGCTCTGCGCCAACGATTGCCAGGAATGATAGGGTTATCGCTTCTGATTTGAGGAGAGAGAGAGGCGTACGCCTTTTTGTGTAAATTATCATTCAAATTGACACAAAAAGGCGTACGCCTCCCTCTCTCCTCGAATCAGAGGCGATGACCCTATCATTCGTGGCAATGTTTGGCGCACAGCGTGCTATGCGGTGAAGTTCTGTTTTAGGGTGTAGTGCTTAGAGTTAGTTTTTAGAGTGCAGTTCTTCAGAGATATTTATCAGTGTGTTTGTTGGAACAACTGTGGTATAGTTGGTTATTTCGAGTCATAAAAAGACGACAAAGCCGTAAACGTTGCTGCTAATTTTTAAATTACGCCTGGTGTTCAGGGTGTAAAATTATCCGCTTCGCCGTCGTTTAAACCTCAGGTACAGTTTAACTTTTTCGGTTGCAGGTGCGAATTAGGCTACGTGGCGGCGCCGTATAGTATCCGCTACCTTTTTCACTATCGGAGTAGCCATTAGCGCTACGTTTTCATTTGGTTCCGGAAAATTACTTCCTTTTGAAATTAGGTGATCTTTTTATTTCCTCTACAGCTACTTTCCGACAAAACAAGTGAGAAAGCGAGACACAGGCGAAACAATTAATTATTGTTTTCGTTACTATTCAGGCAGAGCGTTTGAAAATACAATTCATTTAATAGCGCCCCTTTGACTTCGACAACGAATGCAACTTCTGTTGGAAGACGGCGCGTATTTAATTTATTATCCTTACTGCTTCTTCTTCTTCTTCTTCTTTTTTTTTTTTTTTTTTCATGAGCGTTCTTTTCTCGTCTGTGTCAGCGCGTTTTTCTCGCTGTTGCTATTTCTTCTCTTTTCGTTTTTATTCCCATAAAGGCATCATACAGTATTTGCGGCTGAAGGAGGCAATGCCATCATATCAAGTGATGCGATGCAAACTAAAATTATTTTCTACAGCACCGTGGTTCGGTCAAGGGAAATAAAATTTGAGAAAGTTTGAGGGAAGGACGAACGACGAAGTAAATCAAACTAAAGAACAAAATGCTGGTTCCAGGAAACAGCTATAGGGAGGAACCCCTGCTTGGAGTCAGAAAAGTGCGAATGCACCTCAGTGACTCTGAAAAAAATAGTAATAAGTCAGAGAGTTTGGCCGCTTGTTTGCGTGTTTTTTTTTTCATTTTTTTTTTCATACAGTGTTACTTAAGATATTATAATGGGATTGTTTCTCTGTGACCCTTTCGCAATGGAAGTAACTTTAAGGCTGTGCCTTTTAGGGGTTTTTTCCACACAAAGAGTTAAGAGGCATGCACTTTCTGCAGTAAAATCGCCAGCTAGAAAGGCCTATAGCTATTTCATTCTGTATGGTATGCCAATAGAGGCTTTATTTGATATTTTAAAAGAAGTTGAGTAGCGTAATGGGTGGTCTTTACGTAGGTTCTTGTCAGACGGCAGCTTTCGCACATTTCACTTTGGCTACTTTTGCCGCTCGAACGAAAATGTTCGCAAAACGTAGGCATATTTTGTTCTCCAATTTGGGAGCGTATGGCCATGACGCCATATCCCGGTTGCAAATCTACTCCTAATTATTATATTACAGTACTCCAGCCAATACTCAGTGGGATTGCAGTACTATTTGTCAAAAAAGTTTTACACCCACAAGCTCATCACTCAATCACAAACACATCCCTACATCTGCAGTATCTGTAAGCACTATCACGCCTCGTATAGAAGATAGTGGCGCTCTGTGGCACGCGCGAAGGAAAAATGAAAGCATAATACCCCATTGTCCCGCCTTTTTAGGTCACCCTGCCTGGACAAAGCAAAAAATACGTTCAATGATCCGGGTGAGACAGGCGATTTCAAAACGTGGGGAACCACCCACAGACGACCCATACCCTGCGGAGTTCTTCGCCAGTCGAGATATTGTTTGGGTACCACATCGAAAATCTGTGGCTCCTCAGCAACAGAAGTTCATTTTCGATTATTTCATGTGTGGAGGGGGCAAAAAACGTGATACTTTAATTTCTGCCTTCAAACTTCTCATGGCGCTTTGAGCCTCTCTATAGGAAACGATTTTACTGCAAAGTGATATCATCTTCATGTGTTCGTCTATTTCATCACCTTCTGACGTCAGTAGTAGAAGTGCCGCGATAAACAGTAGCGGTGAACAACGGAATGGAGTTTTTTGTGTTGCAGTTCAGCCAGTGGGCCCGAGCGCGACTAGAGCCAGAGGCCGGTGGACCCTTCTCCTTCGTGACTGACGGGCAGCTGCACCTTCGCCAGGTGCTGCACCCAGAAGCCACCCGCAAAGGTCACAATTTGCCGGAGTCCTTCAACCGATTCTTTGACCTACGGAAGGAGTTCTCCCGCTTTTACGGCAGGACAACGGAGTCACTCACCGAAATGCTAGACTGTATCCTTTGCCAGTGCAAGTTGTTGACATGGTATAGACACTGAATGATGAGGTCTGAGAGAGATAGACAATATTGTGAAATAGTGGAGGGTTTCTGCAGAATTTCGACTTGGGTTTCACACCGAAGTGTTGTCCTCGCTCCCCGCATGAGGTCGCACTGCAAATTAAAAAACACAGGGTTCCTCAACACTATAGTATTGAGCCACCCTAAGAAAACAACCCTTTGCAAGTAAGTTCAGGCATTTTGTGAGAGGGCGTTCCACTCCGCTTGTTTCGTTCTTATGAATTTTCCCTCTTTATTATTGTATACATTGCCTAAATGTACATACCGGAATATATGTATAAGAAACCAAACTGCATAGTAGATATTTCTGTTTTGTCGAGGAAGCAAACCGATCTCTTCCTTGTCGACAACGTCGCCAGGAAAGTTCACTTTCCTCGTTCTCTTGAAAAGTATTTTCATCCCAATAAACACCAATCCGCGGTGACGTTACTTGGAAATATATCACCAGCTCGGTGTTTCTCACACGGTGACTGGAAATCGTGGTGGCACCTCGATTACATTAGTGTGTTGCTCGAAATGACGGTCGATTACAACAGCGTTCTCAGTCGTGTGGAGACTGGCCGGGCAAAGCTGCTTCCTGCATGAAACAGGTTCCGACTGGACGCCAATTAACTTTGCGGGTCCTTGACCTGAAATGACGTCATTATAGGCGCAGCCTGGGCATAAAAGGGAAAGAAAAGCCGGTTGGACGGCTTGTCAGTGGATGTGCAGGGGTAACAGACAGCCTTTACGGAACTTCTGAGAGCACTTGGTTTCAGCCAATGTCGTTTTGCTGATACCCTTCCAGTCGTTTGAAAGAATAGCGGACCAAATAGCATCCTGTAGAGTAGGGGCCGCAAACTCAAATCGAGTCGTGGCCGCGTTGACCTTATAGACTGCATCATGGAGTGCCGCACGGCAAACAGATGACCGGTTCGTATACAGTTCGTAACTCCGCTTGACTTACCAAGAGAAATAGGCAAGCTGCCTTCCCAAATTAGGTACTGAAAAAACGAAAAAACAGTTCAAGTCACGTACGACTATATCTGTGTTCAGGATCACTGAAATCATCTCTTATTAACGCACTGCATATTATCACCATTGCTTACGGTTCTATAACTTGTAAAAGGAAATAGAAGCAGCAGAGAGAGGGAGGAGGAAGTAGACTAGATGGTTTATTGACACTGGATAGTTTCGCGCCTGCTACACTAATATGATACGTGAAATATTAAAATAGAATAGCTCTCAAACTCACCTCCTCTTCCTTTCTAATTTCGTGCGGATAACACCTGGAGGGCTTTCTTCGAGGTTGTGAGGTCAAGTTTTAGTCCAGCGACGTGGTCATTCGCAGCTGCGCCACGAGACGGCTGTCATCGCAACTTGTTGACTTGTTAAGGTGCATACGCGAAAAGAATTGTTCATACATGCGTGCGTAGCGTGGCTAGCTCTATGCCATGGAAGCGTAAAGACGATGCTTGAAAATCTGATTTGGTCGCTAACTCTGAATAATTATTCTTTATATATATATATATAGAACATAGCTCCCTCTTGTTCGGCGGTCAATGGCCCTCGGGCAGCAGAAGAGCAGATTGCGGACCGCGTGTTTCAGACTCCTATAATGTACAGAGTGTTAGAGCAGGAGTGTTAGAGCAGCAGGACTCCTGCTGATACTTTTAGCGTAATATTAGCTGTGACGTCAACATGGCTATGTTCGCTTTCCTCGTTTGCAGGCATACACACACATGAAATTGTAGGTGTGCGTTACCACGATACTAAACGTATAATGCCGCTTCTTTGCATGCATGATTGAGGGTTTCACCTGGGTCACGTTCTATACCTCGCAGTTTCCCAGAGACGCCAGAAACGATTCACAATGTCAGAGAGTTATGGAAACAAGACGATACAGAAATTGGGCGATGCAAAACAGTGGCAGCTTATTAGTTATTTTTCCGTACATCAGACCAACAGTTCATTGATAACGGTCAGGGAAAGATGCGTTGTTATAGCGCGAAAATATGTATTAAAAAATTGAGAAAGACGACGAAGAGGTACGCTTTCGAGCATGATATCGAAGATATTCGTTTCAGACGTTGAAACTTGTCTCTCTGTGTGCTTTCTATTTGATGGCCAATGAACACCAGCGAGAACACTGTATATTTAACGACCACCATGCACGCTCGTATATGGCTATATAGAACGATACGTTAAGTCTACAGTCTTAGCCCAGATTCCTCGCCTATTTACCCGGTGTTAAGCCCAAATCTCTATTCTTAAGAAAGAAAAGAACGAACCGTAATTTGTGAGGGATGTTATACCTATAGGAAGTCCCAAATTGGGAGGGTGGGGGAGATCGTCCTTCCTTTCATCCATCCATTCATTTAGGCTTAGCCCGCAACCGTCATCGCATGGTCTGTGAGGGAAGCAGTGATGTGGGTGCAGAAAACCGTTAGCAAGCGAGCCTCGGGCTCACGTACAGGAACGTGTCACCGGGTAGTCCATTGGTTGTATAACGTTTATAAAAGCCTGAACTCCAGCGTTTATAAGAAGGCAAATGCGAATTATACATTTAACGAATCAAAGTCGAGAGCCATTGTGGTGAAATATTGAGTTGTATATAACTCCCAGGTAAGAGGCAGACAGTGTTATATTGCCAAATCCAAAAGGGGGTACATGTGACCGCGAAGGATATGGATTATTCTCGAAAGATTATCTTCAAAGTTCCAGAGCATCATACAATAGGTGGTGGAAATACCCGTCTACAGAAATATAAAACTCATTATTATCCCATACCTGCACTCATATTAGTAACCAGAAAAATATATTTAGACGGGAGGGGGGGGGTTCTATGGGAATATGGGGGAGGAGGATTTCCCCTTGCTCCCCTCTCCCAGATGAACTACCAAAGGTACGATTCCGGGGGGTTGTACCCCCTAACCCTCCCCCTGCCCCCTGGCTACGCCACTGCCTGCACGAAGTAGGTGTGCGTCCCGGTACAGTCTTTGCTAAAAACTGCTTCTATACGCAATGAGCCGGCGACTTTCGTCTCCCAAATCCGTGAAATGCGCCATGCATGTTTACGCGCTATTAGAAATTGCACCTAAACTTTCGATTTCTACTCCAGTGCTCGCAAGTGGATGTACGCTCGCGACGCCGGCCGCACGGGGAACGCTTCTGATTCCCCTGCTCGGTCATCATTTGGCTTTGTTTGAAAGAGCGCTTTGGAGGGCAACGCTCCCGGGCTACAGTGAAGCCCCCCCGCTCGGAACAGGTCCACAGCCAAATGCAACCTGTCTGGCAACCTGTCGTATCTACTCGAAGCATGGGGGAACACGTTTTGTCTGTATTTAGTTGACGCATGAACAACCTTGAGAGGGACGCCACCATTGAAAGGTCTGCGAACTTTCGCCGGGCGTTACGTAGTTACTGAATCATTTACGTTTGTGTTTTGGTCGTTGCGTGTGCTGATTTATTCCGAGCTTTTCCGTTCGTAGCCACAGCGTTTGAGGAAAGTAGTGATCGCAGGATGTTTGTATATTAGTGGCTCGGTACGGAACAACTGAACGTATTCTTTGCGAATGAACGACAGCCAAGTATTATAGATTGCAGGGATTATTTCCGATTCGAAGGGTTAGTTGTAATGTTTCCGTTACCTCCGGTATCAGTCTCTCAAGTTCCTCTTCCCATTTCGTTTCTCCTTCCTTACTGCATTTCCTTTTCAGTTATAGATGTGGTTGCTGTTATCCTTTCTGCTATTTACTATGATACTTTACATTTACTATGGTACTAATTTGTACACCATTCGGGTGTGTCCTATGGATGGCACACACACACACACACACACCTCTGTGGTGTAAGTTTCACACCATACAGAAGGGTGTTTTGTAAAACACCCTTCAAAAGTGTATTCTACAAAAAGGGCGTGTTCTACAGAAAACACAATTTCGGGGGTGTATTCCGTTTAAAACACACGGCTTCGGATGAGTGTTTTGCTAAAACCTTTTTTCAGCAGTGGTATTAGACTTTTCAATTGAGCCTACGGAATACAAAAGGGTGCTTCTTTACAAAAACACCCTTTTCACATGCTGGAAAACGTGAAAAAATTACTGTGTATAGGTGATCATCTTGTGCTACTATATGAAACATGTCTGCTTCGCAAACGATGTGTTTCATTTGCGTACTCCAATGAAGTGTTTGCGCGCCGTTCGTTTTAGCGAGCCTCCCTTTAAGAAACTTAAAGAAAAATTAAATTTTAATATTATGCTGACAGCGAAGTGCTTGTGGCTTCCATCGGTTTTCCAAGTGCAATTACTGGTCAGTATTCCTCATCGTTCCACTTCTTCTAACGAGGTTTTACGCGACAAAGCTGTCTCGAAATATTTTTTAATATACCGTCTTTCCGATAAATGCCTCGTAATGTAAACGTCATGAAAATTTCTATTAATTACTCAAAAACAAAAGAAATTAAATGAGACTGGAAACACAAATGACCAGAATGCAGAAGTGGATGTAAGAACGAAAACACTTTGGGGCTGTGCGAATAATAACTTTCGAACCGAAGCGAATATAGTTATATAACCAAACCGAATACATATGTAGCACATATATGTTATATGTGCATACGGACCTTCGCATGAAGCATGCACTCACTTTGTTTTATATCCTCTCTCCGGCGCTTTTTGCGCTTACAAATGTAGCTTCGGCACTATTCGAATGTTCGAAACAGACGTCCGGCATCGAAATTCGAAAATACAAGCGTCGTTTAAGGTTGTTCGAGACTTTTGCTCGAGAAAAAACAGTGAGTAAATGTAATTGATTAAAACTTTCGGAGTACGAAGTGCGATCCTTCTCCGGTCAGCGGCACGTGCAGCAGTGGCAGTTATCATGGCGGCGAGCAGTGTGTCTGTAGCTGTGGAACAGTGATGTATAATCAAGTTCCTTGTGAAGGAGAACGCCAAACCAGGTGAGATTTTGCAAAGATTACAGGCACAGTATGGAGAACAAACGATGTCAAGGAGAGGAGTGTACGGATAGTGCAGACTGTTTGGCGAAGGACGAGATATGGTGACGAATGAACCACACGGACACGCTCGTCCGGCTGCAGTCACGCCAGTGAACATCGCAGACGTTGAGCAAGCCATCCTCGAGAACCGGCCAGTAACAGTTCGGGACATTGCAGCCCAGCGTAATATTAGTGTCGGCAGTGGAGACAATCATTCACGAGCACTTACTGGGTTCCCCGACACCTCACTTGTGACCAGAAGAGAGCGCGCATGGCAGTCTCTGAGCAGCTACTGAACTAGTTTCAATCCAAGGGGAACCAATTTCTGCAACCCACATTCTTAGAAATAAGGGTGGAGCAGTTATACCTTTTAGGAGGTAATAGTTGTCGCATATATTGTGCCTAAAAGGTTGCAAAGTTCTACCTGCTACCTACGAATGATAGGGTTACCGCTTCTGATTCGGTGAGCGAGAGGGGCGTACGCCTTTTTGTAGCAATTTGGATATATGATTGCTTTTACCACCCTTTTACAAACTTCGTCAGACGCTATGTTGACCTAGGTGGTAACTATAGAAAGTATACCACCTTTTCACACCCTTTTTTCTTCATCACATACGATGAAACCTGGATGCGTCATTTCAACCCAGAGACAAAAAGAAGCAGCACGGAATGGCGACGTAAGGCTTCCCCGCCACCAAAAAAAAGCAAGATGCAGCCGTCTGCTGGGAAGTCCATGGGAACTGTCTTCTGGGACGTATACGGGGTGTCATCCATGTGGACTTCTTATGCAGCAAGGGGTCACGATTAATGCGCAGTCCTGCTCCACTTTGATAAACGGTGCCGTACAAAACGCGATTCGCAAGAAAATGCCCGGGATGTTATCCGGAAGGGTCCACCCTGGCCAAAATGCGCTGGGAGGTTTTGCCCCATGCCCCTTACAGCCCAGATTTAGCCCCAAGCGATTTCCATTTGTTTGTGCCCCCTAAAGAGCACCTTCGAGGAAAGACGTTCCACACAGATGAAGCCCTCCAGAAAGATATCCTGCAGTGGCTACGACAGCAGCCCACTTCTTTCTGCGCCAAATGCATCAAAGGGTTGGCACAGCGATGGCAGCGATGTCTAGATGCGCACGGTGCATACTGTGAAAAACTGACGTATAGTTTGGGGTTCCCGAATTTTCCATTGTATTTAAAGAAATAATAGTCTCGGTCAACCTTGAACGACCCTTGTAGAATTCCATATCCGATTCAGAATTCAAATCGAATGCATATACAATTATTCGCTTCGGTATACAAAGAATCCGAATATTCGCACATCCCTAAAATACTTCAAAGGAACAACAACAATAAATGATGGAGAAGTGATGATGACATGGGATGTTTCCCCGTGGTAGTACTTCAACGGGGACCTATAAACGCTCATTTGAAAATAGTTCGTTTTCACATATATCTTTTCACACCCAGCGATACAATATACGTAGCTATTTTAGATAGCTATTTAGTTATTTTCATACACAAAGAAAATTTATCAAGCACAGTCGAGCATTCATATACATACATTCATACACGCGTTAACATTTATACAGATTCTCTCCCAGGTGTGTGTGAAATTGCGGTTTCTGTATTTACAAAAACGGATGTACACTGGAATCGAGCAAGATTTTGCATATTGAGTATATCGACCACAATACGTATGAAAGAGATGGAAAGTGTGGCTTTTTCGACGACTGCCATATTACAACTATTTGCGAATTGGTTATAATTACTTTTTAGCAGTTTTTCGCAGTTAAAACGTGTTATTTGAAAGCAGAGTGAATACACATGAGAGTCCGCCAGGAGCCTTGCACTGACGCTATTAGAACTACCCCGGATACTGATTCCTCACAAATGTTTACGATGCACATACTGGTGACAAGCCCTCAGAATGGCACGCCAACTGAGAGCTATGTCGTGCACGCTGAATAATCCTCTCCACTATACAGAGTGTATTGGGCCTTGACCCCCCAGACAGTCCTCTCCTTGGAACCGGACGCCTCGGCGGAGCACGTCATGCGACAAGTGCAAGACATGGGCAAAGTCGTGCTCAGGCTAAGCGCAGACGGTAAGCCAAGGTTTCACGATCCTCACTAATGGAACTGACCGGTCGGTGAGAGAGAGAGAGGGTGTTATGACGGGTGAATGCCTGTCGGTGCCCGTCCGCAGATGAGTACTCTCTCCAAGGAAAACAACAACTCTTTTCTGTTGAAAGGGTGGTGACCTAAGTTATGCCGGATAAATATCAAAGATGCTTATTTGCATTCATGTGAACCCGCATTCCAAGTTTTGCAGCAAGGTGAGAGAATTGGCATCGCGAATACCGAAACTCATCTGCAGGCGTCTCCGGCAGTGAGGCAGCCGCGGGGTGAAGTCACGTGCTTACGAGAACCAATAAGAATGTCCGCAGCTCTGGCTCCTTTACCGTCAGAGCTTGACGCGCATGCGTGTTCAGGGGTTTATACCTCGCCAAGTACGACACGTAGAAAACATAATCCTCTTTTTGTCAATACTCTGCCACGCAGTATAACACGTGCATGACGCAAATAATCACAATGAACCACATACGTGACATAACCCCTTGTCTTACTCTTAATTTACACTGCACGCTCCGACTTTCACTCAAGAATTCCGTTAAATTTGCGAGATGCAGAAATAACTTTTCATTCGCTCCTTTCTTATGGACCTAGACACTTTTCTTGCGCTCATTACTACGACTGATTCTTGGGAGATTATTTCACGATTTCCAACTTTTCTTTGCGCAGTGCAACGCATTTGGGAGAACTTGTGTATTAAATAGCGCCAAATGTAGCCGTTTCACTTTCGCAAACCGTAACTTCCAGTGCAACATTGCTTCTACGAAAGTCAATTACTGTACCGAAATTTCAAGGCTCGCGTCCCACTGCTGGTGCCTATACTGCCTAGTCATCCTTCCGTGTTTCGCCGGCCTCAGGTATACTACTATGTAACTCGAGAAAGCTGCCGGCCGCTTTGATTGCGTTCGTCTGTGTGAACGTGACAGGGAAAACTGATGTATACACTCTAAAAACAGAGCTTCACCGCACGTTCCTAGCCAACCACCGTCCCGAACAACAACGTTCACTCCCTTGATTTGATGAAAACGGGGGGCGTACGCCAGTTTTGCGGCAATTATGAATTGCATAATGCCACAAAAATGGCGTACGCCCCTCGTTTTCAGCACATCAAGGCAGTGAACGATGTCACTCGGGATGATGGTTGGCTAGGAGCGTGCTATGTGGTGAAGTTCATTTTTTAGAGTGTATGTGGAGAGTGAACGCGTATGTGTATCGCCACACAAGTTCGTCCCGGAAGTGGCGCCCCCTCTTACTGTTTCTCCTCGTTAGCGAAAACGGTGTCGCACTCTCTTGTCAGCTTTGATTGGCCAGAGGCACCAACCTATTGTAGGACTCGCGACACGCCCCTGCAGCATGCCGCCAAAATGGCAGGCAAATGGCTCGGTACATAACAGATACACCACCACCAATAACAATTAACAACAACGCTCCAACAGCACAGATATCGGTGACACCGCCACCAGGTCTTGCATTCGTGACACCGTAGAAAAAAGGAAAGCAATCGCCCTGTCCCACGAAAACGTGGAGCCTAAATTATGAGTCGTTGCGAATCGGCGGCGTGTGCGGAGATTTTCCCAGCAACCCCCCCCCCCCCACACACACACACACACCACCACCACCACCACCCAACACACAGAAAAATTATCACACAAATACATCTTTTATGAATATTCATGGCACAAGCCAGCAAATATATTGTTTTATTTTCTCGAGTTCCCCGTGCGAGGTGGTGGTGAAAGGACTCGCCGTTGTCGGCCTCACAGAGGTGGGCAACTTCACGACTGACGCCCTGAGGGAATGTGCGTCCTGGGCCGACTTCTAAGGGAACTGTGCCGACATATGTCTGAAATCGTCTGGGGAAAAGCCAGAAAAACCCCCTGACAGCACATCCAGCATCGGGATTCGAACCGGATACCTTCCAGTCGCGACGTGACATGGCCAGCACGCTAACCACTGAGCCACGCGAGCTGGTCCCCGTGCGAAGGTCTAGTGTGAGACCGTGCACTATTAGTGGACTGGTGAGCCATTTAAAGACAGTAAGTAAAGCGAGACAATAAAAAGCCACGTGAGGAGATGACATCAAAAATGCTTCATCGCGGGGTGGTGGTGCTAGTGAAAGAGCTCGCTGGCTCTTCATCGTAAAACACAGGTGCCAAAGAACTTCACCATATATAACACGGTCTAGGTTAGTTATTGCCAAGGATGATACCGTTATCACTCCTGATTTCTGGACAATGCGTACACCTTTTTGTGACAGTTGACGTAAGTATCACAAAAAGGCGTACAACTTCTGTTTTCAGTTAATCAGGGGAGATAACTATGTCATTCGGGATGATGGTTGGCTAGGGGGTCAAGTTTTGTTTTAAGAGTGTAGGAAAGAGCGTATTGTTAATTTTTACCGAAACAAATCTAGAAGCTGAAAACTTTTCACACGATCTTTGAGCACATCCATACACATTTCGTTGTTTGCCGAAATACCCTATCTTGGGGAACGCTGTATACTCTGGATAAATCGTTAAGCAGAAATTTCCCAGATAGTTGGCGGCAGCCCGACAGAAGCTGTGTTAGGACCATTCTGGAAGAGATCATCTTATCCTACTGTGAGAAGAGCGCCATTTTAAGTGGACGTTGCGCCGAAGCCTGTTGTGTCACAGGCGACTGGCCAGGCGGAAAGAGGACCTTAGCCTCATCGCGGAATTCCCTATCGTTAGCCATATCGTGAGGTCTTCAGCCTTCGAAGCACGCGAGCCCCCGTGAGAGGGGTGAGAAAAGGAACCTGTTTCTAGACGGCCAAGCAGAGCGTGTCTTACGTAGAATCAACGATGCTGTCAACCCTACTCACGGACATTTCCGGTCCAAAGCTTTTGTGCGTGGTTCTCTAGACACCTCTTCAACGCACAAAACAATAAACGACTACGGAATTTAGCGATGGACGTTTTTGTATGTGATAACGAGGAATACACGACGGATCACCCGGGCACATTTCCACGTTATTTTTGCTCCGCCCAGAAATTTATGACACGACAGGCTTTCATATATCGCTATATCTGCATTTAATATAGACAAATCCACTTCCATACATAAGCGACCTAACGAAGCTTGTGTTGTAACGTCATTTGAAATCGGGCAAGCCAAGTAGGCGGGGCCGAAGAACGATAACCCCGGTTAAGCTACACGTGACTACACCTACTTGCTACCGTCCACGTAATGCACACAAAGCCTACACAGAGACATTATATGACATTATTCCTAGTCGAATACTGGGCACCGTGCATTACATCAGCGCAACACGCAAGGAGGGACATGGAAATCGGCATTTTGTCACGTTGCTACCGGCATTCGAGGTGTTTTTAACTATATTTACTGGACAATCGTTTCTACCACCTCCTCTACAAATGAGACTTATCTTCTTGGTTGGACCACAAACAACCATGCTGAAAAACTAGTAGACCTGCACTGTATGTAACTGCACTGTATTCCAAGTGCACTATATGTTTTCAAGTATACTCTTAAAAATGAACTTCACCGCATAGCACGCTCCTAGCCAACCATCATCTCGAATGATATCGTTATCTGCCCTGATTTGCTGAAAACGGGAGGCGTACGCCTTTTTTGTGACACTCATGCTGTTCATAATTGTCACAGAAAAGGCGTACGCCTCCTGTTTTCAACAAATCAGGGCAGATTACGATATCATTCGAGATGATGGTTGGTTAGGAGCGTGCTATGTGGTGAAGTTCATTTTTAAGAGTGATATATCCATCGGTTCTCAAGGCTGTACCAACAGGACGATATGGACGCCCACACACAGCTGAGCTTCCGCTCAAATATTTTCTCCCTCTTGGCTACTCTGCAGCCTCTGAGAAGAAAAGAATGCCCTGTTCGATGGGCCCGTGCCCATCATGCCCTGCACAGAGACTCCTTGCGAACAAACAGATGGACACAGTTGAAGATGCGACAGCACACAGTGAGCCACGCCTCACCAACAGTGAACTCCCAATTCTACACTCTTAAAAATGAACTTCACCGCATAGCACGCTCCTAGCCAACTATATAATCTCCAATGATATCGTTATCTGCTCCGATTCGTTGAAAACGGGAGGCGTACGCCTTTTCTGTGACAATTATGAGCAGCATAAGTGTCACAAAAAGGGCGTACGCCTCCCGTTTTCAACAAATCGGGGCAGATAACGATATCACTCGAGATGATGGTTGGCTAGGAGCATGCTATGCGGTGAAGTTCATTCTTAAGAGTGTAGATCACCGTGTGCTTCCGTTGTAGCACTTAAAAGCTTCCTCGTGTTATCCACTACGTTAAACTATAATCTTCCAAGCATATTCCGGTAAATTCTACGTGAGATGTCGGCATACTCATCAGCAGTCAGGTCTTAACGGTGATAGGTCACCCCATTACACATCGGTTGATCTGAGTTATGCACGATTCCATCGTATTCCGTACGTAGGTGTCTGCATGGAAGAAAGGGAAAACAAATGCCTCGTATTATGTGACAGTTCTCGCTACATCACTTCCAATTGGGATTGTTTGTACACCTCGATGCTGTAAGATTTTCTTCCAAGCAAAAAGGTTCCAATGAGAGCGCACCACATCTCGAAAATATTGAAAACGGTACGAAACAACCGCACTTAGCTCGTGCTTTCACAGTTTTTATAACGGCTATAAAATCCAGGGAACTTAGTTACAGGTAAATGGTACATAAAATTGCCGAGAACCTGTGTCACTGTCCTTGAGACTGAGAATGGAACGTGAAATGCCTCTAACGTCACTATGTAGAATTCTGAATGTGTACCACGTCGCTTGCTTTCTATGACAATACTAAATTATTACTAAGGTTCCAGGTTCCCGGAGTTTTAGTTTTTGGCCAATTCGGGGTGGCGAGCTCATAATTTTCTGAGAATTCAGCATTTTTCGACGTTTGCTTCATATCGGACTTAATATCAGAAATTCGAAGAAAACGCCGGGAAACGACATACTCGATCACAGAAAGAATAAAAAGGTTCCTCGCAACAACCTAATTTACTTTTTCACATACTCTCACCACTCTTGACACGTTCACAGTTCGAGTCAATTGACCTTGTTGTAACACGCACGTCTCAATGCGTCTACGCATCTTAGTCGACGTCAGTGTCGACAAGCTGCGACTAAAACGTAAAAGGGAGAAGAATATTTCCCTTCCCTTCTTGCGAAAGCTGTAGAAGTAACTGACGAAACCTTGTCTGTTCGCAGGCCACAAGTTTGTCGACCCAGAAGTGATATCGCAAAGGTTAGAGCCCGGAATATGGTAAGGATTCGCTCGCCTGCTTTTTCTTATACCTCAAGTTTGTACAAATCCCTGACGCAGAATTAATTGTGTTGCTCACAATATACGCACCTGTCACTCGATGACGGGTGCCTCTCTACGTGGCCACACCACATAAGCGCGACATCAAAGAGCACCAGACTGCTTTGCTTTATATAGACTGCGGTCATTGCGGTAGGACAGCAAACAGGAGCGAACGCCGTTGTTTGCTGGTCCCCGCGGGTGTCCTACAGTCGCCTTTTCTGCGTGCGTTTTATCCACTTTCTGTGGCTGCGGTTCAGGAGGCCACAGCATTCTCAAACAACTAGATTTACCCACCCGGACTGCTACCGAAGACGAGAATCCACCCAAGGCGAGCGCATGCCGTCGTCGTCTGTCTTCGCCGTATACACAGAGTATCCATTAACCACTAACGAGTTGAGTGTAACAGCGTGGTTTCGTCGTCACTATATTCTCTGCGTCATGGAATCCAACCGCGCTGAAATACACGTGCTTCGTTGTGCTTTAGTGCCGTCTGCTGCCTATACATGTGGGCACTGGTGGGTCGGTTAATTCCTTGCGCCGTCCGTTTGCCTCTGCTGTTTTCCAGTATTTGCCTCGGTGGTGGTGCTGATGAAGGAGCTCGCCGTTGTCGGCCTCACAGAGGCAGTATTTGCCTTGCAATCCGTCGGCGGGGATGCCGCGGAGCCTCCCCTAGCGGAATCGTTGATTATTTGACGTATACCCTCAAAACACAACTGCACCGCATAGCACGTCGTGAGCCAGCCATTGCCACAAATGATAGGGTTGTCGCTTCTGATTCGAAGAGAGAGAGAGAGAGAGAGGGGGGGGCGTGCGCCTTTTTGTGCCAATTATCAGACATCCAAATTTACACAAAAAGCCCCCCACAGCGTACTATGCGGTGAAGTTCTGTTCTTGTGTATATATGTTAGTGATTTCGGCGACCTCAGGACGAAACCGCATAGCACGCTTTTATAGCCAACCACCATCCCGAATGTCATAGTTCTCTCCCCTGATCAGCTGAAAACGGAAGGTGCACGCCTTTATGTGACACTTACGCAATAATGTGAATTGTCGCAAAAAGGCATACGCCCAGCACTTTCCACAAATCAGGAGTGATAACAGTATCATCCTGTGCAATGGTTGGCCTTCACCGTGCTATGTGGTGAAGTTCTGTTTTTAATAATAATTGGGTGTTTACGTCGCGAGACAACCGAGATCATGAGCGACGCCACAGCGGTCGGTCTGTGGATTGCTATTGCCCACCTGAGGGTTCTTTAACGTGCGATGAAAGCTCACTACACGGCATCCCGTATTTAACGTCCCTCGCGGAAGACGGCGTGTCTAAGCAACTTGTACCCGCTAACAGGAGAACACGCTACCGACTGAGCCACCGAGGCCGGTGAAGTTCTGTTTTAAGAGTGTAGTTATGTTAAATGTCACAAAAAGAGGTACGCCCCGCACTCTCCCGAAGTTAGAAGTCATAAATGTATTATTCGGCGCAATGGTTGGCGCAGAACGTGTTATACGGGCAAATTCTGCTTGATACAAAAAGGCGTATACTTTCAATTTTCAACCAACCAGGAAATAGAGCCATAGCATTCTGAATGACGGTTGGTTCTTCTTAGCGCGTTACACTGGGCAGACAAACCTTACGTGTAGCATCACGGCACCATTATTATTATTATTATTATTATTATTACGCGGTCGAGTTCTGTTTTTAGCATGTAGTAACGGTATGACACTATTAGACTACTTTGCTGGGTAAGTTGTCGTGAAATGCGTTACTTTTTACGCGTAGATTAAACATTCGTAACGTAACTTCATTACGTTCCCGGGATGTAATTTCAATGACATTACTTCATTGCTTTGTCAGCATTGGAATGCCGGATGTTTCGAAGGTTCCCCGGCTGAATAACTCGTAAACAGGTGGCGCAGTCGAAAAGCTTTCTTTTGAGTGAGCCATCGGCTAAGAACTGAGCGGTGAGTAGCTCATTTGCATACGCTCATAAATTAAATAAAATTCTTAACTTTTAAATTTCACTTGAGACGCTTCCCGGAACCTCTGTTTTACTGATCGGAACCTCAAGCGAAATATATTCCAGCAAAAATAAACCACGTCGATACACGGTGATTTTTCGAGTAATTAATTGGTTTCGGTTTACATATTTCTTGCGCGGAGCAGCGTACCAATGCACTCTTTCGCTCAGCTATCCGGCTGCCAATTACGTGTTCATCCGCTTAGTTCACACACAGGTGTAGCGGAATATAAGAAACGGCCGCAAGAGATTAGAGGGTTTTAGTACATCGTACGCAAGAGATAGCGTTGGTGGTTCTGCGCACTGCGCGAAGCTCTCTTTCTCTTATGGGCGTGCGCAGAACCATCAACGCCATGCATTACGTACGCAAAGGTGATAGCGTACAATAGAGATTTTTAGTATATCGTACGCTATCGCCTTTGCGTACGTAAGGGATAGCGTTGATGGTTCTGCGCACGCCCATAACAGAAAGAGAGCTTCGCGCAGTGCGCAGAACCACCGACGCTATCTGTTACGTACGCTATCGCCTTTGCGTACGATGTACTAAACCTCTCTAATGTACTAAAACTCTCTATTCTTCGGTATTCCTTCCCCTTCTTTACCCAGTTGGTACGCAGCGCTCGCTGTGCTGTCGTACGGTAGGTGAGGTTGCGTTGCTTTATCGTGATGATGACGAATCCACCGCGAGCGCTGTGTACTAGTCGTTTACAGAAGGAAAAGATATACCGAAGCGTCTCTTACGGCTGTTCCTTATCTTCCGTCATCCCCGCGTCTGAACCAGGCGCAGGCGGATGCAGGAGCACGTAATTGGCAGCCGGATAGCTGAGCGGAAGAGCGCATTGCTCCGCGCAATAAATTTGTAAACTGAAACCAGTTAATTACTCGAAAAATGACGGAGTGTCGACGTGTTTATTTACGTGTTTATTAATCGAGGTTCCGAAAGCGTCCGAAGTGAAATTTAAAAGTTAGAATTTTATTCAATTTATGAGCGCATGCAATTGAGACTGCTCAGTTCTTGGTCGATGTCCCTGGGGAAAATACTCACTGAAAAAGCTTTTCAATAGCGACACCCATTCACGAATTATTCAGACGGAGGACCTTCGTGAAACACCCGGTATAGGAATAGTCAGCCCTATAGTTCTTTTCTGAAATCTCCTTCTACTTATTTCACTCTCTGTGGAGTTTCAAAGCGTGTAGACGAGTTTGTAGCGAGAGCCGATAAAAGGCAAATATTTTGCATGGAGTAATGAGTAACGTTATTTAATTACAAAATACGAGTAATTTACCCAGCTCTGTGTGCCACTGTGAATGCCTGTTACAACAAGCCCCGACTGCAGTTAGCGCTGGAAACAGGATTGAGACGCATACGGTGGCCGTGCCCGCCATTACATGCACTACTTGTTGTTTCAAAGACTGGTTTCGAAGATGTTTTTAACCCACTACGTGTCCCTAGCATGCACGAACCCAAGACTAAATTTCCGAGCTACGGTCTACCCCGAAAGTACCCCATGACAGGCTTTCGTGTCAGCGTCGAGGCGACGGGGTGCTAGCTCATGTGGCCCGGCAAAGAACGCTGAATACTAGCATTAATCTGGCGGGGCACACACGGGGGAGAAATTAACAGAAAATCAAATGCATGAGGAAGACGCGCTGCCGTGGCTGGCGTTTGATGCTTCAAGTTTCGACAAATTAACGGATATAACTTCGTCGTGTACTCTGGCCGTTGTAACTGTCATCCACACGTCAGGCCAGAACCCCGCGTTTTCAGATATTTTCAGTGGTTAGATTTTGAGGGCGTCTTTTATATAGTTCATATTCCTTCGATAAGGCACAAGAAATTTTTTTACCGAAATCGGAGTAGCTTTGACAACAACAACAAATACACTGATGATGATGAATGGGGAAATGGCAATATCCGACATATGTCTGGTAATCGAAGCAATCTTATGCAAACTTTGGTTAGCTCCATTCGATGTTCATATTTTGTGCTCAGATATTGACATTCATATGAAATGAGTGGAAATGGTACAACTTGAAACGAAAGTTGATCTAGAAAAGTTCCGGCTCGATCCTAATATGGCCCATAAAGACACCAATCCCTACCAGCACCATTTAAAGAGTGGCATCCACATCACAATTGCACGAAATACGAGCAGTTTGTTATTCTACACAAGCGCCACCACATCCGTCCCCAAATTAATCTCATGACTTATGTTACAGCATTCGTTTGTTGTGCGCATTCGTCAATCGGGTGTAACAGAATAGCCCTGACGTACGCAGCTTCCTCAGAATGCCCCTTGCCTTTCCATGCTTTCCTTTTAAAGTCATCTTCTGTAATCCATCTCATCCTTCTTTCACCCTTTGTTAGTTTATCGTTTATTTCCTTATTCTTTTCTTTTCTTTTCTTTTTTATTTGTTTTATTCTTCTTTCATTTATTTTCTTTCTTTGCGGAACAGCAAACAGACGTCCCGTTTGGTTGACCTTTCCCCCGTTTTTTTTTTCCCTTTTCGTCTAATAAATATATCCACCCCCCACCCCCCTACACTGCCCACTTTTCACATATCATTTCACGTATATGTGAAAATTTGTGAGCTCATCGATGAGCCTATAGACTGCACCTTTCCCCTGTTATCTTTCCTTTTCCTTTTTTTTTTTTTCTTTTTCTGCCAATAAATCCCCCCCCCCCCCCATAGACTGGTGTAAGTCATTGAGGCAGTCTGCAAAGCACAAAGTTTTACGATACCTGAGGACTATATTGCGCTGTATATTACACGAAACTTGTTCAACGTACACAATGAGGACAACAACGATCTCGTAAAATTTGCTGCCGTTACACTTACGCCCTGAGAAGTGCCGCCAAGTCGAATATGTTGAAGTGGCTCGCCTGCTCGTCATTCCGATTACACTGTCCGTAGCAATTGTGCCGACATATTTTTGTGTATCGGTTCGTTGTGGTGGGACGCTGAAAGAAAGAGATGCTGTGAGTTGCTACTTCGTGTAGGTAATACCACCTTGCGATTTTTGTGTAGCACCAAGACGGAATCTGTGGACAGCAACACAGTGGTTCGTGCCCGGGGTCTCCCATGGCAGTCCTCGGATCAGGACATTGCCAAGTTCTTTAGTGGCCTCAACATTGTCAAGTAAGTCACGTTTCCTACACGGCATGGGTTCGCAAAACCTACTTTTCGGCAAATTCTGAAATATAGAGGAGGTAACGCTATTCACAACGAGGTTCGACTGACCGCGACGTCAATGGCCGTTCAGCCTTTCCTCCTGTGGGGTGTACCTCGAAATAAAGTGATCGAAATCCCCGTTGCAAAATATACTATAAATAAATGTTATCTGACTATAAAATGCACAGTCGCGCGCGGGAAACTGCAAACATCGAACTTAGACATAACGCTAAGAAAAAAAGGGTGTGAAAAGGTGGTAACTTCTATAGTTACCACCTAGGTCAACATAGCGTCTGATAAAGGGTGTAAAATGGTGGTAAAATCAATTATCATATATCAAAATTGCTACAAAAAGGCGTATATGCCCCCTCGCTCACCGAATCAGAAGCGGTAACCCTATCATTCACATAGGTAGCAGGTAAACTTTGCAGCCTTTTAGGCACAACATATGCGACAACTATTACCCCCTAAAAGGTGTAACTGCTCCATCCTTTTTCCTAAGAGTGTGGACATAACAATGCAAACACCGAACTTGGACTAACTTAATAATCAGCTAACCAATGTGTTGTTCCGTCGTGTCAGCCCTGCTAAGCACGGCCGCTAAAATGCAGCTTTTGTTCGCTAAAACGACCTGGACAGACATCGAAAACCCGTGAATTTGAGCAGTTAAATGATGTCGTGTTATCAAACATTGCATATCATCTTACGAAGCAATCGAGCATTTTCCTTTTCCTTGTTTCGAGAACGTGAATTTAGAGATCGGGGATTTCGCAACCGGGAATATCGAGGGCCTCCCCCTCTCGTGGCTCGAGCTGTGCTGCCGGTGTTGCTTCGTTACAATAAGTATATACTGATTATTTCGGTCGCAATGGACGGAAACAAAATATGCAACCAATAAAGCAATATAGCAGTTGGTAATATTTCCCCGAGTTTTGAGAATGAATGCCGAAACAAAACATAGGGGCCACAGGTCCAGCAATAATCTCTCGAATTTGTATTATATACGTGTATGATATCTCCTCCATGATGTGAAAAGCCTGAGTCTGGGCAACAACTAGAAGGACAGGACAAACACACGACTCGTATACACTCTCTGAACGTTGTTCAATATTATTCTCAGCCGACCAGGTATCTAGAGCTCGGTACGCTAGTTATCGATTCCTTCTCATTTAGTGAATAGTTTCACTTAAACGGTTCGCGAACGGTTTTGCCGCTGCCCAATCAGAGGATTCTATTCTCAGTCAGTCCCTCTTCTCATTGGCCCTCCGCGATACGGTTCGCAAACCGTTTGAGCGAAAACGATTCACTAAAACTACATACTTGTTCGCGTCTCGAGTCTTTCGCGATATACCTAACATCGAAGGTGCCTTTCGAATACACACAACCACGGCTCAGTCACAGACGGCAAGATGCCACAAGTGAGCAAAAAAACTGCTTTTCTGTCAGTCTTCTTTTAGCGCTCCGATAAGGCTGCAAGGTTGCTCGCTCATCACATGGACGGGAGAAGCTCCGCGTATGTTATCTCGGACACACGATTATCTGTTATCACATTCGTGATAGAAGAGTCCAGGGTTCTGTGGAGTCTGCCAGTCAGTCGACGCGTAATCCGCCCCCCTACTCCGTGGTCGAAGGGGCCAAATGCGCTTTCTTCCCAAGCCTTCAGTGTAGATACTCCATATTCATTTTTCGACAGTTTTGGTTCCGCAAAAGCTGGTAAGTGAGCAGCTGCTGTTTGATATTAAGCTAACGCGTGCCTTCGTGTCCGGTTATTCATTGTCCGACGAGTTCCTGGTGTACCTCTGTACTCCTTCCTACACTAATAATAATATAATAATTCGGGGCTTTCGCAGTTGTCTCGCGACGTAAAGCCGGATTACTATTAATTCGGGGCTTTACGTCACGAGACAACGGTGATCATGAGCGACGCCACCGTGGTCGGGTCTGTGGATTCATTTTGCCCACCTGAGACAAACGGTACACCACATTTTAACGTCCTTCGCGGAAGACGGCGTGTCTGAGCGACTTGTACCCTTCCACCAGTTGTCACCGTCCTCGGCCGGGTTTGAACCTGCGATCTCGGGATCAACAGGCGGACACGCTACCAACTGAGCCACCGAGGCCGCGTTGCTTTCAAAATTAGTCGTAAAATTTCTCTTAGGGTAGGGGGCTACTTCTGAAACGTAAAGTCTTTCCTATACGAAGCTTGTTAGATCTGTAACGTTACCTGGACCTCCTTCGGAAGGGCGATATGGTTTAAGGGTGTGCAAAGTGATTGTTTAAGTTGGGAAATCTGCTCGCACTTAGTTTTCTACCGCCCGAAATACGTTTTGCCAGAAATTGTTATAGAAGGACCGCACTGTTTGTGCACGTGATATTTAGTATTTTCACACATCTGTGTCTATATATACGTGGCATGATTCGTAGCTAAAGCTGCAAGGACACGTGCTTTCGGCACGTGCTGCAGCCCTAAACTCCGTTATCAACTTATCATCCAGGTTGCGCACCGTCAAAACGGCAGCTAAGCTGCTGCTGCTGTAGGGTGCTAGCAGGATTTCTGTGCAAACGGGCACATGGCTGCCTATACGTAGTTATACCAGAATTATCTGGCATAATTATTATTGATCTGGCATATGGGACTGTAAGGCATAGAGTTAGTGCCTGTGCAAAGGGGGCTACCTCCATAGGTATAGTTCTCCTGCTCCGGGGAGGGAGACAATGCAATGAGTGCCTGCTTTTCGTTTTTAGGGCGAGGGCAGTGCTATTTTTGAAATGTCATGTGGGCAAGCATTGCGCTTGTCCCATCCTATATACAATAGACACACACACCATAATCTCCACTAGACTGTTTCAGTTGACCGATGAAGCCGATGAAGCGACCTGATGAAGTGATGTGTGCGACAAACTTTTTAGCAATTTCATGTCCGCACGAACTCGCTGCTTTTCCCCATAACGATATGAGGACGTTATCTTGAAAAAGAAAAGAACGAGAATAAGAAACACGGTCGGGAATTTTATAAAAACATAGGTTGCTTGGCGACAAACGTAGAGAGCAAGGTTAGGTTAAATTTAAAAAAAAAAGCCTAAAAGAAGACCAACTGGGAAGGCTGTGCGATATTTTTGTACTGCCCTGGTGTTGTATTGCTTCTGAGAAATGCACAGGAAATGGCGAGTCAACGCGGAATGGAGAAGGGTAACATAAATGAGCCCTAAGAGATAAAATAGCATAAATGTACACCCTAATTCCGTAATGAACAAAGCTTAGGCAATAAATTCGACACGCTTGCTCAGGCTTTTCTTTCATCGTGGAGAATCATCTTAGGGTCATGGAAGAACGGAGTAAACATTGTATTTCACGTGAAGACCGCAAGTTCATAAAGCCACACCATATGCGTTGGAACCGAGACGGGATGATTTCTCACTACTATAGTGTGACTTAAGTCGTAAAATGTCGAGGCCGCGAACACCAATGCGATTGATGAAGATGTCATGGAACGTTGGTTGGCGCGTTGGTGCGTTGGGGTACTCTGAACAGCGACACCAACGCCATATGTCACACAGTACTTATTTTTTCATTCTTCATGCGAGATATAGGACTAGGAGCCACCTAAATAATGTTGATATTCTATAATAATGGCGTTGAACCATCGCAGCAGTTGTGTCTCAGCTGCAGCCAGCGTTGGGGGTATCCTGTGCTGCTGTCAGTCACTAGCTCATTTGAGCTCGCTCATACTGCACATTACCTCACTGACCTCACTGGAACGGAGGTGAGAGTCAAGCAGCACCGCTAGGTAATTTTCATGGATAAATTACTCGTGCGCAAAGTGGGGTTGGCGAATACACGAGAACTCAAAAACGTGAACTCAAAATTTTAGAAAATCGCTCCATGGTATTTATTTATTTCAATATACCTCCAAAGGTCCCTTGAGGGACATTACATGAGGGTGTGGGTTCAGCAATAGTGTAATGCATCGCGAGTGTACATAACTTTTAGTACAGAAAAATAAAATAAAAAATACAAAGGCACGATGATGTGAGGTAATAAGGTATCATACAACGAACTTTATGCATGATGAATCAGCAATGTGGTACAGCATCAGCTACGATGAAAATTGATCATGTTATACCGGGTGTTTCAGTTAAATCCCCGGGCTAAATAATTCGCGAACCGGTGCACCAATCGAGTAACTTTCTATTTTACAAGTATCTGTCCAATACCGCCTCCAAGATGCGCACCGCGTGAATGAGCGGGAAGCGCTCATTATTTAAATAAAAATTCAAATGAGTTTCGTTAAAAAAAAGCTAACTTCTAAAGCAGGGCGCCGTCGGCATTAAAATGGGTACTACCCCTTCTGGGACCTTCAGTAGATACCTTTTAGAGAAAAATCTGCAACCGAAGCGGGTCATTTGTTGCAGTAATAAATTGGTTTCGGTTTACGTATTTCTGTCGCGGCTGGTCGCGGTGAAGCGCAAAAGGATGCTCTTCCACTCCCTTATCCACCAATGAATTACGTCCTTACACCAATGAATTACGTCCTTTTGCGCTTCACCGCGACCAGCCGAGACAAAAATACGTAAACCGAAACCATATTAATTACTGCAAGAAATGACCCGCTTCGGTGGCAGATTTTTCTCTAAAAGGTGTCCACTGAAGGTCCCAAAAGGGGTAGTACCCATTTTAATGCCGACAGCGCCCTGCTTTAGAAGTTAACTTTTTTCACGAAACTCATTTGAATTTTTATTTAAATAATGAGCGCCTCCCGCTCATTCACGCGGCGCGCATCTTGTCAGCGGTATTGGACAGATACTTCTAAAAAAGAAAGTTATTCGATTGGTGCACCGGTTCGCAAATTATTTAGCCCGGGGATTTAACTGAAACACCCAGTATATTTTAATGGGTACGTAAGTGGTCCTGGACGTGAGGATAACCCATACGAAGGTAACCGGATAGCAACTATGAGAACACAACAGATATGACATGATCAAATTCTTGAGTTTGTATTATGGTAGCGATGTTGCTTGGAAGGTCATTTCAATTCTAGCACGGTGCGGCAAAAAAAATGATTTTGAAAAAAAAACAAAAAACATTAGAATGGCATAAAAAGCGGTCGACTTTATTTGGGTGATCAAGGCGGGGAAAGATGGCAGTGGATCGCTGAATCGAACACTGTTGTGGGGGAATGTCATGTAAGAATTACGAAAGAGAGATATAGACGTGAGATAAGACGGCGCTGTTCTAAGGGCGACAGGTTAAGTTCGCGTTTCAAAGCAGTGACTGATGTATTAGGAGAAAAAATATTACAGATTAATCGTGCTGCTCTGTTTTGAACGGATTCGATGTTACTTATTAAATACCGTTGGTGAGGATCCCATATTGCTGATGCATATTCTAGTTTAGGACGAACTAATGTTAGGTACGTGAGTCGTTTTTAAGTTAGGTGGGACCGATTTAGGATTGCTTCGGATGAAGGCTACACTCTTAGAAATGAACTTCACCGCATAGCACGGTCCTAGTCAACCATGACGTCGAATGATATCGTTATCTGTTCTGATTTGTTGAAAACGGGAGGCGTACGCCTTTTTTGTGACAATTATGAACAGCGTAAGTGTCACAAAAAAGGCGTACGCCTCCTGTTTTCAACAAATCAGAGCAGATAACGATATCATTCGAGATGATGGTTGGTTAAAAGCGTGCTATGCGGTGAAGTTCGTTTTTAAGAGTGTAGGATGTGATTAGCATTTGAGATTATTTTATCAGTGTGGTTATTCCAAGTAAAATCTGCTGAAAGATGTAGGCAGAGATACTTGTAAGTACTAGAGGGCGTTATAAGTGTGTTGTTAAGGGTATACTGGAAGTGATGCGAGGTTTTACGGCGATGGAAACTTACAAGTGAGCATTTTAGATTTAGGGACATGTGCCAAGTGTCACACCAGGATTGGATTGAGGATAAATCGTTCTGTAGTGTTATTTCATCATCAGGGAACAAATTTTACGGTATAGCACACAGTCATCGGCGAAGAGGCGGATTTGAGAACGTATGTTATCGGGAAGCTCATTGATGTATGCGGAAAACAGAAGGGGGCCGAGTACAGATCCTTGGGGTATGCCGGAGCTAACGGGAGTGGACGATGTATGACCGTTGCAACTGACGAAGAGAAGGCGTTGCGAGAGAAAATTACGTAGCCAGTGAATTACATTGCTGTTAAGAAGAGTGTGTCGTGTGGTACCCTATCGAAAGCTTTGTAAAAATCAAGAAAAAGCGCATCGGTACGATATCCACTGTGATGTTATATCATGTATAAAGCATGCTAGTTGGGTTTCACAAGACAGATGCTTGCGACAGCCGTGCTGATAGGAAAAGAAGAAGCTGTTTCTCTCAAGGAAAGTTAACTATGTGTGAGTAAGGTATGTGCTCGAGGATCTTACCGGTCACCGAACTTGTGGATAGGAATGACCTTTGCTAGCTTCCAGTCTGCAGGCAGGGTCCCTTCGTTTAATGATTGAGTAACTATGCAGGCCAGAATGATGCTCGAGATGTTCTTTGTAGCAGAGTATATAAAAGCGCTTGTTCCATGCGTCCTGTCGTGTGGTTCGTCCGTGTCTTGGAGGCTCCTTTGTAACGATGAACATGTACCAGCAGCCCAACTCGCCGTGTTTACTTCTGAAGTGGTAAGGTATTTTTGCACAGTGGGCAACAATGTAAAGGAAGTCGCAAGAAATCAAACTACCGCGCCTGTTACGTGGCTAACTACGACAATGAACCACATATTCCCAGTATTCGTCACTAATATCCTACAGGCACACAATCGGCTTTACTCGACAGCGTCATCGTGTGGGGAACATGTATAGCAAGCCTAAGTTGTGATTTTTCTCTCAGGGGCGGAGTGGCACTGTGCCTGAGTCCTCAGGGACGCCGTAACGGAGAGGCCCTGGTGCGCTTCGAGAGTCAAGAACACAGAGACATGGCACTCAAGCGACACAAGCACCACATCGGACAGCGCTACATCGAGGTCTATCGCGCTACGGGGGAAGACTTCGTTAATGTGGCTGGAGGTAGGTCCGTATGACACTCTTGAGTACAGAAAATGAAGCGATGCTTTTCGCATTCGGCGTGTATACGAATGCCAGGAAAGTATCACGATAAAAGAAAAGCTGACTTTGCCAGGAGCCACGCAGCAGACTTATCTATGCACGGTGGTTATCAGCCGTCTCGTGGCTATGGCTCATCTGACTTTGTTGCCAGTTCTCACTGTTGAGTGGCGAGGCTTTTGGTAACCAAATTCACGACTCGCGCTTTCCTTTTGCAGGGAATAGCAACGAAGCGCAAGCTTTCTTGTCGAGGGGAGGTCAAGTGATAGTACGCATGCGAGGACTTCCTTATGATTGCACGGCTAAACAAGTGGTATGTATTTGCCAGTACGATTCATTCGTCCCGCTTTAGTTGTGGTACCGCACCCATACTCCCATAGACAGCTCTACAGAGGGCCGACAGTATATAGACCTGTTGCGCTGCTAAGTGGCGCTCCAAACCTTCCGTGTCAACGCCTCTGGCTGCGATTTCTTCGTGTTTCAGCCGTGTCCGAGCAGACGACAATTCACCTTGTTTCATTTTCTGTCGCCGGGTCTTCTTTTACGGGTTAGGTAAAGATGAAAAGATCGATTAAGGGAATTGAAGGGAACGTTCAAGCGTGCGCATAAAATGCGAGTTATTTTTAATGACTATAGACCGCCGTATTCCCGCTTCGCCCTTAGGGATCCCTTGAGCATGGCGCATTGAGCACCCAGTCGGCGCGGGCGCAGAAAGCGCTCGGTTTTAGGAATCTGAAGGTGTAGCGAGAATACGCCGGATAGTGTAAAAAGAAAAGTGGCGTGTCGCATAAGCCTGAAGGCATATTCAGGAGTTCAGCAAGGTATTGAGATATATATTAATAAAAGATGGGCTATAGACGTTTTCTTGGCTGGAAGAAAATTGTTTGTTGCTGTCCACGGTTCTTCGCTGCGTTTGGCCCTAACCTGTTAAACATGCCTGCAGTTGATTGATTGATACGTGCGCCAAATAGTTTCTCGTTGAATAAATTGTTCTCGTTGAAATCTCGTTGAAAAAGTACCGTAGAGTGGTGGACCCCTAGAATGGAAGCATTCGTGCCACGTGGTGCCACCCTATGATTCCGACCCTGAGGCATGGTTATTTTAAATCTTTCGTGACACTTATTCCAATTGGAGAGGGCTAATCACCATCACATTGCTCCATTAAGGGGCCGGTTGACCACTATGTAACACGTATTGGACGAATTTTTATTTTTTATACAAGGTGGAGTTCTTTGCGGCACCGGAGGAGTCTGGCTGTGCAGTGCTAGATGATGAAGAAGGCGTGCTCTTTGTTCGCAAGCCGGATGGAAGGGCCACGGGAGACGCTTTTGTACTCTTTGACTCCGAGGACGTGGCTGCGAGGGCACTGCAGAAACACCGGCAGGTCATAGGAACTCGCTATATAGAACTCTTCCGATCCACTACAGCAGAGGTGCAGCAGGTATGTCAACCAACACTCATTATCCCACTTCGGTGGGAGTCACGCGGGAAGTGACATCCGAGACGCTCTTACTACGTTTTTCGGTAAAGATCCCATCTGAACTTGTATACTACAAAAAGAAAAAGAAAAAAAAACGGATTTTACGTTTTCTACCTCAACACGATGCGTCGAGTTACTGCGACAATGGAACGTACATAGTGCGGAAGAGTTATGTGCAGCCAGCCTCATCCTGAAATGCGTCATGAAGTCGTCGCCTGAATGGGCGAAAATATTCCGAAAACGGTCAGACGTCATTAAGGAGTTTTAGGAAACCGTGAGCACCCTCCGATTCCTTTTCCGTATTGCTGTCAGCCAATTAGCTATTGCTACGCTGATAGCGTTACGGAAACTTCTTATTTACAAAAAGCGCTCAGTCGGACCGCAAACTCCTTGATACAAAATAGTGCGTTTTAGTATATCGTACGCAAAGGCAACAGTGTACGATATACTAAAACTCACTAATCGCACGCAGTACTTGGCGTATCTGTGTCTGCGTCATGCACAGATACGCTGAAGTCCAACCAGTGCAGAGAATGATATACGGTTATTACTCCTGATTTGTGGGAAAGCGCGGGATGTATGCTTTTTTGTGACAATTAACGGAACTGGATAACACGCGCAAAAAGACGTACGCCTCACGTGGGCGACAACGATGTCATTCGATATTATGGTTGGCTAGGAACGTGTTATGTGGTGAAGTTCCGCTTTAGAGTGTAACCACGTGGCCGACCACAGGTGCTGTGTTTTCTGAATCAGCCGAATCCCAATCGATGTCTGAACCGCCCGTGTCCATTCTCAATTCGCCGATTCGGTTGTTCGTAGGACGTTGTGTTCTTCCTTCGTTCACCTCTCACGGAGTAACTAAGTTAGAAGTAACTTGAAACTGTAGCTAGTTACAGTAACTACACTCTTAAAAATGAGTTTCACCACATAGCACGCTTTTATCCAACCATCATCCCGAATGACAACGTTCTCGCCCCTGATTTGTTGAAAACGGGAGGCAGAGTCTATTTTGTACCATTATGCACGTGCGTGGTCATACACTTGACCACGCCCCTACACAAGAATCGCTCCGCGCGCGCGAGTGTAGTGCGGCGCGGCAAAGTGGGGACTGAGAGAGAGAGCGACGGGAGGCCTGCACTACATCGCGAAGCGGGGGCGTCGTGCATAGGCTGGTAACCAATCGCTGGAGCATTCCACGGATGAGTGGGCGATCCCAATTGTAGGACTTAAGTTGTCACTGACAATAGTTACCACGCTCTTAAAAATGAGTTTCACCACATAGCACGCTCCTAGCCAATAATCATCCCGAATTATAACGTTCTCGCCCCCGATTTGTTGAAAACGGGAGGCGGAGCCATTTTGTACCAATTATGCATGTGCATAATGGTACAAAATAGGCTCCGCCTCCCGTTTTCAACAAATTAGGGACGATAACATTGTCATTCGGGATGATGGTTGGCTAGGAGCGTGCTGTGTAGTGAAACTCATTTTTAAGAGTGTACAGAAGGGAGGGTATTTGGACGGACCCAACAGTTCCGCAAACGTAAATATCAACGAGCGCGCTTCGTCCAGCGACTGACTTTCGGCTGTCAAATTTTTGTCGAAATATTGCGAAAAATCCCGTGATTTTGATTGAAATAGTGTGTTATGGCCATAGGCTTTCGAATTCAGGAAGAAAAATGCTGCCTTTGCTCGGCAACTTTTCGAGTTTAATTATGCAAATTAGCTTAATTAATGCACGACACGAATTCAAACAGCCTCAATCTGTGGCAAAAGTTTGTATGGGTGTATTCCAAGTAGTTTTATAGTGTTTTTGAAGTAAAACCTATTTTTAGGAATTGAGTGACATCTTCTCGTGGAACACCCTGTACACGTGTACGTATAGAGGGAGTTGTTGAATCAGATATCAGGCAATGTGATGTCATTCACATCAAAGGAACAGTGCGATTGGCTTGTCATGTTCTCGGAACCTGAACAACTTCCGAATATTGAATTCCAATGGCGGATTTGGAGCACTTCCGGAGCAAGTTTCATTGCTCTGTCTGGAGCAATTCAGTTCTATTGGCAGAATGGGAGCATTGTCCCAGCCTTCCAACGGCAGTTTTCGCGCGGCTCTGGGGCCAAGGTCGCTCCACGGAGCAACGGCGACCAGAGAGTCGAACCGAACCTGAACCGAAAACCGTTATGTTTAGCCGAACGGGAACTGAACCGAACCGAAACTATTGAAGCCATCTTGGAGCTGAACCGGAAATGAACCATTAAAAAAATTCGGTAACGGGTTAAAATAACGGTTCGCACCTACCTAAAATACCAACTGTGGGAGAAACTGGAGACAGAGCAGTCTTCCATGATCATTGAAACAAATAGCCATTGAACATGCACATAGAGCCACCAAGCGTGTGACGTGTCAACTTCTCAAAGAACATTGGATGCAATGTTCCCTGTCAGGTTGACATGCTACACGCTTGGTGGCGCTATGTGTATGTTCAATGACCATTTGTTTCAATGACCATTGAAGACTGCCCGTGTGACAGGGCTATAAGTTACGCTACGTAGAGTGTGACTGGTGTACGTATGCTAGTACGCCTTTCACATGCCACACTAAAAATGAGTTGTAGCATCACAAAAAAGCGTCACAAAAGACGATGCACAGAGGACTAAATTTACTCTGTGTGCACAAACTTAGTCCTTTTGGGGGCTAAACGAATTGCCACAACCATTCTGGACTAAATCCATGGGCTAATTGAATGTCATAGAGTGGATAATGCATTTCACGTTTTGTCCTCACAGTCCTTACGTACATAATCCATGTGTATGAATGAAAATACTTTGAACTAAACAGTGAACCGTGATATATCGAGTAAGATAAAAGCTTGTGACATGCATAAGACACAATTTGCCAAGGAAGAACTACTATTTCTTACCCTGTGGGCAAAAAAAAAAAGCATAATTATATGACCTTGTTCCATCAAATTCAGAAAGAGCTCATATTTACGTAGATTGTTGCATTCAGAGGATCATTTGCGAAGTTTCGTAACTATTTGATGTGCCGGGGAGTAAATTTTGGGGCCAGGGGACTGAAATAGAGAGTAATTGTAATCTATAGGGAACTAGAAGTTGCAATTAAACTCCCCAGTTTACGCCCTTTCACACCCTCTTAGTTCACAGATGATTGTGGTGCTGATTCTGAGCAGATGGTGGCGGTCATTGCCATTGGCTGGTTCATAAGCAGAGCATCACCGTTTAGCATGCTCAGGACCAATCACTACGTAGGTTGTTATGGGGGTGCTAGCACAAATTGGAAGGATCAAAGTTGTACACGATGGAAATTTATGTTCTGAGGCTTGAACACATAAGATTTTTGGTTCAGGTACCACGTCAGGCTTTGCCTTTTGTACCTGAACCTCATTTCTGTATAAAATGAAATAAAATGAAATGAAAAATGAAGAACACAACACACAAGCCTCAACTGCCTTGGAGGTCGTTGGGGAAGGTGTGTTTGCTTAGCTCAATTGGTAGAGCCCTGGACCGACAATCCAGAAGATGTGGGTTCGAGTCCTACAGCCTGGCTAACCTTTTCATTGACTTCCTTCTATCAAAGTTGTGTTTGCGATTTGCTACGAAAGCAGGGCGTACGCTTTTCACTTACAATTAAAATATGTGCAGAGTGTCAAATAATGGAACCGCCCCTGTTCTCAACTTCTCAGATGAAATTCGAGTTGGCAGTTAACTGTGATCGTGGTAAGAGGAGCCGCTCGATTTAATAGTGCACGTTCCTCATCCTCCGTGTTCAACCGTCCCCCAAAAATCCGCCATGAGCATTGCAATCTCCTGTCACTGTCTGCCATAGAAAATTTAATATAACAACAAAGTTGTTGCAACATAATACGCGTACCACGGCTAATTTCGCCTTCACTCTAAAAACAGAGCTTCACCGCATAGCACGCTCCTATCCAACCATCATCTCGAATGATATCGTTATCTGCCCGGATTTGTTGAAAATGGGAGGCGTACGCCTTTTTTGTGACAATTATGAACAGCATAAGTGTCACAAAAAAGGCGTACGCCTCCCGTTTCCAACAAATCAGGACAGATAACGATAGCATTTGAGGTGATGGTTGGTTTGTAGCGTGCTGTGCGGTGAAGCTCTGTTTTAGAGTGTACAGTGACATGCCGATGGAGGCAAGTTCATAATCGTGAACCGTTTAGAATTAACCGGTTTGAACCGCTATTCGCTGCGAGGTCGACCTATAGGGGCGAAACTGTAACCTTTCTAGTGTGGATAACACGTGGGCCGATGTTCGGAGTTGATGGTTCTTTTCCGTAATTCTAGCGTATATTCACCGGAAGATCACTGGTACGACACTGTTCGGTCCCCAAATGCTCCACCTACTGCACTAAACGCTGAATAAACGTGTAAAAGCAGACGATGCGTCCACACTATGGTATTTCATCGTTTCTCCGCAGCGCGCCGACACTGTTCGATCTCGGAGCGATATTCGCTCCGAAATCGAGCTGAACCGGAGCTTCCGGAGCGCCTTCCGGAGCTGAACCGGAACTGAACCCTTACGGTCGAAACCAGACCCGAACCGAACCGATGACATTTTCGGTTCGACTCTCTGACGCTGACTGCTCCGCCAAAATCGGCAGATGTGGCCGGAACCCCCGCGTCACGTGGCATGCTTTTCCGGTTCCTGCCGCTTCCCTCAATTTGCTTTCGCTGGCGGAAGCTCCTGCTTGCTCCTGCTGCAGGTGTTGCATACAGGGTACCCTGTATTCACACGAGTCAGTTTTCTGCCGGCTGACGCTCAGGCGGCAGGGAACGTCACCGCTTTCTGGTGCCACGTGACCGGCGCTCTTCGCCACGTCACCACTTTCTGATCTCCGGAGCGGCAGTCGGAGGCAGCCGGATATCTTGTCCTCCCGGCACAGATTCTGACGACCGACGGCGTCTGCTGCCGGCAGAAGGAGAAGGTGACGCAACGGATACTTATCGCGCTTGCTTTTTATTTCATCAGGATTGTTCTGTATGTGTCCCATACAACGGCATTCACTGTACTATGGCCAATTCTGAATTGGAACGCCAACGATGCTTGGCTTTACCGCAAAAGTGGTGCAACGACACACCGGCGCAGCAGCTTTGGAACAATTATGCAATGCATAGATAGATGCCTACAATGTAGTGTTGTATAGGAAGCTTTTTCTCTACGTCAGACGAAACAGACACGGAATACAAAGCATGAATTTTATAAACGTGGATATTTCTTTCGCTGGACAGACGTTGACTACACATAATCGTTCGCTTGCACCTGTCCAATACACGTATAAAAACATAATAATTGGAAGTTACTCGTCCTACCGAAAGGAAAATAAAAACTGATTTGATTTAATTTAATTAAATTAATTATTGACTACCTGTAGCTCGACATCACAGCTTCATCGCCAGTCCATCACTTGTCGGCACGCTGTAGCGCCTATATTGATGCTCAGCATCGAGATACGCTTCATTAGTGGAAAATAAAACCGAATGTGACAACGTCTATTATCCAAATACTCCGACAGGCGTTTGGGTCGTCCTCGCGGAGATTTGGGTGAATGCTGTTTTACATTCCATAGCGCTTCTTCGGAACTTATTCTTTGGCCCATATGTTGTCCCGTTTCTCACGTGAATGCACTGTGAACCATCCACAAGGAGCCCAAGCGCAAGAAGTTTTTTCTTTCATTGGTCCATCCTACGCTAGACACGAAATTCAAGCGCGAATACAGAAGGGATCGGAAAACTGACTGCCGCCGGGAAAATGACTCGTGTGAATGCTAGATAACGAGCGGGCGTCTTCACACGCGTAGTGACCTCGTTTATCTCTGATATCCTCTCACTCCTTCCCGACTTGCTGCCGGCAGAAAACTGACTCGTGTGAATACAGGGGAGCTGTGATGTCTGATCGCGCACGAGTGCTCCAACCACTCCCTCGCTCTAACGGGTGCGCGAATGTTCCAATTGAAGATACAGATCGTGTGCTCTGGGCTGGAGTAAGGCGCTCTCCTGTGGAGTCGGCTGACTGCTCCAAATTTGCCTTTAGAATTGAAACTAAAACTCGCTAATGCTCGCTATGTGGAAATTGAGCGTTGAGTCCTTGATGATCTTCGGGCGCCTGCACTCGTTTCGGTGTCATTGTCCTTCCCTTAGTTGCTCTCTCCACAACCGTTACGGACGGACCTACACTATAACAACAGAACTTCACCGCATAGCACGCTGCGCGCCAACCATTACCACGTATGATAGGGTTATCGCCTCCGATTCGAAAAGAGAGAGGGGGGGGGGGCGTACGCCTTTTTGTGTCAATTATCACGAGAAACCGGATTTTTAGGCACTAACAGGTAGCGCTCTTCGTCGCATAAATCGTTCTAGGCTAACCAACCTTCAGAATCGTACTGTTTTATCTTCCGATTGGAAGGAAATTTGATACATAAAAAGGTGTGCGGCCCCTTTCTTAGCTTATCGGGAGACGGAGCGATATAATCTGCAATGATGACTTGCATATGCTGCGTGCTATGCGGTCAAGAGAGCCCCTTAGTGCCTAAAAATCCGTTCTCTATCACATACGTGGCAATGGTTGACGCACAGCGTGCTATGCGGTGAAGTTCTATTTTTAGAGTGTACGCCGTTGTCGGTCCATGGTGGAAGCGATCTCGTTAATACAACGGGGATAGGGAGACCATCGGTTCTTCGACCTGTAGCTGACTCTATCTTTCGTGTATTCTGCTCCCGATAGAGAGCAGAAAGAAGCCACCGGCTAGAATGTGAAGGGGAAGAAAGAGATCACCGCATTACACACTCCTGGTAAACCACCATCCCGACATCGTTCTCTCCCCTGATTTGTTGAAAACGGGCCGGAGGTGTACGCCTTTTTGTGGGCAGTTATGTTGTCACAAAAAGGCGTACGCCCCGCGCTTTCCACAAATCAGGAGCGAGGGTTGGCCTTCACCGGTTATACACTCTTAGAAATGAACTTCACCACACAGCACTCTCCTAGCCAACCATCATCCCGAATGACAACGTTCTCGCCCCTGATTTGTTGAAAACGGGAGGAGGAGCCTATTTTGTGCCGTGCATAATGGCACAAAATAGGCTCCTCCTCCCGTTTTCAGCAAATCAGGGGTGAGAACGTTGTCATTCGGGATGATGGTTGGCTAGGAGAGTGCTATGTGGTGAAGTTCATTTTTAAGAGTGTACGGCCTGTTTTTGTTACAACTTCCCACGAAAATGTCACCCGAAAGGAAAATCGAAAACCGTGATGCGTTTTACGTTCTCATCCACAAAGGCCTTTGACCCTCGACAGCTAGCAATTTGTTTGCAACAACTGAAATTTGGCGGAGAATCGCTTAATTCGTAAGTGCAAGGCAAGCGGTGACCATCGATCCTGCTTGACCACTTGATCCACGTCAACTGCCATTCAGAACGATATCGTTCTCTTTCGTTATTTGTCGAAAATGGGAGACGTGCTTGGATGGATGTTAACTGCCAACAAAACGGCTTTTACACGGGCCTGCACTCTCCTCAAATGAGCAGCGTTAACATCATTTGATTACGCCGCGATTGGTCTAACTTTAGGCACGCGCGACAGTTTGATTCCCCTGTGGAATTTTCGATTGGCTTGGAAAATGCTATTATAGTTGCACCTCAGTTGTCATTTTCGCGGAAGCTCGACTCGGGATGGCTCTTTTTGTGACAATTAACATACCTGCATAAGTATCACAAAAAAGGCGTACGCTTCCCGTTATGAAGGAAGAAATCAGGGGAGCCAACGACGGTGTTCGGGATGGGCTGGTTCACCTGATGAGCCTTCCAATAAGGCCAGGATGGCTGTTTGCGGAAGCCAATACGCGAGTCTTCTCTGGGCAAGGACCAGGTTCTTTTGAAACCGATGGTCTTTCCGAGGTGCTCTGGGACGTCGCTCCGTTCAGACTTCTGTTTGGACGTTCATTTTTGAGCGCAGATGTGAGCTTGCGTGACTTGCAAGTCACGCGCGACGGCACGTGCGCACTTGTGGCGCCTATCTCGACGTCTTCGCTGTCGTCTTTTTCTGTTCCCCGTGACACGTAGGCGAAGGGGTCCTGCCTGGAACACGCGTAGCGAGCATTGGAACCCTCAAAAAGTAAGAGATTTTCGCAGCCATCACGCGCCTTCCTCGGTCCGGCATACATGCAGTGCTGTGTGCGTGCGTGTCATCGCATTTTAGATCGGGGAGAAAAATAATGTCTTTCGAAATTCGCGGAAGAAATAACGGGATGAACTTAAGTCAAAGAGCTTTGGTTACATATGGTCCGCATTTAGTGTCTGGACCTCAGATAAAACGACTCTGTCCGACAGTGCCTAATAAATATTCGTTTTAAACCACCTTGCGCAACACCAACATTGTGCGCAAAAATTGAGGAAGGCTGAGTTATTTCATGTGGTTCACTTCGGGGATTCGAAGGCACGCACGTCTACCTTGTTACGAGACTGCGTAAGACAAACGTCGCGTCATTTCGTCGCGTAAAATACAGAAGAATCCTAGCACATATATGCGCTCAAAATGTGGCAGCTTTTGTTTGCGCGCTTCAAGAAGTATCATGCAGAGGCATAATGGAAACTGCTCACAGATGTTACAGCCCATCGGCGAAGGCGCGCAGGCGGTGGCGTAAACTTTACTGCGCGCGCTCCTGAACAGGTGGCTCGGAGCTTTTGTGTCGGTCGCGCGGTTGCAGTTTGTGTAACCGCGGTACACTAGGTCTGCCGTTGGATTAGGTGAGCAAGAAGGCTGCACGATTGCAAGCGGGTTCCGTGAGCCACAGAACGACACGTCTATGGAGCTAACCAAATCTCAAATGTCACCAGTCATTATGGTTCAATCTAATGGTCTCTATACTACGACAGGTTCTCAATCGTACAATGGACCCCCGGACGTACGAGACTGCGCAGCCGCTGATCGCATCCCTCCCCCAGGTCCCTTTGCTGCCACAACAGATTCTTCCCTCGGGATCTCGTAAGGATTGCATTCGGCTACGTGGTCTCCCTTATGAAGCGCAGGTGGAGCACATCCTAGACTTTCTGGGGGAGCATGCTACAAGCATTGTTTACCAGGGTGTGCACATGGTCTACAATGCGCAGGTGAGGCTCCTCTCTGTGTTTTAGATGGAAAGGAATATGGTAATAGCATTGGTCCTCAGGCAGAGCTGCCCAAAGCCAACTTATGATTGGGGCAGGAAGACAGTCGAGCCCCTACACTCAGCCCTAGAAACACTGTCGAAAGATTGCACAATAGATAGCAAAAAAAATTACATATGGGCTATCTCTAGTTACACACAGGTGCAGATCTAAAGGGGGGTCCTGACCCCCTCCTCAATTTCTGTCATCACGTAGTGTTTCTATTAACCTTAGGTAGTGTATGTAGCATGGTGTCCAAGGCCAGTGCCCCCCACGAAAAATCCTACATCCGCCCCTTGCTACACACGACCAGTAATTGATTCCATCGCATAAATAGCGAGTTTTAGTGCATTGGAAGAATTTTACGAAAACGATACGATAAAAGAGGTTATCAAATCCAAGCTTAGCAATGTGATGTCTCTCGCTCCAAAGAAAGAGGGTGATTGGCTTATCATGTTTTCGGAACCGTTATCGTGAAAACCTTCCGATGTACTATAGCAAACAAATTGAACTAAAGAAAAAGTGAAATGGTGAAAAGTGAATTACGAAAATTCTATAAGTCCTAAAGTGACAAATTCTCTCTGCTCTCGCTTTCTGTGTTAACCAACCTTGTGAGCTTCCGGGACCCCCTCGGGCTTCCCCCCCTCTGGGGAAGGCATCCGGGGTAGCTGCCTCTCTCGCACCTCCCTCAGAATGGTTGTGTCCCCAGCATGGAGGTGAGGCTGATCTCACTGCCTTATGAGATGTGCCCTTTCTCCCTAGCGGTCACCGAAACACTTATCAGGCTATACCATAGAAATGGCTGCTACACACTAATATGTAGGCCCAGTTTTCCCGTTAGGAGTGGATAGGTTGAGTCCAGTGGCGTAGCCAGACCACCAAGGTATGGTGGTGGTGGGGCTCGATACGAAAACTCCCCCCCCCCCCCCCCTGCTGACCCTGTGTGCGACAACTGCAAAAAAAAAAAAAAAACGAGTTGATTTGGACGCTCACAATGCGATTACATGTATAGGCTGCCATGACCAATGAGGTGGTGTCACGAGATTTGAGAAGCTCATACTTTGAAAACCATTCGAGAGTGCTGCTTAGATAGACGCCATGAACTGCAAGAACTTTCGCGATCGTCACGCTACCCCCCCCCCCCCCCATATTATGTTCTCCTTGTATTTACACGATTTGCGTGGGTCGGTCCGTGGCAGGTGGGGGGGGCTCGAGCCCCCCTAGCCTCCCCGTGGCTACGCCACTGGTTGAGTCTTATTGCACAAATTGGCCTATTGTTTTAGATTCTTTGCACTTTGTGTTCCAGAATGTTACCTATAGGTACTTTGTAAAAACATTTTTAAATGTAAATAAATCGATTTGTTTTATCAACACCCAGTAACACACTTGGTTCTGTTTTTGATTTATTAAAAGCTCACTTAGGTACATGCAAAAAGGTTCCTTTGAGGTTCACTAATGTTTGTCCTCTCATTTCGCACAGAAATTGCACAAATAATTAGAATTTGTTTGTGATTTCTGTTGTGTGTTTGTGTTCAATTGTGTGTGTTATAATTTATATTGCCATTGCATGAGATGGCATTTAAGTATGCCAAAATAGACATGTTCACATTAGCAATGACAGTATCGTACGGTTTTACAGGGGCAACCATCTGGCGAGGCGTTCATTCAGATGGACTCCGAACATTCAGCTTATCTATGCGCCTTACAGCGCCATCATCGTTACATGCCAGGAAAAAAGCCACGTTATATTGAAGTGTTCCAGTGCTCCGTCGATGATATGAACCTAGTGTTGACAGGAGGGATCCCTGTACAGCGCCCTCTTCTTTCACCTGGTAGGTCATTTCTATGATACAAGACAACGTGAGCGAAAGTGATCTGTCGCTTCTGATGGAACATTCTCTGCATGATCTATGGAACTACTCCAGTGTAGAATTCTTGTTCCATGTGATGCTGCGAGGAAGCTCATCTGTTTTCATGTGAGTGCCATAACCTAAAGCTGGGAAGCTGTTAGACTTGGTAACTTAACTGTCCAGCATTACCAGGTACACTGTGATGTCCTTACTGGTTGGTAGTCACTCCAGTGGAGGGGGCTATTGCTGTGGTACTAAACACGATACTGATTTTGCACGCTTCACTGTAATAAGTTGTGCATAATAAAACTTGTAGCATGTACAGATATGTGCATGAGGACAAACTGTCTGCTCTTACAGCATTACAACCTTAATAATGTAATTCAGTCTGTGGAATACAAAATATCATGTGCTTTCTGCATACCTCCAAAACGTGAGACAACACTTTCTGGTGATTTTGCTAAGGACCTCAGTACATGGGCTGTGTTAAACTCATCCAAGTTGTTAATCGGTTTTGCAGTTTGTCTGGCATCGGATGGCTTTTTTTCATTTCATTTATTAAGGCTCTTAGGGGATTACATAGGGTAGGACATGCATGCATAACACACAGTGGAGAAGAAAGGGTAATCACTACTCTGCACCAACAGTACTGAATGCTCATTGGGTTAGTTGGTAATGTGTTCACTTGGTGTTTCCAAGTTAGTCGTAGCACTGTCCTTCATGCCACGTTCCAAAAATATATAGCTAGTGGATTATGTGCTCATTGTCTCACTTATTCACTTATTTTTTTACTTATTTACTTACTCACCCACTTTTCACTTATTTTATTAGTTGAGATTGGCAACAGCGTTTCCATGTACTGCGTGCTCAAATTTGTGTCATCAAGCAGTGCTCTTTAGGAATTTTCCAGCTATGATAACATAAGAAAAATCACTCCACCATTTGCTGTCCTTATTATCTGACATAGGCTGATTGAGCACAGCTCGTTTCTTCACACGACGATCATGATTCGGATCTCTTCCCAGCAGGTGGTGCCATTCTTCCACCTCCCCCCTATGGAGCCTACCCCTACGTTCAACCACCAGCCCCAGTGCTCCCAGCCACAGCGGTGACCACCTTAGCACCCAGGGTGTCCACCTACTACCCACCCATATTCTACTGGTCCTACCCAAGTCCTCCAGTGTCCCCGACTACCTACTACCCCCACTCTACGGGCCCCACCATGGTAATTTTACGAGGGCTGCCCTATAGCGCCACGGCCGTGGACATTCTAACCTTCTTCCAGGGCTTTGCAGAGGTTAGGAGTCTGCTTTCCTTTCCCCTCTTTTTCCTACTAATACTTCACTGGTGCAGAAGGTGGCCTTTATTCTTATACTTCTGGGAAAAGCACTGCTGGTTGCTTAGTAGCATAGTGCCATGTTTGAGGTTGTCTTTGCATCTTATGCAGGAGCCATGAACCCACCACCACTATTCATCCCAAAACTGTCTGCGATTGCAATGTATAAGGTTCTTGGGAATGACGTATCATACAGAAGGTTGCAAACTACCTGCTGCATTTCACATTAGGGACAAACGTTGGCCAGTCCAGCCATGTTTTCATCCCCATGTGAAATTGTTTTCACTACCACCTTCATTATACTGCCTTCCATGGTCCAACCTACACTAAGGGCATTAAGCCTTTTTGTTGTGTAACCAGAAATCAGTACAGCAGTTGTAGAAAGCACCCGAATGCTTGCGCAAAACGTCGTTACATTTGCTGTTACTGTGCAGCTAATGTAATACACTGCCTTCTGTGAGGAACAGAAAGAGCACAAAATTATTCGCGTGTATTTCCCCAACTGTCACCTTAACACGGTTGAGTAACATCCTTGTTCAGAGCCTTTACTGCAGTATACCATGCCTTCCTCTGTTTTGTTCTGTAGTACTAGAAGAGTTAAAACCACAGCTTGTTGCCTTAACTGGTATGGCTCACCTACTTTTAGGAAGCTAGGTAAAACATTGATGAGAGGGAAGAGAGAGTCAACTTAGCTACAGCTAGAAAACATTTATTCATTGTCAAATACACATGGTTGCTGCAAAAGTACTGATATTTTTCACAAATTTTGGTTCTTGCAAACAGTCTTTCATGAACATCCTGTTTGGTTTTGTAAAAGGTTTGTCATTACCTCTGCATTTGTACTCTCTGTCAATTAGGTCACAGCTCTATAGAATTCCTCACTGCTGTCTCAGCTCGTCGACACTGGCAAAACGCCAACTACATTTCTCAAGGGGATAAAGAGGCGATTATCAGAAGGGCTATCAGGCTTTGTGAACAGTCCATCCCAGTCTTGAGACTGCCTCCCTGGCATGCAAACTGGTGTCTTGCATTGTTAAGGTGGATGGTTGTTCATGTTTTGTTGATAGTCATGAATGCGAACTTTTTCTTGGCATTTGTCTTTTACCCGCAGAGGCCCCTCTTGAATTTCTTCTTTCATGGTGAAGCCTTATGGTACTATTCCATGAACAGTCTCTTCCATGATGTGGCCCCAAAGGCTTTGAAAAGATGACTTTCCGAGCTTGCTTGTCTGTAAGATCCTCCGTGTACAATACTTTATTTTGTTAATGATGGTTCTCACAGCTACTTTTTGATGCACATCACGCACTTGCTTGTTGTGATGTTGTCCGTCACTGATCAGCCATTCTGAGGCTTTTCAACAATATTTGTTTTTCCTGTGATTTCCTGGCTCCGGAGGCATCTCACACATTATCACCAATTTGTCACCTAGTGGTCACCCAGTCAAACTCATGTTATGTGGCACCACATTTCAAGTGAAAACAAAGAGAGAGAGAGAGAGAGAGAGAGAGAGAGAAAGAAATATGATGAATTACTTCTGTACTACCCATTCTGTGTACAGAACATCAAAAACACGCCTGTCATCTTAGCAGAGAATGTGGTGACAGACATTGTGGAGGCCAACCTATATATGCATCACGTGGCTACATGAGCTCCTTCGTGTTTCTCCATTTCAAGAAGGTGAAACATCAGGTGTTCACTTTCATGTGACACAATTCGGAGAGCTAAAACAAATCAACATATCTTAGTCCTCTCATCGTTCATTTGCATTGCTGTAGGTTTTTGTTTTTCCAGTTTAACCAATGAGAGTGGAGCCTCATGGTCATGACAGTTACTTTAGCCATACAAATTTTACCCAGATTGAAGAACTTGAGATTCTGCAATATCTTATTTCTAATATGTGTGAAACATGCACGAGGTACGTTTTGAAAAGATATATTACAAACTAACTAGCTACTGTAATGTAGCAGGTAGAGTTGAACCCAACCAGGATTATCTCCCAAGTCATCTTGGTGCTTGCCATCAAAGCCCCCCGTAGCAGTAGTAGTAGTACCATTCGGTGACACAATTCACAAGACTCCCATGCAATGTGATTTGCAATGTTTCGCACTTCCAACTGTGATATGTTTGACAACAGATGCATATGTTAGCTGGTCCCCGTTCTAATGACGCCACAAGGGTTTCTGTAGCTTCTGCCAGCACCTCACGGACCCCTCTCGCCAATGGCAGTTTTGTGCACGTCCTGCAATATCTTCCTTGAGGTGAAACCAAGTATAGTCCAATGTCTTTCTCACAAAGTAATTTTCTGACATAGTATTGTGCTGTAGAGCAGCGTTTCCCAAGCTTCTCTTTGCCTCACTCGCCAAGACGGTCTTCGGGCTGTCTTCGATCGCCGCGGACCTCCACGAACACACTCTGGGACCCCCAGGGGTCCGCGGACCACACTTTGGGAACCACTGCTGTAGAGTATGGCAAAAGTAACGTCCAAAGTGTTGAACATAAAAGTAACGTGCAAGCAAGCTGGACATGTTTCTTCCAGTTTTCCTTGTTTGCATTTTGTCTGCTTTCTCTGAAGAGTGTGCCATGCCTTTAATCTGTCTCAGCATCATACATATCCATCAAACGATTTTGTGTTTTCTGAATGCTCGGGTACATTTCATCTCAGTGCTTTTCCCTAAAAGCCTTTGTGGTTTCTGGTGCTAGCATGGGTGCTGCGAAATGCATACAGCGAGAATCAGGTGGAAAGCATAGCCCCTACCGATGTAATCATTAATGCATGCTGGAGCGATCCACCTAGCTAAAAGTTAGTTCATACTGCAGGGTTCAACATAAGTGCTTGCATCCACACTCTGAAATGTTGCCTTGCACGTTGGTTTCTCTTTGGTAAAATAAGGGACAGGAAAGAACACATTTGAGAATTCCTGTGTGCATCATATGAGGTTCTGCCTTGTTATTAAATACTTTGAGTATGTTCCTTTCAGGTACTCATCAGTTGTAGCTAGAGTTCAGTTATGTGCTTTGACATGAATGTCGTATGTCTTAAGGGGACCATGCAGAGATCCTCAAAACCTCTGTAAACATCTCTAATGCATTCCTGGGAAATAATATATTCACTGTGCGGAGTATGAACCGAACATTTGTTAAAATAATGGAGATATTACCTGTTACTTCCAACTTCACCCGTCACTAAAAACCACTGCCAAAAGCGACTGCTGCAACCCAGCCGCTGCCGGCGAGACGGAGAAACTAGATGTGACGTCAGAAGCAGATGACCTTCTCCACTGGAGGGCTGGCTTGGAGTGAGCGAATGATACAAGTGACGTCAGGCTGCTTGTAGGGGGTGTCAAGCGGCTGCTCGTCGCTTGTTATGCACATGAACTGGGCCCACACGGAATGCAATATGACAAAAATCACATATTTTTCAGATAAAAGTCACACCTGAGAACCGTTCTCCACCGAGAACGCAAAATCTTTGAGAAGCTCTTCATGGTCCCTTTAAGGGAGCATCTTTAGTCAACCACCAATAACGTTGTGTACAATTGATTGATTGATTGATGTGTTTAATGGCACAAAGGCAACAAAGGCCAATTGATTGTACAATTGAGGAGTATGTGCAGATGCTGTGTGCAAAATGTCATGCACACAAGAAAACTACATATACATATTCCGTTCCAATTTTGAAATGACATAAGCATTATCAGACGTCACACAGGCTTGCGACCGAAAGGTGACTCAAGACTTATGTGACAAGATATCCCAATTTAGTCAGGACAGGTCCCACTTTTACGGTCGTCCCGCTGTCCCACGAGCCTACTTGTGGGTGGCGTGGCTGAAGCGAACCCCGAATGGGAAAAAGATTGGACTAAATAGCGAACGAGCTTTCACTTCTGCTTGGCCTAGCCAATGGAACATTCAGACGTGTTGGTGCCATCCCAGAGTCAATACTCGCTCTTAAAGGGACGGTCTCGTACAGCCGGGGCGATTCCGAAACTTAGCAAAAACTATCTTAACGAGTACTGTACACATACAACCGTCAAAGTTTTGTTTGGAATAACCAAATCGTTTTCGAGGAATTCGTCAAAACGTGCCGTAATAGCAGACGACGAAACCTGCACTTCTCTCATGCAACGTCACGCATGACGTCGGCCTGCAGGTACGTCGCCGTTGTCATGGTAATTGTAACTTGCAGAAGCACCTTGGGTTGAGTCATCCCCTATGCTCTCGAAATGGGGACACGCAGGCATATATCTCCGCGAACGGAGAATGTAGTCCGTGCACTGACTGTGGGGTCTACGATAATGTGGCGCATAATCGGATACGTGGAAGCTAAGTCACGTGTTTTCTTTCCGCGAGTATTTAATGCGGTTTTTAAATAAACACTCACTCCTTCTCCATGTAAGTCGTCAGCGACACTTCATTTCGAAACATGATAGTGTGCAACGGGGAGTGTAACGGAAGCGCATGTAATATATTTTTGGTCGTAGCTGTAATGTGATCGCGCGCGCCGATGGCCGGCTACTTCAGATTTATGATTGTGGGTGGGGTTGTCCTGCGACTTTTAACTTGTCTCTGAGGATTAACATAGTTGTTCTAAACTTCTTAGAATGTGCGTGCTTCGCCTGAGAACTGAAAGGAAATGTACGAGAGTTGCTGCGGTCCCCAGTAACTTCTGAAAGTCGTCTGCTCACGCCGATGCACTACCGCGCGCAAAAGCAGACGATTTCTGTATCCTATCACGGACTTTCCCACAGGCCGACGTGGCCATTCTTACTGTTGCCAACACAGATCATGGCATGCTCTGCAATCTTTATCAATTTAATCTGGTTATTTCATAACCGTGACGTCTTTTGTCGGGTAAATTCGCAGTATTCCATTTTCAACAAAAGGCAATCGAATGGTACACTTTATGAGAGGGGCAGGGGGTACGAGACCGTCCCTTTAAGCAAGGCTCGCTTGCACATGCTTTGCTCATCAAGCTACCTCGGTGGGAGCATAGTTTTGGTATAATGACGAAATTGATATGACAAGTTCAGCAAGTTTGAGTTGATATTTTCCCTTCTTGTCTGCAAATATGAGGACAGAATATGTTCTTGTCAAAGTCTGACATGTCTGCTAGGTAGTGCATCAAAATTTTAAAAAATAAGTGAAAATTAATAAATAAAATAACAGCTTTGGGCATAGGCAAAATCAGAAGAGTTTGATTTGTTGACTGCCAGCACCTCCCCCTCCTCCCCTCACCACAAATGTCCCGCCTTGGGGTTCGAGGAACATAATAGCTTTTGTCTCGAACCTATGTCTCCAATCCTACACAGTGGAAAAATTTCAATTGCTCTTACCACTGGCAATAAAATTCAAATACAAATAATTGGATGCAATTTTTATTGAACTATTTGATGATCATAAGCATTATAGGGCATCATGCATCTTTTTCAATAAGGTGCCCACTGTAGCTCTAAACCTTTTTGTTCTAAGGTACTCTATTCTCTTACGTGAAAAGTCTGCATCTCATAGTATAAAAGTATACAAAAGAATACAGGCAAGTAGCAGAAGAATGATGTAAGACTTTGGATAGCTGTCAGATAGCCATTCTGCAGGTCAGCAAAAGATTGTCAATATTCGACAGTATATAACAAGACTGCCTCATCGTGAGTCCTTTTCGTTTAATGATTGCTCCATCATTGGTGCATTAGCAACGGAATGAAATCACAACCGCGATTCTCTCAACAATAACCGTTGAGTAAATGAGTCGATGAAAAATTTTTCCCTAGTAGAAACACTGAGTTATGAAATTTTGTGACACTATTTTTTCCCCTCCAATTCCAGGTCTCTGTGTTGTAATTTTTTAGGTGTTTGTTGAGCACACCACGTTCGCTGCCAAAGAACAACTTTATTTTATTAGTTTAGAAAATAGCCTACAAAATTTTATTTTGAACCACCTATAAAATGACATATTTCGTATGCAATTCAGTTTCAGTCCCACAACGTCATGATAAATTTGAATAATGGTTGAACAAGGAGTCGAAGTGGTGTGAATAGTTAGAACCACAAGTGCTTAGAGGGGCACTAAAGTGCAGAAATTTCTCATCGCAGAATGAAATATGCCACCTAGATAGTAATGCGAAAGGAGCAGGATTCACTTGTTGCATCATTGATAACTAAAGTGTGAGTGAAATCGCAAATTAGGCCTTCCCTCTTCTCTCTATCTCAAGAGGTTTGAAACATAATGGGTACATCACACATAACACACCCAACCATCGCAGGAAATCGTTTGAGGAAACCAATGGAACATGCCCTATGCGCACTGCCTTGTCCAATCAGCACTGTAGAAGGCAGGACAGGCAGCCAGGAGCAACACACTCACAAACCGAAACCACCCGGGTGGCATGCTGAGCCGATAACTAGTATGCAGTGCCGTACAAATCAGGTGCTTGGAGACGTGTGTGCAAAAGTAGCTAAAGCCACTGTGAGGACAGTTATAATACCACCATTCCTATACAGCACATTCTTATTTTCACTTTATATGTAGGGTCAGACTTTTTCGGGTTAGACCCGATTCCGCCCAAATTAGTTTCGGACCCATTCGGGTTAAACCACATTTCTCCCCAAATTCTAATCACGTATTATGTTGTTAAATGTATCACGTACACGATTTAGTAGCAATCTGTGCACACACCTGATGAAAATATGATCTGAGTGCAACAATAAACTATGCGAAGCACATTTAATGTTACATCATGTGCAGTTTGTGACTAGAAATTGCGAGGAACGCACATTTAACTACGGGTCGCTTGCTGGACAGAAAGAAAAAAAAAAGTAATCTGATAACACCCGATTGTATCAATAGCACCGGATTACACCCCGAATTTCAGATTTCAATATAGCACCCGATCCCCCCCCCAAAAAAAAAATCTGGGAAAGACGTTTCACCCGATAAAGTCAGACCCTACTTATATGGTACTATACTGTAAAACCCTTTAATTTTGCAAGCCAAAGTCTTCGCGAATCGGGCATAGGGCACATATTTGCAGCCACTAAATTTTACAAAATCTAGACGCCAGGGCTCGTGGTTAGATTGCTTCACTTTGTGGTCTGCCTTAGATTGCTCTTACTATAGGTGCACTTGTGCTGCACCAGTGCTTAAGTAAGCGCGAGGTGTATGACAAAGAACACAAGAGGGTTGCACTCCTTGAACTAGTTCAGGAGGTGCAGGCGAAAAGAATGAACCTTATATTTAATTAAAGCAGCGTTCCACATGTTTTTGGGGTAAAGCAGTTCAAATGCTTACTCGGCAACCAAGTGAGAAAATAAAGTTTGCCATTGTGTCATAGTTTTCGAAGTGTAAATTCTTTCTCGAAGTTTTCGTATGCCCTTATAGTTCGCTAATTTTTGAATTTGCGAAAATTAGGGGTGTGCCAACAATATAGGTTTTATGGTATTCTACAACGTTGTTCTTGACTAAAGTTCTGTGTCGTACAATCCTTGCTACATATATGTATATGCATCCGTTTCATTAGAATATGCGTCATTTAATCACTTTGACATGTCTCCTCGTCATAGATGTCGAAATTCTCTTTTCGGAGAGCTGAAGGTTGCTTCGCATCATGCAATAGTATGCCTTCATGCGTTGCAGCAATCAATTTTTCTAAATAATAAAGAATGCACAACATATCAGCTTCCGGTATCCCATAAAGCCCACAAACTCCCTTTAGTGCCCCTTTAATGATATTGGATTTAAAAAATTGAGGCTATGCAGTCTCCCTTCACTGGGCGGGTAACAATTTTCTGACTGTTACAGCTTACAGCTGACTGCATCCAGATCCAACGGAACACAGACGGAAGACCGAATGGTGAAGCCGTGGTCACCTTCCCCACAAGAGCTGACGCTGAGCGGGCTATCCAGGAAAAGAACAGACAAAACATTGGCAGTCGCTACATCGAACTGTTTATGGCATGATAATTGGGTATCCTAGCCCATCCCAGCTCCATTTTCACTAGCTCTGAGCAACAACTTCCAGATAATGTCGAGAGAAAAAAGTGCTGCTGGTGGGAACTTCAAGAGGTTATTGTGATGCTGGCAGGAAGACAACATGCAAGTGTTATTTTAGGACTATCAGGGGTTTTACTTTTCATATTCTAAATGCATAGAAAAACACTCATTGTTTTAGTTCTACTAGTTTTAAAGCAAATCAACAGTCAAGGTGACTCCATCGGATGGCTCATTATTTCATTGCTCATGTTCGCTTTGACAGCAGTGAGTCTCATGAGCAAGGAGCTGTTCACCCCACTAGCAGCACAGAGTTGTTCAGTACTACTCAGAAAGGCAGCAAAATCACATTAGTCTTCCTTTGATTGCAAAGGAAAACATCCACCATGTGTTAGTTTCTTTGCACGAAGCTACATTAGTTCGTTTTTGCATATGTGTTTTTGTGCACTGCTTTAGTACATTTATCATAACATTACTTTCAATGAGGCACATGTTATCAGTAAGGATGTGGCCCACAGCTCTTCCAGTCAAACTGTGATCAGCAACTGTTCTACTACTTTTAATTGCATGTGAGTGCACCGCACATGGTGCCTAAAAGCTCTGTACTGAGCATTTATCCAGTATACTTTGATATATAGAGCTGATCCCTTTTTACTGTAGCAATGTATTATTTTTGTCTTGTCTGTATTCTTCACTAGTTGTAGCCTCTTCATGTTGCTTTAGGCTTGCAAAAGCATGTGGCCGTGGACACCTGTGCAGTACGCAGAATGTCAGTGCTCACGTCGAGTCACGAATATATTTATTGCCGCACTGTTGAGAAATGAAGTGCAATTTATGACCACAATAATCCATAGTGTGTTCTTTAGTGTGCCTCTCTTTTAAGTCCTAGCAACAGATTGTTTTTCTACCCTGGACAGCTGCATTATGCATTTTTTTTGTTCTAGCAGAGTGCACCAATTGTTGTGGCCCAGTCTCTGCAGTGCACACTTGAGATTACATTTGCTTCCTCATAAGCAAACTGTGTGACAAATTTTCTTCTGCACTCTTGAGCAGAAAATTTTGTCTTCATTCACGTCATTGAATTCCTGCAACTTTTCCTAGCTGACCATCATATCTCTGCATGACACTATGAGTGTGTGTGTTACTTTTTGTTCACCTAGCTAGTTATAACAATTGTATGTTATTCTGCTTATATTTCCCTTTACCCCATGCATGTCAGTTACTTTTGAAGTGTGTTCATTTTCTGTGAATGTACTTATGCTATGTAAGTCTACACAGAAGTATTTTCTTATGTAAGTATACATGTCGTCACTTCAAATCACAAATACATGTACATATTGTACTCGACTTCTGTTACAACTATATTCTGTTTGTTATTAATGACTTGTCTGTCAATAAATGTTGCAATTTAGAGTAATTCACTAATGATTTAGTTAGCTAATATGCCTTTTCTGAGCTATGAAGCTATCAAATTTCAATATTTTTGTAGACATGTTGCACTGCACCATATTTGCATACATATTTATTTTAGATAAAGGTTGTAATACTGATGTTAGCATATGGTACCAGCATTGCTAAGGACCAGCATCAGGTAACCTGAAAGCCTAGTTCCAACATGTGAAAGTGCAAGACAGTGTTTGTTTGACCTTACGAGCAAAGATGCACCAATCTCTTACGTGCTAAGGTTCATGCTTGAGCAGCAATTTCCCGGTTCAATGCCAGAATGACTAGACTAAGTGCCTAGTTCTCCAGTGTTATCCAAGGCTGGTCTTTAGTAAGCATTGCTCCACTGCTTGTGTATTGCCGCGTAATTTTTAGTAGCAATTTCAGGTCCACGTGCCTGCCCTTACTGCTACAATAAAAAGTCCAGCTATATTGTGCCTAGTCTTTAATGTATTTTTATATTTGTCCATGTATTCCCAGTGTATGTGATCGCCAAGTGCCTTCCATATCTATTTTGCCCCAGTGGCGTAATGCATGCAATTTTGAAAACCCTGCATTTCATGTAGCCTTCTATCGCAAAATGGAAAATAAAGCAGTAACATTCCACTGTTATGAATGTGTAATGTTGATAAAGCTAGTAATTTTTGTTTGCATGGGACAAAGCAGTAATTTTGAAAAATGAGGTGCTTCTCTCCACAGTGCTAACTTATGGCAGAGCAACTGATACAGGAAAAAAAAGTCCTGTTAGGGGAGCTATGCTTCCACATTACTTCACGCAGTCACTGTAGCAACAGAAGAACCATTTCCATTTAAATGGCATAAAGATGATCAGCAAGCATTCTAATGGCTGTGAAAGGAGCTGGGACACAGTTGTGGTAAAGTTCATGGTGCATATGCTTTGTGTGGCATGCCAGTACAATAACAAAAGTGGTTATTCCATTTTCACTTCTGTCGAGAGCATTGTCACATTGGCCAAGTGCCCAAGGCAAAGGTTGCCTGCACAGCCAAACAATATTTGCGTCATCTACGGTTCTTTATAGTGGTGGAGACTTGGGAAAAATGTTATTCTTAATTTAGGTGTAGGCAAATTCGCTTTTCGAATGTGGAATCTGATAAAACCCAGTTGAACAAAATAGATGCACAAAAAGCAGAGAACTCAAAAGGCTGTAAAATGAACTATGTACAGCACAGGTCACGCTTACATGCAACGCACAAGCGGCGTGAGCTGTGGCCTTTGAAGGGATTTGAGAACCTGAGGATGACAAATGAATCCAGTTGGGCTGCTTGTAGGGCAGGACATACAAATGCATGGGAGCTGTTCTCACTCTGGTTTCACACCAATACCATTTTCTTATCACTTATGTCTGGCAGTGACCCTCCCAGACAGATAAATAGTGGATTTTCCGACTGACTTCAAATCTCGTCCACTGGTGCTGTCGGTGGCCACAGCTCACGCATTGCACGTAAGTGTGATTGGTGCTCTAGGAAGGAGCCTAGACTTTGCTACTTTGAACGTGTGAACAGTGGTCCGCACTGTCGCTACTACACATGAAAATGAACGAATACTGTTTTTGGTGTGACCTACGAAAATAAACAAGCAGTACAAAGAATGACAGCATCACCTTATTATATAAGCTGATAAACTGTAACACATTTAAATCCAATAATAATAATTAATTATAATTTGTGGCCTTCAATGGCAACATTATCAAAATGCATGCCAGTCAGATAGGGGCGTATCCAGACCCTCAGTTTGGGGGGAACCCAATATATAAATTGTTAGTTTATAACTAAATATATAGTGAATTTATAGTGATATATATATTAATATAGTTAGTGATCTTGTAGTTACATACTTTCTTCGAGAGAAGGTTCGCCTGGCCATACAACTCAACTGCAAAAACGGCATCTATTTTGCTCTGCTAGTTTTTTTAATAAAAATTCTGTAACGAATAAAAAAAAATCACCCAGTATATAGCAATAGCTTATTCACTCCGAATTTAAAATCTCAGCATGTTTCTTTTGAAAACGAAACCTTCTGAATTCGCGTTACACTCCTGCAAGCTATCAATAGTTTGTTCACTCCGAATTTAAAATTTGAGCAGGTTTCTTTCAAAAAAGAAACCGCCTCAGTTTGCGTTTCACTCCTGTAAACTATCAATAGTTTAGTCACTCACAATTTAAAAGTTGAACATATTTCTACTGGAAACAAAACCTTCTCAATTCTCATTTTTCTGATTCAGTTTGACTATTGCGTTTTGTATTGATAGTTACCTCTCAGGGAAGAAAAAGAAATATGATCATCGTAAATAAAACATGAAATTCATGAAATATCGGCATATTATACATCTACACGGCAATAAAGTGGGCATTTCTGAGGAGGAATTAGTGAAACAGAACAAATGTCCTTAATTGTCACAAACCCGTGTTACTGCGACAGTAATATAAACTACTGATAGTTTGACAGCGTATACGGCTGCTCTGAATAATGTTCAACCGCACGCATAGCGCACAAGAATCAACGAAATCTCCCTTTCTGCTTGGTTGGTTTAAGCAAAATAGAAGTTCCCGTCGGTTTTTCGGAATGTAGCTCCTCTGTTTTCATGCTAACGGTCCAACACTATTTCAAAAATTTCAACAGTGTTACTAAATAAATGTATTTGGTTAGATAATACAACTGGGAGCGACTTCTACATTTTTGCAGCAAGCGGTTTTGGACTGTGTCGAGCTTACTATCGATAGATGAAACTATCGGCGGTTTTGAGCAGAACTATCGATAGTCAAATGAGTGGTTGTCTCAACCATTGATAGTCCATACTATCAATAGTGTTTGAATGACTATCGCCCATCACTAACCAGAAGCTATCGCTAAAAACCCAACACAAAACTGATAAAACCTCATGTGCCCACAGTAAACATAATTTGTTTCAAAATGCACAATAATGAAACTGGTCTTAACGCCGTTACATGTGGTATGCCGTGGTACTGTGGTAGGAAGCTCTGGCTGTGGGCACCTGCCATCGTATGGCCGTCACGATTTATTCAAACCCCGACCCACACTAACTAGCAACCAACAAACAAACTAACCTGCTGACAAACCACGACCACGAGTATAGTAGGAGGTCGTGAGTGATTCAAGCCATGTTCAAAACTCAAAACCGTTCCTCCTCAAAAACCGTCAGACATCCGCGCCTCCGTGCCGTGACATGCGGAGTGCGGAGCGGGCGGAGCGTGACGTGACCAGCGTGACGCCGCTTTTTCCCGCGCTGGTTACGCTAGAGCACTCTGAGTGGCTCCTGGAAATCACGTGGATTCCGCGCCGATTGATGCCGCCGGCTGCCGCCGACAAAAAATCACGTCGGCTGGCTTCTAGCTACCTTCTAGCTACCATAGGCTGGCTATAAGGCTATAAGCTGAGTGATGAATGCTAGGGCATTCAAAACGTTTATGCGCCATAAGTACTATAGAATTCTCTTCACAAATGAGCGACGATACAAATTCACTCAAGTAACTCCTCAGAGCAATGCTCACTACTGCATGGATATTCTGAAGTACGTCTAATGCATCGTGTCTACAGACATTTTTAACAAGGGTCCATAGAGCCGTTCAGAAATTCCACTAACATGAAAGATGAAAGTCACTGACAAGGTTAGCCAGCTGTAGGACTCGAACCCACATCTTCTGGCTTTGTATGTATTTGTCCCTTCTATGTTGTTCCAGCCTCAGAACATCAGTTCTTTCATCTTTCATGTTCCACTAACATGTTTTCTAAACCAAATGTTAAAGGAAGGAAAGAAAAATCAACCCTCATGCTGTTACCATTATTTTGGGGGATGATGTAGCGTGCTCCTTGTATCCGAACCAGCGAACTGTACGTACCAGACGTAATGGTAGCAGAAACTGACACAGAGGGACGACACGAACACACAACTCAAACCAGCAAAGTTTACCAATCACATATGTACATGGTGTTCTTGTGATTAGTAAACTTTGCTGGTTTGAGTCGTGTGTTCGTGTCATCCCTCTGTGTGCCCAGACTCAGGCTTTTACATTATTACAGAAACTGTGTGTTACCGAAAATTAGGAGCTGGTAACGAAAACGGAAACTCGTATCACCCTTCTCCATTAGCGGAAGCAGCAACAGCACCGAAAATGATCCAAAAGTGGTGCAAGATGGGGTAGTGGGTGTTGGATCACAACGTCGAGATGCAGCCAAAGACACGAACGTCCTCTGCGTTACGTGACAAGACACGGACAGAGATTAGACATGTAACACAGAGGACGTCTGTGTCTTTGGCTGTGTTTGGACGTTACGAAAATTATCAGCTGGTATTAAATTAGGGTAATGGCTGCTACTGCAATGCAACGACATGAGTGTTTTTTCTTTTTATCTAAGTACTCCATTTGGCGGGTAATACATTCCTGGAATACCACACAATAACGTGGGAAGCGTCAGAAGAAATTTGTGCGTCACTAGCTGGTCTCGGTGTACATCACTCTCTTGCAAAAGAGATCTGCACACCACGACATAGCATGAGTATGCACGCTGGTAGATGGTGGCGTAGCCAGAGGGGGTTTTTGGGGGTTAAAATCCCCCCGAAATCGTACCTTTGGCAGTGCATTTGGGAGAGGGAAGCGAGGGTGCAATCCTCCTCCCCCATGTAAAGTTCCCATAGAACCCCTCCCGAAATATTTTTCTGGCTACGCCACTGGCACTGGTAGTGCAGTTTTCGTAGTGTCCATTTGTGAGTGTGACCCTGAGAGGAGGTCTGGTTGCGCCCATGTAGAGTTGCTGGACTTTTATGTAGGCCACTATGCAGAGCGCAGATACATTTCCACAGAGTTTCATTCAAATCCTGCAAGATGTACAAGACCACTGAAGGGAACTAGGGTACCTGTGCGACGTGTGTCGTTATCTGCTCTAAAGTAACATTTGGACATAAACCTCACAGCTGAAGGCGGTGTCCACTCGCAGCCCCATAAGAGCTGTTTCATTAATGGGAACATAAAAATGATACTGAAATGATGGTATCAGAAACAGAAACATGGGAGTAACAAAAATGGAAGCCATAAACAAAAATATGGCCATTACCCTTCCCTGTTCTCTCATGTTCCCTGGTTTGAACTTTGCCCCAATTTCACACTTGTTTTGTTTGTTTTAACAAAGCTCAAGTTAATTGTTACGAAGTAATTATGCACGCATACATGGACATTGGTTAAAGAGTCTTCAAAGTCCTCCCTTCACTACATCATGGAGCAATTCCGAAATTTGAGAAAAAGTGCCACACTATCCACCACCTCCCGCCCGCACACACACACACGAGCACCTTGGGATTTGTTTCGTGCCCGGCAGTATATTCTCAGAAGTTGGAAACAAGCTTATTAACTATACGTTCTCATGTATCTCACGTTTAGGAAATATGATTATGAAAACTTTCTCTGCTGTCTTTTGCTGCCAAAAGACATTCGTCGCAGTGCAATAAGTATTCGAGCTTTCAACGTTGAACTCTCACAGGTATATTAGCACTGGCACAAATCACTTCATTTTAGCAACACTAGTATGTCAGATTCAAGATGCTCTAAAGATGTTTTATACTCATTCAAGATAAGGGACCTCGTTTCAAAGCCAGAAATTGGACGCATGAGGATTCAGTTCTGGAGAGATGCACTTGAAAACATTTACAACGTAAGTGAGTTGAGAAGAGCTACATATAAAGGAAATTGCAATAAAGAAAATATGTGTACCACATTATGTATTGCAGGCATCCAACCCTTTTCGAATGTAGCCGTCCAAAAATCTTCTCGCTGTCTCTCTCTTTCAGGAAAGCCCTCCACAGCAACCTGTTGCAATGGAGCTCGCACTGGTAATATCCTTAACGGGCAACAAGCAGTACTTGATATAATACACACTACATGTCTTGTTCTTTTGTAGGCGGTGCAATCCAAACGGCTGTCCAAGCACTGGTTGAATAGAATGATTGATTCCAGGGTATTATTCATGCATCATCATTATTCCACTTAACCTATGTATAGGCAGGGAAACTGTCAGTTCCTTATAACTGAGTGTGATAGAATGAAGGCATTGTTATAATAATTTTATTCTTAAAGCCAACCACTAAAATACTTGGCAATGGACCCCAATGTTCCATTCTCCCTGAAAGACCTTGTGAACAAGTGACATAACACACTTCATTACGTTAGTCCATTTAGACCTATTTTTCAGATTTAGTTGAAAGCATCACTCTGTGTACATGTGCACCTTCTGCAGCACTGTGATCGTTCCCCAAAAATAACAATGTTTTATGGAATGAACATATTTGTGTTAGTTGATCTAAATACAGTCGGACCTTGTTTTATGAACCCTCAATATACGAATTCCCTCAACTTACGAACGGCTCCACAGGGAACCAAACTTTTTCCGTGTATTTTGACCTCGCTTTACGAACCCTCGATATCCGAACTATGAACGGATTATGAAGGAACGGACCCAAAGTAGCCAAGCCATTCTGACCTCGATATACGAACGGGCATTACGAACGTACAGAGGACAGGCCAATGAACCGGAGGATAATGAAAGTTCCTCAGTACATGCTGCCAAGGTCAAACATACAATGTCCCAACGCCACTACGTTCCACAAACATGATTCACCATTTCCTGAAAGAATAATTCGGGCGATTACAGCCAAATGGTTGTGAGCTTGGACCAGGTCTCCGAGATGGAAACATCTTGCCGTTCCAAGAGAAGGCGTTCAGTCCTGACAGCCGGTGACAAGCGTGATATTTGCCGTTGGAAACAGTCTCATCCGCGCGCGATACGGTACTTTGAGGACCGGGTGGATGAGTCAAGTGTCAGACTTCTGTCATCTCTTCTAAACAGGATAGACCCTGCAGAAAGTATGGTGCAAAGCACAATTACGCAGTATTTTCAAAAATAAAACTTATTCAAATCAATTTTCCGTGGTTTTGTGAGGTATTTGTGCACTGCACACCTCAGACCTCGATTTACGAACGATTTTCTGAGAAACGAAGGGTGTTTGTAAAGCGAGGTTTGACTGTAGATGTTGTGTATTGTCGGCTCGCTATGCTTGTTGACACAAATTGTGTGCAAGCTCTTCTTTTTTTTATATACAATATATTTAGCCTCCACTAATGTTGGTGCTAAGAACTAGACAGCATTGCAATAGACCTGCATGAATTGCAAAATATAATATTTCTGAACTTGGGTGTGCGGAAAGCTACCATTTTCACCAACAAAAGTTATCACAGCTAAACCCTTCTGGAAATATACAGACCGTCTGTGGCACTTCTCAAATAGCTTACATGATTAGATAAAGTAAACATGTTTTTAAAAGTATTTTCATGGGAACAGTATGTTTATTGGTGTTTCATAAGAACACCACAATCTTTCAATGTTCAAAACGTGGAAATGTTAAGTCTTCCTAACATGCATATTGCTTGATGAAATCAAGTTTTCTGTTCTTTGTGTTTTATTAGGAGGACTTAATTACAGATAGACCTCACACAACTTTGCAAAATGCAGAAGATTATGCAGAGAGGAGTATATCATCAACATTATATTTAATCCTGCAAGCATCTGGTGAGCTTACTGCTACAAAGTCTTTCCTGTTACAGGCCAACAAATATGAAGGGTCTGCCTAGGAGAGCTGAACTAAAACGTTTGCTGTAAAAGTTAATGAAACATTATAGAACACTGACATGTAAAACAGGACACATGTCTGTCGAAAGACAGTGGTGCACATGAACAGGGTTTTGAACCTAACGATTGGTTTCAGGTATACAAGATGTGCAGTGCGATCATGTTGCTAGCCACGTTGGGAGGCTCCAAGGTCTTACAAATCTTATTCGTGGGGTTCCTTTCAATGCTTCAAGAGGAAGAGTCTATCTGCCTATAGAAACAATGGCCAAGGTAAATAGATTGATTTTGTCCTATTTAGTAATAAATTAATTATGCAGAGAAGACATACATTCCCCCCTATAAAGGCAGCAAGCTGTGCAAATTGGATCTGATTCATGTGTATGTAGGGACACAGGCCGCGTTGAGTGCTTATTCCCTGACGTGTTGTTCTCCTGCACTATTCATCCTGAGCATTGTACTATATCACTTAGTTTCCCATTCCACTCCCAGTACTGGGTACCGTGGTTATGTAGAAAAATTTTTAATACTGCTTGGCGTTTTAATAAAATTCCTGGAAGGCATAATAAAACCCTCTTTTATGCGTGGAACCTGTTTCACGACATGTCATACACAATTTTGTTTGGAGTACAGAGTTTGTATTCTTTCACTGTTTGTTGCAGTAATTTCAAACTTTATTTTTTGTCCCTCCTGCGTGAAACTAGAGTCATGAATTGTACATAGAGAGGTAATAAAATGGGGTGGTGGAGACAAGCAACAGCATTCATTTATTCTGAACTCTGGTCATGTTTATCAGTGATTAGTGGGGACTGCAAGTGAAATCACCAGTGGTTGGAAGAACAAGATCTTGGAATCCAGTTTAACTAAATTTGCTTTTCAATTATCTTTCTTCTCACTTACATTCCATGCACGTGGTGAAACAGTGTATAATACTATTTGGCACCAATTAAGTTCCATGTTTTGATTAAATCATACCAAACAAATATCATTTTGTCTGAAGTCGACGATATGACACAGAGCGCCTGACATCGTTGTCTTCTCTGTCCGTCCTTTTAGCGCGTTTAATGATGACTTCAGTAGGTTACCAACATGTCCAAAGCACAGTTTTAACTAATCATTTTGTCATAGCTTATCGCCACATCCTAATAACGGCAACGCAAGCACATTGGGCGGATTTCCTTGTGAGAGCTTCTCTTACCCAGCTGGCCATGTATGTCAAGTGAACTTCAAGTCAGTGCTTTGCAGTGCTAGCTTATGTGCAAAACAAGATTGTTTACAAACATTTCAAAGCATCCTTATCATGCCACATGCCGTGACAGTTTTTTGTGATGTATAACCTATGTCACGATTAATGATGGTCTAGAAATACTGTAAGGAGGTGGGCTACTGCTTTTATCATGAGAAAGTGGACTGTGAGTATGATGCTGTTTGAAGAAATTTTATCATAGTGAGCAATAAAGAGAGGAAAAGATACAAGTAGAAGTACTTGTTCTCAATATGTGGTGTGATAGAGATCACCTGGAGTGCACCCTGTGAGTGCAACCTAACAGTAATTATTGATCACCTTTATCCTTAACTGTTATAGCATAAGGTTTCGCAAGAAGCAGTGGCTCAAGGAAAGGGTGACGTCAAAGAGGTTATATACGAAATTGCAAGTGCTGCTCATCAGCACCTGGAGACTGTAAGTGTTCTCTTGGATTCTCTCAATGCTTGTGGCAGTGACAAGTCACAATGAAAACAAACTAAGCAGTTGTTTATTCAGCAGGCTTGTCTTTGTAGTCTTTTACTCGTACACTGCCTTGACTAGTGTTATGTTCTGCTTGAGAACCAGATAAGACGTAGCAAGAACACAATATGCTAACCAGCAGCAGCAGGGCTCAGCGACCTCTGCCGGAGTGCGTATGTTTCTAACCTAGCCAGCAGCATGCGTCGAGCGCCTGTACGTGCTCTTATTGACTGAGGCACAGGCGACCCCCATGATGCAAAACTGCAACCATGACACACAAAGCTGATCACAAAGATGGTCACGTGATGCCGCTGTTGTCTTGACAACAGAGTACGTTCCCTGGTCTGCTTAGACTTTCATGTTTGTAATGGGATTTGGTTATGCATTTCAAGTCTCACTGTGCTTGTCTGGAGGTCTATGCCCTCCTGCTTTACAATAGGCCTTAGCTATGATGACGGACAAATCTGTTATTATCCAAGATGAAGAGGCGTGAACAAGTTTGTTGGAAGTAATTCGAAAAAATCTGCTAGATGTCGGGTTGCCAGGGCCAACCCACATAGGGTGCCAGCATGTCTCTCCAGCCCAACCCTACCATGTTTTCATGTTACACCATGACCAGTCCGTGCAGGATGGAGGAGGATTGGGAGTGGGAATGCCTTAGTCCAGGGTGGATATTTCCAAAGCATGATGTCCATGGCTAGAGAAGTTTTCCTCCTCACCTACTTTATGGGCACTTTCAACAGCAGTGCGGCAGGGAGCTTGAAACCTGGTTTGTCCACTTCTTGCATGCCTGTCCTTCATTCCTGTTTTTTTTTTCTTCTGAACCTGAGATGCTGACCTATGTGGCATGGCACACCAATGCTGTCTGTCATGTGAGCTCATTGAGTTTTGGTGCAGTGGATGCATCAGCTTCTGTCATAGATTTGCCTATGCTGCCTAACAACCAAGCTCATGAAACAAAATCTAAGTGATGTCAATTCTATTTGCACCACTAGGACCACCACTTGCTGGAACAGGAATGAAAAGAATTCCTGAATGGAGTTTGCACCATGCAGCCACATTGTTGTTAAACGTCATTTCATTTTGTTTTTGTTGGCCACTGCAAAATTGCGACCGATAGCCTCACCGTTGACCACAATCCTGAGCTGAACAGGAAACTAGAAAATTCTGGAATGAAATCAATACTAAACAAAACAAAAAGTTTTTTGGCCCCTTGACCCGCTGTAGCCGTCACAATCAAGAGTGCTATTTGCCCTGACATTCTTTCGACAGTGACTTACTGTAAAACTCAGTGGTTGTTCATTCATTGTTAATTCGCAATGAAGAACACACTAATGTAATGCTTATAACAATGATATCAGAAAACAAAGGTAGCAGGCACAGTAATTGGCATTAAACTGCAGTATATCTGATCACGTCCCTTTACTTGCCAAGTTCAGTAGAGTTAACCATAATGTTTGATTATCACTCATCGGAAATTCAAACTCCTGGTACCTTGTGCTATCCGATTATTTGCTTTCTCAGCAGGTGTCTGCATTGTTTCTTACTATTATCAAAAACATCACTATGGCATTATTACAGAAATGATGGAGTTTCATATGTATCTTCAGTAAAAATATTCTGTATTCTACTTAGAAGGTAACACGGAACACAGTTTCATTTCTGTGCCATCTTGAAAGTGGTTGTGTACGCCAAGCACCAGAGATTGCACGATGCACCTGGTTTACATAATATTGGTTCATCCCCAGCTGAAGCACGGTTCAGCCATGTGGGATTAGAGTATTTAGTTACTCTGTAAAGGACCACCCAAAGGTCTCATCCATGTGCTCATCCAGGTTAATCACTAAAAATTTCCTCTCAGGAATGATGTTTTAATCAAGCAGTCACTTGCTCCTCCAAACAGTGTGTCATTCTGAATCACGCAGTATGAAGCTTTACACCTCAAGGAATCTTTAGCAAAAACCTTAACACATTTTTATATAAAAATTGGTGTGGCAGTTCTGCAGTGAACAGAACCACCAGGGTTGTCACAAGTCACAACCAATTGCATTGGTTTTGAGGGTCAATGAGATCTGCAATATTTTGCACAGAATGATATTACATTGCACACCTCTGTTTACACTCCATAGATGCCTTGGTGCTATGCACACTGGACCACTCTCGACCTAACAATACATATCAGTAGCTTCTGCCACCTAGTAGCTACTACAAGCAGCTGGTTAACTAGTGCCATAAGAATTCTGTTCGGCCCAGGTTGTTTTAGTACCACTGATGTCTTCGTCTGAGCAATACTGTGCTTTGCTTGCTGTGCAGTGATTGCCGTGCTTTGTTGAAATCGTGAGATTACTTTCTTCATTTGTATCTGCAAGTTAAAAAAAGTACAGTGAAAACTCTTGTAATGATGATGAAATAAGTCCCAATATCATTGGGCACTGTTCTCAGCATTAGTGCTGTACATTCTATGTACGCACAAATGCTGACTGAAAAAATGCTTAACATGGTCCCAATGTAGAGCACAGAAATGCATACAGATATACATACTTTAGACTCACCTGTACTGGCAGAGACACGTTGTTTTATTGCAATGCAAGACACTGTGCAGAGAACAGCGCAGGCCAATGATGCGTAGCCCATATATCGGAATGTCAGTCTGCTTCCAACTGTCTCAATGCCAAATCCACCTAGCATATTTCCCGCAGCGATTCCTATGCACACGATAAAGCGCAAGTTGTTCAGGAGAACCCAGTTTTAGCCATATGAGAGATCTAACATAAATCGCAGAGGCTGAGTCAACAATTAAGGCAAACACAACTTTATGCCTCATCAACATCCAAGCAAGGATCTTAAGGGCAGCAGCTGACGAAAAGCCAGTGAATGTCGGTGGCACGAATTGAACCCACACATCATTGATTGCCAGTCAGGTTGCTACCATTACACTACGCCAACATTGCACGCTGATACGTTGACAAGATCATGATGTTGTCATATTCCCACCATCGGCACCTGCTGATTTTTCATCAGCTGCTGGCTTTGACATATGAGAAATAACTACTGCACCAAACTCGACAAATATCTCGCTATCTCGCTGCTCTAGGAGATCCACATTTGAGCCACGGCAAAGTTGCAAAAGGACGTTTTGGAACAAATGTGGAGATGTGTCAACTTCGGTCACAGAAAAATGCAGAGTTTGTGTTTCGAAACACAAAGTCAAACTTTATTGTTTGGGTGCTGAAAGGTAGGATTTTTGTTTCTCCTTGGGTACAAAGGTAGTGCTGTCCACTTCGCCATGAATCCTAGACCATTTTGTCGCAATAGTTTCTGGCAGATCGTAGCTGCCAATCATAAACTCTCAAGGGAATAACAGCATATTCTCCAATAGTTGCAAGACCCATACACTAAAGGGGAACGCCTCGCACTTTTTGTAGGGTCCTTGTCTACTCTATTCTCTCAAGTCCCGATCGATTTGTCAGCTGACGTACAGTGGAGCTTCAGTTACAATACTCCCAACAATATTTACCATGAGTAGTTATGCTTTCATACCAATCATGAGAACGTGAATGCACGACACTTTTGTGCTGCCTAGGAATTTGTGTTACTTCGGAGCACTGTTGCAAGTATTGGGAGGCATGAAGCCTGACTATATGTTATCTAGCCAGATTCAAGCCAGATTTTTTTTTAAAGACATTTCTGTGCTGCCATTTGTGTGCGAGAGTTGCGACGGCGGTGACATTGCAATCGTAGTGTATGATAATTGTCATTGTTATATTTCGTACAGAAAAACACAGAATTTCCAGTATTTTGTTAAGTTCTGGTATTTTTCCAACGGAAAGCTAGGAACCCTGAATATGGCCAGAGATACTGAACACTTTATCACAGTGCCCTTTCAGCACAGTTTTTGCAGTCCCGTCCATATCCATGTATTCTGGTGTTCAGTTCTGTGTGAGTGTTATGGCATACTGCTGCCAGGTTTTTGGGAAAATGAATGTCTGAAAAACCTCCAGTTAAGCGACTATCTATAACAGTGTCATAAAAAGTACCACACTCACCAAAGCCTTCAAATGTAGCACCCAAAATGCAGAGCATAGAAGCCGATGTACCAGGCTTGGCCGCAGTTTTGGCAAATACTGTCAAGGCAGAGTAAGTAAGTGGGAAGATGGCACCTCCAGCGAATTCAATCAAAAGTACATACCAGGGATTTGACAGGTATGAGTATCCTGTAAATTTGATGGCAAAACCGACAAAAGAAAGCGAGTACGACAGAAAATGTCCTACAGCTTGTAAAATGTTTTTTGAAAAAAAGAAGAATGGCAACTCCACACACAGACTCATCACGCTGTTAGTGAGTCCGATGAGAAGCTTTGGTGCACCAATGTCCTCGAGAAACCACGTACTGAACGACCACACTACCCCCATAAGTGCACCAATAATGAAAGTCCACAACGTGAACACTATAATTTCAACCCCGTGAAATATTTTACGGAGATCAGAGAAGTAATTAGATGACAATTCTGCAGTTTTCAGCTTTGGCATGCAACCAATAAGAAGCATGTCCAGCACCATAAACATTACAAACATGTAGTACCCCGGAGTGTAATCTGTCCTACCAGGCGTACTTGCTGTATCGATGAGAAAACCTGCGAACGGACTCACTATACCCCAACTGATTGTACCCCAAAGCCTCTGCAATCCAAATGCGTTCACATTATCTTGCAGCACCTCACAAACGGCGGCATCTGTGATGCTGAATAATGTGGCTGTAACAGCAAAGGCAATCACAACTGACACGGTGTACATCCAGAATTCTGCACTAGACACGTAGTTGGAGACACCCGTCTCGCATGAACATCGCAGGGCACAGGAAGTGTCCGAGGATCTGCTCGTCCACCCCTTGGACACCAAGGAGGCGCAAACAGAAGACACATTTGCGATTTCAAAAGTAGCGCCAGTGATATTTTCAATGCTCGCTTTGACAGCGCCTTCCTGAGGTATATCTCTGCAGAAAAGCGTGCAACGAATAGGAAAGGTGGCATTGTAGCAAGGTGCAGATTCCTTGGTCTGAAATTGGTCACCAAAGTAAGTGAAATGGCCCTGAAAGAAAGAAAAGGAAGTGTCGGATATGTTTCACAAATCCTGGGGATGCTGTAATATATTCGTCAAACAAGCAGATAGACCTAAATGGCAAACCTGAGAGCAATGGAGATCACCCCTGATATCTGGCACTGGTATACTTGGACTAAAGAACAGCGTGCCGTGTGATACAACAACTAGCAGCTGAAGGATGAGGATCACAGCCGTTACATTCTGAGTTCGGTCGACAATGTAGCCACAGACTGGCTTCAGCAGCACAGCAGCCAGAGGTGTCAGAGCGAAGATGATGGCAGTAGTGGCAGCATTGATGCCATTCTGGCGACCGACCACTGCCAGATAGCTGTACACGCATGCCTGGGCTGCACACAATCCAGTATTCATTATTATTAGTCAAACTTGAGCCCTGTTTAGAGGTGACACTTGGTCCCAAGTTATGCAAATAAATATAAAATGACAATAATTTGCATCAAGGTAAACATGCATTCCGATGTTACAGCAAGGAGGGTAACAGACGCGTTGAATATCGGCACTGCGAATACCGAACCTCATCTGGCTCTGACATCACTGTGAGCGTCTCCGCCAGTGAGGCAGCTCGAGAGAGGTCACGTGCTTAGGACTATCGATGGGAATGGTTCCTCTGACGTCAGTTTGATGCATGTGTGTGTTCGACAGTTTATATCTTGCCAAGTAAGACAAGAATAAAAATAATTCTTTTTTCCACAAAACTCTGGCATGCACTACAGTGCGTGTACGATGTAATGAACCACATTCATCAAAGTGTCACAACCCCTTTAACTATAATGCACGATCGCATGGCTGTGAGCCAGCTTCACTTTAGTCAGGGACCGTGGTCAGGGAGATATATGTTCAGTTCAGCATCGGGCCCTATGTTGAACTGAACATAACGTTCGTTATCTGCTACTGGAAGACTAATTACGTAAAATTCAATAATTAACTCTTTAACTAGATGTTTTTGCGAAAATGCGTGACAACAGAATTGGAGGCGAGCATTATTTGAATCCACCCTCCATCTTTCTCAAAAATCCTGAAACGAGCACGTACTTTGAGATATAAATCGCCAAACTTTGGTATGCAAATAAGGCGAAACCAGAACTACGCACTTCTCCGGCGCAAAAGGAGGGGAAGGGCGCTCGTGTCGCGCGTTCCAGCCCGGATAAGCCGAAGCGATGTCGTTTCTGCGCCTGAGAACTGCGTAGTTCTGGTTTCGCCTCATTTGCATACCACTGACGATTTATATCTCAAACTACGTGCAGGCTTCAGGATATTGAGAAAGGTGCCACTGGCTCATGATGCAACGAACACGACTCCAGTTTTACAGAAATAGCCTAGCCCAAACAGGCTCTCTCTTTTCACCTTTCCCAAACGCCGCTAGAGTGGCCCTGATCCAGCTCCGGCCGATGAAACTGTGTTATTGCTAAGTACGCTTCGAGGTGTACAAATCCAATTCGATTCCATACATATCGGCATTGTCTTTCATAACTGAATCGCGAAAGCAGTACGACAGAATATATTCTATATTTGAAGCTTTGGCCGTGCTGACCGAAAGTTTTTTCTTTTTCTGTCTGTTTTCTTTTCTTTTTTTCGTGACCTCTGCAGCATTGAGGCGGTCGAAAAAGGTCAATAGGCAAATCACCTTTTTAATACTGACTTTTTTAGCTTAGAGAACAGTCTCCAGAATTTCTGTTGCAATAATTTCAGTTTTATAATACGTTTGTCGCGCTTCTCCAGAGGGAGAGCGTACATTGTGTTTTGCTCCGCTCATAAATCACGCCCTATTCCTTTTGTGTTGTTGGTGTCAAGGTAATAGCATCCTTAAAGGGACTATTGCATCCGGAAACGTGTGTTTGATACAGTAATGTTTGGCACCGATTCACAGTCTACTTGGCCAAATTTCTCTTCCGGAAGCAGCTTACATATTAACTATACGAGTTTTAAAGGTTCTGCACCTAAGGAGGTTGCAGCGATAGTAACATCATGATGACGTAGCCAGGTACACCAATGTGAGCGCAGCTCCGAGCTCGTCTGCTTCGCGTTCGCATAGCAGTACGTCGCATGCGCGAAGCTCCTCCCACTTGTGGTCGCCTTCCGTGGTGGCAGCATTAAAAGATGACGAATTGCGCGATTTTTCAATGCAGCAACGGTAGTTTTCGAAAAAGAAAACGACAGTGTCTTCGGAAAAAAAGAAGGGGACCGGCGCCACACGTATTTCAAAACTTTCTCACGACAACGAGATCTGGCTCCCTTGCAGAGTTGATCAGAATATGCGCTTAAACGTAGTATATGGAATGTAGCATTTTTAAGGTTTGCAAAGAGCAATCACTATTCGAGGCTTCGTTTACGAGCAAACGCTAGATCAACTCGAATCGATGCGCCGAAACTACCATGGCGGCAAACGCGTTTGTTTGACGTCATGTGCATACACCCTATACATACTAAGTGAAAAATCCCCCGTTAATACACCGATTTTCGCTTGTGAGGGTCGGTTCCGACGCCACCATGTCGCGTGGAACACGTCTTGCGCTAACCTAAACGATATTCCGACATTTCACGCGCGATCACAGATCTCCGCGACTTGCAGGTGTCCGGCCGAAAGCCCGCCTAGCCGGTCGCCATCAAGTCTATGTCCGTGTGACGTTTTCTCCTCCTCTCAACATCCGACGTCTGCTCTTGCCGTGCATTGCATCAAATTGATCAAATTGCACAGAAACTACTCCACTCGTTCGCGTCGAATTTTCGCCGTTATTGTCGGTGATGAACGAAGAGCTAAACGGCGCTATAGTTTCGGAATGGACCGGGACGGATGCGACAGTCCCTTTAACGTGTTATGATAACTGAATCGTCGTGTAATGCGTGAGCTGTTCTCCGTATCCGTAATATCTGGCTCTACCAGCGACTGCGCGACAAACGTATCCACAAGGAAATACTCCGAAACTAGCGAAGTACCTCCCAAAGACCAAATGGCGCAAGGATACATCCATCCTCCCTGAAGTAAATTTACACTTTGCCTCTCGTGGATCTCTCGCTAGGGTGGCGCTGCGACTGAAAAGCCGCGCGCTCTCCGCGTTATAGGCAACCCTATCCAGAGCTGTACATCATGTTCTATAGTACAACTCGCTTGAACAGAAAAAAACAACAACAACAGAGTGTCACTGTGAGTGAGCGAAACTTTTCTTACTGGGCCACTGCATTAAAGGGGCACGCTCGCCATCCGCACAATTTTTAAATATCGCATAATCTCCAGCTCGCGTAAAACCCGTTCGGCGCACTTCTATCGGCCAGCGTAGTCGAGAATGACGTACTTACCTGCCAAGTACAAGAAGAAGTGGACCTTGAGAGGCAGCAGCTTCCTATTGACAGCACGAGGAAGTAGTTCATCCCATCGCCACATGGCTCTGAAACAAAGTACCAAAGAGTCTCGAAAAATCGGCTCAACAAATCGGCGCCAATTTAGTGACCCTATTTATGTACCTCCGTTTCACTCTAAGATCCGCGTCTCCAACGGGAAGCGGGACAAAACTGTGCATTGCCACCGCTGCCTCGTGTAAGGTATTCCCAGAAAGCAAGGAGAGGAAAAAATGTGCGCTCACGTTTTCGAAACGGCGAAAGGAATGGACGTCCGTCCAATTTCTTTTTCTCTCTTTCTTTACATTTGAGTACGACAGTGCAACCCCAGATGCCGTACGATAGAGATGAAGAAAAGACGGTCCTTATCACTATTATTTATGGAGTTTTGCTCGCGCGTGACGTTCAAATAAGAACAGTACTCACAGACTGCAGTTTTATCTTCCTCCACTCGCATAAAAGATTCCTCCATTCAAGGTAGTCTTACACAGACTGGAACATCAGTCGATTATCTGCATACATTAAGGTACTGCTACCGATGTAACAACGAACAGCGACAATGACAAAGTGTCTTTCCTGTCGCGTGAATGTTGTCGGTTGCAATGCGAGACAGGAAAACGCCTGCGTGTAATCCGGGCCACGCACGTACAAATCGGCCCCCGCACTATCTGGGGATGTCTCGTTTCAGAGTACAGCGTTTTTGAGAACAAATTCCTCTCTCGCCTTTTTACAAGAATGAAGAATCGGTTTAATACATGATTAACAGTTCGGAAGGGTGCGTTACCGCAGCGTAGTATTACCCGCGCATACCGGAACGTAGAATTCTTAACTATGCACGGTTTTCAAGTTTCAGCTCCATCCCTCGCTAGCCACTGAAAAGAAAGGAGTCAATAACAAAATTGGATGTTTAAAAAAAGGATGACTACGTACAATACGCTTTTGTTCACCAAGACGCGTCCAATAATGATTTTTTTATGTTCGGCTATACAGTTTAGGTTGCACACTCGTAAGCTTCGTGACAAGCGCACAGTCGGAGGTTGAAGGCTGACTACGGCTGCCGTTCTTTGGCGAAATCTGGCTGCCGAAATTCCTGGTTTCAGCGGTTTACTCTGTGATACTTACGTGATACGCACTTATTCTGTGATACGCATTACGCATGCCTATGCTGGAAAGCAGTTAACGCCTTTCTACTACGTGACAGCTTTCTGTTCCTTGACAGTTCACTCCTTTCCAGCCGCTTACTAGTAATGTGTACGTACAACCAACTCCGAATATTAAGTTCGCGGTTGCAGCATCGCTTTCGAAGCGTCAATTCTGGCTCGAATAATTTCGCGTGCCTATAAAATTCGCGAAATTCTCTAGCACCGAGGGTTTTACAGTATATCGGAGGTTTCTGAAAGTTTTCGGATGCTGTTGCGGTCATGCCTATTTCCCTGTACGTTCCCAGTACATTTTGTTACGCAAGCACCTGAAAGCCGATGACGCGGGCAATTTACTCCCTCTCAGTAACGCTACAGCCATGCAAATCCTATATCCTATTAATTGATTGATAAAAGAGAGAGGACGCTGACTAGCTGGTGCATACTTGAAGAAGGAGGAACCAGAGACACGGAGGAGATTGGGACGGACACAACAATTCTCAAACACAGCCATCCTATTAATTATTGTGAATCACTTCGCTCTTGCCAGAAGCACAACTGAGAGAGTGTTCGACAGACGTCACATATATCTTTCGGTCTCCTGCTCATCCGAGCGCTCCCCCCCCCCCCCCAAAAAAAAAAGAAAGAAAAAAACCCCCTGAGGAATGCACGTCCACTAGAGCAACATTTAAGCATTATTATGGCTCTAGAGCATCCATATGCATAGGGGAGCGAATCGCCGATATACAACAGCCACGACATGCAAAAGTGTTGCAGTAACGAATTTTTTTTTTTTTTTTTTCGTGTTAGCGCCGCGAAACAATTGTGGCTATGAGCGGCGTACATACGGGGACAAATGGAGAGAGGACAGCAGGAAGGAGTGGTGAACAGGAGGGTTATAGTGTGCGTCGTGGGCCGACTTCAGGGGGAACTGTGCCGACATTCGCCTGGAAAGTCTGCCGGAAAACCCAGGGAAAGTGGTAGGATTCGAACACACCACCTCCCAGTCTTTAGCACGACGTATTGTGATGACAGCTACAGATGTCTGCCAAAATTAAGGGCTCTTCCAGGTTGTGTTTGGGAACTAAGGTCGTGTTACCAGGGGTTTTCCCAACACCCCCCCCCCCCCACACACACACACAAAGAAAATAAAAAAAAAAAAGAAAAATCTCCCAACCCAACGAGGCCAAAAAAATCCGAAAAGCCAACAGGTTCAGGTGTCACAGACTCTCCAGATGAAAGTGATGTGTGTTACGGAGTTGTTTGCCTGCCCTATCCTGGGCCAACTTCACAGCGAAACCTGGGGAACCACTCAGACAGTTCAGAGTGGTCGGAAGTTGGTCCAACCAAATAAGATTGCTGCATTCACAAACGGGGTAAGGAGGATACTTTGGAGAGGGAATCTGTCACCAACTTGACTTGACCGACAAAGTGCAGGGGGCGAGAAGGAAATCACGTTCAAAAATAGCCCCGTCATAGCGCCATACCCCGCTTTTGTGATTCAACCCCCTCACGAATCCCAATCTGGTGTCAGCCTGATGAGCTCCCAAACGGTCTCAGTACCGCTCACAGCGGGACAGCTGTTTCGTGCAAAATATAGAACCACGCAAGCCGCTACACGATACAGTCGGTCTTTTATACACGGTGCGTGTTTTTATTCCGCTGATTTTTCATTACAAACTATGTGAGAGCAGCGCGGATGCCGTTCAGATTTAATTCCGAGGTTCGTTTTCGGCTGAACCGAAACGAGCCCAAAAACCGCATGCTTTCTTTCGTACGAGGCCCAGAGTCACCCTAGACCGTTCGCGCACCGCCGTATCGTCCGCAGAGTACAGCAGCTCAAGCTTACGTCACCGTAAAGCCGACACCGGATGTGAACATGTAGTGTCGTTTTTCTTCTGAACCTCCCAGACAACGAGGCTCTGTTGAACGAACCTTTGCACGTTGTCATCTATACATGTGACCGACATGCAACTCACAGTGGAGCACAAATCTAGTCTCAAAATCAGTCGCCGGCTCTAGAGCTTAAGTGACCACACGTTACGATTTTTTTTTTTTTTTTAGTTTTTGCGGTGTTTTATCGACATTTTAGTCAAAATAGTTTTACGTGCGCGCAAGGTAGTACGCAAAAATACGAAAAAGAGCCTGATGAAAAAAAAAAAAAAGCCTGATGCCCCCGCCTTGGGGTCGGAAGAATATTGAACTCGGTGGAAAGTAACTGTTCTGAGGCTGGAACAGACAAACACAACACAAGCCTCAATGCCTTAAGACAGGCGATCAAGAGGTGCATGGTTCAAATCCCGCCGCTGTCGTGCTTTTTCGACGACTGCCCGAAGAATATTGTCACTTCATCTCGACTGACCTTTTCGCTAGTTCTTTATTTATTGAACTCTGTTGATTTATAAAGCTGGGTTCGAGGCTTGCCATAAGAAGGCACCAACTTGACAGTGTGCGATCAGCATGTGCAGGGTCAGAGTCTGACACCAACGCAATGTCAAGATGCGTGCACCGGTGGTATGCACGGAGACGCGTTTCCTCTTCGACCAAGCCTGTTGATTGTTGTCCGAATAATGCGCGCGAACACATCACTCTGTCGCTCCGGGCTGGCTGCCCAAGTTTCGGCGACGAGCTATCGTCGTTTCAAAATTAGAGCGCCTTTCAGTTTTCACTAAAGAAGAGTACATGGTGAAGGTGTTCGAGTCTGCCGGTTCATTTAAGCAATCCGATGAACACAGGCAGACTTGAAACAAAACATTGCTAACATAGAGAACTAACATCAAAAGTTCACGCAACAGCCCTCATTTTGCACGAAAGAGAACGAAACATTACCCGTTTTCCTCGTTGGCGGCACGCTTCACGTGACGACTGGTGTCCCTCAGGGTTTTCGATACCTTATCGCACGCGCGCGTGCCATTTATTCCCGGTATTTCTTTTGTCGCCAACAAGGGTACCGCGCGAACACTGTCTTCGGAGAGGAACATATGCTACAGTACGGTAACGTAACAGATAATTAACTCGAATGGGCCCCGATGACGCTTTCACGAATCAATGTATCGAAATCGAAGAGACCCGGTCGCCATGATTTAAGACATGCACCACCATCTGGTTGTAGCGTCAGTGACTACAAGTAGGGAGCAGTGTTGCTTGCCGTACCACTCGGTGCAAAACTCGGTAAACATTTCCAACGCGAAATGGCGCCATTCTTGAATAACGCGCAATTGGAAAGTTTTCTTGTAAAGTTGAAATTGTAAAATTGAAGGTCTACACTCGGTACTTAGCGTTGGAACAGGGGACAATGAACGTACTCGAATGCCCCAAGAGAATGTTTTCCAATCGCCCGCTTTGATTTCAGGTGAGGGATATTGTACAAACCATTATGTCTCACCTAATTGCAGTGGCGTAGTCAGAGGGTTGTCACTCCCTCCCCCCCAAAAAAAAAAAAAAAAATCATACCTTTCGCAGTGCATTTGGGAGAGGGGAAACGATAGTGAAATCCTTCCCCATCAAACGAGAGTTGCTGGAGTCAAAAGTTATCCCGGGTGAATGTAAAAGACAATTATTCGCATCCATGTGAACTTAGAGTACGCCGCGATATCCCAGCGTTTAAAATCGCAGATCCTGAAATCCACAATGCAAAAATCACAAATCGCAAATTCAAAGCTGCTGCGCGCACGCGGCGCCCTTGCTCGTGCGGTGATAGAGCGCGCGCGTTTATACGACTGCCCGAAACGCATCGGACGTGTCTATAGAACGAGCGATATGGCGGGCGATCGTACGTGATTTTTATATTCTCTACAACGCATGTTCCACAACGGAGGACGCCTGGACACTTCAAGAATGAATATTTCGTTCACGACCTACTACTATACTAGAGACCTGGACATCCGCAAAGCTCTCAGCACCGGGGTAGTAGTTCCGGCAATCGCCGCTTCGCTATGGGATTTGGCGCTGGCTAGCACTATTTGTCACCACGTGATTTGCCGAAACCGCGACAATGTATGGTGGGCTCTGTTGACAACGACGAAGAGATACGGAAGAGAGTAGCGCGTGCTTAGCAACAGCCTGTGTAGCCTTTATACATAGAGATCAGTGTTGTAGCCCTGTGTAGCAGACGAACGACTGTGGCAATGATGACAATAGTGTACATGTCATTTCCTCTCCCCAATAATGCTATGTGGCGCTTGCAGGGGCCACTAGCGTAACTAACACATGACCCGGCTCTCCCATAGGCGATTGCCATTTGACCGGGTCTCTAATGTAGTGTAGGTCGTGATTTCGTTGTCTTGAGAGCCCGATGCCGTCATGGTGAAAATCACTGGTAGGAATTGGGGAACAGCGTGGCAGAGAGGACATCCAGCCTACAGATGCCTTCTTTGACCTAGCTTCCCTACTTTCGATATACTTTCGCTTGACCTGGTTCCTTTCTGTTTTAGGTTGGCTTCCTCTTTTTCTCACGAGTCGTGTTTATATGGCCTTGTGATAATTAAACGTTCGCTGGTTTCAGTCGTGTGTTCGTCTTCTATGTTGTTCCAGCCTCAGAACATCAGTTCTCTCATGTTCTCCCTCTAGTTGTGCCCAGGCTTTTCACATTATGCAGAGAGAACACTTCCTCTCATCTCTTTTCTAGGTCACGATTGGTTGTCGCAGAACGTCACTTCCCATGGCGTGCCCGAGACGCGCGCGTTGGAAATTGAAAAATTGTTTTTCCGAGGTCACGCGCACGCCGAGCGCGAGCGCGCCCTGAAATCGTCGGGAAGACGCTCCATGCGTTTCGGCCTTTTTAGACACCTGGCTTTTAGCCAGCCGGCTCCGGCCCTCGCGTTCGGCGAGATCGAGGTTTATTTTGCGATCAGAGGCTTAATGGGCTATGAACTCTACCAAACTAGCCCGCCGACTGTGTCGGCACCAAACGTCGAATTTAAGTTGTTAGCTGTGACACCTTTTGTATAGATGAATCCGATAGGTCCGTATGCAACCAATGCGATCGAAGTGCGCAGGGCTGGGCACGATACTTCAAAAACGTATCTTCGATACCGATACTCGATACCCCCAAAAATTGTATTTCCGATACCGATACAAGATACAGAACCGAAATTGATTTTCGATACAGATACTCGATACTGTATCGTCGATACTTCGATACATCACTGAAATCCCGAATAAATAAAGCTTTTACTGTAATCTGATTCGGGAAGTAAAAAAAAAAAAAAAATCTCCGTTATTTCTGGAACCTTTCGTGTATTTCTATAGCGCACTCTTTCTGAAAGGGTTTAAACGTATCCGACCGCATGGATTTAATGAAGCTGCACTGTCTGAGCAGCTAGCCTTGACTTAATTGGACTGAAGCCATGGGTACGTTGAAACGATCGCTTCCATAAGCAGCCTAGCAAAATAACAATTCTTTAAGATAATGTTCTTCACCTGAAACTTTTTTCTGCTGCTTTTCGTTTGGTATTGCAGTACTTACCCGGTAGCCTCTGACTTTGCTGTTTGCGAAAAGCTGCAAGCCCCGTGTGAATTGTGAGCTGTAGAACGGGTACACCCGTAACGTATTACACCCGTGCTCAAGCTATGCCGGTGGCTATTCTTTCAGCATGACAGACGTGGAATCCACACTTAAGTGGACGTCCTCTTGCGCACTGAGCAGGGGGACATCGGGCAGCGCAGTTCCAGAAGTCGCCGGGTTGTTCCTCTGTAAAGCCACAATGGATGACGCTGGGCGTTTTCGGTGCGCCCGCCGTAGAAAGAGACGGAAGACATAAAAGGGCTTGCATAAGGAATGCATGCAAGGACTTGCAAGGAATGCATAAAAGCCAGCTGTAGGACTCGAACCCACATCTTCTGGGTTACCGGTCCAGGGCTCTACCAATTGAGCTAAGCTAACACACCTCCCCAGCGAGTTCCAAGGGCACGTCATCTGAAGGGACAAACCTGAAGGTCCAGAAGATCCAAATCAGAAGATGTGGGTTCGAGTCCTACAGCTGGCTAACCTTTTCAGTGACTTCCATCATTAATTTCTTAGGCACTTTGTGGCTTTGTATGTATTTGTCCTCTCTATGTGTTCCAGCCTCAGAACACCAATTTCTCATGTTCAGACGGAAGATATTTTTCTGGAACCAACTAGAAGCCGCGCGTGTCCCAGAGCACTGCCCAGGGCCTCTTCTCGCGGCGACGTTGACGATGGAGCGCGCACGCGGACGTAAGCTTCGAGCGAATTTATGGTTGACATGCCTACGCCGCTGCGGCCTGGCTTGTACTACCGTCTGAGCGAGCGCCGCCGACCCTAAAGGCCTAACCGCATGGAGCGTTTTCCCGACGTTTTCAGGAGGCAAGCGCGCTCGGCGTGCGTGTGGGCGTACGCCGGAGTCTGTCGGCTACAGATATTCGTGCGCGCCTGAGCGCGTTTTCCGAGACGACAGAACCATCATGCACCGGCAGGCAAGGCTGCGTATGAGCAGCTCGCATAAATTTTTGAGACATTATCCATCACACTAAATTTACGTGAACATTTTAATCGTGTCTGGAATGAAGGAACGCGGGAACAACAGGAAAAAAGAGCATCAGCATGATCTAACATATATTTGTGGTCGACGAATATAGCAACAGTGGCGCGCGTCACCCGCTCCGTACGCGTCCCATGCGTTTCGGATCGTCGCCTCGCTGGCATTTATTCGCCGCGTGTGCAAGGCCACGGCGTGCGCGCGACGTTTTCACGCTGAGAAAACGTCCAAGGCGTTCCTCAATATTTGCGTCTGTTTTTTAGTATCGAGTATCGTTAAAATACGCGATGCACTAAAAATGTATTTTCGATACCGATACTCTGATACTCTCATTTTTGGCACGCGATACCTAATACCGATACACAAAATGTATCGAAAGATAGTATCGAAGATAAATGTAATTTCGATACTGCCCATGACTGGAAGTGCGTTGGACGTGCTCCGAAAAAAGTGCGTTTTTGTATTAACGCTGCACCCGTTATGAAGAAGAAGTATTGAACAAGAACTTGTAAATAGAATTACGAAGCGTAGAAGAACAATATTACGCCTATTACACCCGTAACTCAATAGCTGCAGATAGGAGATCTCACCCTCTTTAACGCCCCAACTGACTCATGGGAGCGCCCGGACAGAACGAAGCGGCTGCAGCGCGGGTCGTCATCACCGTCACCGCCGCGCAGAACTCTTATGATATGATTATGATGCCCTTCGTCAACGCGTTGACCAGGTGCACAACTACATCAGCGCAAGAACGACTGCGGCAGCTCCAGGAATTCTCGGAGACGGAAAGCCATCACAGCTACTCCACCGACTGCAGCAGTTATTGGTTGACGAGGCTCCGACGGTCGATGGCTAATGCGCGAGTACCTCCGGCAGCGCCTACCGAACACCGTGCGCGACATCTAGCAGCATCTCTCGAAGCCTTGGCAGAGATTGCCGACAAAATAATAGACGCCGACATTTTCGACGGTCTCACCCTCCGTCCCATATCCCGTCCAGGCCTTCGCAGGAAATTCATTTGGAGGCAAAAGTTTCTCCAAAGTGGATCTGGTATGAGTGTACCATCACGTACTCGTGGCACCCAAGGACGTAGGAAATACCGCAATCGCCACCCCGTTTGGACTGCGAGTCCTCGCATACGCCTCTACGGAACGCGCCACAGGATGTCCAGGAATCCGCAGTTTGTTTTAGCCTACATTGACGATCTACTCACTGCAGGTTCAGCTCCACATATAACCGAATACTTGTTACTCGTAATTAAAATGTTGACTAACGAACTTTAGGGGATTAGTCGTCTGATAGGTGAGACAGTCTTGCAAAAAATGTCCGCGTGGCCGTATAACCCACTCGCAAAAACGACTTCTGTGCGATTATCGTAGCTGTTCTATTTTAAAAATATGCAGTGTATAACAACAACTTCAGTTGAATGGTGGCAGTGGAAGTCAAGGCGCCAGCAGTGAGATTCGAAACCACACCCTTTGATAGCCGGTCAGAGTGTTGCTACCAATTACACAAGCTACCCGCTCCTCAACGTGTGAAGCTTGCGTTGTATTTGTCCGTCTATGTTTCATTGCCTCATCCGCTACAACAGTACAGAGAAACAACACCCTCTGTAAGAAGTGTGCGCATGGACAACTCGTAAAGTGTGCACTTGGCAGAAAACAGCCCCAGGTACAAAAACGGGGGGGGGGAAGCAAGGAGTAAGCTGCGATACTGCTATCTAATAGTCAGTGCGACCTTTGACTATCAAACTAAGCACAGTGGACCACAGAGAGTTCGGGTCAGAGCCTGCTCGGGACAACAAGAGTATAGATAATGAAGCCAAACAAGACTTCACGATCCCACTGGCGCATTATAAATTCACCGGGCTACCCAATGTGTACAGGCCATTCTAAAATACCAGTATTAAAATTCACCGAGGGAAACTTATGTAGTGCACACGCAGCAGTATTCGTGGAACACCTTCTGGAAGACGTCCCCCACCCCCAGAAGAAATAAGTGACATGAAAGTGCGCTCCGATACTATCTTCGTCGAGGCAGAATTTGCTGCGGGATGGTCGTGTGGGACCCAGAGTCCACGGTCTCCTCAACTACAACGTAGCAGAAACTCAATAAATAATATGTGTTATATTACTGGTATTTTCGTGTTGTGTGTGCGAGCGCTTTCCCGAAAAGTACATAGGTAGAGTCCTCAGAATACACGCACTAATAAGAAACAAAGATACAATCATCTCCATTTTCTTCAAAGAGGGCAAAGAGAGACGGTAGATGAAAAAATGAAAAGGGCAACATCTCCATGTCAGTAAGCGGAACAATTAGGTATTTTGAGACTTGCATTCAACATGGTGAGAAATTTAGTGCATTGCTTCAACGTCTTGCGTTGACACTTTGAGATCGTTTTAATACGTTCAATATTAAAATGTGTATGTGGTTGGGTGGGGGAGTAATGTGTGAGAAGGAAGGAAAACCTCACTCGCTCTTCCCTCTCATACGTTACCCCTCTTCATGATGCACAATATAGAAACAGTGACCGAAGCTCCACTGCTGTATACCAAACTAAAACTATTCGTAAATTATATTCGAGCTAGCGATGAAATGCTTTTTTCTTTCTTTTTTTGTGTAGGTTATATAGCCACGTTCCACCCAAACAGCTCTATTGACGTAGAGTTTTATACTTTGTGCATATTTTAGGCGACTGATTGTGTCAGTGATGGGCGAAGGCAGTAACGGTGACGAGCGCATTTAATTTTTTAGACTACACATTTGGATGGACAAGGTATGTGACCTCGCTGGAGGTCTGCATCGCTATAGAGCCAACGTTACACGGACTAAACTGGTATTTAAAAAATCTCTACCGCCCTGTTTAGCGCATCAAAATGGTGACATGCGCGAACACATGTGACATTCTTTCTTTCCAGTGCTCGCATGCCCAGCAAATACGTAGCACCTCATCTGATGTTCCTTTTTAACGCGCTGCATGCGAGTATCCAAAAGAGTCGTAGCACCCACCTCCACTTGAGCCGATGCCCAGACAGGGACCGTCGTGTCTGCAACTTGTCGACAGCGCTGAAGATAGCGCAAGGCGCGACGTCACTGTCGCCGTTCGTGGTGTAGGTTACCAAGTCGCTATCATGTCAAACCTGAATGGAATCATAGCTTGAAGCCACGCACACCACTACTTTCAGTGAAAGGTTTCAAATGGGGAGAATACGCCTACCTGATGTCGTCTTATACTGGTGACGCCATCTCAAGTTGAATGCTCGGATGATCGACAGCAGCACACGTTCGCTACCCTATCGGAATGATCGTAGTTAAAGGGAATGCGTTTTCAGTGAGAATCAACATCGCCGTGACTTTGGGCACAACTTTCTTGTCGACGCCTGGAACGGTGTGTGGTGAACATAAATTATCTACGGAGCTGCGGAGTACCTTCGTCAATCATCCTGGCGGTTGCCGCGGCATTCGGGGAGCATCCCAGTGAAGGATGCTCGCATATTTTCGCTTGCATGTGGTGCGTAGTTCCGCGGGACTATAGGAATCCCCGAGCAAGAGGCACTGCACAACCTTCCCTCTCCTGTGCCACTATATCGTTTTTTCCTCTCCCTCTTTCGCCCTTCCCTTTTCCTTGCCACTTGATGCACCGCAACTTCCCCAAACATCACCCGCATACGGCGCTGGCAGTTGAAGTAAAGGCATCAGCAGTGGGGTTCGAACCCGCACCCTCTGATTGCAGTATGGAAGTTGCGTATGCCCCAGGCTGTCGGGTACATTACAGAAAAAGGAATTGAAGTTTGGCGTTATTAGGGCTGCTTTACAAACCGAGTAATGAGTTAAATAAATGTATTCTACACACAATTACGTCACCGATCAGTATAGGAGCATTTCAACGAGGATTTTCTTTTTGCAGGCTCGAAGTCTCCAGCACAAGGTACCACTCTCCCTGAGGACAGTGTTCTTGCCAGCGGTGAGTCTGCCAGTCGCCGTAACCTTGAGTCGCTGCTCTATGCACAAAACCACCGTTTTCTGTTATCGTGGCGCGTGACGTCTTCTCTCGATGTACGTCAACAACATACCTGCAATACTTATCGTTTTTAGGTGTCATCTGACAAGTATCTACAGAGGCTGCGCTTAGCAGATTTCAACGTGTTCGACGCCAGGCTCCAACAGCGAAACCACACCCTTCCCTTAGCGCTCTGGACGCATAAGTTCTTCAAGAGATATTAGGTGAATTAATTTATAAGGCTTCTGAAGGCACGATATCCGAGCATCAAGAGCAATGATATATTGTAAGCACATGGACGTCGACCCAATCTGAATGTTGTTTGTGGAAATAAAATGCCATTTTATTGGTAGTACGATTCTGTGCCACTAGTCCGTGTCAACATCTGGAGATATGCAACTGTTCGCTGTGTGTATACGTATAAGTATATTCTGTAACCAAATTGAGTTTCCAAAAGTGCATAGACAAAGGTAGCTTCGAAAAACACCTTCAAAATGGCTATTTGAACGATGTGTGTCAGAGAAGGTTTTTATTTTAATGCATTAGCATTAGAAGTCGCGTTTCAAGGAAAAGTGGCGGTGTCGATCCGTGGTCAAAACGTGGAGAGGGCTTGCTGTCGTTGGAAGGGGTAGGTTAAAAGGTGTCCGAACGTTCATTTCATCGAACGCCGTTTTATCCAACTCCATTTCATCGAAAATACCAGCGGCATGGCCGAGCGGGTTAAGGCGTCCCACTCGTTGGTGGAAGACAAGGTCGTGCTGAAGACTGAGAGGCGGTGGGTTCGAATCCTACCATCCGCTGTGCTGTCTGCGGTTTTCCATGGGTTTTCCGAAGACTTTCCAGACGAATGTCCGCCCAGGACGCATACTAATCCCCCACTCCTTCCTGCTGTCCACGTCTCTATGCCGCTCATAGCCACAGCTGCTCCGCGGCGCTAACAGGGAACGAAAAAAATCATCGAAAGTGTTTCTTCGAACCCCGTTTCGCCAAACAGGTCAGCATACGACTTGTACAAGACAAGTCTTGTGTGACAGGACATACCAACACTGCATTGGCTTATATCCACACAAAGGGAAAATAAAATGATATACACACAAACAAATGTGTGTGCTACGGTGCATGCGTTGTTAGCAATTTGCAGCATGCTGGTTTCAGTAATACTCACGAAATAGTTTTTGCCGTATCAATCGAATCTAATCGCTTACCTTCATCTCCTGTCATCACACCATCTCATCATTGGGCTGTAGTCGTGAGGCTGCCCATATTTGTGAGGCCAACAACGCCACCACCACAAAATGGTGTCGGTATCATATCTCCTAGGTCTCAAATATGTATTACGTACGAGTACATATACATACGTGCAATACACGACACTTACGTGCTATACTAGTTCCCTTCGCCATATGCGGGTATAGCTAAATGAAATAGGCGCCTGAAACGCGATAAAAACGATGAAACGCGATAGAAACGATGGGGAGCGTAGGGAAATCCCTGGATCAAGCTTTCAGCTGAGTTGATGCATCCTGGAGCCAAAACGGTCGTTCTACCCTTCACTTTATGTGATCACGCTAGGCCTTCGCACTACTGTTTCATTCTCGACTACTTTGATCGGTTCATAAGTGGCTTAACGTCGACGTTGCAGATTTACTAGAAATAATGGTGAATATATGTCTGCTATATACAATGAACACGGAGAGAAAAATATCTCCACTGATGGAAACTCTGCTGATGAAGATTCTGGTGGAGAGAGCTGAGAGCCTGTGCTGAACCACACGGCAGACCGACACAAAATTTGAGTCACTGCTGCTGAGCTGCTGAAAGCACAGAACTCGACGACGAAAAGAACACGTCGTAGTGTGTGGTTCTTATCTGGTGAAAGTGGAATCTGGCGAAAGAAGCCGTGTTGATTTCAGTGGACCTGAGGAAGGCAGTTGTTCCAACTCTTCAAATGGTTGTTCGGCAACCATTTGTTGTACACATTGGAGTCTGGACGTCAATACTGGTCCGGATACTGGTCCGGGCTCCACACTGGACGTCGACATTGGACGACATCCCTCACGAAATGGCAGGCTTTCGTCTCCACCGAAGCTCCATGGATCCAGTTCTCGACCTCGTTTCTACAGTTCAACATGCTCGTGCACATCGGCGGATCGTTGTATCAGTTTTCCTGGACATCAAGCGCGCCTACGAGTCTCGCACACTTGTGTGCTGCATGCCTTGCGCTTCCTTGGAGTATCTGGTCGACTCTTCAGCTGGCTCCACGATTTCCTTACGAACCGAACTGTCGCTGTCCGCACATCCCACGGCCAAAACCCTAAGCATCATGTTCATCAAGGCATACCCCAATAAAGCATTCCGAGTCCTACACTCTTTAATGTGGTAATGGCCTAAAATCGATAATTCATCGGAAAGTAGCATTCTCTATGTATGCCGATGACGTTGCCCTTTGGACAGTTGCATACACAGATGGCGCATCTCGAAATGGCAAGTCCGCCTCGGCATTCGTCATCCCACCCGAAGGCGTAGTGGAAGGACATCGCCTTTCGCATCACTCCTCATCCACAGCTGCGGAACTCTATGCCATACTTTTCGTTCAGCAGCACATCGCAGGGGTGGATTTAAGGGTCTGTCATGGGGGGGGGGCGGTCGGTCTTAAGGAAATTTCGTGCTTTGCGGTGCAGCATCATCCAGGAGATAGGGTTTTTACATAGGGAACACAGCCGTATGGGGGGGGCGGTCGCCCCCCCCCCTTAAATCCGCCCCTGGCGCATCGTTGATTTTACACCGCGGGAATGGTCCGTGTTCACTGCTTCCACATCTGCGCTGCAAGCAATTGAAAATTCTGGCGTCCGAGGCTTATCCGCACCGTTGGTGATGGATATGTGTTTATGGCTTACAACCTTGTCTACGAAGTAGGGCACAGGCTGGTTCTCCAGTGGGTTCCAGCCCACTGCGGTGCATAGCTGGGCGAACTCACTCATGAGGGCCCTCATGAGTGCCCCTCACCCTCACCTCACGCCTTTGAGGTGAGGGTGAGTGAGGGCAAGCCCGCGATCAGGCCATCCGTGAGTGCACTCATGAGGTTTTTACCCTCATGAGGTCTCCTGTGAGTGCACTCATGAGGTTTTGCCCCTCATGAGACCTCCTGTGAGTGCACTCATGAGGTCTGAGGGGCGCCAGGTTTGTGTGAGTGAAGTCACTGGTGAGGCCTGAGGGGTGTGAGCTCAGTATGAGTGCATTCAGAAATGAGGTTAAATGACACTTACGAAACGTGGGCGAATTATGAAGGCACTAGTGATATGGTTCCAGCGATCCAGCTACCGGCAGAGTGCACTTTAAAGGGCTGGTGTTCCCGTTTTTAGCAATTTCGTCTACGTCGCGCTGGCAACACAGCAAAGCGTCCTGAGCTGACGGATTAGTTGGTGATATGGTTCCATCGACAAACCTACACGCAGTGTGCACTTTAAAGGGCTGGTGTGCCCGTTTTTAGCAGTTTCGTATATGTCGCGCTGAGAACAGAGCAAAGCGTCTTGGCTGACTGATTACTTGGTGACATGGTTCCAGCCACCCAACTACCGGCAGGGTGCACTATAAAGGGCTGGTGAGCCCGTTTTTAGCAATTTCGTCTACGTCGCGCTGGGAACACACCCACGTGTCCTGAGTTGACTGATTACTTGGTGATATGGTTCCAGCGACCCAACTACAGGCATGGTGCACTTTAAAGGGCCCGAGTGCACGTTTTTAGCCATTTCGTCTACGTCGCGCTTGGAACACAACAAAGCCTCCTGAGCTGATTGATTACTTCATGATATGGTTCCAGCGACCCACCTACCGGCAGGGTGCACTTTAAAGGGCTGGTGTGCCCGTTTTTAGCAATTTCGTCTACGTCGCTCTGGGAACACAGCCATGCGTCCTGAGCTGACTAATTACTTGGTGATATGGTTCCAGCGACTCGACTACAGGCAGGGTGCACTTTAAAGGGCTGGTGTGCACGTTTTTACCAATTTCGTCTATGTCGCGCTGGGAACACAGCAAAGCCTCCTGGGGTGATTGATTACTTGGTGATATGGTTCCATCGGCCCACCTACACGCAGTGTGCACTTTAAAGGGCTGGTGTGCCCGTTTTTAGCAGTTTCGTATATGTCGCACTGGGAAAGAGCAAAGCGTCTTGGCTGACTGATTACTTGGTGACATGGTTCCAGCGATCCAATTACCTGCAGGGTGCACTTTAAAGGGCTGATGTGCACGTTTTTAGCAATTTCGTCTACGTCGCGCTGGGAACACTGCCAAGTGTACTGGGCTTTGTTGTGTTCCCAGCGCGACATAGACGAAATTCCTAAAAACCGGCGCACCTGCCCTTTAAAGCGCATGCTCTCGGTAGTTGGGTCTCTGGAACCATACCACGAAGTAATCAGTCAGCTCAGGAGGCTTTGCTGTGTTCCCAGCGCGACGTAGACGAAATTGCTCAAAACGGGCACACCAGCCCTTTAAAGTGCACCCTGCCTGTATATGGGTCGCTGGAACCGTATCGCCACGTAATCAGTCAGCTCAGGACGCTTCGCTGTGTTCCCAGCGCGACGTAGACGAAATTGCTAAAAACGGGCACACCAGCCCTTTAAAGTGCACCCTGCCGGCAGTTCGGTCACTGGAACCATATCACCAAGTAATCAGTCAGCTCAGGACGCTTTGCTGTGTTCCCAGCGCAACATAGACGAAATTGGTAAAAACGTGCACACCAGCCCTTTAAAGTGCACTCTGCCTGTAGTTGGGTCGCTGGAACCATATCGCCAAGTAATCAGTCAGCTCAGGACGGTTTGCTGTGTTCCCAGCGCAACATAGACGAAATTTGTAAAAACGTGCACACCAGCCCTTTAAAGTGCACCCTGCCTGTAGTTGGGTCGCTGGAACCATATCGCCAAGTAATCAGTCAGCTCAGGACGCTTTGCTGTGTTCCCAGCGCGACAGAGACTAAATTTGTAAAAACGTGCACACCAGCCGTTTAAAGTGCACCCTGCCTGTAGTTGGGTCGCTGTAACCATATCGCCAAGTAATCAGTCAGCCAAGACGCTTTGCTGTGTTCTCAGCGCGACGTAGACGAAATTGCTAAATACGTGCACACCAGCCCTTTAAAGTGTACACAGCCAGTGGTTGTGTCGCTGGAACCACATCATGCGTCATTTGACCTTATTTCTGAATGCCCTCATACTGACCTCACATACCTCAGGCCTCACCAGTGACTTCACTCACAGAGCCCTGGCGCCCCTCAGACCTCATGAGTGCACTCACAGGAGGTCTCATGAGGGACACAACCTCATGAGTGCACTCACAGTAGACATTATGAGGGTAAGACCCTCAGGGCTTCCGTTTGTGAGTGCCGTGAGGGTGAGGGCGAGTGAGGGCCTGTGCTCGTGAGGGCGGTGAGGGTGAGGGCGATTGAGGGCATGTGTCTGTGAGGGCCGTGAGGGTGAGGGCGAGTGAGGGCCTGTGCTCGTGAGGGCGAGGGCGATTGAGGGCATGTGTCTGTGAGGGCCGTGAGGACGAGGGCGAGTGAGGGCATGTGCTCGTGAGGGCGGTGAGGGTGAGGGCGAGTGTGGGCATGTGCCCGTGAGGGCCGTGAGGGTGAGAGCGAGTGAGGTTTCACCAAAATGCCCACCTATGCTGCGGTGTCGAGGGAATGAACAGGCCGACAGCGCCGCAGAAGCAGCTCTCTCGTCTCGGAGACGGACGCGCGCGTATTGCGCTGCTGAGAGGAGATCGTCGATCCGTACTTCGACGCCTCGTGACTCCCGACTTCCCGCCAATGGACCGCTGACATTCTCCCCCCCCCCCCCCCCAGCTATGCTGAGCAGAGTTGATCCAGCGCTTGCTTTCCGCATGCCTCGACATACCTCTCGTCAAGATGCCGCATTAGTTCATCGAATGCGCCTCGTGTGGCTTTTACAGCGCAGTGGCGTTACCGCTTGAGACAAGTTGACCCTCCCCAATGCTGCCACTGCGGTGGCGTAGAAGACCTAGGGCACATTCTTCTCCATTGCCCACACTACCAACCTTCCCGAACCGTACTCTCCGGATCCTTTAACTAGCTGGACTCTCGCCCCCTCTCTCTCTCACAAAATTGCTTGGTCCCTGGCCACATCCAGCCCACCAACGCTCTGCCCTCAAAGCTCTCTTGACCTTTCTGGACACCATATAGGACTTCGATCCTTATTGTAAAGGGGCTTATTATTTCATTTCCCGCTTCACCGCCAGCAATGGGGTAGAGTAGCGCCCCTGGCGATGAAACTCCCCATCTATCATCTCACAATAAAGTTGTTTGTTGTTTTGTGGTGGAGTATACAGTCCCTTCGTGTCGTCTTCTCTTCATATTCAAGGAAATGTTAACCACAAGTATACAGATTTACATGTACATCAATAACGGATGGGCACTGAGTAGAAGCGGATCCACCATCCCCAGTATCGACTTCCGGAAGGCACGATCCCGTGCACCTTAGGCAGTCACCGAACAAGCCGAAAGGGACGACAAAAACAAGTTGCAGCGTACTTATGGACGCGCAGCTCATCAAAGTTTCGTGCTTTGTTTGTCCCGTCCCTGGGCACAGGGCACAAACCGTGATCTTGGTCGTGGATAATATGTAGAGTGCTTTAAAAGTACCATGCCGCTTCTTCTACAACAAAAAGAAAAAGTGCATGCTAGCCTTTATGACGTGCACAATACAATTGTTCAGCAGTGGTGTTGTGAAATTTTTCTGTGGTGTAGAAGCGCAGCGTGACAGTAGGGCCACAGGCCAAATAACTCATGTACTAAGGGCATATTCTACTTATCGTGGCTATATATAACATCTTCTAACTTTATTCAGTGCGAAAATTACTGACATATTGAAAACATCACAAAAAATCCGAGCTTGCACTCAGCCATGGGACATTGTGAAACTGGATAAATGTCCTGGCGATCGGGACCATATAGCGAGGTTCCAGTAGAGCCATCTGGAGAGTAGTGCGAAATTTATTTGGGCGGTGGTGGTGGTTGTGGTGTGAGGGCTCGCCGTTGTCGGCCTCCTAGAGGTGGGCAACGTCACGACTAACGCCCTTGGGGAATGTCCGTCCTGGGCCGACTTCTAAGGGAACTGTACCGACATATGTCTGAAAGCGTCCGAGGAAGACCCCGGGAAAACCCTAGACAGCTTAGCCGACACCGGGATTCGAACCCGGGTACATCCTAGTCTCGACGTGACATGGCCAGCACGCTAACCACTGATACAATGCTTTGTCTGTCGAAGGCAATGTTCGCGGTCAGACGACGAATTAAAGCGGAGTATTGTAGACACTTGGCGATGATGGTGGAGCTTACGGAACTTAAAGCACCGATAGTGCAGTCAGATGGCTCACGTGGTGAATTTATGGGAACCTGCAAACTGAAACGCTGTCGGATGGACACGCCTTTGACGACAAAGCTAGCCTTGCGGAAGAGTAAGACCCATCAGCTAGGGCGTTCTGATAGCGGTTTCAAAACGAATAACCAGCATAATGCTTGGCGTTCGGCGACAACTTCGAAGTGAATTCCAAAGATGAAGTAAAAGACGTCTGTGATTGGCTTGGGCGGACGCATAACGCCTCCGAGTTACAACGTGGTGTGTCCCATGTTTCAAAGTATTCAAACTGTTGCTTGTGCACTGATCATGCCGCGAAACCTTGGAACGTCCGCCGGCATACCGATGCACTCGCTGGTGTGCCAGATGTCTAGGGTGAATTCTGTGGCATCTTTTTCGGTGGGATGGACGAAAGGCACCACTGCAGGGTCGTGGTTATTACAGGGCGCAGAATATCGACCTAACAGTCAGAATGTTGACGCTTCGGAAAGCCTGCGAGGCAAAGCATATTTCAAGCGAGAGGGGACTGTGTCATAGGCGCCGAGTTTTCATTTTGCCGAGGGGGGGGGGGGGGGGGGGGGCAGCAGGGGCTTCGGTTCAAGAGCGAACGCAAAGTGTGTATGTGTGCCGGTGGGTGGGAGTGACAAGAGTACGGTTTCCACGATGAGCTCCTCCGTGTTATGCGTGCGTATACGGTACCGTCGGGGCATCACCGGACTTCTCTCTTGCAGGGCGACTTTTACGCCTTTACTTTTGCCGTGCACGGAATTTCTAATTACTGCGCAGGCAGAATTTTCTTGGATACGTTTTCTGGTATTTTTCTTACGCGCTTTGAGTTTACTGCGAGTTTTGGAATGATCCAGTGATCTGTTCGATTGACATGGGCCAGAAAGAATAGATGTAGATGTTGTAGGTAGGTTGTAGTAACTGTCCCTAGAAAGACTAGAGACTGTTGTATGGGCGTCTCGCAATTTGTATTCGATTTCTACACTGAAATCACGAGTGAAACGAAATGAGATTGGGAACAATTCCTCCGCCGTGGTGGAAAATGTGTTCCTTCGCACTGCGGACCGTCCTATGAACTCGTCTCCAATAGCATCAAGGTTTAATTTGTGGGCGAGCTCTTTGTGGCCGTGCAGAAGTGCCATATGGCTCAGTCGGGCTTTGTCGGGCTCAGTGGACATTGCTGATCTCAAATGTTTTGATGCGATGGAGGCAGGAGAACGATCTTTCTGACGTGCACGACGTCAGTGGAATGGTCAGTGCGATTTTTAAGAGTTCTGTCATTTCCTCTTTGACGTCACTGTTGTCTGAAGTCCTGTCTCTCATATGGCTGCCGTCATCGCCCGGGAAGAGTCCTACAACATCTTGAAATGTTTTCAAGGGCATGACGCAACGCTGCGTAGCAATATCGATCGCCACGTCCCGGTGTAACTCAAGAAGTCCCGCATCAAAATCTGCACCATAGAAATTAGAGATGCACGAGCTACGAGAGATACGTGCTGTCGCTTCTACCTGTGACGAAGCTTTCAATGTGCACCATATGCTGCCACATAGCTGATGGTGTATCTATCAACTATCGATGATTACACGGTGTCGACTACCTCGTATAGTAGCATTGTCGATCGATACATGTCTTCCGCTGACTGGAACATGTGAGCGTCCGATCCCTCATATCGCCGTGGCACCTTTCTTTGCCTTGAAACCGGAACACATGGCTCTTCAATGTCAAACTTTTTCGCCTCCGCTTGCGTTTCGTTCCAGAAGCGCGAGAAGCCGTGCCTAAGTTCAATAATATTCCCTTTGATATTTTCCACCATTTGTTCTGCGTGGTCGAACCTCAATACCAGTTTCTGTAAAGCTAAGCTCACGCTCTCTAGTCTCGAGAACACGAGGGTCAGGAGTCTGAGCATAAAAAATCTCGAACCTTGATAATACCTTCGCAAACCCACTTGCTTGCGCTCCAGCCTCGTTTCGTTCCTCTGATGCAATCTCATCAAGAAATGTCGTCAGTCGGCTGTGATTCTGAACAACCGATCGCCGGGAGGAAGCCTTCAGCGTCCAGCGTGTTGGGCGAAATTTTCGAAGGCTTGCATTTCCGTCTTCTTGTTCGCCCTCTTGGAACGTATGGAGGCGCATTGGAGAGGACATGAAGTTTATCAAGTCTGTTATGACGCCCAAGAAATCACGACACATGTCCAATCGCTGGCTCATGTCCTGAAGCACTAAGTTAAGAACGTGCGCCACACAGTGCACGTATATCGCTCGAGGCTCTTCTTGTTGTACCAGAGCTTCTAGTCCACTGTGCTGCCCTTTCATGTTTGCCGCACCGTCGTAGCACAGCACTGTCCACGACACTTGTCAGTAGGAAGATTGAATCGGCATAGGCCAAGATAGCGAAAGAGGGTTGCCGCCCTGGTGTATGCTGTACTAAAAAAGCCGCAGAACTACTCCTCAACTTTGAAGTTCGCTTGCTCTGTTCGGAAGCATACTGACACTTGTTCCTTGACGGATATGTGTGTCGTCTCATCCATGATCACGGCATAATGCCCCGCTTCACGGATTTCATCTGTCAGGGAACGAAGTACATGAGCCATCATTTCCAACTGTTCGTTTAAAATGTCGTGCGAAATCCACTTGAATTTCGTGCGGCGAAGCCATGACTTCACCTCCGGTACGTCATTTGCGCGAAGTTCTAAGCTGTTGCAGATTGCTCTCTTTGTCGTCATGGTCGCGTATTGCCAACCCTTGGCAAACTAGATACTGCAGAGACATAGTGTCGTTACAAGCGCTTTTCTTGCTGCTTTCATGTCGCTCTCCTTCCCTTGTACACAGGCCGACATGACATTTGCTCCCTGTTTCACAGCTGTTAATGCATTCAATGCAGCCCTGTGGAAATTTGTCGCTTCATGTGCCTGAAACTCTCTCGAGAGCTTTCTTCCAGTTGGTGAACCCATTTTCCACAAAAGTCGTTTAGAATCCTTGTCTTGAAGTGTTCGGAAGAGGTACGTTAATCCCCGAAGCTGCGCGGCAAGTTGCACAGAACGCCTTTTCTTTGGCGGTATCATATGAGAGCCACTGGTAAAGAGTCTCCCAGCTGGGCTGGTAACACCGTCCTTTTCTCCCATGAGGGCATTCAGTTGGGGCAGTAGCTCGATTGGAGGAAGTCCTTACGGCACCGCCTGAAGAGCTGCCGTTATATCCTCGGTTGTGCGAAGTACGTAGGTCGAAGCTTCCGTGCTGGCGGAAGTACCACTCTGTCGGCCCCCGTATTCACTCTGAGGCAGAGCCGTCGCGAGGCGAGTTTGCGCCCGGGGCAGGGTAAACGTGAAGCGCCCCCTCCCCTCTCTCACTGCCGTCAGTAGCTCTGTAAACAAAGAAAAGAAAACGACCATTTGCACTGCCGAGATCGTAAATTCAAATTATCTTCATTCCCGCTTTATACTGTACAAACAATCAGCCAGGGCCTGCCGTTCGGCGCCCTCTCTGCCCCCGCCAGCAAGTCAGTGCCTCAGCCTGGCGGTTGGCAACGTGGGGGCCGAGACGGGTTGCAAAACTCGTTCAGGGTGCCCTTCGGGGGTACAGCTTCCGAGATCGCGTCGGCGTCGTCGGCATTCGCATGTCCGCACAAAACTCGTAGTGAGGAGGAGGAGAATCCCGCCAGTTTACAACCGCTATCGATGGAAAGTGAGATACCTGAGTGAGATGGCAATGACTTCAACTTCTATCACGGAAAGGCGAATATCGACATAACTTTGGCAGACGAATTTCATCGACTGCAAAAGCACCGCCTAGGCACCATCACTACGCAGTGCGTGGAACAACTATATGCAAACCCCACTTGTTGACACTCGCAGCCCAAATGTACGCTCCGTACAGCTCCACGCAGAAGACGTTGCACACGACTATGTCCTCCGTAAGACATCACTTCTACGTCTTTCAGAGACGTGGATGAAGACGGAGAGACCAATACAAGTCGACTGCTTCAAGTGCTGCAGCGGGGCGCGTCGCAGTGGCAAGGGCAACCGAGCGGCCGGAGTTGCCATGCATTTACCTGCGTGCCGGAGTACTGGCTGGTACTTGAAGTCACCCTTCCTGGAGACGACGTCGGATAAATTTGTGCCGTGCAGCTTCCCACAGGGCTCGTGGTGGCTGTGTGCTACTCTCGCCTCGCGCCGCGCCGGAACACATATCCGCGACTGTATCGTGTATGTACTCGCGCCTTACCGCACGCACAAGCTTCTCGTCGCCGGAGACTTCAACGTGGACGTTTCACTGGCCAATAACACCATTTTCCTAAGTAATATGTCCGAACAACTGGACCTTCCGCTGTGCACCGACATCCGCCAACCCACAACTACTAGACATGGCTCATGCATAGACTTGGTGTTCCAGAACAACCCCCTCGTTCAGGACACCACTCACCTCGCCAACCATTTCAGCGACCACAGATCACGCTTAAATAAATTTGTCTACACACTTTCATCCGGCCTCATTTCACCACACGCACAGCTGACGTTGAATTTCGCGTTGCACGAGTCGTAACCGTCCTGTATTTTTTTTTAAATTCGGGGCTTTACGTCGCGAGACAACTGCGATCATCAGCGACGCCACAGTGGTCGGGTCTGTGGATTCATTTTGCCCACCCGGCAGTAGAGTAGCCAGAAAAATATTTCGGGAGGGGTTCGATGGGAACTTTACATGGGGGAGGAGGATTTCGCCCCCTTTTCCCTCTCCCAAATGCACTACCAAAGGTACGGCTTCGCGACGGGTTGGAACCCCCGAAACCCCCACTCTTTCTACGCCACTGACCTGAGGGTTCTTTAACATGCGCCAAAAATCTCGTACCCAACTTGTACCCTTCCACCAAGTTGCCACCGTCCTCGACAGGGTCTCAACCCGCGTTCTTGGGATCAGCAGGCGGACACGCTACCGACTGAGCCACCGAGGGCGGCGGTGCGTTTCGTGCCTTCCGGATTAGTAAACGCGACCACGTTGTCTTAATGAACCTTTTTCACAACGCTTATGCGCTTGCTCTCTGACGCTGACGGCGCCGAAGAAGGGAACCACATATTCGATAGATTGCGCCGGCTACAGACTATGCTTTGGCGCGCGCCGATCATGTTTCGCTGGACAGCCGCTAGGATACGACACGAGTGTGAAAAACGTCAATTGCAGGCCGCTTGGACAGTATCCACAAAACATTTGGGAATTGCAGGATAGGACACCAAGCGGTTTGGGTATGCACGCTATATTTCGAAAACAGCGTACATGCCTGTTCATCAAGCGATCAAGCTACCACCCTCCACGGTATCTCTCAGGCAGAGTTCGTTATAATGATGACGAAACTCGCGGAAATCTATACAGAGAACCATGCCATTATCGCGGCGGCAGTGGACGTTTTTTTGTAAGTTGGTGCATCCACGGTCCCTCTACTCGTGTAGAGAGACCGTGGTGCATCTCGTATGGCGTCGAGTGCGTTGACGTTTAGTGCCAGTGAATGATGTAGGACAGCGTTTCCCAAACTTATAGTTGCGTCGGACCCCCAAAACCACTGAATCCATTCGAGGACCCCCGTTAATTACGATTCTTGTTGACATAATACGGGACTTGAAGAAAGAAAAGGAAAAACAAACAAACAAGGACACCGCCATGCAGAAAACGAGAAGGTAGTATATTTCTGCCTTCTTTAGTATCATATCAATATTGTCCCCCTCAGAGATTACGTGACCAGCACTCGCCAAAACAGTCTTCGGGCTCTCTTCGATCGTCGCGGACCCCCGGAGGACCGCGGACCACACTTTGGGAACCAGTGACGTAGGGGATGTCTGAAGGTGAGGGATGGTCCTGCATCACTGCCCAAATAACGTGCCACCAACAGTTTTTATCAACACAAAACATTTTATTTTCTCTTTCATCTTCACAACAGAACACAACTCATCACATAAAGACCTGTTGGTAGCCGAGTGTTGTGGAAATAGAGGTTACAATAAATAATGTCCCTGTAGTTAACGTAGCTGGCATTTCTTGGACCAATCTGTGTTGGAATTCAACCTTTGGTCAATGTAAGACAGTGCAAGTGACTGTTGACTGTTTTAGTCAACTTAATGCACCTTGTAGTTGTATGGTAACTGGAGGCTGAAAGTCCTCCACATTCCTTGTGAAGGAAATGCTGACTGAAGGAACTGTGTGAAACTTAACGTAATATGTCTCTACTATGATACACATGCGTTTTTGTACAGCAGCAGGTTAAGACATCACTTTCTGCCCCGCCGTTTCTTACTGGCTCCTTTTTTACCCATTGACAGATTAATTGGGGAGCCAACCTGCTCCACAATAGGCGTCTGAATGGGGCTCACAGACTTTCCAGATGAAGTCAAGTCACTCTTTGTAGTAGCAGCAGTTGGTGGGTTGAATATAACTGGGTCGTCATCAATTTCTTCCAGGTCTAGCAAGCTTGGTGTGTACTGGACCACTTCATTTCCTATGGGAGAACATCAAGTGTGTTAACATGAAGACTGCTTTTTGCATGTATACCCTAAAATTGTTTTTCATGTGTGAATGCATGCACCCGTGTTAGTCACCTGCCTCAATGACACAACAAAAGGAGTCCTAGTAATGTTGTTAATGCTGAAGTACAGTAACCAGCAGCACACTGTCACCTGTGTTATCTGCATACTGAGTTGAATAATGTGTAGTAATAATGTGTGTAATAATGTTGTAGTGTACACATCCCACATCAGCAGAAAGTTGAAGCCTGCACAGAAATCATGTTCCTACATATAGAATAAGCAAAAGGAGGTGACAGAGGAGTAGACAACAGCGTCAGGTCGGGCCAGCCCGTTGAGTCGGGTCTGGGATGAAAAAGAACTTGGGTTTCAGGCTGGGCCAGCTGTTGATGACCATGCTTGTAAACTGCGAAACAGCGAAGACACTCATTCGCAACCACCAGCCCAACAACATAAAAGTACAAACAAAATATTTACAGTTATTATAACGCATCTGATATTTTTATGTCCTGGTGTTGGATGGAGTTTCTAGTTAAAGAAAGGCACATATTGGGACCATACAGTAACAAAATTATGCTCACGGATTAATGTTTCTGTCTGCAAATAAGGATCAATTTTTCTAACAAAGTACACCTCACCTTCCAAAGCAAATGTGTGGAAGTGTTTTTTTTTTCGCAACATTAATGCAGTTTAAAAGTCATACAGCTAAGCATAACCAAAGTTGTGACCTCTGAACTGTCTCTGCTAACACCGCCATCCCTAGTCATAGGCAAAGTATGGTATGCATGATGTGTTATTGTTCACACAGTGCTTGAAAACGTAGTATCAAATATACCATGGTAAGTAGATGAAACTGCATATGTGGGCGTAAGCCAGTGTCTGAAATCTCTATTTCACAAAATATGAATTGAGGATGACACAGACTATGATGACTAAAGGATGACCCAGATATCCAGAGCTGAATGTGTCACCTTCAGTGTTCCAAGCTCACGCTTTTCTAAGTGTAGCATCGTTGCATTATCCAGGTGGGTTCCCTACAGAAAGTCTAGGCTTTAGGGTGATATTTCTGCATTCAAATCTTGCTGCCAAAGGGTATTAGAAAGGGGGGATAGAGGTCCCATGAGGAATACTCTGATGTTAGTGCATATGAATGGGACAAGGTCCCATTAATGCAGCTATTATACAGAACCTTACTAGGTCCTGTGGAGTACAGTTGAACAGTATTTAACTGCATACAGCAAAGGACTCTGTTATGCTAGGTACTTTTCCAGTGCTTTTGTGTTGGAAGTACTGTCATGCTGAAGCTTCATTTCATCCCATTATGACGATCTTTTCCTCAGGTAAGGATGGGTAGTTTTTACTTTTGTTTGTGCATAGCATGCTGCTATACTGCCCAGAGATGATAACAAACTTATGGAAACAAAGCTTAACCAAAGCATATGGCCCGCCATTACATTCCCCTTTACTGGTCAGATACTAAGAAGCTACCTGGGGTATGCTTCCAAGAAGCACCAGTGAAATTTGCCACGCGGGAACAGCATAAAGTGTTTCAAAAAGGACAACTGGCTTCCCAACACGATGTCAAACTACACAAATGTGTAAAGTTGACACTTTACCGATGCCAAGTTTGTTCAGAGGAAAAAGATGACCTAAGAGGGGATACCACGTCCGGCGGCCCCATGTATTCTCTATGGGACAAACTTTGCAGTCTCTTTCGGTAAATAATGAACAGATTTTCACGAGACTGGTCTTGTTGGATAGTATTCGGAAATGCGCTTTGTCGCTTCAGGAAAAAATACTGCTTTTCTCAAGACATTTTTCTAAACACGTTATTGAAGTATAAAAAATTACCAAAATTGGATACTCAAGCTTTGACACGCTCTGATAAAAAAACTAAGAGACCTATGCGGAAATTTTCCTGGAGCGGCAAAGCAAAAATCTTTCTAGAGCATTTTAACACGAGGATCATCCACATCCGATTATCTGTTCTCTCGATATATGATAAAATGTGAAGGTTGGTAACGCGCTGCATTTTGCGCCTTCCTGTGGCGCCATATCGCGGGCTAAAGGGGTACAAAGAATCCCTCCGCCACACAGCAGCGTAAATCCAACACCCTATCCTAGATTCCCTTTCCTGAAAGGTTCCATTCCCTGTGATGAAGTCTTTGAAACAGCTCTTTATGGGAGATTAGGTAAGGGAATGACAAAAGCGTCTGCTGTTTGGGATTGTTGGAGATAGTATGTGTGTCGCAATCTCCCAGTCTGTTCCCTGCCTAGGGTTTTTCCGACCTGATCGGTATGGCAATGCAAGTTTTCCGGCAGGCAAGTCTGCAGCTATGTCGATCACCCTTGTTTGTTTTCTGTGCACAGTGGCCGCCAATTTTTCGGTGAAAGGACCATGTATCCTACTTTTTTATGGTGCTGTCTTTGAAAGCATACAAGTTTTTAATTGCACTGAGTATGAAAATCGGCACTGATTTTGTTATTAGTTGCTCCGGTGCAGGGTTTTAGGAAAAAATGCCCCCACCCCCCAAATAATCAAAATGCCACTGAAAAAATTATCAGCTGGAAGAAATGTGCACACAAAAAATGTCCCCTGAGGGACATCCAATATTGATGCGCGTGGGATTGTTCACTTTGGACGTCGGCTTTTTGCTACAGTGTGAATAAACACGGGGGGGGGGGGGGGAATATGAAGATGAATTAAAGAAAAAGGGAAAAAAGGAAAGGTCAACCGGAGCGAGTAGTCGTATATTCTGTTTGAATTCCGAATCAAACATGCAACTCAACGTTCGAATTCCTAATCGCATCGATGTTTCTTCCAAACCGAACACATTTCAATAATTGATTGATTGATTATTTAAAAGAAAACCAGGGAGAAACATTTCAATAATGTCGAAGCTGCACACGTTAGACTAGAGGGCATAAAATAATGTGAGCGCTGCTCCAGCATGGAAAGCAACGGAGGACACGAAACGTCTAGGTAAATTGTAGCAAGATAAGCTAAGTTGATAAGGAAATTTAAAGATTACGTCCGTTTCATGCTGAATAATGATTTCGCATGTGGTGGATACCATGCGTACGGGTGTAGAAAAAAATGGTCGACAAAAAATGGCCCCTCAAGCAGTCTTGTGCCCGTTACTCGACAAAAGTAATTGATTACTGTTACCGTTACTTCTACGCAAAAGCTAATTGATTACCGTTACCAATTACTCGACTCCAAATGTGATTGAGTAACGAGTAGAAAAGTAACGCGTTACTCCGGTCGTTACTCTACATTCACGCAAATTATACCCGTCCTTGTGTGCCCCAAGAAAAAAAAAAAAAAAAAAAAAAGAAAAGAAAGAAAGAAAAGGAAAAGAAAAAGCTGTTCAACAGCGGAACAGCTGAAGAACAGCAAAAAACGCAAACGCGTAGAAGAGGTAGATCTGTACGGCTACTGTATTTATGGCCCCGGAAGCCATTGACCCGATTGTGGGAGAACATTGTGTGGAACTTCCCCATGACTCACTAAACCCCAAAAGCTTCATGTACCACACCTCTGGTGTAGGAAGGGATTTGGGAGAGCGACCCTGAGATTCCAGAATGTTATTACAATGACCTCCGCTTGCTATAGTAGAACTAGAGTCACTAAAAAAGAAGAACGGCCCAACTAAGGCTGAATGAACGTCGAATGAACGTTTCATCAAACGCAGATTCACCGAATCCGAAAATCGAAAAAGACTGCAGATGCATACTATAAACAACGTTGAACTAAGGTTTTATATGGCTGTTAATTCATTATTTTTCGTTGTACCATGGCGAAATTATCTTCGTAGCACCCGCAGATTTCGGGTAGCTTACGCGCACATATCGCTATCCCATTAATCCATGTTTCCCTACCAATGAATTCCCATCTTTCCCTACCAATGAAAAAGATGCCCAGAAAATGTAGAGGTTGCTCCCAGCTTGGAATCATTTTTTTTTTTTTTCAATATGTGTCCTACTGGTATGCGTGATTGTTCCGCACTGTTCTATTCCGCTGTGCTGTTCGTGAATGACAAAGATATGAAAATAACCAGTGGTCTCCCCTCTTCAGCTGAAAAACCAAACAAACAAACAAAAAAAAAAAAAAGAAGAAAAATTTCGCATATTCGTTTCGAATACAGCTATTTACAATTCGCTTCGCATGTAGTGCCGCTGCAAATTAATTTCTATCGGAATGAAGTTCACCAGGGCGCCGACAATCGCTCATCGAATAAGAGCTCACCCAACGATATCGGTCACATTTTTACCGACTGCGACTCTTTTACTGCCATGGCCTTTTCTTTTTCTTCTGTGGGTTCAAATGTCACCGGACGAAACGTCCCCGGACAAAATGTCCCTCGAAAAGGCCTCGGACAAAATGTCCCCAGCTGCCGTCACTCAGCCGTCTGCCAGTCCTGAACTGCGTTCTTGTTCGGCGGATTAAAAAGTCAAATTATTCAGATTTTTTTCATTTAAATATGATGAATATTGATTAAATCACTGAGTTGATTTTTGTCTTCTAAGACAGATCTTCACCTCATGGCTTCCGTGTGCCACCTCGTAGTAGCGAAATCACTTTTTGAGCACATACAAAGAAGGGCGTCTAGACTTCTAACAGTGCGGCTAACAGTTACTAGCTAATGCAAATGGAGATCTATTTGAAAACTATATATTATGAATTACACCGAATAGTAATAGGAAAAAGAAATAACTGGGAAAGTTCTACGCTCGTGGAATGACCACCCGCCATGTGTAACCAAATTGTTTGCCAGTGTACCGGAGAGCCACTGAAGGGGTCACGTGACGCTGTTTGTGCTAAAAGCCACTGAAGTATAATATATTTCAGGCTGTGGTTCATTCCCAGGCTCAGTCTCATCTTCCCCAGCGTCTCCAGTTTTATGTTACTATTCGAATTCAAACATAACATAAGGGAGGTGATTTAAATCTTGATTAATATTCATGACTTAAATCGCGATTAAAATCGGTGATTTAAATCTGGCTGATTTAAATCAATCAACCCTGCACATGATAGCATGAAAAACATTTGTCACATTTGAGGTACCAACGGCTGTGCAACCGGGGTCCAGGAAGAAATGTCCCTAGAAAAAATGTCCCCGGAAGAAATGCCCCCGGAAAAATTGTTCCCGGAAAAAATGTCCCCGGAAAAATGTCCCCGGAAAAAATGTCCCCGGAAAAAATGTCCCCGGAAAAAATGTCCCCGGAAAAAATGTCCCCTGAGGAAAATTCACTTTTGGTACGCGAGGCCTGGTTGACTTCGGATGTCGACTTTTTACTAGGACGGTATGAATATTTGGATTTTTGAGCACCGAAGCGAGTAATCGTATATAATATTCCATTTCCGAATCAAATATGGAATTCAATGTTCGAATTCCAAATCGAATTGATGTTTCTTCTAAACCGAATATATTTGAATAGTCCCGAAGTTGCACACGTAAGGCCGGCTCATGGAAGGCATAGAACAGAGTGAGCGCTATACTTACGCCTACCGTACATGTTTATATTCCAATATATGCTGTATATGTATCCAATTACGGTTATTCGACGAGTCACTTAATTTATTCGTACTCAATTCCGTTTTAAAACTACTATTCCCACGTAACATTTCTTTGCCTAGGGAGTCACTGCGGGTGACCAGGGTCAGTTTTGGTGAATTTACTTCGTTGTATCTTGCAATAAAGGGGCCATACAGTCATGGGACTCCCGAGGCCCAACGCATGACACCGCTAGAGATATTGAAATACATTTTTGCCTGTAAATTTTGTTGCTTTCCCCCCGCATTTTATTTTCCTTTTTACACATCACCCTGCACGTCGATCCGCGCGCTTTTAAAAAAAGAACTTGACATGCTCCTACCCATTCAGAATGACATCTCTCCCGATTTGTTGAAACTGGGCGGCGTACGCCTTTCTGTGACATTTCACATTTGTGCTAATTAGCGGAGAATATGTTTTCCCGTGTTAGCGCCGCGAAGCAACTGTTGCTGTACGCGGCGTACAGACGTGGATAGAGGACAGCAGGAGGGAGGGTGACAGGGGGTTAGTATGCGTCCAGGGCCGACTTCAGGGCTAGGTGTGCCGACATTCGTCAGGAAAGTCCGACGGAAAACCAGGGAAAACCTCAGACAGCACAGCCAGCACGGGGATTCGAACCCGCGTCGCGTCCCAGTCTCGGCGTGAAGGCAATCATCCTAACCAGGGTGTCGAACCGAAACGTTTTTCGTTCCGGTTTTCGTTCCGGTTTTCGTTCCGGTTACATCATAAACGATCCGGTACCGGTTCTGCTCCGGAGCAAAAAAATAACGGTTCATACCGGTTTTTAACCGGTTCCGCTTCTGCTGGGAATATTCATCCTCACAAAAAAAACCTATGTTACAAAATGTAAACCCCTTTATTCCGCATACATGGTATTTAATATTAATAGACAGCTGTGAAATTGGTAGCTCCTGGTTCCTGTAGGTTACTGTCTGTTCAAATGGGCTTTCTCCTTTCTTGAAGCACATGCTACAAACGGACTTGTTTGTCGTGATGTCATACGTAAAGTACTTTCTTGCTGGATTGGAGCGATCGCGTCCCATCCGAATGTCTGTCTAGACAGCAAGCACCACCGCACGAGTAGGATACAAATCGAGGAACACCTTCACTCACAAACGCGCTCGACGGCTCCTTATTTTCTTCGTGTCCTGTCCACAAAAGAGCTGCCACTTCGCATGGGCTTGCCCTCGCGTATACGTAAATGTATTCAACTTAGCTGCACTCCAACAAGGGACGCGTTGCGCGACATTACCGATAAAGAAGCCGTTATGCAGCCCCCTTTGGTCGCGGGGGGGATCAAATTAAAACGATCACTATACGGCACATTGCTAGAGAGTCACATGTACCTCTAAGTCTGTGTGCGTGCGCGAACGATAAACCATTACAAAGGGAGCCTAAGGGTCATAGTATACCGACATACATTCCACCGTAACCGTAACCCTCGTATAGTATCCATGACATGACTTCAGAGCACACAACATCTGTTTCATTCGCCTATCCGTAGTCCAAACTACGAAGTCCAAACCGGCGAAGTTTTTTCTTGGACCGAAAACCGTTAAATATATTTTTCGGTTTCCCTCCTGAGCGAAAAAAACGTATACGGTTTCGATTCCATTCCGGTTCGCACCAAAATAGCGGTTTTTTTCGGTTTTCGGTTCCGGTTTTCGGTTCGCTCCGACACCCTGATCCTAACCGCTACTCCACGCGAGCTGGTACAGAAAAATGTACGTCCCGCTTTTAATTCCCTCAAACCTGAAAGGATAGCTGTGTCATCATGCCTAAAATCTACAGTCGCAAAATCCCGGCGTTCCGGTTGCACACGAGTCAGTGTGACGTCATGCAGGATATACTTTTTAGTACAAGAAGAAAGAAACAAAATAAGAATATCCCAGCCAAGTGTGCACGTTGTATCAACAAACGTGACAATTGATTGCAGTGTATTCTCTACGCGAAATCATAAGTGAAAGTGGCCCAAGCTTTCAAAGTAAAAACACTTAATAAGTGGTTAGATATTTTCGTATTTATTTTGAATCCGAGGACTTCAAGGCCAGCAATATCGCAACCGGGGATTTCGCAAAAATTCCACGCGTACCAAAAGTGCATGTTTCTCAGGGGACATTTTTTCCGGGGACATTTTTTCCAGGGGACATTTTTTCCAGGGGACATTTCTTCCAGGGGACATTTCTTCCGGGAACATTTCTTCCTGGAACATTATTTCTGGGGACACTTCCTCCGGGGACATTTTTTCCGGGAACATTTTTTCCGGTTCCCGTGCAACCGGACTGCATCTGGGGTCATTTTCGGGGACGTTTTGTCCGGGGACATTTCGTCCGGATCCCGAGACTCGTAAACATCCAGCATAGACATAAAAGAACTAAGATGTGGGTTCGAGTCCTACAGCTGGCTAACCTTTTCAGTGACTTTCTCCTTTCATCGTTAATCAAGCATAGGCTCGCTTGCGTGTGTGTTTTGCAGATTGGAGAAATTCTATATGGTAATGTAATCAATCAATCAATCAATGCACCACATTTTTTCTGTGAATACACAGCACTTGGCTTTACGAAAGCCTAGTTTCTATCTGCGAAATGTTTTGCAACTCCCAGCCAAAGAAACATCAGCAGGTCAATATAATTTTAAAGAAATAAGCGCGGCGAACGAAACGTAACACTTCGACTTTGCGTGCTGGTGTCGAAGAACTCAGACATGGAAAGCTTAGGAAAGCTAAGATAATATCAACCCCAGAAGTCAGGAGATGCTGTCCACAAAGGGACAATGAAGAAGAATTCGCCTTGGTCGGACCTGTCTTTTTTCCTTTAGCTCAGTTGACCTTGGCAACCCACACAAGACGGGAGATCCCTGCACCTCAATAGTCAAGGAGGTCACACGTGTTTATGGAACTACACAATCCCGCGGAGGAGAAACTCGTAACAGGGGTATTCATTAGAGCTTTCACCTTGATGAGACCCGGATGTTTGTGTGGCGCCATCTACATGCGACAAAGTCGTGAATCGGAGATGGCTCCTCGGTGATATCCCCTCTTAAGAAAGAAGTTATTCCATCTACATTCAATAATTATTCATCATATCTAGAGCAAAAAGCAAGCTGAGCAGAGCAGACCATCAGGAAAAGGAGCAGGCCCTTAATCAACATGGTCCCTTCCATGCACCAAAAAGGCACAAGCATGGCTACAGTCTGTGTCACTTGAACAAACTTTTGTTTACAGCCCAACAAAGCATGTCATCATGGGGGATGCAATGCCCCACATGAATAACATGAGATCAAGTGACTTGGCCACTGCTCCACAAGCAATATGGGCACTGGCTCATTGCAATATGAGTATGTGTTCATCAGGTGCATTGGAAGCACAGGGGTGGCATCCAATGTATTGCTCCGTAGACGAAAGCGTGCTGGGCGAACGCAATGCATCCTGGACAGGTCCTGGTCGTACGTCACAGCAAACGTCAAGGCACACGTGACCTTAAAGATGGCGTCGCCCGTGATCGGCGGCCAAACCCTTTGTAAACAATGCGGTTGTTGTTTCTGGACGACGTTTTGGATGTTTTTCGATCACGGTAATTATTTCTATCCGATAATCTCGCAGTAAAATGCGCAGTTTTACACATAAAGCCTTGTATTGTTGACAACTTCCAAAGATGTGGTGACGACCGCGCGTTAAGACTTTCCGAGCCTATGCGATGTACTTAAACTAAGGTGAAATGGGCTACCATGTTGCAGAAGAAGCACCGCATACTTTACGCTGGCTAAATACGGCCATCTCTTCGTGTTAAGACGGTGAAAATATGTCGGTAAGCGGCAAAACTACATGTAAACAAAGTCACATGACCTTAAAATGACGTTTTCTATGACGTGCGACCAGGACAAGATGGCAGTTTTGCCAAAAGCACCCGCTTGAGGGTAGTTACAACAATGGCGGGTTTGTGTCACCCCTGTGATTGGAAGGAAGGCTGAAGTGACACATGTGCACTTTTTCTTCCCGAGTAGGTCTCGAATTTGAAGAAAAAGAAGCAAACTTTGTCCAAGTTTATTATTCAACACTGTTATTCTGAGAAAACTCACAACAACGCTGTACGAGCGCACAAGGACAGTCAGACTTTTCAAGTTTCCATTCAGGAACACACACAGTAATCATTCAGGATCTACTAGTGGTGTAACTAGCTTCAGTAACCTTGTTAAAGGTTGCCCATTGACACAAGTAGAGAGCTATAAATCTCAGTCTAGATTGTGATGAAGTAAGGATCTCAATACAACAGACAGACAGACAGACTCTTGTGGGCCATGCAGACTTTTGTATTACAGAGACACGTGATAAAGGACCTGTGTGGACAAAATCCCTGCTGAGTGACTCTCTGGTCGACCTCTCCGATTATTTTCTTACAAATATAAATATAGGGAAGCCAAGGTTTTGGGACACATATCAGCAGTGTAAGTATTTGAAAACTATAGATAGTTATTTTTCTGATCATTGCACTTTTCAAATTACAGGCCTTGTATCTTTGTAACTATTAAAGACACTGAGCAGATTTCTTCCCTACATAGTGTTGATGATGTGGTGTATTGCCTGCTACAGCCTGAGGTTCTTGATTTTGCAAACGTGTAGTTAAAAAATCAGAAATTTTCTCCATTTGTGATATATTCAACTTTTTCTGTGCCACACTGGTTTGTTCCAGATGGGTGCATCCTAACGGGACTAGTGACATTCTGTTTGTCTCAGAATGCCCTTTTTGCTCCTATCAAGCACGTCGGGTGATCCGGAATAGCGCTCCTAGCATGCATTTAGAGAGGGCTGATTGGCAAAAAAGTGCAACTCTAGGGGCCCATTTTGCATATTCTCCCATTCACAACAACATTCATATTGCTCACAGGCATTGTCTATGATGAGCTAAATTAGCACATTTGAAAACACTCCACTTCAGAAAGGGCAAAGTGGATTCTGTTTGCGATAAGAATGGTCAAAGCTGCTAGTGGTTTGTATTGTTACCACTAACTACAAACTACAAAGTTAATGTTAGTGCAATGAGAATTGCCTCCGGAAGCCAAATCACCCCAGTTATTGAACATCCTCGTCACAAAAGTAGATGTCTGAAAAAAAGATGAGCTTCGATTACTGCCACATACTAACACTCCAGGTTCTGGCTCATGACTTCGGCCAAGATGGTGGGGTAACTCCAAGATATGTGAAGAAGTTAATTTGTCTATGAAGAGTGCGAAGTTCCTCAGTAGAAAGCTCGTATACTTCAAACAACTTTAACAAATGAAGCCTCATGAGGGTAGTTCTGTTTCACCCTCCAGTGACTGCTGTCGTGAGACCAAAAGCCAGGCCTGGCACATTTGTGGCCCCCATTTTAAGAAAGTTGGTGCCACAATCTTATTTGTGGAGACCAGTGATGGCAAGCAGTGAACTACATGTAGTTAAGCTACTAGTTAAAGGGACCATGAAATAATATTCGACAAGCCATTTTCAATTTGTTTCTCTGCACGAAAGCATTCACCCGTGAAATATGAAGTTGAAAATTGTTCAAATAGCGAAAATATTCCATAACCACGGCCGTGAACTGTGGCTGCTATGACCCGCCTGCGAGACGAACTGACCGTGACGTCAAACAGAGGGGACGTCGCCGATTGGCGGACGGTCTTTTGCGAGCAAATTGCAAAATTTGCAAGCAAGCTCGTAAACTTTGCCATGAAATATATTTTAATTTGACCTGAAGCTAAGATCGTACCTAATCGTTGACACAGAAGCCTACCGGAAGTGTAATGTAGCCGTTGTGTTTCCTCTCCGAGTTTCTTCGTAAAAAAATCTTTCTGTTGGTGGCCTTTTGGGAGCTACTGCGTATGGAACGATTCCTAGCTGCTGTGTGCGTCACATAATCTCTTGCACCATAGCTGACAATTTGCGTTTCGCTATATTTCTACAGATTTCAACGGCAGATATACGACAGCGTGGTCCCGCAGGGCGTATGCACTCCCAGTCGTCCACAATTGGCTGAGAGGACTGGATGTTGATGACGTAAGCCCGCTTCAAAGAGATGTATCCGGCGGTCAAGCCCCGCTAATTTTGCGTGGTAACTGCTCCCCTGGTACGCTGAGTACGGTTAAAAGTCGATGCGTGTATGATAGTGAGGGATCGTGAGAACAGTTTCTGGCAGAGTGCTCTGAATTCGCAAAAAGAATTCCATGGACCCTATAAACTACTGCATAGTAGTTAAAAAGTAGCTGGAAACTATCTCTGGGAATGTAATTATAACTAGTAGTTAAACTACATTTTTCTGTAGTTAACTGCAGTAGTTAGGTTAATGCAGGCTACAGCTACTTAGCATTTTAGGACTTTGTCTCCAATCTGTTTCGCAGCTCTCCCCACGATTGTAAAAAAGTAAACATGATACAAGGCGTGCTGGCATAATTTTTGTCTTAGACACACATGCACGTGTTTTATGTCCAACAGGGTACACGGCAAATCGGAACAAGCATGAGTCCCCTTTCCTCTCAGCGGTGTCACCTGGTATAGTGTTCAGGCAACAGGCATGTGTCGATGATGCTCGCTGACGAAGGACAGAAGAGACGAAGACAGGCGCTAACGCGACTTTGAAATGTCCCGTTGTACTAGAAATCTATTTTAGCAAGGTGGACGTTTGGGCTTGTTGGTACACCATAACTAGACTACACAGATTTCTGATAGATATAAACCGGCTTTCGTTGTTTGGCAATGTTGGAACGCTCTCTTGTGGTGCGCGCTAAGCGCGTTGACAGTGTGCACACCTTCTTTTTTTAGCTGGAGAAAAAGTCTAAGTGAGCCGTACGTCGCTGGAAAGAATTGTGATTGCTGATTCTCGACACGCTGTACAAATTTCCAATTTACACCGCGGGTCTAAAGTCAATAAACAGAAACTTGCAACATAATCATATGAGGCAATAAGAATGTCTCGATAACTAAAAAAAACAACAGGTGGCTGAAACACAGGGTCTCTGAAACTTAACCAGCAGATCTGCTTCGCGTAGTGCTAGTCGGTGTACTTTATGCTGGACATCGCGCACGAAATGCAAAAGTAGTTAAAAATGTAGTTAAAAATGTAGTTAAACTACATCCCAGTAGTTACAACGTACAAAGTTTTTAATTTCCACAATTTATCCGCAGAGAAACAGACCAAGTGGCAGTATCGATAAAAAAATTTGGTGCATAATGCGTCGTCTAACATGTACTTTAGCTTCCTGACAGTATTTTTATCTGTTTTACCTCCGTTATAAACTCAAAAGTTTATCTTGGTGAACCCTGTAGTTTTAACTATTGGGGCTATGATGTAGTTACACTAGTAGTTAAACTAAAAAAAGAAAAAAGTTGTTACTCTCCATCTCTGGTGGAGACAATATACCACTGATTTTTGCTTCAGGGCACAAGCTACTGCACTCAGCATGTGATTTTCCACAAAGTAGCCAGGGTGAGCAACTTCGTGCTACAGCAGTTTACACAGGTAAGACTTCTCAGAAAACAATAATCATAGCGTTATTCTGATGTGCTTTTGTAAGCAGCCACTAAACCCACACCCACTCCCTTTTGCAAAGCACAGAGAAGCAAGGTGCAAACCTATGTGCATTTCCTAGACAATTTGGTTGGCAGACTAGCAACACATTTAAAAAATGCAAAACCTGCAAATATTGGGAACGCAAATATAATACCCTCATTCTCATGGCAACTGCTTAAAAAGGCAGCATTGGACTTTTGTTTTTAGCTATTTGCTCCTGCAAGCAAACTGGAGCCAGTCCTAGCACATCCTTCATGAAAGCAAGCTACAACTGTATTCAACATTGAAGAATATGGGAAAGTAGACAAAATTTCTCCCTTAGTACTGTGTGTGTGTAACTCCTCCCCAGTCAATCTATCTCTATAAATTCAGTATATACTCAAATGTAGGTATCTATCTGGTAAACACCACCTTCTCATGCAGGTCAACCCTAGTGGTGAAACAAAGTTCAATAGAGCATCAACTATAACAAATGGCACAGCAAAAGTGCATTAAACAAAAGAAAATGCATTGGTGCACCTATACTTTCTACCTTGCCACCTTTCTATCTACCTATCTCACCTTTTCAGCTACCTTGAGAGAGACAGTGCAATCCCGTTAATTCGAACTGATGATCGGGTCCCGGCAAAGTCATGTGTATTTCAATGGGGGGAAAATGCCCGATAATTCGAACATATGAACGTGCTCAAATATTTATTCGAACGAGATTGCGTGGCTACGGCTGGCCCACTCCAGACTATGCATTGGCTCGGAAGCATGGCGTGCTGCAGGCGTGTCAGAGACACCTTTACTTTAAACTAAAGTTTCCTTGTTAATTAGAAGTCCATTTCTCATAAAAGCAATACTTCTGCCAGAGGAAAGAGGAGCGAGGGAGTGCGCAAGCGCGAAGGCGCGGAATGATGCCGCTTACCCGTCCTCAGCAAAGCAAGCAAGCCTCGCGGTTTTGAGGGGATCAAGACTTCCTGTTGACTACATAGCTAAGAAAAAGGCAGCAATTTGATATTTTCTCGAATTAGGTTGGCGATATTCGCATCCGCCGGGTTCGCGATTGGGTCGGGCTTAACATCACAAACAACGTTTATGGAGTCACAGCTGAAGAAACGAATGCAGGCGTGTATAAGATTATTTTATATTCTGAGCTGTTTTGATGTTTGTCTGTAAATAAATATTCTGGAAAGAAACAGCCTCTTCTATTTCCACCATCGCGTGACCACGTCAAGCCCTCACTCGGAGGGGGTCCCTTTAGTTCAAACTCCGTTTTAGTCGAACAAATCTTCGGTCCCCCTCGAGTTCAAATTAACAGGATTGTACTGTATTGACAAAGATGCGTGAACTGTTCATCAATACAGACTCCTACTGCAACGTTTACCCATGACAAAGAGGACGTCCACAGCAAAGCACTGTGGCAAATCTTATCGGGTGGCTTTACCACATCAATACTCCTGCCTGCGTAGCCCTAAGAACGCAACGACTTTGGGCAACCAACAACATGGTGGTCATTCCGTGCTCTCAGTGCTTACCAGAATTAGCTTGTTGCAACTCCAGTTTGTATCCAAATGAAAGAAGCTTAGGGAGTGACATTCTGATGCAGTACAAGAGATTGAGATAGAATCACAGAGAGTACTTCGCATGCTGCAGCAAAAAAGATTTTCCAGGAGCAATTGAAAAATGCAAGAAGTGCTGAGGCTGCCACACAAAGTCGTAAAGAGGTCACTTCAAAGGGGATGCTGGTGAATTGCAAATAAGGGAAAGCTAACATATTTCCAGAAAATCTTGCAATAGCACCCTGCCACCCAACACATAATATCCTGTACAATACTATCTTTATCTATTTTATTTTTTGTGGAATGTAATCAATCATTTTGTTGCTGCAGGAAAGTTAGGCTCGCATTATACTGCTACAAACAGTACAAGACATGAAAGAACTGATGTTTTTCAGTGACTTTCATCTTTCATAGTACAAGACAGTCTTTTTACACTGCCTAGAATTGATGACGACACTCATGTCTAACAAATAAGAGACATGAAAAAAAAAAAAGGCACAGTTGCCTTTATTCAATGTGCAACGACTTATTGGAACGTGATGACCCATTTACCCATTATTACCACAGCTTGCTATTAGGTTGACATCTGATTAGTGTCCCAACATCAGTTTGATCGCGAGTTGGGAAAGAAAGCTGATTGACATACACTCAAGTAAGCGCAATGTACATCTACAAAAGCCTCTAAGAAAGCCACTTACCCACAGCATCTGTATCCCTTCCTTCAGCAATAAGATCCTATGAAAATAAAACACCATAAGCATCATAGCTTACAGCCCATAAAACTACTCAGCTCACCCCAAGACACGACGCCAGGGGATCGTCACTGCTAAAAAGCTAGAAAAGAAAGAACAAAAACATCACAGAAACAGATCAAGCATACAAGTTCTACAAGATAAAACACGCAGTGAGAATAGAAAATCGAAGAATGAAGGAATACAATTCCTTTTCCAGGCAGACAAGTGGTCTTAAGACATGAGTGTGTGGCAGAAGCCCGTTCCAATTCAGCAAAAACTACCTTTAGGTCGTTTGAAAGAAGCCCCCTCCAGTCGGGACATACCCCCATCAGTGTTGAGGAGTCTAGGTTAAGTCCACCAGACATCAATTGGTCTTGAAGCCAGTCCAGCTCCGTGTCAATGCCTTCAACGTGCTCCGAGAAGACCCTGAAATGTAACAGACTATTTTAAGCCTTACAGACATTTTAGTCACACTATAACACGTTTCTGAAAGACAAAAATAGAAAGTAAAACTCAGAATAGCATTCAATGTACAAACTGGAAAAGGACTCAGCTTCATGAAGTCACTGAATTTTCTGTGGCTGTGTACACAAACAGTGGTACTCGCCTTGCATTAGCTGTAGAACTCTTGTCCTGTAGTGCCACTTGCATTCCAGTGTCCTGCACATGTGGCACAGCTGTGCTTGAAGTTGAAGTAGTAGCTGCAGGGTCCTTGGTATCCTGATGTGTTTGACTGCACCCTTGAGGTGTTCCTGTGTCCGGGTCAGCCTGTCCAACTATTAGTGGGATGTTTTCCAACATCACACAGCTGCTCAGGAGATCATTGGAAGGAGTCACTGCTTCAATCCTGTCTCCAAGCGATGGTGGTGGCACAGTTGGGTTTGTCCGAGAGACCTGGCAAAACATTACAGAACCAATAATAATTATAAATCCACTCTGAACAGGAATACTTACCCCAGGAGAGAATCATCATCTAATGCACAAATTTACTTTAATTTCTTTGTATAACAAGCAGAACTCAGTGTGCCATTAGCAGGATAAAGGGAAAGTTCGCTCCTCAGGGTTCGAACCTCCTGCGTTGTCACACTGACGTCATACATACATCTCTCAACGTGGGAATTTCTAACTGTGTGGATTACAATGCTCATAATACCAAGTTGGCAAAAAGTGAAGCAGGGATTCGGTAGATTGGAAAATTAACTATCCGTGGAAATGGAAATTTGGAAATTAAAAAAAAAAAAAAAAGAAAGCTATTGTACCTGAGTGCCATCAGAGGTGATGCATGGCGACTTTCCTGTAGTACTTGCATCAATATTTGCAGAACTTCCACTCCTTCCAGAACTCACCTCCACTTCATTTGTGCTCTCTGGGAGAATATAGATGCCACTGCAAATTAACCAAGTTTGAAATAAGCAATACATTATGACAGTGTCCCTGCACATGAGAAGAGGTGAACAGAAAAGAGCCCACGTGACAGGCTGTATGAGAGGGCATCTTGTCAAACATGTGGTTGTTGTTTGGGCATTTCACTTTTTTGGCTTTGTCATCCATTTCTCCCTGATGCCAAGACCATGTGGGAATGCATATAGCCAACCTGAAACTTGTATCCCAACATCTTGCTAGCTCCCGTCTATCACCCAAGGAAACAAACAGCTTGCAGCACTGTAACATCTCAGCATTGCATGACATGGACTAGTTTTTTTATTGATCTTGATGACAGTGGTCTATAGCACATAGCCCTCTGGAATGGGGTTTGCCTTTCCTGCACTAATGCTGCGCTTCGTTTCTGTTAATTTGCATGGCAAAATCTGGTGATGGATATCTCAGAGTGGAGATATATCAGATGGATATCTCAGAGCAGGGACTGCCTCCAATTCTGCGATCTTACATTTCACCAAAAACATCTAAATAAAAGGTTAATTAACGAATTTTAGGCAATCAGTCATACAGTAGTTCAACGGTGGCACTATAGGGGGGTTAGGGGTGCAGTCCGCACCAGGTGACGTGACGGAAGGGGGTGACGCGCTGCACCAGTTCTGCTTCCTCTCTTCCTCTGTGGCGCGATGACGACAAAAACAACATGAGGAGCGCCTTCTGCGAACACAATTTTTTTTCTTTCTGTACGTGGTATGATACTGTTAACTATCCTGTATTACCTGGCATGGAAAGGGATCCGTTACTAGGGTGGGGGGCAAAGAGCTCCCATACCAGGTGACGTATACCCTAGTGACACCACTGCAGTAGTTACATACTTTTTGTACAAAATATCAGTCTGGCCATCTAACAAACCTGCAAAAATAGTGTCCGTAATACTTTCATATCTTTTTTAATAATAAAAGTATGTATTCATTAAAATTTTTAAAATTTTATTCTAGCATTACAAAAAAAGGTGCTGGTTTGTCATGAACATGCTCTCTTTTTTGCAATTTTACCAATGACAGGCAACACTTTTCATGACGTACCTGGGCGAATCTGAAAGAGCTTCCATTAGGCTCAAGGGCTCTATCGGCTCATTTGGATCCAGGGGGCTGGCCACAATGGGTGCAGAGTCCAGATCTAATATGCCTGTTGTTCCCATTACTACTTTTCCTGGAGGGGCAGGAGATAAAGGCAATGGGGAAGCAACACTGACAGACGACGATGCGCCCACGTTACTTCCAGCAGCAGACTCTGGCCTCACGGATGTGTTTCCCGTAACAAGGATGCTTGGGTCTGCAACATCCTCAATTATGTCTGTCACATCATGAATCATGGGACCATCTGACAAGCTTGCTGGCTGGAAACATTGGAAAGACAAAAATGTGAAGCGTACTGTGCACCACTACCTGAATTCCTTCAAATAATAGTGGTTAGGACAATCAAGATGGACAAAGTGGTGATAATGGTGCCTCCACTAATTTGCATTAAGTGCAGCTTACCGAACTGACTTGGTAATCTGTTGTAGTTCCAAACTGAGACTTTTTCAAACGAGGAATCTTGGTGCTGGAACTTTGACTGTCCTGCAGCATGAGGGGTAACTTGCGCTTTACAGTGATGTTGCGATTTCCTTGGACCAGTGTCACCAAAAACTGAATCAACTGCAAAGATGGACATAGATAGCGGTGTTACATTTCGACAAAGTAACGCTGTGGAATTAACGAGCCACAGGCAGAAAGTACGACACACAGATGCGGCAACATATCATCTTACCTTCTCTACAATTTGCTGCTGTTTAATATGCTTTTGACGGAGCATTGCCACCTCACGCCACAATGCTTCATTTTCCTTTTTCATGTCGGAGAGCATTTGGTCCGCATGTTCCTGTCGTCCTTGCATGCTGCCCACATCAGATAGAAGCTCCTTCAACACATCTGCTTTTGCTCGAGAGTCCTCAGCACGCCCAGCTGGTGCCTACTCAGAATTACAAAGATGAGTACAAGACTACCCCGAAGCAATGTTTCTTAATGTCACTTACCTTCCGTTTGATGAACTCAAGCATGCACTCTTGCCCTCTAATGAAAAAATTGTGGAAGAACTCAATGTCATCTCTGTCAGATTTCAGAGCACCCTGGTCAATGCTTGCCACTTTACGGAATCCATCTAAAAGAGACAAATAATAAAGTACACAATGAGCAACAGGCTGCAACATGAAAAGTACCTTGACAGGTAACAAAAAGAGAGAGTGAAACAAACTAGTCTACTTGAATGACTATTACATTCAAAAGATGCAGAACAGTACAACTCACACATGTTCAGCTGACGAATAAAACTGGCCATATTGTTGTGCTTGAAGTAAAGTGGAAGGAGTTCTTTTGCAAACTGGGTTTGGTTATGAATCACAAAGCTTTGGCCATTCTGAAACATATGGCAACTTTTTAAGTTGGAGCATTCTAAAAGACAAGTGAATGCTGCAGCTCAAAGGTGCAGCAAGTATGCACAATTCTATAACTTAATGTGTGAAGTGGGTATGTAAAACCAAAACAGAAACTCTCCAAATACTGTCAATTGTGCCTCCAGGGCCCGCATGAGATTGTGGAACCTAGTGTGAGGCTCCTTTCATATGGTGCAGTGACCAGAACAGACCCCAGACTCCTTGATCCCTCTTGGCACTCGCGATGTCTATCAATTCCTTTGTCTAAGTGATGACAAACAATGTTTTTCAATTTCCCATTTACATGTTCCAGCTGCATGAGGCCTGACACTGTACACAGGGTCAGCGAGAGGGGCCCGCCTGCCCGACAGCTGTTAGCACCGCAGGAGACGTGAGGAGGGTGGCCGGGAAGGACAGGACCCATCCGAAGTCATCCCCGGGGTCTGTAATTTCTCTCGCCGGCACTGATTGTACCATGGTTTTTTTTTTGCCATCATCTTGTCATTACTGGCATGTAAGTCAATTGTCTTTATTGAAGTTCACACCAGCAATAAAACTGTCATCAAAATACAACCAAACCTAGTAAATCCTCTTCATTAATATGACAATTAGCTTATCTGACAATGACTGAGGTTTGTTGCACAAATATGCTACGACAGTAGGTCTCTGTGCAAGAGAGAAAGAAAAGGTTGGAGAAAGCATGTGACAAAGTGTCTGTCCACTCAGAAAGCAGCAATAAGGGGGTATTCGGAGACGGGCCACAACACTATGGCCGAAAAAGATGAAGCGATGTGGTCCTCACGTGCAGTTGTTGTGGTACCTTATTTGAGAGCGATCCAATGAGACCGTTCTACGTGCACGGGGGGAAAGGGAAAATCTGAGTGACTGCGCGAAAGTCTGGTCCACTTCCATAGTGTATAGCTGGCAAACACATGACCACTGGCAATTGAATGAGTGACCTACAAGTGCCTGAAGGATTCGGATGATTCAGCTATAAAAATCGGCCAGTAAAGTGCCCAATGAGACCGTTCTATGTGCACGGGGGGAAAGGGAAAAGCTGAGGGACTGCGCAAAAGTCTGGTCCACTTCCATAGTGTATAGCTGGCAAACACGTGACCACTGGCAATTGAATGAGTGACCTACAAGTGCCTGAAGGATTTGGATGATGATTCAGCTACCAAATCGGCCAGTAAAGTGCCCAGACTGAAAATGTAACTAAACAGACACTTACTGTAGAAGTGGTTTTTTTCGCGCGGAATTATTTTTCGCGTTTTTCGCGCACACCTCCAAAATCGCGAATTTAAGTTCCCGCGAATAACTCTGGCCATATGAGGGCGAAAATCGTTCGGCGTTCGACGCTATACCGCGACTACCTGACCCTTTCTACTCCATGTAGCATAGGCAGTTTAAGCAAGCGCAGAAGATTGTTTTATTCCGTCAGGCAAGATGAAAAGAAATGAAACTTCATCATGCTTTGTTACTCCTATAAACGCTTTGCACTATACATGCAATATACCACTATACCAGGAAGCCAGAACATGCCTTTCCCCGCATTCTCAAAACCAGCTTGAATGATAGTACCACATCTCAACCGAACTGGTCCGTGCCCCGAGTGATAATTAATAAGAACTGCTACAATAAGCTGGCTAACTTGCACACGGCCCTATGGCCTCCTACAGGGCCCCTAAAGGCCATTTGACAGGGCCTTTCGTCCCATCTCTGTGAGGAGAAGAAAGGAATAGACCTAGAATGCCGCAATCCACGTGAACAACGGATCTCTTAGTACGTGCCGAAATATGCCCGAGTATTGACGGCGGCACGATATGCAAGAGCAAAGCACTCCCGGAAACCTGTGTCGCGAATTTAAGTTCACGCGAATCAATCCTCAAAGCAGCTTTGCTCGAAAACGCGAAAATATTTTCCACGCGGAAAAAACCACTTCTACAGTATGAGATTTGAGCAGCAGTGCCTTGTTTTTGTAGTAAGTCATAGCACAACCTTCTGTTACACACAGGGTTTTCTTTGGTGTATATCATGTGCTGTTCGTTAATGTGACAATTCACTTTATGAGCAATATCTGTGGGAACAGTTGTGGTCCTATTAGGAAGGTTCGACTGCACACAAGACATAATTTTTTGTTCAACAGGACCATGACTGTGGTGCAAAGGGTTATGTTTGCTCCTGCAGAACAGGAAAAAATAAACACAGAAATGGTCTGAGGAACCACACTACAAAAGTGACAGGAAAAAAAATGTATACACAAACAAAACCATTAACAATTTCATTACCTGCCATATCCCCTTTTGGTATTTCAAATTTCACATTGCAGTATCTGGCTTGCTTATGTCTGAACAACAGTTTCAATAATCTAGACCTTCTTTTAAGAATCCTGCACAGATAATACTCAGCCACGCCTTTCATTATGAGCATGCCCTATGTGTGGGCATCATCTTTGGCTTTGTTCATCTGCTATGCTTGCATTCTATTCAACCATGAATCAAATAGTGGCTTTGCACTTCTCAATTGTGTAAACAAGAAAAGAAAAACTCAGTGGAAAATGGACAGCATTAGCCAAACTTTAGAAAAATATAGCTGACTTTCAACACCATTATAGAGTATGACTATTTTTCAGTGAAGAATTCACTCTCTTCCTAGTCCATTGATGCCTTCATGTGGTGTGTCAGCAGTGCTTTGCTTGCATAGACACAAGGAAGAGCCCAGGACAACATACATAACTTAACTTACATACATAACATAACAATACTTTAACATAACCAAAAGCAACTCTTAGAGAGCACTGAAATAGTCAAGGACGTGCTTATTCACATATACGAGGGTATGCTGAAAAGTAATGCCCCCTGATTTTTTCTGTTTTATTCTATACATATGTCGGAGTACTAGCTGTCATGCATTCTACTCATTAGACATTCCAGCTTCAGTAGTATACAACATGTTTTTTTTTATTTGTTTCAGATTTTTTATAAAAAAAGCCACGAGAGAACCATGGATACCATTTTTGCAAGTGGGGTATACAGTCATGCAGACATTCTCTCAGAGAGAGTATGTAACTTCTGTATGACTAATCATCTAAAATTCATTTATGAACTCTTTAATTAGGGGCTTCCAGGCGAAAGTAAGGCAGCAGAATGGGAGATAATCCTTGTTAAAAGCACTCTAATTTTAAAACATCTTGAAATCAACATGTGCGTCCAAATATCCATTGCTCAATTTCATGATCCAAATGTGATGAAACCATGCGCATCAGGAATACAGGCAGGACAGCACTCATTTCACATCAGAGGGCTACATGCTTTGGAGCAATGGAGATGGTTGGAGCAGGTGCTGATGGCCAGATCAATCCCTTTGTGGCCCAGAAGGTCATGAGCTCTTGGGATGCACAGTTTTGGTTCATTTGCATAGCAAAATTTGGCGATGGACATTTCGAAGCACGTGCTCGTTCCAGTATTTTTACAAGATAGAATGGCTTTCGACAAGGATTGTTTTACTCTCACTTTCGCCCAAAAACCATTAAAGTCATTAAAGAGTTAATGACCATTAGGTAACTAATCCTCTAGTAGTAACAAGCTCTCTTCGAGAAGGTGTATGCCTGGCAGTATAACTCAACTGCAAAAACGGTAAATATGCTGCTCTCACAGCTTCTTTTATGAACAATCTGTAACAAATCGAAAAAGAAAACACCTCATAGAGGGTATTTCAGTAACTATGTACAAAACTTTTAATGCGAAGAGCACGCTATGGAAAAATATGGGATCAAGGACATTTACCTGTAGGGAACTTTTGCCCCCAATTCAACATAACGTTTTCTTTGCCAGAAACAGAAAGCGCATGTCTGATTTACCCCACTCTATTACAAAGGCAGATTTCAGAGATCAATCCAGAGAATGGAATTTATTTCAATTAAAATGTGGTAAAATTATGTGCAGTATGTGGCAAAAATGCCCTACAGATAACTGTTGTTGGTCGCATATTTTTCCGCAGCGTTATTGTCACAGTCCTCGAACAAAGGCAGCACCCCACACGAGTATATTGCAGTTCTGTTTCCCCGGTTGCTTAAAAAAACATCTGTCCGGCACAGCAACACGGGCAAGAAACTGCGCGAATGGCCTGCGCTCTGTTAGCAGCCATTCGCACACGTGTGGTTCCAAGAATTATTCCCCTACGGTGTCTGGTCCACACTTCGGGCCTCTGTAACTGGACACGCAGTGTTACACGGGAATGTTGTGCGCTTCCTTAGTGTTTGACACTGACGACAGATTTATGGAGGGGGGGTTCTAGTCCCGAAGCGGGACAGAATAATGAACTGTAAGCAGTTGGTATCGGGCTAGCTCACGAAGAAGTCGCACACTTTCACGTGGCGTATCGGGCGTCTCGATGTTGTGCCACCAGTATTGGGCTGGTGTATTCTTCAATCAATCTGTGCAATAGTGTTCTCTGCTTCAAGCTCCATCTGCATCCTCCTCAAGTACAACCAGACTTTTCTTCGGGATCATCTTCTCCACTGCGCATCTCGTCTCTACGAGGGACCTCACTCACCGGCTATTGGACAGTCCTTGACCGCAAGTTTGCTTTGTTCTTATTCTTTGTATGTTGACCTTCTGTAATGCGTAACTGTAACTGTCAGGCAAACTTCTCTCTCGTGTTCAACTAGTGGTTCAAGTAACTGTATAGCTGATTGTTTCTTTGTTAATTGCTTATAAATGTGTGTGTTTCCAAAAACGATTGTGTGACTTGGTCTGCGCATTGGTCGGTGACAACACAGCTCTTCCCCAGTTACGTCGTCGCGTTGGGAAATCCCTGGCTCATCAAACCACGTGACAGTTATTCCTATTCAATTTTTTTGACAGGTTACTGAAACACAGTGATGGGCAGTAACTACTTTTTGTAGTTTAACTACAACTACTAACTACCCCTTAAAATTGTAGTTTAACTACTAGTGTAACTACATCATAGCCCCAATAGTTAAAACTACTTTGTAACTAGTGGGACGTAGTTTAACTACATTTTTAACTACCTTGGTGATTTGTGCGCGGTGTCCAGCCTAAAGTACACCGACGGTTTAAACAGGACGATGCGCTATACGAGAAGCAGAGCTTCTGGATAGTATTCAGAGCCTCGTGTTTTAGTCATCTATTTTTTTCTTTTTTTGCGTTTAATTATCCAGACATCTTTATTGCCTCATCTGATTATGCTGCATGTTTCTGTTCATTAACTTTGGACCCGAGGTGTAAATTAGAAATTTGTAGAGCGTTTAGAGAATCGGCAATCGCAACTCTTTCTAGCAACGTACGGCTCATGTAGACCTTTTCTCCAGCTAAAAAAGAAAGTGCGCATGCCGTCAACGCGCTGAGCGTGCACCACAAGAAAGCGCTCCAGCCAAAGAACAAAAGCCGGGTTATCTATCGGAAATCTGTGTAGACTACTTATGGAGTACCAACAAGCCCAAACGTCCACTTTTCTAAAATACATTTCGAGTACAATGGGACATTTCAAAGTCGCGTTAGCGCCTGACTTCGTCTCTTCTGTCCGTCATCGAACATCAAGCATTGTCGGGGCATTGTTGGAAAAAGCCTGTTGCCTGAACACAATACTGGGCGACACCGTTGAGAGGACAGGGGACTCGGGCCCTTTTGAGACTTCCCATCACTGTGGTGAAACATCCTGTATATTGAAAGGGGGAGATAGGACAACCTTGCTTCACTCCCCTGTTAATCTGAACAGGTTCAGTTACTTCGCCTTCCCATGTCACCACCATGTCTGCTTTTGTGTAGATTGCGGTCAGTATTCCACAGATCTGGTAGTGTGCTGCCACTTACAAGGCACGGGTTTCTGCTCTTAGCATGTGAATTTCTTGTACTCAAACCAAATGATATCAGTCGAAGTATACACGGAGGGGAAGATTGGAGGGAACCATAACGTGCCACCCATCTCGAAGCGAAGCGGGATCCCCGGTGTTGATACAATTCGAAGAACCCCTGTCTGACTCCACAGGCCATAACCACAACAAGTGTCGGGTTTAACTCTTGCGTTACAGCGGTCTGGCTGGACGAGGTGGGTGGCTTCGGTGTGTTTATGGTTCGCTCCGGTTTCTTTTCTTTCCGTTTGTGTACAACGTTTTGGATCTCTGTACCACATGACCTTTCTTCTCTCCCTTGTGTCTTATGTAGACCAACTGTTGAGCTCTCGCTCTCTTCTGTCTGAACATGTAACTTAAGGTGAAATACAGGAACGTTTTTTCACCTCTCCACGAGGTTTATCTATCTGACGAGTCAGTTTTCTTAATCATTCCGATGAGGTCAGAATAGGTAGTTTTGCTAGTATCTGGATTCAACCTTTTTGTTCTTTAATATTGCCCATAATTTAGCATGGTCCACCAAACCATACACCTTTTTTTACATCCAGAAATGCTGCATGTACCTTTGTGCCTCACTTTTGTACCATTTGCAGCACCTGAGTTGAATAAAGACATTGTCTTCAGCTCTTCTGTTGCTCTTGAAGCCACTTCACATTTCACTCGACATTTTCCTCCTCTATCCACTAATCTACTCTTGCTCTTATTACATGGGGAAATAATCTGTACAAGACTAGAGTCACTGATATTGGTTTATAGTTGTTCATGTCCTCCTTGGGAACCTTGCCCTTGCAGATAAGACTTGACCCTGGTCTTGGTCCAGCTGTCTGGAATTTGCTTAGCTTCCACAATATTACTGAAACATTTCAGTATCTCTTGCTTCATTCTCTGGCCCATGGATTATACCACACTTGCTGGAATATTGTGAAGCACAGTGCTTGTTTGCATGCTGATATGCATGAGGGCTGCTTCTAGTTCTAGCATAGAGATTTCTTGGAAGTTTTGCTCCTGTATGGTGCATGATGGTCACTTCACAACCTTAATTTCCTGAATTAAACCGACACAGCAGCCATTGCTCAATGTGTTTTAGTACATCCATGACTTCCTCCCCTGTCTCCATGTCCTGTAATGTTGCCTAGTCAGCAGTATTACATATTTCCAGAACTTTTGAGGGTCACGTTTTCAATTCAATATCCACCTGCTTTGTCTTTTGCTTTACAAGTGTTGCTGCTGTGTTTTTTCATTGAAGATATTTTCCCCACAGTTCCTTCGCAACAGATGTTTCTGTGCCGGAAAAGCTTGCTTTTCCGTGTTGGGCACAAGACTCCTTCCCATCCGGGACAGCCTTGGCTACCTCAGAGCCCCACAATTTCTTGTGTTTGCGTCGTCCATGTTCGTAGGTTGCACATTTTCTGGATATGATTTCCTTAATTAGAGACCCTGGGTTCTTGTAGCTACCATTCCTTAGGTCTTCTAAAGTTGTTATTGCTTCTTCCAAATCGAATTTTGCTCTTGTTTGTTTCTCCTGACAGCTGCACCTTATTTCCCAAACCTAGCACATATCCTGTTGCGGTCACTACCTGCACTCCATCTACCCTCAATGTGCATATGTGCAAGGGCTTGGTATAGCTTGTGCAATATAAACCAGTAGTCAATGCAGGTTTTTCATCCTATGGACATCCATGTATATTTGTCTTGACGTTTCTCCTCAAGGTTGGCAATCAATCGGCTGTTGGCCTCAGCAAATTTGCTCAGAGACGCTGCCTTGCGTGCCAGTCCAGGTTCCCTAGGTGTGCACTGAGGTCCCCATTATTAGTATTTCGCCCTCCTATGATAGTGAGCTCAAGTCGTCCTGCACACAATCGAGAACTGCCTGATTCTGGGGAGCAGCACCACAACCACTCCACAAGTACACAAAGGCAATTTTAACCTGTACAGTTTTGATCTTGCCTACCACCCAAACATATTCTCGGCAAATTAGATTCATACTTGAGAGAACATGAGAGAACTGATCCTCAGTCCTCAGTTCTCTCGTGTTCAACAGTTGCCGCTTGCATCAATCCCGTCGTATGATTGTGTGTGTGTATGAGTGAGAAAAATGTAAGAGTGAAAGGGGGATGAGTGAGAGAGTGGTTGATGTGTCCCTTCAGATGGCGCACCCTTGGAAGTCGCTGGGGAGGTGTGTTAGCTTAGCTCAATTGGTAGAGCCCTGAACCGGTAATCCAAAAGATGTGGGTTCGAGTCCTACAGCTGGCTAACCTTTTCAGTGACTTCCATCTTTCATCATAGATTCATACTGTTCAACTGCAATTTTGTTTTGAAGAATGACTCCTATGCCTATATATTTTTGTTTGAAACAATATTGCTCTTGTACTTCCCATCTCATTACTCAAATAGTACATGAATCCTTCTTTTGGTGCATGTGTGTGTCTATCCGAAAAACATAATTCACAACATTTTGTACATAATTTCCAAGTACAAACTTCACAACGAAGAGATATGATAGGTACACTCGAAGGTACTGGACATGAACTCCATACACAATTTGTATGGTCATTTTTGGATGAATACTTCTTGTAAACAGGCAACCAAAATGTGTCCAAGAATGCGTGGGTTTGGGGAACTTGTACTTATATGTGCAAGAAGTGAGCCGACACAGAGGGACTGCATGTCAACAACTAGCGTCAACTGTGAAACAGCAATATCTCAACACCACATACTGTTTGCATGGCCCTAAAATGTGGAACACTGCTAGACTGCGCCACAGTAACATAACGAACTGAAACAGAAGGATTATTCCGCGCGACCCCGACAGCTTTCTATATGCTCTAGACTTTTTGACGCGAAGGGGCATCTGACTAGGATCTCGTAAGAGAACGCTCGAAGTGACCCAAAAAGCGTTATCGTAGCGATCGGGTACATACAAACACAACATCACCAAACATCAAGATGTGACAAAGAAATTTAAATTTTGAAGATTGAACTGACACGATCTCTCAATACTAGACCTAACATCAGTGCGACTGACAGTATGCATAGTATGGTACAACCGTACAATCTGATCTGTCCTTCTACAGAAACACACAACGAGGTTAAGGACGACCCTGTACTACAATAGGCGCACTCATGAGCCCAACCGACACAGTGAACGATTAATTTACAGCATGGTGTACACAATACCAACAAACCAATAAGAGAAAGTCCGCACCTGGCCATGTCAGAATATATCAATAGCTGTATATAATTCTAGCAGCGAAAAAACAGTACTGACAAATAAAACTTCGAAACTAATCCGCATATATCGCGTCAGACCCAATACGACATAACGCTTTTACCGGTATCAACATAAAGCACAATGACAACAGTGCATGAAGTGGCCTACGATTAAACTAGTCTTGAAACTCGCTGTTAATATCTGACACCCTGTATCTATTGCAGGCAAAGTGTGTAAAAAGCATGGATTATCGCAGAATATTCCCTTAGCCCTAATACAGTGGTTTCAACATACCGGCCTCCAGCATATCAAGTCATTTGTATCCTCATCTTCAACCAGCTTCCACAGCTTTATCAGGAATGCAGGAACGTTACTTGCGCCAATTTCTGTGGTGTGCATGATTATATTATTAACTACTAAATACCAGGCCGCATCTAGTGAAAAATGCAACCATCATCCCCTAAAAGCCTCCATAAAATGTGTTTCCAAACATGGTTGCTAGCAACGGCGCAAAGGTTCGTCAATTTCGCTCTGTGTCGTAATACGCTGTTTCTTCGACTTCCTTGAAAAAGTAAACATGGATCTCAAACAAATTCATAAAGACCACAATTTCTTTTTTTTTTTTCAAATTACATTAGTATAATAATTTGTAAAAAGTCACAAGTGCAGACTGCACAAGGGCCGCAGAGTGCGCCATACACCATACACGTGTTTTGTCGTTGTGATTTGAGTTTGTGGGTTTGTGGAAGTGTGTAGTTCGTTCAGTTTAGATTGGTTATGGCCTCGTTGAGAAAGAATACACCGAAAGGAGTCATTTCACGCTTCACAAAATCTGTAGACAAAAAGAAGGTTAGCATGTTATGTTATACAACAACAAAAGGCTGTTTGTACTCTGTGGTACTACTCGCGACACGGTTGTCTGAAATCGCCTGTCAGTAGTTCTGCAGCCCATATTTCCTTGATTGCCATCGAAAATGTGGTTCCAATGTAGTATTTAAAGGTGGACCATATGCTGCACGTGTTTCTTACTCGACATAAATGATCGTGCAACACCTCAAGATTTGAGATGGGATAAACCACGGGGTGCTGATTTCAGACAACCGTGTGTGCTCTGGTGTGCAGCTGAACGTCGCCCCACACGATAGATTCTGAACCAATCTGTTTGCGAGTGATGGATAATATGATTTGTTTACTATCGACCCTGTCGGCATAGTGTTACACAGCTTACTGGTCGTACAAAGCATAAATCTACTGTGACAGAACTGTGGCATTATTCGTGTAGATCGCATTTGAAGGGATAAATTCATAAAAAATACATTGTTAGTGCCTCATGAAAATTTTATAAATTTAAAATCTTGGAGAATCACCATTCCTGTCCTCAAAACAATATTTCCTTTCCTTCAGATCGCTCATCATTCTCAAGATGAAGAGGACACGGACTCCAGTGTGTATTCAGACTTGGAAGAAAATGATGATGCAGGTTCTTCAAGCGAGGAAGGAGACCCAGAAGGAGGAAGGAGATCCAGTACAAATGTTGCCAGTGCACATTTTGGCAGTAGTGATTCCGCTGATGAGGAAGATGAGCAGTCAGGCGCTGATAGTGAGTCTGATGTAAGTAGGATTACGCTCGCTGTGTTTGGAACGTAGCCAAATAATCAATAGTACATGTTACTAATAGAGTTCATATTAATGTAGATAATATAGTCCAGTCCTGTTGAAGACGATGCCGTGATTGAAACGTTGATCCCTAATTTTAAGTATACAGTTACTTGTAAGCTTCCCCTAGTTTATATTCTCTTATTATTTAAATGTAATAAGCATTCCCTTAGTGCACTCCTTTATGGCTTCAGAGTCTCTTCATTACTTCTAGCATATGGTAGAAAACACCTTTGCTTCTACTTTACTTGGGAAGAAAAGTAGAAGAAAAAGAATGTTGTTCTTATTTGTTTCTCCTGACAGCTGCAGCTTACTTCCCCCCCCAAAAAAAAGAAAAGTAGCCAAAGCTCTTTGACTGCACGTAGAACATGCGCACTGCTGATGATGGCCCATTAAGGCCGAAACAGCTGTCCAGTGCTGGTGTGGCGACGTTTGGGACTTATAAACATATGTTCTGCATGCAGCCAAAGAGCTTTGGCTACTTTTCCTTAAATACTTCACTGGCTTTGCACTGGGCTTTCATTTGTGAGTCTCTCACCTTGACGGGAGGACATCACGTTCCATGTGACCTTCTGACACCTCCCACTCAAACGTTGCCCACCTGCACACTGCTGATGATGGCCCATTAAGGCCGAAACAGCTGTCCAGTGCTGGTGTGGCAACGTATGGGACTTATAAACATATAATATATATATATATAATTCTGTAGAAGTTTCAGATTCAAATTGTGCTGCGAAATGCACATGTCATTTTGAGCAGCACGGCAAGTATAGTGCCGTGGAAGTCTGCATTGGTTTGCCTTGCTAAAGGCAAGCACTGAAGTATCAGGAAGACTAACAAAGTTAAAGGAGCTGTGAAGCTCCGCTTAAATTTTTCGTTTTTGGCTGTGGCATATTGTGCAACAATGAATAATGTGCTCTTGAATGATATTCGCTCACCTGTAGTGTGCACAAGGTATTTGATGTGCACGCCATCTAGAAACTCCTCCAGAGAGCTGGAGTGGTGCTGATGTCGCTCCAGGACTCAGAGAGTCCCCCAAAAGTAGTGCCATGCCCTGTTCGTAGCAGATTAATTTGATGGGAGAAATGGGACCTTGTGGCTGCTCCCCACTATGATGCTGTGCCTCACAGACTGAGATTATGTCAGGCCATGAGACTGGGCTGAGACTCCAAGGTCGCATCACATCGCACTGCTGCTTTTGCAGAGTGATTTTGTATATTTAGTTGCGCAGTGACGGGACTCCATACTGCGAAAATAATGCGCATGGTGTCTCCTGATGGACTGTATAATGAATGAAGCAGGGTTTTGAGAAATGCTAAACATCACATCCTTGCTCCTTTAAAGGTTTAGTGATAAATACATCGTTCTCATCTGAAAATGAAACAGAAAGATTGCCTTCACAGCAGTTACGGCTTGATAGTGATGGCAATACAATTTCCACATCCCTTGTTGCGCTTTTATATTGCATTGATTGCAACTCCAACATTGTCTCACTTCAGCATTCTGGATCTAACTAAAGCATACTAGATAGCCCAAGCATACCAGGGGTGTACCTCCATGAACTCCAACTCCACGGGCTGAACTTGAACATCTATTACAGTCCAATTTGAAAAAAAAAAAAGACAAAGCGAAAGCTCTGTACCTTGCAGTTAAACTAATATGATAGCCTTGTTCCCTGGCATTGTGTTGGGATGTTGTTCTCTTATTAATATGTGTGCCTGACACTGTCATTTAGGAGGAAACGAAAAATATCACATTTTTGGGAGGTGAAGACTTGAAAACCAAGGAGGATATAGAGAAGTTGCCTCCTAATGTGCCCACAAAGAGATCTGCGAGGGAACACAAAAAAGGAGTTGATAGTACAAAGGGCAGTACAGAGGAAACGCCAGTGGCTCAAGTTGACGAGTATGCCTTCGATTCATCAGACGAAGAGGTGAGATATTTTTTGTCTGTGAAAATTTGCAGTGAGAAAAGTGACAGGGTATGTCATTTTTATTTTGAAACTTGTAGAAGTTACAGCTATTCCATGTAGTTGAAGATTTTAATATTTCTTCTCAAACTTTATTACAGGGGTCGCAAATACATCTTGTGTAATCTCTTTCTACAGGGTGTCCCAGAAAACGTGTCATTGAATTATAATAAAAAAAACTACACCACCTAGAGTCATGGGGTCAACGGTATTTGTTCTTACTGGGTTTTTGCCACCTCCTCATGTGAATGTCGTGTAACGTAAGTTTAATTATGTAAATTTTTGCGAACTTAAGTCGGAAATTTGCCTAGTAAAGGTCACTTTTTACCCCACCAATGTGAAGAGCGTGTCTAATTTACTCAAATTAATCATAATTGACAGGGATATTCAGGAGCTATCCCATCGGAAAAAATAGCCGAACATCATGCTCTACGGAGGTCACACAGAATAGCGCACAATGAATTTTTCAGCGCAATCTGTGTCAGTCCGACGAAAGGAGGTTGGAAACCCAGCCCACCCCGGCATCGCAGAAAGAGATAACGCAGGCATGGCTTATCACGTCTGACTTTCGCTGGGATAATGCTTTCCCTCTCCCAATTTTAGGAACTGTTACTTTTTCTACTATCACTCTGTGGGCTGGCTCCGGAACCTCCTTTCGTCGGACTGCGAGCGATTGCGCTCAGAAAGACATCGCGCGTTATGGTCCCGTGCTCCGAAAAGCATGATATTCGGCTATTTTTTTCCGATGGGATAGCTCGTGAATATCACTGTCAATTATCATGAATTTGAGTGAATTCGGCACGCTCTTCATATTGGTGGGGTAAAAAAGTGACCTTCCCCTGGCAAATTTCTGAGTTCAGTTCGCAAATATTTGCATAATTAAATTTGGGGTACATGACATTAACTTTACAAGGTGGCAAAAACCTAATAAGAACAAATGCCGTTGACTGCATGATTCTAGGTGGCGTAGTTTTTTTTATTATAATTCAATGACACGTTTTCTGGGACACCCTGTATATGTCAGGTGCAGAGTTGTGACTGCCGCTTTATGCATACTGATCTTTCTGTGGGAGCTGTAAAAATTAATGGAGAGGTCCCCAAAACAGCCTTGTTGTGATGTTTTTTTTTTTTTTTTTCTTTCTTTTTCTTTTTACCTTACTTGCCCATGCATGCCCATGCTCTGGTCTTTTAGTCCAGTTGCACTGATGACTATTTACTTTATGAAAGGTTTTACACATCCCCCACTATGATTGAGGAACGAAATTTGTCCCTCCATTTGGGAGGGACACCCATTGAAAGGCCTTTGAAAGCACCAATATGCATGGCAAAAGAAAGAAAACAGAAAATATCGTGTTAACTAAATTTACTGTGTCATTTTTAGTACAAAGCTGTAAAAGTTGCAGAAATGAATCAGAGTTTTGTTTTGAATATTGGTGTATTATTACATACTGCCTTGTCTCCATAGATTGAGAAGTTACCCGTCAAAAAGAACTCGTTACAAGTTAAGTTGCCGTGTGAAAAATGTAACTAAGTTAATAACGAAGTTCTTCAGCCTGAAATGTAACTCACAGTTACGGAGTTACTTAAAAAAAAAGAACGAGTTACTTCCAAGTTACTTCGGACACAAAATAGTATTGCGCAGGTGCAGCGCCCGTGAGCAGTTGAGTTAGACCTTGAGTTGCCTGCGGAGGAGTGTAACACGCTTAGATCATTTTCGTTTATGTCCAACAATAGACCTCTCCCTGTTTGTAAACAGATGACGTCATAGTGTTCGACATCCCCACATATTTGATAGAGTTGAACTAGAGTCACTAAGTTGAAGTACGCTCGAAGCTAGAAGTGAACAAGGTCGCGCCCGAAAGCCACGTTCTTGAGGGGATTATGATGGTCCCTGAAAGCGAGGCACCTTCGGTCCTACTTTTCTTTCAGTCGGAGGCAGCGAACAAGTGCCTGTTCGTGGAACCCAGCCCTCTCATTCCGATTTGTTTCGCTTTTAGTCTATCTACCAACGTTGTGATGACGTTTGTCTGGTTGAGGTGTATTCAAATGCTTTGTATCTTACTTCCTGTAGGCGCACAGTGGTTCAGTTTCATTTCAATGGCAGCGGTTCTCCTGGGTAACATACTGTCATTGATTGAATATCACGTTTTATGGCAAAAAATCATGAAGGAACTGGAGAGAAAGCAAGAAAATATGTGGACGTGAGTGAAAAGCGAATTAAAAGTAACTTGGAACTTAACTTAACTTACTTTGGCAAAGTTACCTGAAAAAGTAACGAGTCCTCTGAAAGTTACCACGGCGCAAAAGGACTGAGTTAAGGTACAAGTTACCAAACAAAGGAACTTAGTTACAGTAACGAGTTACCTCGAACTCTGCTTGTCTCGCATTACTCTTTGCCTTCTATTCAACCTTAACTGACATTATTTGTGCTGTCGATTTCTCGTGTTTGACTATTAGGTTAGAAGTTCTGATCTGCAATTTGCGCAACCCTTATATGGTACTATTCTAGCTTTGAGCTGTACTGATGGGAGCCATTTGGATGCCCCAAGCCAAATTCATGCAGTGAAAATACAGTCGTTGGTAAGCTTAGAGAAAAGTGCTCTCGCTCGTGCTGTAACACAGGGAGCGCTTCGGTGGTTTCAACGTTTCAACGAAACAGTGTTTACCAGTATAGCCTGAAATCTGTTCACAGGAACTTCAGGGTTTGCATTGCCAGCTGTTATGCATCATGCTTGTTCGTTAGACTCTGTAGTTTGAGAGGTTTTGCCCCAAAATATTTGCCAACCATAAGTGGGCCAAGACTTGGACCATTCAAGCCTTACTCTTTTTGCTACTTCCGTACGACCAGGGTCCTCAGCAGAGCTTGGATTATTGGGACATTTGCTGAATATTTTCTGATTTTGTGATCTTTCAAAAGTTAGTCCAGCTGTGAAATTTTTCCTGTTCTTTTGCTTCCCGAAAGTTGACGGACACTTGCCTCTCCTGCTGCCTCTGGCTAGCTTGCCCTCATAAGCTTGTACAAACTGCAATAGGTATCAAATACATTGCATTCCTCAAAGGTAATTTTTGTGGGTACCATAGCTGCTAGTGTGTCACTCTGAGAAAGGAATGTGCCGGAGCGTGTTCCGTAAACTTTTGTCCAGCACTGTACGATGCATGCTACTCCAAAGGGTGCATTTCTTTTCATCACTGTCAATTTAAATTGTGTCCTGTTCTACCCTGTGTTTCCTCTTAGGACATTAGGAACACCATAGGCAACATTCCGGTGGAGTGGTATGAAAATTATCCTCATATCGGATATGACCTCGATGGAAAACGAATTTTGAAGCCACCCAAGGGGGATGAGCTAGACGAATTCCTGAAGAAGATGGATGATGCAAACTATTGGTGAGAATATACATACCTACTGCAAACCTGATGACCATAGTGTGCCAGTCATGCAGTTATTTTTTGTTGGTTACACAATTTGAAATGAACTGTAAGAAAAACAAGCAACTGCATACCTTAGAACATTTTTATCCAATTTGATGCAGGCGTACAGTCAAGGACAAATCTACAGGCCAGCAAGTTGTCTTGACAGATGAGGATGTGGATTTAATTCAGAGGCTTCAACATGGCCGCTTCCCTAACCCCAAAATTGATGTGTATGAGGTATTGACGTTGCTACTCTTTCTCTCTTAATTACCACAAGCTGTTTGAAAAGTTTATTGACACAATATAGTTCTGTGTAAATATAAATAATCAAATGTTTACATTTATTTTAGAAATTTGAGGATATATATTCCCATGAGAAGATGATACATCCCGTCACAAACCAACCTGAACACAAGAGGAGTTTTATTCCTTCAAAGATCGAGAGCCAGATGGTGAGTACAAACGGCTTGTTCATGTATGGACACAACATCTAGCATCCTGCTGCAAATGTTTTTCTCATCTGCATTTTAGCACATGAGATGCACCTGGCTGTTGTTGTTTTTTCTTTTTGCAAGTAAAAATATGTAATTCATTACATATCTATCAGAAGTTCAAAGATTGTCACTTTAATAATTGTGGTTAGTCTGGAAACTTTTGTTACGTTCTGTATGTTGTTTCAACTCCTTGTGTTCAGAGTTCAATTGAGTGTTGAAAGACCCAAAATGGTGGATGTCTTATCTCAAGATTGAAATTTGCTACCGAACCTAATTCATGTAATGGTTCAAAAGATCAGTTTGTATCAAGGAGTCAAAACATTGACTGTTGCCTTAAAACATGACTTTGTCAATCTTACATTTACATCTCAGCACCAGTATGTTGTTCCTAATTTTTGTTACTGTTTGCCTATAGGTATCTCGAATGGTTCATGCCATCAAAATGGGTTGGATCAAGCCTCGAGCAGAGAAGGTTAAGGCTTCCAGGTTTACACTGCTCTGGGATAAAGAGGAGGAAGTAAGATCGTGGGTTTTCACTGTGTACTTATGATTTGTTTTCTATATATCTTTGCACAACTCATATGGGGAATTGCCTTTATGAGCTAGCTTTCTCTGAGCATAATGTTTCGTCTTGAATTTAATTCACAGGAGACACCAGATGCAAGAATACAGAGGTACATACCAGCCCCAAAGATGAAGCTTCCAGGTCACGAAGAATCTTACAATCCACCACCTGAGTATCTCTTTACCAAGGAGGAGGTCAGAGATAGTCATGCTTATACTGCTACTTGCTATATGCTGTACTATAGTATACTACTATCATATGCTATACTTATGCTGTCAAGTTTTATAGCTCCAAGCACTTATGCTTAGCATTAGGTTCAAGCTTCACGCTTTAGTTGAATGTGTCACACTTATTAAGGTCACAGTCATTTAATTATTATATGCTTCTAGTGAAGCACAGCAGTAGGAAGATGCCGCTTTTCAAATACCTGCATTGCAACGTGTCTAAGTATAAAATTGCAGTAAAAGTGCATACCAAAATGGAAAAACTGTATAATAATTATATCAACAGGGAATGATTTTCCCCACCTTTTTTAGTGGTAATGAGTAGCTCTTGCCTGTCTACGTTACGTGTACAAACTTCTCTAGGAAGAGAAATGGCGAGAGCAAGAGCCAGAGGAACGAAAGCTCAATTTCATTCCTCGCAAGTTCTCCAGCCTGCGTGAAGTTTGCTCTTATCAAGAGTTTATCAGAGAAAGATTTGAAAGGTGTCTTGATCTCTATCTCTGTCCCCGCCAGAGGAAAATGAGAGTGAGTATAATTTAAGTATATTGGTATCTTTCCTTGTGCCTTTGAGAAGCGTAACTGTATGCTTACACGCATTTCCTATAGGTGCAAGTTAATGCTGAAGACCTCATCCCAAAGTTGCCAAAGCCAAAGGACCTGCAACCATTCCCAAGCCTTCAGTACATTGTAAGAGCCTTTCAAATATCCTTTAGCAAGAAGCATTATTCATACTTAGAGCCTGAAGTTTTTGGGAAATTTTTTTTCCAAATTCGGGGGGTAAAACTCTGGGAAATAAACATGTGCTCCAACTTTATTTGAATTTGGGTGGAAAAACTTCTAGTATGCTAAATTTGGGGAGAAATCTGGCTCTATTACTCTAGCAAACTGTACTGGTTTGGTACAGACATGGTTTGGTATGTAATTGTGTTTGCTGCCAAACAAGCTAGTGTGAATTGCTACAGACGTTTCAGTGATGGCAATTTGCTGGGTAAAAATCGGGTTTCACCCTGAAGAGGCAACCTTCAATTCGGGGAAGAATTCGGTTAAACCCTAAAACTTCAGGCTATTCATACTGCCTGCAAGACAAGAACGTTTTGTGTCATTAAGGATGCAAAGTAACGCTGCATTCATGAGCAGACATCTTGAGAACCCAAGATTTTCAGTCAGGCTGCCCACCTCATACAATTTCTATGCCCTTGTCACTCGATATTATTTGGTGCCCAGAGCAAAGCAAATTTTTTACACCTGTGCGGAGCCTGTGCCTTTATAAATTTCTTCACTTGTCACTCAACTTTAGGTGTACAAGGGGCACACTGATGTTGTACGCAGCTTAACCATTGAGCCCTCTGGCCAGTTCTTTGCATCGGGTAAGTCTACTTCTGAAAGTACGCTTAGTGTACAGCAGTGTATAGTACACTAGTAACAAGTGCACTTAGTACACTTCATGTAACAATGTGCTTGGTGTAGGAAACAATACCGTACTACTTTTTTATTATGGAGTACCTCCACCACCCTCCCTGTATCTAGTTGATTTTATCTACCATACTTATTCACAGAATCAATGCACCCCAACTGGTGTCATTGTGGACAGCTTTAGGATAACTTCAGCACTTGACAGCATGAAAGCTGACCTCGTACAGAAAGGTCATGATTCAAACGACAATTGGAAATTGGAAAAAAAAGTTCCATTCTTGTTCCAAACGTAATTCATGCACCCCTCTATGGAGCCACGCTTTTTACTATAAAAAAAAGTGTGTTGCTGTTTTTACCCAAAACATAGCGAGGGGGTGCATCAGTTATGTGAGGTAAACTCGAGGTACATTTGAGATATTGTATGAGTCGATGCCACTGTTCACGCATAAGAGTGGAGCGAAATGTCGAACTGGCCAAAAATTTGGTAATGACACATCCATAAAGCATAATCGTCAAAACTACACAGTATCGCAGCGTCATCGGAATTTAGGTAACTGCGACCACACGTGCCCTTACCGAGCGCCAATGTTGCGAGAGCAGAGGCTGCGGGTCAGCTTCAAGGTCGTAGCTCTACCGGAAGAAGCAGACGACAGCGGCTCACATATCCCGAGCCGAGCGCTACCTGTAGCAGAGGCAGCACTCCGCCTTCGGAGTCCTCCTATTGGCGCGCATTTTGGAGGCGGAGCCTCCCTCGCTCTTGGTCAGCAAAGTCAAGGATAGTCTTTAGTCATGTTAAAGCCTCTTAGACCTCATAATGCCACATGCAAGCAGTCTAGTGGTTCCTGCCTCACTTTACCTGCCTCAGCCACCCATTGACACGTCATCACCTTAGGACGGAGCAAAATAGTGTCATCAAAAATGGTGACTACCACCTGACATTAGAAGCATAATCATCGCATAAACATTGCAGCTATCAGATCTCACATGGGGGTTCCCTTATCCACATATTTCTTTTTACTGTACATTGAGAGAGGGTGATCAAGCTGGTTGTTTCAGGCCCAGTTCGAGGGGGGAATCCTGTCCTGGCTTGCGTAGGGAAATGCAGCTCCAGCTGTGTATGCATGCACTTTTGTATCATGCACTAACTACATGGTCATATTTTTGGCAGGAAGTGACGATTGCACTGTACGAATATGGGAAGTGCTCACTGGACGCTGCATGAAGGTTCTGCATTTCAAGGCAGCCGTAAAAAGTGTTGCATGGTGCCCCAACCAAAGTGTGCGCCTCATTGCTGTAGCTGCGTAAGTAAAACAGTATTTCAGATGAAATGGAGAGCCCTTTAGATGACTGTGAATTCTGTTGAGGAAAAGACTGCTTATGAGAGCATGAAATTCAGCATCAGTTCGGAAGACACTGAGCCAGCCAAATAGAAGGCCGTCCTTGATGGACACTCCAAACTTGAGGCTTATACCTCTGTTTCCTATCACTGATATGCTGGAATTTCCTTCTGTCTACTTATGAGGCCAGATGAAGATTTTAACCTAGCAAGTGTTTCTTGTTATTTTAGAAATATCCACCACAAAATTTATCTTGAACCTGCAGTGACCCCCTGCCTAGCTTACAGAGAGCTATTCACTTTTTGCAATAGAAAGTGATGATAAAATCTTCAGCTTCCCTTAACTCATCCATGGAGAGAAATCAAGAAGTGTATCAACACCATTCATTGGTTGCTAGACCTCTTGAAGCTGTGTAACTCTGCAAGTTGTTTGCCATCGTACATCACATGTGGAGAAGTGTGTTCTTTTTTTCCCCCCTCTCTGATATGATCTAACCGAAGGTAGTTACTGCTCTTCACCTCTAATGTTAGAAAACTGTTAAAAAAAAAATCTTACATATATCATTTGAGTAGTCAAAGGTACTCTATTTATATGCATTATTTTGAATATTTTCATACCTCTGCTTGTAATGCTTTGCATTAGGATGTGTGCATCAAAATTAAACTGGAGTGTAAACAGTAGCAATATTTTAGAATATGAAAACAATCCAGAAAAGATCTGTGCTGTGGCCAAAATTAGTTTCGCTTGAATGTCCTGCTTCCGTGAGATATTCAGTTGTGCAAAATTCAATTTGGAGCTCTGCTTTGGTGGTTCTTTATCCCTACAGTGGCAAGAATGTGCACATTGTAAACCCTGGCATTGGTGACAAGCTCATAGTCAGTAACACAGATACATTAATTGGAGCTGTACCGGAGGATTATAACAAAACTGGTGAGCGCACAGTGAGGAGTAGAGTGCTAGGTTGCATGAAGTAAAACAGTGCTGAAACATATACTTTTGTCTTCTTGCATGACAAAGGTCGAAAAGAAGCAGCACAATGGGAACAGGCCAGTGAAGAGGAGCATGGGCAAGGAGTGCGCGTGAACGTTGTCCACAAGAACCCTGTTGAGCAAGTGACTTGGCATGCCAAGGGTGATTACTTTGCAGTTGTAATGCCTGGTTGCAGCAGTGGATCTGTCCTTATCCATCAGCTTTCTTTGTGGCGGTCACAGGTAGGTGTAATTTCTGGCTTGTAGCCTCACTAGCTACCTCGAACACTTGGCCCAACAACTTGAAAATTAAACAGAAAGGACATTGAGGGCAGTGAATGTGTTGTTTTAAAGGAGCATGGAAGGCCCTTTGAACATATATTTTTTTTTTACAACATGATATGAACATACTACCTTCAGAAACTTCTGAAAAACTGTGCGATGCCCTGTACCCCCACTGGGCGCTGCACGGAGCATCATGCTAGAGGTGTATTGAAATCTTTCTCATTGCTTTAGCCTCCATTCAGCAAGGTGAAGGGCGATATATCAAAGGTTCTGTTCCACCCAATTCGACCGTACTTCTTTGTGGCATCACAACGTTTTGTGCGGGTGTATAACCTTCTGGAGCAAGATCTTTCCAAGAAGCTCATCAGCAACTGCAAGTGGCTCTCAAGCATTGCAATTCACCCAAAGGGTATGGTTCAATTCTATTCAGTTCATATATTCTTCGGGAAAAAGGAGAGTCTGATCACAATGCATGTATGTTTTAACGTATCAATTTTAACAATTACGCATGTATTTTTCGATGCCTCTGCATAGAACTGCATGTCTAGTACCTGTCATTCAATAAATATAGGAATACTCTTTTAGGAATTTATACCATAACAAAGCATTTTGTAACCTATACTCCTTGTCAGAAGTTAGGAAGTGGAGCTATCTTTTTGAGCGTATTGTGGCTTGTAGAAACTGGTTTGAAGGAGGTATTGAAATTTTTTTGCAAGGCTCTTATTATATAGCTTTGGAGTATACTGTGTATACCTGCCTTCTGTACCACAATCCACTAGCACAGGACTAGTCTAGTATGCTTCTAAAATGAAGAATAAAAAAAGAGATGAAGGTAGTGAAAAATGATAAGGACTGGGAAAGAGAGAATCTGAATTTCTGAGCACCGATGCACCACGACGGAACAATAATGGTACCAAAAAGTGAGTGTTCATGGAAAAAAATTCCTTGAATACCAGTTCAGTGCATTGCACTTGAGTCTATTTTGTATTCTGCATTTATATGGGGTTGTGATAGCTTGTCAATCCATCTATGTAGGTACCACATGTAGTCACGTAGGAAAATTGCATCTGCAAGCTGCTGGTTTTTTGCAGTCAGTGTTCCCGAGAACAGTCATATGCTTCGGACAACTAATGGAAAAAATCGAGGAATGTCACCGCCTCTGGTTGAGGCGTACCCAAGGAATGTTCTATGCAATGTGGTTAATGAGGTACAGTCTTGAGCACACTGGCATCTAGAGCAACGCCATCAGAGAATTCCTATTGGTTCTCACAAGCATGTGATTGTCCCCAGGCAGCTGGTGCCGGCAAATTCACCGGCGGAGAGCCCTACCGCGATGTCACCAAAAAAGGAGCTTCCCTATTTGCTGTGAACCTTAAATTGCAGGTTCACATTAACGCAAACAATTGTCTTTTACATCCATCCCATGAAGCTGAAGGCAAACTACCAAGCACTTTAAGCAACTGTTCTGTGCCGTACTGTTTCCATTCAGTGGTATTGCTGGATATGTGATTCCTTTCACATTTCTAGACATTGTATTTGTTCCAGAAGTATTGTATGTATTTAATTATACTAACTGTGAAACAATAAATGGCCCTGCAGATGTTGTAATGAAATCTGTGTGTACAGAAAGTGTATCTTGCGATAGGATAAATTATTCTTATTCTGCATTTGTAATATGCTTGCAAAACTTTTTTGCTATTTTGGATAAGTACCTGCAATATGTGTAAGCTTTGCAAAGTGATTTGCATTGTAGACTTAGTTATGCATAGTTTGCAGATTTTCTTTGTGTTTACATTTTTGCACCACTTTTGCTTACAAGGTGACAACGTGATCGCCGGAAGTTACGAGAACAGACTTTCATGGTTTGACATGGACCTTTCAACAAAGCCTTATAAAACTCTGAGATATCACAAGAAGGCTATTAGGCAAGTCACATATCACAAGAAATACCCGTTGTTCGCATCTGCATCTGACGACGGCACTGTTATCATTTGCCATGGAATGGTTTACAGGTAAATGCCACTTTGCAATGCTTTTCCATTCTTTGAATCTTATGTCTGAAGGAGTCCCTGGCTTATCAAATACATTGCCACATTCCATTACAGTGACTTGATGGAGAACCCTTTGATTGTACCAGTAAAAGTGCTTCGTGGCCACACTATAAACAAGGACATGGGTGTCCTGGACTGTGCTTTCCATCCTCATCAACCCTGGATCATCACAGCTGGGGCAGACACAACCTTGAGACTGTATGCATAATGTACATAAAGTTGTTGCAAATATAATGTTGACTAGAGTGATCTTGTTATCATACTATGTTATGCGGTGTTATACGCACTTAGTTACCTGAAGTACGGCCACCTAATCAGAGGCAATTTCTGGAACGATCAGCAACTTTCCAGATATTACACGTGGGGAAGCAAAACGAAATTACTTGCCACAAGTGTGCCGATTCTTCTATATCCGTGCTCACCTCCACTGTAAAAAGCCTTAATTTTTGAAGCGATAGTTTATAGGCCATGTGGCGCTACTTGACAATGCCACCACCACGGGATTGCCAGACTGCGTTTGCAGTACGCTGAAATTGTGTAGCCATCACTAATTATTTCACAAAACATTAAAAGGTTTTCAATAAAAATACAGTAAAATTACTATTATTATTCCTGCCTAATGTGTAGTGTGTTGATCGCTTCTAGTATGCATTTATCTCTGTCAAGCTAACTCACCAGTCTGCCACGTAATGCCCCTGTAGGGGTCTTAGATGTATTCTAATATATCGACAAACAGTCCTCGAGAGCTGCAGAAGAACTGATACCGCATTGTCTCTAAATTTTGAAGGAACTGCATCAGGCAGTGGTCACAAGTCTCAAACAAGTAACTGATGGAGGTGCCCTTGTTCTGATGTCATTGTCTGCTGACAAGGGTATCACTGAGCATCAAGCATGCTCTGATGGTGCACGAAAAATGGCATGTACTGCAGCTATTGGGGGCAGAATTCCTAGAACGTGTGGATACTTTGCAGCTGCAGAGGTTACATGATGCATATTAAAGTAATTGTTGACTTGCACAAACTAGAGGAATGAGTCATGTGAAAAAGACAGGCGGGAATCAAGACAGTATAATGGCTGCAACGCTCCATGTCCGATCATTTGTCAATTGAGTTGTTACTGACCTAACAGGAGTTGCTTGAAGCTACTATAAAGGTGGCTGTTGAAGAACGACCCCAATAAGACATAGTGGACAGCAGTGTATTTGATGTGGCTAGACATCTACACAAGTGCGGCCATCCGGCACAACAGTTGCCAAACAGCTGGACAAAGACAAAGCTGCAAAGACAGCTTGTGCATACTGTCCACCGTGCTGCAGTGCATCGTGACCATTGTTGTGCGCTGCTATAAGCCGACAGTCGGAGAAAGCAGTCACAGACGGCCAACATGATTCTCACGTGACGTATTGGAAGCTCCGTGCCTTGTTTCTTTGTTTTTTTCTTCGCACACAGCTTATACGTGCTTGAGCTGTGCAACTCTAAATCACTCGTCACGGGAGGGGAGTAGCATACATCACGTCCTCCTCTCGTTCTGTGATGCACTCTTTTCACGAGGATAATTTTTCGAAGGTGCGCGGAACAGAGCCCTCGCGCTCGCTCTATAGGTTACCTGCACTCGTCGTTCTTTCGCAGGAACTCATTTTATTCGTTGGAGAACACTCTGCACAGAAATACAAAAAAAATTTGGGGGACCACCTCAGTGCTCCTTTAAGACCTACCCTCAACAACAGTTCTACTGCTACTGTCTATTTCAGGAGTTCTGAAACTCAGGTTCCGTGATGTATTGTGAGGGGTTTCGTGGCGGTTCTTCAGCAATACAGAATGCACATAACCGTAACCATACCGCGCATCTTTGCGTGTGCCACCACAAGCTGGGCTGCGCCAAGAAAGCTTCGTAATGTTACCGGCCAGTCACATCCAACCACTGAAGAGAGTTTGGGATTCGTTAAGAACTGGTGGGAGGAGAATGCTTTTTCCTTTCTCTGTGTCCTGTTACGTGTTGTCTGATACTGGCTACTATCTACTATGCCATGCATGGGCTGATTTCTCTGCTTGTTTCCTGCATAGCAGATTCTGCCTTGTGATAGGAATAGAGAAGACAAGTACAGAACAACCAACATATGAAGATACCCTCAGATATCCCAGATTTAATTGTTACACAAGGAATATCATTATCAGTGGGCTCAGGTCCACCACATCACGTTCAAGAGCATCGAGTTCTGTCAGGTGCTGCACGAAGATGGCAGTGACATGTCTGCTACTTCAAGGCATCAATCGCAAAAAAAGTTCCTCGCTATGCCGGCAAATGGGTAGGGGTTCCTTGAGCTCTCACAAAGTTATGGTCACATATATTTTAAATTTCAAATATTCCCACATTTCAGCATATTTTACCTGCAATATTTCACAGATGTTTGTATGGTAGGTTCAGTTGATCAGTGTTTCGTATTTACAGTGCATAGAAATTCCCACTCTTATGCACAACATGTGTGTATTATGGATTTACTGAGAATGATGTCATCACTGTGCAGCACTTCGCATAAACGCCTTTTGTTGTATGCAGCATTAAATTGTGCAAGCTCTTATTCATTACTTGTGGAGCATTTTTCCTGCAGCTATTTCTATTTTAAAAACCCTACTATTTGCACAGCTTCAGTAAATGTTTTCTAGCATGCACAAAGTATAACCATACAGTGGTACTACAACGGTTACAGCTATAAGCCTCATCATTGAGCGTGGATTTTCATGCAAGTGCATGTATTTCTCCTGACATGGTTTCACATCAGAAGCAAAAAAAAATTTGTTAGAAGGGTTCTATGGCATATTCTGCATGCACATGCACGCTCTGCATATTTTGCCATATTTTCAGATCGCCAGGAGCGAGAGCTTTTTTCTTGTTCTTCATTTAAGGTTTTGCTGGCTTCGGAAGGTTTTGGGTCCCTTTCACAAGAATTTCGGTCAGAATATAATTTTGTTGTGGTGGGATGTGATGTCCAGCCCCCACACTGGCTGCTCCATTACGCGAAATACTACCCACAAATGTTCTAGATCTTTTCTTATAGAGGCACTCAAGGCTTGTGACTTCGTGTGTCGTTGAAGTGTGTTCACTGCACATCTATGGCCAGTGGGCTGTACTTCGCCTTCGCTACTTTCTTTACCGTTACGAAGAGTCGTGGCGTTCACATTTCAGTCTGCACTGCGGTGCATTGCTGAAAGGAAAGCCTTCAGCTGCAGGATTTATATCTGTGGCGCAGGCCTTCTATATTTGTGCTCCTGGGCGAAGGCTCGGTTTTTTCGTGTGATCCCTAATACAATGCTCAATATTAGACACATTGCCTTTTTTTTAATTCAGTGTTAGCACCGCGAAGCAACTGTGGCTATGAGCAGCATACAGACGTGGACAGATGAAGAGAGGACAGCAGGAAGGAGTGGGGGACAGGGGGGTTAGTATGCGTCCTGGGCTGACTTCGGGGGGAACTGTGCCGACACACATTGCCTTCATACCAAGAACAATGAAAAATATTGCCATATATTGTCAAGTATGGAATGACGATTAAGTTTGACAGCAGGAGAGATGCAGTGGAAGCTACTGTTTATGATACAAGAAGGGAAGGAATGCCAAGGGCTCAAAAATGCTTGCGGCCTGGAACCGATTATGACAATCGTGATGATGAGGGTGCTGATTCTGTCTCACAATATTCAGTTTTTACTGCATATTTTGAAGATTTTTGATGCATAGTTGCATGCATATTTCAGAAGTTTTTAGCACATATTTATCTGTGCTCTAATCATCATTAATGCTTAATGAAAGTTGAACAATACGCAATAACAAATCTGACACACACCCTCTATGGACTGTGTAGAAGGGCTTGCTATCTAGGACTGAGGAAGCAGATCTGCTGGACAACAGAATCCTGCAACAAATATAGTGCAAATGTAATATTCTAATGTGGAAGGAACACTTAATCCTCAGGTAAGGAGCTCCTGACCTAAGGGTTTAATTCTATTTTTTTTTGCTGTCCAATAATGAGAACAAGGCACCTAAGTATTCAATTAAAAGAGCAGCCACTTCTGATATGGACTTGTGCCCCTCCCTTTATCAATTATTTTCGATGGACAATGAACACAATATCTACAACAGGTTTCCAATGGATTCTTCACTGTTGTACCTGTAACACAGCATTATGTACATGCACTATTTCAGACCTACAAAGCCAGGAATGTTAAAGTGATGCGAAAACTAAGGCACATCATCTCTGCACCATTCTCTGCATTACCTTCACACAAACGAAAAAAAAAAAAAAAAAAGCAAGGTCCCATTGATTAAGTGCCACTCAGTGGAGTTCCAATCTCAACTCCTTTGCTTCAAGTTCTTTGGGACCCCCATTCTCGATGTAGTACCTCCTCTTCATGTGAGCAAATAGCAAATCCGTAATAAGGAATATCTGTGAAAGATGTATGGACAGATTTATAAGCAAACTTATATACAACTTATATAAACTTAACTGCATAACAAGCATAAGGAACCATACAGCATATGAGAAGTGTTCTATTAAGTTCTCAGCACCACAATTACACGAAAGGCGTATCACACACAAAGCTCTGAATTGGTAGTGACTAGGACACCTCACCTGACCAGTATTAAATGCTAGGGTAGTGCCGAAATAAAAATTTGCGTTGGCACTGTTAGCATAGATCCACAAGTGCCACAGGATTGGAGCTAGGGCAGTACAAGCAATGAAGATGCAGCCAATGAGAAAGTATTGCTTCATATCTGTAATGTAAATTTGTTAGAAAACAGAAATATAACACAACAGTAAAATATCCTACAATGCTGTACATGACATTTTCCTCGAGTTTGAAAGGCAGTCAAGATGGCTGTGTGTGTGTCTCACGTGCACTTCCTCGCTAGGAAATCCCTTCCACAATGGCATCACACGTCTCCCACTACTACATTTTTCAACATCATCAATCCTAGGCACGAAACTACCGTAACAGTTTATAGGTTTATGTGCATTGTTAGCTTCATTAGCTTAGAATACAGCTCAATACCACTATGGTGAACAGAGTTTGGAATGTGTAACTTACGTGGAAACACATGCTTCCACAGAGGGAGCAAAGAAGTGTACAGTGCCACATCTCCAATACTGGGATAGGACTTGAACACTGCAATAAGTGCCAGCACGACCAAGAACAACAGAATAGGATCTTTCCTGAGGATGGCAAGAAAGCACCAAGCTCACGTGAGCACTGTCGTCCCATGTCCAGGGACGAGTACTATGGGTTGCAGATAAAGCGACTCACCTTAGGCATATTGCCAGTGGCAGTACATATACAAAAGCATTCAGCTGGAACGTCCACAAGAAAAATGTTCGGAAGTGTTCAAACACTTCAGTGAAGAAGTACCAGAAGAGACCAATGTTTGGTGTTAGGTCGGGCACAGACCATCTGTGACAAACAGAATGAATTATGTATCAGGCATAGACCATTTGTTCCTTTATTTATTTATTTTTATACACAGTTGGCCCTTGACTTTCGCAAATTCATGTAAGCCCAACCCACAAAAGTTAAGGGCCAACTGCATGTAGGTACATAAGGAACCTCGATTTCTGTAAAAGTGGGTACTCACATGAAACCATATGTAGATGGGATGAAACTCCATGACCCACAGACACAGTAAGAAGCATACAGCAAGCCCATCAACACTGATGCAAATAAAGAGATAGTTGCCAAAACAACTGGTATAGGGTACCATCGTGAGGTGCGATTTTTAGTTGTATTCACCTAAAAAGAAGGAGGTTAATTTTCAAGTAGCACTGTTATACAGTTTATGGAAGCCAAAAAAAAAAAAAAAACACTCTTTACACCATGCGCCCAACAAGAGTCATCACAACTTATTACTTTGACTGCTGGGACTATACTTATAATATTAAAGCTATTTTAAAGATTACTTCACTCTCCCTCATATTGTGAGGTTGAATGACACACAAAGTAAACAGGTGCCACAGCGAAGTTCATTGGTGGATTCCAGAAGTCCATGGAGAAAATTGTGACCACTAAATATGCATCCGTCATGTGGAAATCTGGTCCATAATATGTCTGGTCTGTATATGTAATGTAGTTCCCTGAAGGCCCAGCTATTTGAATGCTGCATGAAGCCTTACATTATTGCTATACTCATCCTAAGTTCGACAAGATATTTAGCAACAAACGAGTAGTCACAAGGCTCTGTAGCATTTGCAAAGATAATCGCAGATATAGGGGGGGCGGGAAACAGGTATCAGGCAGGAAAGCCCCAGATAAGCAGTCTTCTTTCTTTGACCTGAGTCGTCGTTCTTATACGCAGTGTCGACAAGCAATACCATGCCAGCACCCGACAATCCCCAAAGTGACAATCGATCAGTCTATTGCTGTTTCCACTGTTCCCCCGATAGTCGAGCGCTTATCAGAGCAAGGCTACTGGAACGGAAGATTGGTTTACAGTGACGAGCACAGTAGCTGCCAGTTTGCTATTCAAATTTCTAGCCAAAAAGGTAAATGATAGGCACAAAAGATTTACCTCAGTGAAATATAGCAGTGCTGGCACAAGAAGCATCATAGGGTAAAATGACTTGTATGTTTCAATAGCAAGTGCGATTGCTGTCGGAACCCAATGACCTTGCAAAGGAAAGGATGCGTGATATGCGTGCTGTGTCCAGAATGCTCTCATCCACTCTCTTTGAATGATGGCTAAAAGTGTGAGCTTACCATATACTGTGCAAGCAAAAGAAAGTGCAATGAGCAAGTTTGAAAAAACTGTCGTTGCCATGCCTACACAATTTACAATACTGTACGGTGAGAGCAGGTACCTGAGGAAATAAATGGCAGACATTAAATTCACCTTCGAGTATGGAGCAACTAGAGAACAATAACGTTTTCATCTTCAAAGATTGCTATGATTGATTACACAGTCATCACCAGCTGGGGAACATCAATAACTGCACTGGACGTCAGGAAAAGGTCTTTCGCAGATTCTACTTTTACAAGTCTTCTTTCTTGCTCCACCTAATAGGAATGAATATCAACACTTGACAAAAGACATTTGAATCCAGTCCGCAACAAAGAATGATGGCGCAGCACCTCACCATATGTTCCATACTTTTCTTTGCAGCAACTCCAAGTAACACTGCAGTGAGCACATCACATACCTGAAAGTTTATACAATTACAACATTATAACTGTACGTGTAATGCAACCACATTGTGTAACACTTTATTCAACTTTTCGATTTTTAGATAACACAGAAGAGCGAATGATAAGGAACGCATACATACGGAGAAGTAAAACGGTAGTAAGGTAGTTTCGGCTGAAGCAGCTGTCAAACCCAAACCATTGTACAACCACAGCAGAAGCGGAGGCTGAAAAGAAGACTACCAGAATGTACTTTCTTGCAGAAATGCTCTCGAAATGCTCACCTCGTGAAATACATCACCATCATACGGGGAAGTATGAATTCTTTGCAGATAAACGCCTTCGGTGACTGCAGGCAAAGTGAACCGTTAATTTTTAACTCGCTCAAAAACAAATTACCGAGACACATACACTGTGACTATACATTGCAGTAATACCAGTCTAGGCATACAGGAATACACAAATGCAATGAAACTCAGCGACACACGTTGAAATGAAAGCCGGCATGCGTGCTCGTCGCCGCAGCTCAAACGGAAGCCATCCACAAAAACAAAGGCGTACCTCTTCGCCATGCATTTAACGGAGTTGACACCTCTATTCTCTCTGCTACTAGCTTTCGTATTGATGTGAACATTAAGCAGAAGCGCACAATAAAGCCAATGAAAACAATCCACAGGGTACCGGCCATGTTGTTGACAGAATCAGGTGAGAGGAATATTTGTGAGGAAAGCATGAAGAAAGAGAACCTTTTTTTTTTCTTTTTGCACCTGGTTGCCGTTCCGTCCTGGATGTTTCAACCAGAATGTGCCCAAAAGAGTTAAATATGAATTATATATCAACCTATATTTTCTCTTCCATTTTATATTGCTACGTTTGCGTTTTTAAAAGCACAGTAAATCACGGCGAGTATATGTGATCAGTCTGCTCCGATTCTTTCAAAAATATTTGTGCAATTTCTTGCTCTGAATATTTGTTGTGTAGCGCGTGCAATTAAATCTACGCGAACTACAATTGCTAATTGCCCTTCTTTGGTACGGTAGTACGTAGTACGTTCTTTGGTGCGTGCCCTCTTTCTCGTCCTCATCACCTCATCATCCCTCTCTTCATGACAAGACGCTAGATCCTGAGGGGTATCATTGCCGCGTCACTCACTCTTGCAGGTGCTTCCGCGCAAAAATGTAGCTCCTACTTCTCATTGGCTGCTGTGTGGGACGCCTTGCATTCTAGTTGCCTCCGCGGGAAAAATGAAGCCATTATTTCAATTTCATCTATTTTTGTTGTACTGTTTATTAATAGGCCTGTTCTTTCACACGAATGTTGCACGGACGATCTTTTTCGCGTTGTTGAAATACTGGGAACTTTTTGCCTGCTTTGTAGTTTGTTGGGTTTTTGTGTTGAAGGTTGAAGCCGTCATGGCTATGGAAGCCCGCTCATATTCGAAACGTTGAAAGTGTATCGGAAGCATGCGAAGCACTTTGTAATTTGTCAGGGGTACTGTGCATCACCGCTATGTTTCTCATGGGTCATCATGAGGGACCTCACGCCAGTGATATGAATTTGGTGAAACAAATTGGGTTAAAGTCAACTCTTTTTCGAGAAGCAAATGAAATCATTATATGTATCCAGAATTACAGGTTTTTCTGTATTTATTTATTTCTGCTATTACGCAACAACGCCTTACGACATTACTGTGGCGTGGATACATACAAATAAAAGTAAGCAATAAGTACAGCAAAGAAAAACTGAAAAGCACACATGTATATGTGGTGGTGGTGATGTTGAAAGGGCTTGCCGTTGTCGGCCTCACGTATGTGGGCAACGTCACGACTGACGCCCTGGGGAAATGTGCGTCCTGGGCCGACTTCTAGGGGAACTGTGCCGACATATGTCTCAAAGCGACTGAGGAAAACCCAGGAAAAACCCCAGACAGCACAGCCGGCACCGGGATTCGAACCCGGGTACCTCCTGGGTACCCGGGTACACATGTATATAAAACAACACGTACTCAGGTCCCGAACAAATTAGCTCTATACATCCGTTGGGCTAAATTTTCCTGTGATGATCAATCTCGATGAGATGTACGATGGAGGTTCCAAGTAATTAGAGGAGGTTCCTTTGTCATACTAATTTTATTAGTAGTAACCTTATCTAAAAATTGCAAACGTAACTGTTGTTTCCTTGTCGACAAACTATCCCAACCTAATCTGGACTTTATCTCGCTTATACTAACATCCATGCAACTCATCTAACCGCAATATCCTGAACCCTCTCTAGTTCCTGCATTTAAAACATTTCGGGCGGATCGCGTACTGTACTCGAGTACTATGCCCGTTTAAAATTATGGAAAACAAAGTGAAAGCATCTTTCTTGCTTATTTGCCTTTTTTCATGCCAAATCAAATCCCATTTCAAATCCGGGTTTGTCAAATCCTCTGCAGAATCCAGAAATTTGGGGAATTTGATAGAAAACATGGCCAGGTGGTCAACTTAAGAGCATCCTGCTGCTATTCACTGAACGTATATCGTGCCAGGTTAGCCTGAGAGATGAATGACAGTTAGTTAGAGATGAATAAGTTTCAAATTTACAAATGTAACCAAACTAACGCAGACACTTGGGGTAGATGGTACGGTGTAAAAACAGCACAAAGAAAGAGAGAGATACACACCACGACGCCGAACGTCTAACCGATTTAATAAAAGGAAAAATATACATATTGAAACAATTATTGTCATTATCTGATTCTTCCCGCAATTACAATTTTCTGGCATCTTCAACCAAACTGTACACTTTCCTACGCTTGGGAACCGGTCCTGCAGTAAAAATGTAAAGATATCAAGAAAATATGAGGAATATTTCAGATTTCGAAGAATACAAGTTGACACCTATGCGTGTGGAAATAGTCCGGGTGCAATATGTCACGAGGAGCTTTTACAATTTCGCTGCAATACCACACTACTATATTGAAAACAATGATCATGTATGAACAAATTAATATAGTGCAAGAGAACTGATGTACTCTATAACATTTTTTTAGTTCGTATTTGAGTCTTGTATCGTCCTCGTCGTCTTCTGGGTTCTTCAAACTCAAGGGAGGGGGGGATATGTTTATTGAGAAAAAAAAAAAGCAAGGAAAGGAATGCTACATGGGAATGTTACATCTTTCAATAGCGTTGTGTCCAGCTAGACAAAAAGTCAAAGTGCAAATTGCCGAAAATCTGCCGGAGATCGGTATTTGGTTGCACAAGTCGCTTCAACTTGGGCTGACGTCGTCATAATGTCACCTGCGAAGGCAGTTCGTAAACTGCGTTGGGCTCAAAGCAGTGGCCTAGTCCAAAAATATTTCTGGAGGAGTTCTATGGGGACTTTACATGGGTGAGGGGGATTTCATTATCATCTCTTCCAAATGCACTAACCGAACTTACAATTTGGGAAGGGGGGGGGGGGGGGTAAACCCCAAGCCCCAAACAGCAGCTGCTGCTCGAAACAACAAAGCAACGATGCTAGTCTATGTCATTCAATTCGATGTACACAAGTCCATTTCTACATTTTTTCTTCAGCTTGCAAACTTATTTTCAGACAAGGTGAAAACCAGCTTCATACATTGAGCCATAATGAGACGGAGAGCATTACTTAAACGAGTAGGAATTTCCATTTCCTACTCGTTTGTAATGTGTATAACCTTTGACAATAACAGCTATCGAGCAGGTTGGTACGTATACATATCTATTCCAATAGCGGCAAAACGATGTTAAGACAGGCCACACTCGACCAGCAGCAGCACTTTCAACCTTTGGATTTGATTTTTGCAATATACACACCTGCCAGATACAGTTGTAAGGCACACTGGTGTCATAGAATAGAACATCGCGTAGAGGGGTGCAGAAGCTGCATGGGATACCTCATAACCATGCTTGGTTGAGAATCTTATTAGATTTGGACCATACTTGGCCCATCATTGCTGGTGCCTCATGGGATGCTATCTAGCCAACTAATGCCCGACTAGAAACCAAGATTGGTTCTACAATGGCCCCAACGGCATTGCATACTGGTCCCCGTGTTTGTTAGGACGGTTTGTCACATACTGGCCCAAAGTTGGCGGTATTCAGTTGGCCCGAGTAAGGCCGATGTCAATCAAAGCTTGGCCGAACCCTCTTTTTCGCAAGCTCGGCCCAACTAGGCCGAACAACGTTTAGGTATAGGAATGTCGTTTTTCTCCATGGGAAGCACATTGTTCTGCTTACTGCTAACAGATTCGTTCATAAATTTGGTGCCCCGTGTGTTTCTTTTAAATACAGACAGGCAAGCTTTGTGCTGATGGCATGTATATAGTTTATTTATTTATTTATTTACATTTATGTGATGCATGTGGAATACAATAAAAATAATAATAATAAAAAATAATAAAAAAACACAACGAACCAAAAACACGAGCATAGATAGTATCACTGGTGGACAATCAGATTAGTATATGTAAAGCTTAAATAATCTTACGCTGCATTCAAGTGGTCGTGAAGCAGTTTTCTGAACTGTCTACCGTCAGTGATGGAGGTAAGGTGACCCGGGAGATGATTCCATTCCAGTGAGGTTTTAGGTAAAAATGAGTCAAAACACGTTTTAGTAGTGCAGGATGGGACACCAACTTTCTGGCGATGATCAAGCCTTGATGAGACGTATGATGGATGTGCAATTAAATGGAGTTTTAGCGTTTCGTTGTAGTAATATATCTTATGGAACAGACAGAGTCGAGCAAACTGGCGGCGAACAGTCAAGGAAGGTAGGTTAAAAGCTGATTTCATCGCAGTGACACTGGCTGTACGACTATAATTTCCGAGAATAAACCGTGCAGCACGGTTCTGAACCATTTCCAGTTGGTGAATGAGTGACTGTTGCCCTGGATCCCACACCGAAGCGGCATACTCTAATTTAGGAAGAATTAGCGTTCGGTAGAGTGTTAGTTTAGTTTCCCTTCAGTTGACGATTGAACCCCTGTATGCAAGAAGGGGATAAGTCGAAAAATCCCAAACCGAAAAAACTTCGAGTATTTGGTAAAGTAATTGCAGCCGGGTTACCTCGACTAATGCAATGGAAAATGTGTAACATATATGTTTGTGTTTTTTGGGTCTGTGAGTTAGCAGAAATTGTCCGTGAGCATGATACATCATTTTCCAATGTAACACCGCATGCACACAGGGTTATCGCGCAAATACAAGCAGCTTTCACAAGTCGTACTTTGATTGCTGAAGAACCAGGTAGGGTGAAGTCACCTGTGCGTTGCAGAGCAGTCTAGGTCGAGCGTATCGTGCTGCTAAACGAGCACAATCTTGAAAATATATCGTAGGTGACCAGCATAATATGACTTATTAGCTTAGTGCTCACGTTTTTTTCTTCTTATTTCTTTTCGATTACAACGCTCAGTACCACTGCCGACACAGTCGTGTTAGTTAGGAAGAACGTGTGTAGAAAAGGGGCAAGACCTGGCTGCCCATCCTATTAACACACATACATTTCTCGTTTCTTACCCTCCTGTAACAGGTCAATAAATTGCAATACGGTCCTAAATTTTCTATGGCAGGTACATGTTGGTATGTGGACGTCATTGCAGCAAAAATACACGAAAGGGGATTGCATTACATGCATGGCTTGCTTATTGCATACAGAGGTTGAATTACTTTATATATGGTTATCTCTAAATTAAAAACCCGAGACTGGGGGACAAAAAACGAAAACCTTGTCTGTGTTATGGATCTATACCACCAGCTCGCTTGCTACCTCTCTATCCTCTCGGTACTGTGTATATATTTTTGTCATTTTTTTGGAGACTGTGTTGCACGATTTACCCTAAACATACCCGATCATCGTGATCATTTTGTGACCTTAGTATCAATAAAGAAGTATCCTTGATCGAAGACAATTTGTCGCCTTCTCTTATGTTTTTGTCATTTTTATCTGCCCCTCTTCCTTTCTACTTAATCTGCATATCAATATACTTTGGTTATGGACACTTCACTTTATGTAACCAGTTGGAAGGAGAAGTGGTCACGAGATAAGGGTATTTCGAGGCTGTCGGGATCCGGGGCCCAAGACCAGTGGCAATCATATAATGCCGAAAATCATGAGACCGAACTATCAGAAAGCTGGAAAGTCGGAAGACAGAACTATCGAAAAACCGAACAAAGAGGAACCCTAAGATATGAAAAGCATTAAAAATTACAATTACTACATAAAGTGTACTTTCACCAAGTCGATGTTATATGTGAATTGCTGTAGTAAATGAATCATAAACAAAAGAAAGAAAGAAAAAAAGGACAGAAATCACGGGACCTGCGGTGTTGGATATACGTATATAAACTCAATAAACTGCAAACTAAATTTTGAACATCTGTCAAAGAAATTCTAGAAGAATCTTGGGGGCGACACGTGATTCACATTTACCACCTGCACTTGTGTTTGTTTTCCCACGGTGGTGGTTCCCCGGAAAACCCCGTTCATGTCTTTGGAAGACTTGCTTTGTGCATGAGCTATGGTGCTTTTGCGCAGATATAGGACAGCGTTATGTTTCTGATCCTTGTTGTTTAGTTTCGAAAGCGATTGCCCTATCTACAGGGATCTCAAACACGCGGCCTCTTGGCCACCAAAGAGAACGAAGCTACCCTCTCGAAATTTAAAGACGAATTAGGAGAACAGATTTTCAGGCATTGTTTTCAGCCTGGCCCCAGTACTGCTGCTGCGCTGTCCATGTTAGGTAGAATACACTGCATGCGAGCAGTTCTTGTGGCTCTCGAACCTCACAAAATTACGGACACGGCAACCCGGTATTCGCGTGCGGTATGGTACACTAGCACACCGTAGCTAATGCGAGGATTGAGTCGATCTTCTGTCCATCCTAATTCTTATACTATATCAAATAGTGACATTAAAACCCGGCTTTTGAAAGAACTCAGCCAAAAAGAAAAGCAAACTGTCAGTTCGAAAGACAGGTAGTCGAGGTGGCTGAAATAAGAAGTGGCTCTTCCAGTTGTACTACTGAAGCTTCTATTTGTCTGGTGGATAAGAAACTTGAATTTTTATTCAAATCATAGGCATTTTTTTCACTTGTGTCACCCCTTATCATTACGGTGGTTTTGTTTGCACATGCCTAAAAATGTCATTTTGAGGGTCTTGTCTGACATACTTGTACAGACTTCGACTACGGAGCTATGGCGGACAAGGACAGCAGGAAAAGATCACCACTAGGTGTAAAGTTCCTTTCTAATCAGTTCGTCTCAAAACCCCCAATCCCAACGCTCAACCTTCCTTTTCCAGAAATAAACCAGTGGATTATGGAGTGGTGTATTGTCCTTGTCTGCTGTAGCTCCATAGTCTAAGATGTCATACCAACTAGTCCACTCTACATTGTTAATCAGTTTTATACTTGTAAAGTGCTGGACAAAAGTTTATGGAACATGCTCTGGCACACTCCTCCCTCCGAGTGACAAGCTGGCAGCGAATGGTATCGTACGGACTTGCATACAGGTGACTGGGCTACCTATACGCACATGTCTAAGTCTGTACGGTCCCATTTGCTGTCACTCTGAGGAAGGAATGCGCCGGAGCGTGTTCTCTAACATTTGTCTAGCACTGTACTCGTTGTTTTGACATGGTGGGATAGCAGTGCACCTGCGCACATGACTGCGTCGGGTTTCTTATCATTATAGTTTAGTTGTAAGCAGCTCTGTCCCTCCATTGTCCCGTCTGTATACTCTCCCTTTCGCAGTTGTGTACCAACTAGCCCAAATTTCTGCACTTCTCATTAAACACAACATAGCAAACCCGCAGCCATAACCCACTGTGAATATGCCAGCTAGCTCTTTCTCTTTGATTTTCTATACTTATTTTTCCAACTGTGAGCTAAGGCAGCAATACAGTAAGTAAATGGATAATTTGGAGTGCTACTGAACATTCTCCTAAGCCTTTGTGAAGGTCGAATAGTTTTTCATACCTTCAGCACTCTATTTGGAAGGCCGCCCATTTATTGGCGTTAGCCTAGTAAGCCCATTAATTTTTGGTGTTATCCACTATCCGGCTCCACAATAACTATGTCGGTCCTGTTTTTGTGTACAATGTTATGTATGATATACCAAAGTTTTATGGTAACTACAATCGTTTCTTTTCCTTGTGGCCCTGCATGATGTGGTGTAAAGTCAATATGCCCTGTGGCTCCAATGGCGTTCTTAGGACCCAAATATACTGTCTAGGTAAAGTTTTGTCCTCAGTGCCACGGGGGTTCAATGATATAGACTGGCACACAATTATGTCAAGTACACCCAAAGACCTTTTTTCAAATTCTCGTATTATTGGACTACACAAAAAGAACTACCTTTACAGTACGGAGAGAAAGGGGAAAAATGGAGGCGTCCAGTACATTCTCCACCTCACTTTTGTTGAGAAACGGTGATAGCTTTTGCAAAAGACATAGAACAGACATAGTACAGGTCTCTCACAACAACCTCGACATTTTCTGCTTCATATTTTCTGTGCGAATGAATAACAGGAGTTATAGTCGGTTCCACATACTGTTCACTTTAGCAATATGTTCTGTGATGCATACTTTGACCATCCAAAAACTGGCAGAACATGACTCCTTCAACTCTAAATATTACTGTCATCAAAAATACAGTGCTTAGTGAAATGTATGGCATTTGCAACTGCAATGATTGTTTTCTATCAGCACTGTTGTAGCCATCATGCTTGAATTATGGTTAGTTCAGTGATCTTCTATCACCGTCAGGGTTTCTTCTACCAGCAGAACGCTAGCCATTGTGGCAGACATATGGTGGCCCTGATAAGGGCCGTTTGTTTACTTCGTCCAGTGCACCATGAAGCTACTGAAGAATTCCTTAGCATGTCCACAGTCCATCTTCTAGTGTCTATAGTTCCCTACGGGAGCACGCTGTTGGCATAAGACAATCTGTGGGGTGGGGCATCGTCACGCAGCTGGTGCCTGTGGGATGCCCTGGACAGCATTCAGGCATGAATGCAAAAGGCCAATGCAATAATCCTGTGGGAGTGGCGCACTTGATTACAGTGTGCCACCAGAGGCCTTCTGTTGGGTCAGCTCTGTTTGAAGAACTTGAACTGAAAGTAAAACATAATTGTGAGTAGTGTGCAATTACTGAGAATTATAAGTAAAGAATGACGGTTACGAATCCGTCAGCTCAGCACGAGAACAATTGGGTGCCTGCTTTGGTTGGCCTAGTGAGGAGTAGCATAAGCAGGGGTATGCAAATTCTCCAATAGAATCTCAATATTTCTCTCTATCCCATACCCAATTCATATATGGCATCTGACAGTCCTGGCCTTTTTGGTCAGCTACAGGGGTTCCACCTGGAAACAACAGAAAGAAATGCATTTAGGCAACAAAAAGCTTCAAGATTGCAGCTTTTAACATGCTGGATAGCATTTCACTCTCCGTAATTATCATTTGCAAGCCTTAGGTTTTGGCAATGTCATTTATAAAATCCTCTATAATTTTTGAAAATTAAACCATCTGATCACTCACTGTGGCATTTGTAAGCTATCAAAGGCCATATGAGAAAAGAAGAATATTGTTTGATTGTTCAAATCGGATCGGGGCTTAAAACCTGAGGGGTATCATTCGTAACTGCTGCTTGACCGCAGGGTTTTGAGCCCTAAATTCTAACTGTATCACACGTTAAATCACTCATTGAGGCTTGTATAAGCTATCGAAGCTGCACGAGAACAGGAAAACGTCGTTCGGTTGCTGTAATTTGGTCGAAGCTTAAAACCTGAGGGGTATCATTCGTAACTGCTGCTTGACTGCAGGGTTTTGAGCCCTAAATTCTAACTGTATCACACGTTAAGTCACTTACTGAGGCTTGTATAAGCTATCGAAAGCTGCACAAGAACAGGAAAACGTCGTTCTGTTGTTGTAACTTGATCGGAGCTTAAAACCTGAGGGGTATCATTTGTAACTGCTGCTTGACCGCAGGGTTTTGAGCCCTAAATTCTAACTGTATCACACATTAAATCACTTACTGATGCTTCTATAAGCTATCGAAAGCTGCACGAGAACAGGAAAACGACGTTCGGTTGTTGTAACTTGATCGGAGCTTAAAACCTGAGGGGTATCATTCGTAACTGCTGCTTGACCGCAGGGTTTTGAGCCCTAAATTCTAACTGTATCACACGTTAAATCACTCATTGAGGCTTGTATAAGCTATCGAAGCTGCACGAGAACAGGAAAACGTCGTTCGGTTGCTGTAATTTGGCCGAAGCTTAAAACCTGAGGGGTATCATTCGTAACTGCTGCTTGACCGCAGAGTTTTGAGCCCTAAATTCCAACTGTATCACACATTAAATCACTTACTGATGCTTCTATAAGCTATCGAAAGCTGCACGAGAACAGGAAAACGTCGTTCTGTTGTTGTAACTTGATCGGAGCTTAAAACCTGAGGGGTATCATTCGTAACTGCTGCTTGACCGCAGGGTTTTGAGCCCTAAATTCTAACTGTATCACACGTTAAATCACTCATTGAGGCTTGTATAAGCTATCGAAGCTGCACGAGAACAGGAAAACGTCGTTCGGTTGCTGTAATTTGGTCGAAGCTTAAAACCTGAGGGGTATCATTCGTAACTGCTGCTTGACTGCAGGGTTTTGAGCCCTAAATTCTAACTGTATCACACGTTAAATCACTCATTGAGGCTTGTATAAGCTATCGAAGCTGCACGAGAACAGGAAAACGTCGTTCGGTTGCTGTAATTTGGTCGAAGCTTAAAACCTGAGGGGTATCATTCGTAACTGCTGCTTGACTGCAGGGTTTTGAGCCCTAAATTCTAACTGTATCACACGTTAAATCACTCATTGAGGCTTGTATAAGCTATCGAAGCTGCACGAGAACAGGAAAACGTCGTTCGGTTGCTGTAATTTGGTCGAAGCTTAAAACCTGAGGGGTATCATTCGTAACTGCTGCTTGACTGCAGGGTTTTGAGCCCTAAATTCTAACTGTATCACACGTTAAGTCACTTACTGAGGCTTGTATAAGCTATCGAAAGCTGCACAAGAACAGGAAAACGTCGTTCTGTTGTTGTAACTTGATCGGAGCTTAAAACCTGAGGGGTATCATTCGTAACTGCTGCTTGACCGCAGGGTTTTGAGCCCTAAATTCTAACTGTATCACACGTTAAATCACTCATTGAGGCTTGTATAAGCTATCGAAGCTGCACGAGAACAGGAAAACGTCGTTCGGTTGCTGTAATTTGGTCGAAGCTTAAAACCTGAGGGGTATCATTCGTAACTGCTGCTTGGCTGCAGGGTTTTGAGCCCTAAATTCTAACTGTATCACACGTTAAGTCACTTACTGAGGCTTGTATAAGCTATCGAAAGCTGCACAAGAACAGGAAAACGTCGTTCTGTTGTTGTAACTTGATCGGAGCTTAAAACCTGAGGGGTATCATTCGTAACTGCTGCTTGACCGCAGGGTTTTGAGCCCTAAATTCTAACTGTATCACACATTAAATCACTTACTGATGCTTCTATAAGCTATCGAAAGCTGCACGAGAACAGGAAAACGACGTTCGGTTGTTGTAACTTGATCGGAGCTTAAAACCTGAGGGGTATCATTCGTAACTGCTGCTTGACCGCAGGGTTTTGAGCCCTAAATTCTAACTGTATCACACGTTAAATCACTCATTGAGGCTTGTATAAGCTATCGAAGCTGCACGAGAACAGGAAAACGTCGTTCGGTTGCTGTAATTTGGCCGAAGCTTAAAACCTGAGGGGTATCATTCGTAACTGCTGCTTGACCGCAGAGTTTTGAGCCCTAAATTCCAACTGTATCACACATTAAATCACTTACTGATGCTTCTATAAGCTATCGAAAGCTGCACGAGAACAGGAAAACGTCGTTCGGTTGTTGTAACTTGATCGGAGCTTAAAACCTGAGGGGTATCATTCGTAACTGCTGCTTGACCGCAGGGTTTTGAGCCCTAAATTCTAACTGTATCACACGTTAAATCACTCATTGAGGCTTGTATAAGCTATCGAAGCTGCACGAGAACAGGAAAACGTCGTTCGGTTGCTGTAATTTGGTCGAAGCTTAAAACCTGAGGGGTATCATTCGTAACTGCTGCTTGACTGCAGGGTTTTGAGCCCTAAATTCTAACTGTATCACACGTTAAGTCACTTACTGAGGCTTGTATAAGCTATCGAAAGCTGCACAAGAACAGGAAAACGTCGTTCTGTTGTTGTAACTTGATCGGAGCTTAAAACCTGAGGGGTATCATTCGTAACTGCTGCTTGACCGCAGGGTTTTGAGCCCTAAATTCTAACTGTATCACACATTAAATCACTTACTGATGCTTCTATAAGCTATCGAAAGCTGCACGAGAACAGGAAAACGACGTTCGGTTGTTGTAACTTGATCGGAGCTTAAAACCTGAGGGGTATCATTCGTAACTGCTGCTTGACCGCAGGGTTTTGAGCCCTAAATTCTAACTGTATCACACGTTAAATCACTCATTGAGGCTTGTATAAGCTATCGAAGCTGCACGAGAACAGGAAAACGTCGTTCGGTTGCTGTAATTTGGCCGAAGCTTAAAACCTGAGGGGTATCATTCGTAACTGCTGCTTGACAGCAGAGTTTTGAGCCCTAAATTCCAACTGTATCACACATTAAATCACTTACTGATGCTTCTATAAGCTATCGAAAGCTGCACGAGAACAGGAAAACGTCGTTCGGTTGTTGTAACTTGATCGGAGCTTAAAACCTGAGGGGTATCATTCGTAACTGCTGCTTGACCGCAGGGTTTTGAGCCCTAAATTCTAACTGTATCACACGTTAAATCACTCATTGAGGCTTGTATAAGCTATCGAAGCTGCACGAGAACAGGAAAACGTCGTTCGGTTGCTGTAATTTGGTCGAAGCTTAAAACCTGAGGGGTATCATTCGTAACTGCTGCTTGACTGCAGGGTTTTGAGCCCTAAATTCTAACTGTATCACACGTTAAGTCACTTACTGAGGCTTGTATAAGCTATCGAAAGCTGCACAAGAACAGGAAAACGTCGTTCTGTTGTTGTAACTTGATCGGAGCTTAAAACCTGAGGGGTATCATTCGTAACTGCTGCTTGACCGCAGGGTTTTGAGCCCTAAATTCTAACTGTATCACACGTTAAATCACTCATTGAGGCTTGTATAAGCTATCGAAGCTGCACGAGAACAGGAAAACGTCGTTCGGTTGCTGTAATTTGGTCGAAGCTTAAAACCTGAGGGGTATCATTCGTAACTGCTGCTTGACTGCAGGGTTTTGAGCCCTAAATTCTAACTGTATCACACGTTAAGTCACTTACTGAGGCTTGTATAAGCTATCGAAAGCTGCACAAGAACAGGAAAACGTCGTTCTGTTGTTGTAACTTGATCGGAGCTTAAAACCTGAGGGGTATCATTCGTAACTGCTGCTTGACCGCGGAGTTTTGAGCCCTAAATTCTAACTGTATCACACGTTAAATCATCAATGAGGCTATTTATAAGCTATCGAAGACTATATGAGAACAGATAAACTTTTTTGGTTGTCCAAATTTGATCGTCGCATCATTCAGCACTGTTGCCTGCAAATCTACCGAAATTGAACTTATTTAACTGATTTCACCACAGCTGAAACAGGTCGCGAATGTTTCACTAAAAATTCGGGAGTACAAACACCAAGGAACTAAAATTACTTACCTCCATGTGGTAATTAGCATGAAACAAGAAGCACAACACACACACACGTCAACCCACGACAGCGCGAAACCGACGACTGAGAACAATCGATGTCTTCATGCGCTGACCAGGGCACTACATTCATAGCCACCGCCGCCGAGGCGTACGAACACAACGAATGATACCCCTCAGGATCTAGCGCCTCCCCTCTTCACGGGGGCAACCAAGGAAAACAATAGCAAGGTTGTATGGGAATGTGAGATTTTGTTTTGCTGCCACTGTCCAATGCCATGATTTTGTTGTATGCAGGAATTCTATAATTTTGTCAATGCAACTGGTGAAACCAACTGAGCTATAACGCCATTCGATGAGCCAAAAATGGTAAGGAACTAAAATAATACATCTGCACCGCAACCTTGGCAAGAACCGAGCGCTGACGCAGCGCACTGCTGCGCGAATTGACTGAGTATCGTTTATATTTAATATATTACGTGTTCTAGTTCCGGCATCAATGACTTGCTTCGCCCCAAGTAGCCACAGCGTCATGAAAGGTTTACATCAAATTCTCGTGGAAGTGAAACCCGAACTCAGACCTCTGCCTGGCGTAGCTCTGCTGTCAAATGTGTACGGCAGGAAAACGCCTCCTGCAGATCGGTATTCGTATGGAATAGACTGTGATGAAGTTTTTCCAGGGATATTTGTCGGAGACGAGTAAGTATAACCACGAATCGCTTAAGTCATCTGAGTGTGATGCCATCCGTGATTGTGTTATCCGTGTTTGATCAAAACCTCAGATCGATAACGGCAGGAGGTTTGTGTATTATATTATCTCTGTTGTCGCATAATCAGTGAACGCTCTACCTTTTGTAGAACATGTACATGTTTTATTTACTCTTATGTCAACTGTGATTTCACTGTGACTAACTTTCGCTTTCACTTTCATCAACAGTGATGTCGTCCGAACGTCATCGCATGAAAAAAATTGGGCTATAAGCCAGGGCTGCGGTTACCATTTTGGTTTGGGGCTTTCTATGCGGCCAAGTATTTTACTTTGTCTGCATCAGGCAACTGAGGGTCATGTGGCAGCCGATTATTTGCCTCAGTTGCAAACAAAACTTGGAAGTATTTACAAGCAACAGCCTCGCCAGTAGCCGGGGCAGGGGCATGTGAACTATACAAAGCCAATGAGAAACAAATAGCACAGCATCCTTTCCCTTGCACTTTCTGTCAATGCATAGCAATGGCACTGTTCGGAAATTTTGTTTCCATTACAAACTATATAGATGTCCAGTGTACATATCAGTGAAAATCTTTTACTTTGAGGCTGCATTCCTTTTCTTTCCCTCCCTCTCTTTTGCAGGAATGTATTATTTGTAGGGCTGAGAAAATATTCGACATTTCGAATACGAATCGGGTATTTTCAGTATTTGATTCAATGTTTCTATATTCGTGACTTTCGAATAGATTTAATATCTTTGAATATTCGAGATTTCCCGAATGAACGAGCCTTACACAATTAACCCATGCAGTGTTTTCCCGACAGGAATGCACTGTAGCGGTGCGTTCCGTGCTCGTGCACGCCAAATCGTGCTCGACGGCTTCTCCCCAGTCCAGCAGGATGCGCATTGTCCGGATCTGCTCTTGGTAACGAGTAGGGCCCGGAAATTTAGACACTAAAAATGATGGAAATAGGCCGCCATTTAGGCCCTCAAAAACACAAAAATATGCAATGAAATGTAAAAAATAGGCACGTTAATCTGGCACGCTCTTTGGCTTTGATAGTGTTTCAGAATGCTCCACGCAGGAAAACGTGCTCATTTAGAGGCTACGGTACAGCTTGAGTGCTGAGGCGGCCTAGAAGCAAGCTATATTGAATAATATCTTTAGTTTTCCGCCCTCAATGATCTTGAAAGGCCAAGAAAGGGCAAACCTTTGGTCAAATATATATGAACCCCTTCTAGCAAACCAAGGTACTGAAGGAAACCAAACGCAAAAAAGAGAACAAAAGGGGCAAACACGCAGAAACAAAAAGCAAAATGCAGAACTCAGCACGAGCCTGAAAGGTGCAGTCGCACTTGCACCTCTAAAAAGAGGCTGTTATGGCAACTAAAGATGTTCAAAAAGGCTACAATTCAATATAGTCGATAAAAGGGTAGGCATCCCCGAAAATGTCGCATTTAGGTGTTTATACACGTTTATGGGCAAATGCCTAAAATTCTGGGCCCTAGTAACGAGACTCCACTAGCAAAACTCACACAACGGATGGCTGAAATTTTACGTCAGAAATCCATACGGAACGGAGCACTTAACGCACAGATCGCCGGTGACGGCAGAGTGTAATGCTTGCCATCAAACTCTCCAAACACCAGCAGAGTACCACATCTGCGCTGTACAATCCTATTGAACTACACCCCAGTATCTCGAGTGAGTTTCTTAAAAGAGGTAGTTGTGAACACAACGGGAGATGCCCCAGTCATCACATTTGTCGTAAAGCAAAAGCAACCGCTGTCACGAGAGAGAGGCAGCTTTTTTGACATGAAAAATAGCTGCAATAGCACTCAATGTGCGTCCTTTTAGCATCGTGGAAAGTGGAGATTCAAGGCTCTAATGAAAGCAGCGGGCCTGGTTACAATTAGCCATCAAGGACACGATTTTCGAGAGTGCTGTGCAACATCTCTACAACCTGCCACAACATAAGAGGGCAGGTTAAGCTAACAGGACCAGCGCGATAGCATCACAGGTGATATGCGAACGTCATGAGCAAACCATAGCTTTTTGAGTGTGACCTACTCACTAACCATGGTATGTGATAGCTGCATCTGTACTTTAAAAAAATCTCATGCTAGTAAAAAGGTAGAAGAAGAAAACGAAAATATTGGAACTGCCAACTATACACACCCAGTTGCAAATTTCCTAATGAAACGAGATAAAAAAAAAGGGTGGAGTAAATGTCAGGTTTCAAAAAATGTGCACCCTTTCCTTGCTATTTAAGCTTTAGACACATGTCAGTGATGATATGCCGAGCTGTAATGGGGTTACTATAATGCCCCCCCCCCCCCCCCCCCCCCCCCCGATTTTTGCAGCCCCCTTGCTTGCGATTCTGGATAAACCACTGCCTGCGAGTATGTGCCCTGTATCCGGTACGCAAAAACTGTGGTAGCCAAATTAAAGGGTTCTACAGGCATGGACACAACTACGTGCACAGGCTCAATAGGGCTTCTTCTATTCCTCTGCAGAATATTCTGCCCATTGTCTTGAAGAAATGGCGAGACGTTACAACAACTTGGGTGCCACCCGAAAAACATCTCAAATGTTCTCTTCTTCTTCGTACAGAGGTGCAGCAAGAAACAAGGATTACCTTCGAGGCCTCGGCGTTACCCACGTGTTAAATACGGCAGAGGGTTACCAGTTCGGCCAAGTGGATACCACCAAAGAGTTCTATGCTAGTCATCACATCGAGTACCTTGGGTTACGTCTCATTGATATGCCCCAAGAAGACATATCAGCTCATTTTGACAAGTCTGCAGAATTCATAGAGTCCTGCTTAGAAAGAAAGGGTAATGCACAGGACTTAGTTACCTAGGAATCAAGTTATAGATAGAGCAGTACATTTTTTTAAAATGCAGTTAAGTTTTTCTCTCAAGTACTGAGGGAACAAGTGTTCCAGCCATTGTCACACAAGGTCCACCAAATAAAAAAATGCCTTCTTGACGGTACTTCATTGTTACGTTCCACAGTAACTTTGCCAGTTTTTCACATACAACTACACCTGTACAAGGTACCACTTGGCAGTTGAGGTGTGACCAAACGTTTTGATCGTTCAACATTCCTTGGCTATTAAACAGAGAGCGATAATGCGCATACCATACAATAGTTGTAAGGAACAAAGAGTTGCCACGCGCGTCAGCACTAAGTAGCGAGGCAACTGAGCATGGTACGCTGGTCAGCTGACCGACGTATCATTTGAAAGGGCTGCTCAGCTAACATAAAATGCCACCGGGTTAATTGTGCAGTGTTAAGGTTGTGTAACACCGTGTGGAAGTATTTTCTTCAGGTCACAATTTAAATAATATCGAGTTATGTCCTTGAAAATGCGTCAGAACTATGAATAGGACTGCCATGACCATTGCTGAGCGCATCACATAGTTAAGGGATGATAGAAATTTGCATGAGAGCACACAAATACAGCATCGGCCGATTCTGCCAGCGCATCTGTGGCTGACATATCTTCGTGAGAATTGATGGACTAACTATCAGAGCCAGTTCCAAACATTTCGGGCGCCACCAGTGGTACGGATGTCCATACAACACTGCGAGCGAACCCGCAACCAAACAACTTGAGTTCACGCCATTCATCACCCATCCTTGACATCCAAAGTTGGCGGCAATCATGACCAGTATTTTCATTGTTAGACACAGCCCATAAGCAGCGATGGGAAAAGTACATAAAGTAATTTGTACTTGAAGTACAGTGCAATGTACTATACAGCGAGCATACCTCAGGGACAGTGCAAAGCACTAGACAAAATACACTGAAGTACTCAAGTACATTCTGAATTTAGTATGTCAGAGCCATAAGAAGAAATGGGTGCAGATTCTGTCATGTCATTCATATTCCCTGTCTCTCGGTCTTTTTTCCTTTAATGCTTGACCACTCTTGGGAAAAAAACATGCAAACAAACACTACACATTTCCGAGTCATCACGACCATCTTCAGACATACCAAGTGCTTTTCAACAGAGAAGTTGAATAGAAATTGCAGTGCAGAACTTCCTTTCTTCTGTGGCATTACTATGTGAAGCTAAACTACTGTAAAAGTATACATTTTTGCGAAGACTTAATTTTCGCGAATTTCGCGATCAAACTTTTTTCGCGAAATTAAGGTTCCTGCGAAACATAGGTAGCCGGGACGAAAAAGTATGGGCGCTGGAATTCGCGATGATATAAGTTCCGCAAAGACAAATCGACTAGCTTGGCAGCCTTTATTCTCACAGATTTGTTGTTGTCAAACATTTCTATATTGAAACGCCACTTCAACGTCAGTAGTTTATTCACATACTGTATCACTTGGCATTGCAGATACCTGCTTTCAAAGCCAGCACGTATGTCATTGTCGTGGGATTGGAGTTCACAGTGAGCCTCTATAAGCCAGCCGGCATGTAGAGGCTAGCTAATTCTTGTTGTTTACTGCAGGCAGTGTCGCAAACCCCCGAACTCCCCGATCCTGCGATTTCAGATTCCGTACGATTCCACACAAATTCGCGAATTATTAAGACTGTGAAATTAACCACTTTTACAATATCTCATTCTCTCTCTGTCCCTGTATGTGTGCATGTGTGCACACGTGTATTTTCATGTTCCCTAATTTTGACCTCTGCACAACAGAATAGCTTTAATTAATGGTTTTCATTTAAAACTACCAGCTCTTATGGCTCACTGACATTTTGACCATGTATACCAGGACCAGGACAGGAAACTGTGTGACAAAAGCACTTAAGTAGTACTTGAGTACCTGGTTCTTCCTTCCCATCACTGCAAGTGAGCCAGGCCACCTGTCTTTTAATGCTAAATAATAAAATAAAGGCTGATGAACACACCAAGTCCATGTTAAGGAGCACAGAAAGTCATCTCAAAGATTTTCTGTTTCTGATGCATTATGAAAGGATGTGACTTGATTTCATGACTAATACAAAAAAAGAAAGAAAATGTCTGTATGCAATATTTTTTGCATAAAAAATGCACCCAAATATCAACGTGCGTGCCCACTCAGCTCACTCTGCAGGGAAAAAATGAGGAGGAGGAGGACGACGTAAACATCACCGGTGATGTCATTACGGTTCCCAGGTCGACCGCACCCCAATCGGGGTCGGCATTTCCTGCCTTTTTCTTTTTGTTTATCTCCAATTTCTCTCTGTGCAGCAGACAACGTTTCTCCAAACCAGTTAGCGGCCGTACCGTAGCGACAGCAAAGCGACACGGGCGGTTGGTTGCGGGCATTGCCGCCGTTCAGTTTTTCAGTCGAAAAACTCTGAAAAAGAACATTCCAAAGTGCAAGTTTAGCCACATATAGAGGCAGTGGAGGATGCTAAGCACTGCTTATTCAGCAGAGCCTCTTGGTACCTTGTGTTAATATAAAATGTAGAAGCAGTCCTTCTATTTTCTACCAAATATTGCCAAATTTTTCCTTCTTTACAGCTCTTGATCTAAAGCCAGATTTCTTCCCCCCCCCCCCATTTTAAAAAAACATAAAACTGAGAGCACAAAGGTCTAAACATACAACACTGTAAAACATCAATACATAACAATAGCCCAATTACATAGCCCAATCTGCTTAATGTTAGAAACATAAACGAGAATTGGCCGATGCAGACCACAGTTTAACCTCTGTATGCAATAAGGGGATAAGTCGACTTATCCCCTTTTTACTATTTTTGCTGCAATGACATCTACATACCAGTATGTATCTGGCAAAGAAAAGTTAGGACCGTATTGCAATTTATTGGCCCGCTACAGGAGGGTAAGAAATGGGAAATGCATGTGTGGCAATGGGACGGACAATCAGATCAGGTCCCTTTTCTCGGTTTGGGATTGTTTGACTTATCCCCTTATTGCATACAGAGGTTCAATTAGGGGCAACATAAACATAGTTAGCTACATAGTTTAACTTCCCTTCTACTTCTACGTACAAACGTGTTACGCTATGAGCTTAAACATCATCGCAGTTACCGCCACACATTGCCTTGTTCCTCTCAGTACTTAGAGAAAAGGTTCTGGGTTTCTTATGAATGCTTACCGTTGCCTGCTTTCTTGGAGAATAATGCCAGTGCACAGAAACGAGTCACAATAGCTTCTGTCTTTGCAGGTAAAGTGTTGGTCCACTGCCGTATGGGCATGTCTCGATCTGCAACCATCACCATTGCTTACCTCATGATCAAGAAGGGCATGACAGTGGACGATGCCTTACGCACACTTCGTATGCACCGCGCCGTACGGCCCAATAATGGCTTTCTCCTCCAGCTCATCCAACTGGACACAAAACTAAGGCACTTTGATGTTTAGAAGCGCATTTGGCAGACCATGTGCTTTTTGGACCGTGTCTTGGACACTCCGTGTGCCTCCACATCAGCCCTTTCTCCTGCCTGCAAAAGCTGCACTCCCAATAGTTTGTTGTACTGAATGTTCATTGCTATATATATGCACAGTTTATTCAGAATGTCCCAGGACTAATATGCAGCTAAAAATCGAATTTTACATGTAGTCAAAATTTGATCTTTTAGTCTGAGACATATTCCTCTCTAGACACGTCTGGCACTGCTGCTGGAAAGCTCTGGAAGGGCCCTCTTTTGGAATTCTGTGTAGGGCCATCACTGCTGCATTCTGAATAGACTCCACACTCTCAAAACAAATTCCCTTGAGTGCCCTTCCTTTGTAGCCTGAGAAGTAGCAAAACGCTAAGCAGGAACAGATCAGGCGAGTATGTCTGTGTGTGTGCAAAAACCACTCTTCTGACCAGTACAAATTAGGTCTGACTCTGCAGATTCACTGCAAAAGGCAGTCCATTAAGTTGCAGTAGATTGATAGTAAGTAAATTAAATGTCGAAGATCGGAAAGTCACAAGCTACACATTCCTTGCTGATGCAAGAAATATGGCGGGCACAAGAGGTGGTGTGTGTATGCGGTGACATGATGCCAGTAGTTCATGAGGCCCAATATTTACCCCAGATTCAAATCAGCAAAAACAGGGTTTAACCTGATATTTCCCATAAAACTGCTGGACCAGGGTGATCCGAAGTCATCATAACTAACACAGAACTTTGGAAACTGTGTTGTAAATGCATAAATATATGTATTTGAAATACAAGTTAATGTCTATCCAGAAATATCGTCCAGTGCTGTGTCTCACTTCTTCTGGGTATCTCAAGATCTTGAAGCTTTTTCGGTTACATCTCAAGGTACTCTTTCGCAATGTCATGAAACATCGTCCAATGACCACCCAAAGCTACAGAGGCTATGCAAAGGCGCCAAATAAGTCTGAAAACCAAACGTTTTGGTGTTATTGTTTAATTAATTAATTATGCGTTAATTAATTAATGTAATGGTAATTATTAGTCAATTGCTTTGTTTAATTAAATTAAACTAAAGTAAGAGTCACCAAAGTAAATTCTAGGCCCAAAATCTCGCAAACCTCTCCAACGGAAAGAGCCCCCTAATTTTTCTTTTTTAAACGCAGCAGACAGCTTGGCACCAAATGGCGTCTCAAGAGCGTGCCTTGATAATTAATGAAATCAAACGAATTAACGAAATTCTTGGGCGTTTGGAGGCTTACGTGTTGTGTTTGTCTTTAAATGTAGCCTGCCTCAGCTAGTTCCCATTTTACGTTGATAATTAAACTGCATAGTAGAGCTCACTTGTCTTAGCCACTTCACAGATTGGTGACCTGAATGTTCTGGAACGCAAAGCCTTCTTTACGAAATCCTAAGTCAACTGCGAAAAAGCAATTGTGCCATGGCAGTTCCTAACACTGAATCCATGAGAGAACTGATGTTCTGAGGCTGGAACAACATAGAAAGGACAAATACATACAAAGCCTCAATTTGCTTAAGAAATTAACGATGAAAGATGGAAGTCACTGAAAAGGTTAGCCAGCTGTAGGACTCGAGCCCTGGACCGGTAATCCAGAAGATGTGGGATCGAGTCCTACAGCTGGCTAACCTTTTCAGTGACTTCCATCTTTCATCGTTAATTGAATCCATCGTCCTGGCACTATATCAACACTGAACCAGTAACAAGCTGCTCAGGCTTTGCCGTCTGGGTAAGGTTGAACCATTTGTGGTTCAATGCATGGTGGAGAGCTTTGCTGAAACCAAAGTATGGCCATATCAGCAGTCGCCTGCCATGTAAAGCCATTGTTGTGCGTGCTGTACCATTCTTTGGTGCAGCTCTTCACTGCTTCCCAATCAGTGTCTGCTGTAGTTAGTCACTGAAGCGTCAAACAGTAGTTGCTTTAACTGCTTAGAATGTGCGTTCCCAGTACCTTACATTTCAAGTGCAAAACCGAATTGTTTGTACTACCGTACTTCTACTACCGTAATTGTTTCTATATAACACACACCCGTTGATTTTCGCCCTAGAGGAAAATGTTTTGGTGTATTTTCAACTTTTTGTGTGTAGAACACACGTGTTATACACTGAAAAGTATGGTATGCCCTTCCTTAGAACACTTGTCTTGTTAGTACATTCAACACAGAGGTTGAAAGGTGTACGTCATAATAAATGCAGACTGCAACTGTTTTAATTTCACACTTCACTTGCAAACCAAGACAAAAGGAACTATCGTGCATCCTTGAAATGAATTCACTCCTTTGGTTATTCATGTCTATGTTTTGTTTATGAGGTATGGATGCTAGTGCCACATGCTACAGAAAAAAAAATCACAACCCTGCATCACAAATATTTTCTCCTGGCTGTTCCAGTTTGTCGCCTTGTCCACCTGGGGTATGTAGTCACCAAGAGACCATGCTCACTCAGCTGATACGAGTTGTACCCTTTCTCAGTGTATGTATCAGGTTTTCACTGGGTCTGTAGACACCAGCAATCTTGGCGCACGCCAAAACAGGCTGTCAGTCTTCTGAGCTTCCAAGATATCCCCTGGGTCATAATGTGTCCCCACTAGAGCTCTCCTCCTGGTCCTTACTATTAATCTGTGGCCACGACCTGCTGCGTGGTAACAACATTGTCAATGGGCAGAGGTGCACGGGACAGTGCAGCTGCCACCTGGTTAGAGGTTCACCTCTGGCCCCGACGAACTGTATTGCTGCAATGTTGGGTGCCAACATGCTAGCCTTCTGGCAGGGTTTTTCAACCTACTTTGCAAGGTGAACACCTGATGATCAGCAGGATGGTAAATTTTAGATCATTCAGGTGCATGTTGAATTTGTTCAGTCTGAACCGAGCATGGTAGCCTGGCACTCCTTCCCCCATTATAGTGTCATTCTCCTCTGTAGACATCAGCCTGCAGCATGCAAAAGCTACAGGTCGGACTTAGGTGCTTGGTGCTGTCCTAACCTGCACCTAGGCGATAATTGGTTGCACCTATCGATATGGCAATTCAGGTCTGGGAGATGTTGGCAAATGGTCTGTGCAGTCCCCTTGGCAAGGAAGGCAAACGCCACCTTCTGTGCTTCACCACAAGACCATTGTGTTCCTTTGCACAAAAATCAAGTTTCTGGCTGTGTCAGGTCTGTGCACTGTGTATGGATCGCCCCTAATAGCAAACCGACCAAGAAATGCTTTTCGTTTTCTTTTTTTCCCCAGCCACATCGACCACAAGTCACACGTGCTCAGAAGTCTATCGATAAAAAGTTTGAGGAACTCAGGCCGAGGGCCCAGGTCTTCAACTTGTCGATATTCCATTGGATGTGCTAAAAGCACCACTTGATTCACCATCAGCTCTGGCGTGAAGGCCCATCACAAAGCTTAATTTCAGCAAACCAAAATGGTTTTCATGTGCAGTCGCGCGACATTCAGAGCGAGGCTGCTTAAAATATAACGCTCGTTATGTATGGTTTCGTGGGCCTCAATCCTGAACTCTTACATAACAAGTGTTACCTTTATATTTTAAGTTACTGTGCTCCAAATGGCACGCGATGGCACATGAAAGCCCTTTCATGAAGTTGGGATTTTAGATAAGTGTAAAAGCTTTAGGAATTGGATGTTTCAAGAAAATGTCTTGTATACTTATATGTCCTTTGTGTTCAGGGAGCTTACATTGCAAAGCATGATTAGCTTGCCACATCATTTCTGTGCAGTCTGGCACAAAAGAAATAGTAGAAGAAAGAAAGCACATTTTTCTAGAGGTGAAGCAACTACTCAAATATTTACTTTCAGGAATTACATACAGAAGAAAATGATTGTATATGTAAAGTTCTAAAGCTGGGTCGTTGGTGCGAAATTGGCATGGTTGTATCAGCACAAAAGCCACATGCAAGAAATAATGTAGACAGGTGTGGGTCGTCTACATTGTTTCCTGTCCATGTCTTTTGCACTGATATAACCATGCCATTGTATGTGTCTTTTGTAGGCACACAAGACAAGGCAGACCTCGTCATACACAGATTTTAGATGTTGCAGCACGTGCACACACAGACAGCAACCAGCAGCTGGCCAACAAGTACACTCCTGTGCACTATTTCACTGCTTGTGCATAGCTGCAACAGATGCCATTATACTCAATCTTACTAAACAAGAACCTAATTGATCTTTTACACATTTTTTTATTGCCAGTTACGGATTAGAAAATTATTTCATGCACACAACAGATTGAAAGCTACAGCAGAGAAAATACTTCATTGCGAGTGACATGTTAATAGGACAACAACTCAAAACTGAACTTAATAACCCTGATGTACGGGATGTCCAGACACTGACATTACAATTGTCTGTATTCTGCCTCCAATTTTACGCAAAAAAGAAAAACATACTATTTTGTTTTAATATCAGTGGCTAAATTCTGGGGTGGCCTTACTACCACATAACGTGGGGTAAAACGAGTAAATTTCTAAACTACAGCTATTTCTATGGGCAATACTTTGCTCGCAAACTGCCAGTCGGAGCATTGCAGATATGCATATTTCCATGCACATGCTAAAGGGACAATCGAACTGTCATTATTTTCCATTTTGTTATGGCTTGCAGGGAGTCAGTTGCACTTCTAGGGGGATCCTGCAAAAATGTATTGGGGCAACACCATGGCTGGCAGCTTTCAAGCGATAGTCCCCACAGAAATTGCTATACCTCAGAAATTGGACGCATTCTACTTTGCTTTATGAGACAGCGAGGCCTTATCTGACTTTTACCACTCAAATTGAAGCATAAAGCAATACCATATGTCCGTCTGACTCCTGAAATGTACATAAACATTGCAGAAAGAAGTTCATCTCTGGACACCTAGTACATAATGATTACGTCAAGTTTCCACAGATGACAAAATCTTATCTGACCTAAGAAGCATAAGTGCGTGGCTGTGTGGAAAATTCATCGGCAATAAAAGATGCTGGCAGAAAGGCCCTGTCAACATTTTTAACAACAATTGGGTACCTTACTCTGTACATCTGTGAACTAGGGTACCAACAAAGAAAACCACAGATACATATTTCTCTGATATGCAACACTCTGAACTAGCATTTCATATGTATTTGCATCCCTGTACATATTTATACAATGCAAAGAATTGGACTTGTCACTATCACTATAGTCTGTTTATTACAACTAAGTACTTTTTTAAATTTCAAATGCAATTGGTCCTGCCTATCCTGACATACTTTACCAATGCATACTCACTTACATTACAAGGTAGTCAACACACAACACAGTCAGCACTGTGTACTTAAGTGCCCTAACCTATTGTTCTCTTGCGCACGTTTATCATTTTTAACGCAAGGCTCTTCTTACTTTTAAAGCTCGTGCACATATCCAGACTCTCCAAGTAGCTGTTCCAATTATCTGTTCCATACCTGTCAAGCAGATGACTGACTCACACAAGTGTTGCTGCTCCTGTATCCTTCATTTTGCGATATGCAATAACTTTCTTTGAATGCAAAGACGACCGAGATCCCCCAAATTATTCTTTGCAGAAGGCACAGGTTTCATAGAGTAAATGCTCAAGTTTGACATTTGCAGTTGCAAAATGAGGTGCTTGCAACCTACTTAGTGAAAACACTATGGTGGAGGGTAGTGTAGAGCCTAGGTGAAAACCACCTTGCCTGCAGCATTAGTGCCTCAGTGTCTAGTTTTTCCTCATGTTTAGTTATGTACGAACATGCCCAGATGTTAATGCTTCATTAACTCAAGCTATCTGAAGGGTCTAATGCACTCTAACTGGATACAAGATGTGTGTCATTATGTGGCTGAATACACCTTTTGGCTAATCAGAACACATTATGATCTACTAGTAAGGCACGTCTTTCAATAAGAAACATGACCTTAAATTTCGTGTGAAGGGCATGCCAAAATGTGAACTGTGCAGCAATGCTATTTAAGGTGACATTTGATATAGAAATAAAATTTTACACTCAATTTTGCACATATGAATAATGAGGCACATATGAAGAAAACAAAGCTACAGTGACCGTTCTAGCAGTGCTTGATTACACATAGCAATTAAAATTTTCCTGGGACAACAGCAGAACATCAGAAGTGGACAAATTACTTTTTCACCCTGCAGGTAGCCAACCATATTTTGACACTTATTCCAATGTTGAACTGATAACATGAGAGAGGTTGTGGTGGACCTCCTGAATTCCAAAGCACCTACTGTCACACTGTGACATGTCAGCTGTGCAATATGAATTGAAGAAGCACATATATATGAACCACAGGATTCCAAAAAGTGACAATGAATCTAATGTGGAGCCTACGCGGGCAACATGCAACTGATTCACTCATCATATCACTCCTATGGTGGGTATTCAGATTTTCTGAATTCTAAGACAAAATTCAAATGCAGTGTAATTCAATGCTTCCCAATGGCAAAACATAGCCAGAAATGATTTCGTGCAACAATTTATACGTTATTTCTTGTGGTTACTCGACTGTGGGTATGATTTTCAGAAGTCTCGAATAAAAGGCCCTGTGATCTTTTGCAATTCCCTTATCGTTATAAATGGGTTCATATCTTTTATGCTCATTGAGCTTGGATGCATATGGAGAATTCAAGTACATATAGGTTGTTTACCTTGCATGAGACATCAACTATTTCCACAAGCCTAATCACAACAAGTGAATTTTACATGCATAGCTACACTGGAATTGTTACGGTAAGAAATGCCTATATTTTTCATCAGACACTACACAGAGTGCTACATCTACTTTCGCTCCAAAATTTATGAAAATTCAATTTTGCTCTGAGAAGCTTAGCCATAATCACATCAGCGATATAGATACCAAATTGTTTTGAATAGTTTTCACAAAGCTTAGAATGACTTGAAAATGACTGATCGTGGAACATGATTAGAAGCCGGATTGATTGCTACATATCAGCAAAAGCAATAAGAACTCAGTGCTGGTACTACAAAGACACGAGGATAACACCTTTTAGTATCATGCTTGTATCAGCCTTGTCCTAGACTCTTAGCTAACTACTATGGGTTTACACTGTTATTAGTTATCTTACAACAGACTTAAAACTGTGTATTCATATGTGTTCAAGGCCCTTTATGAAACATGCCACATGGTATAAAAAAGCCACATCAAAGACATTCATCAACCTCGTTAACACCAAAGTCAGATATTTAAGGAGTGGTTTGTACACGAGTCATTGATGCGACTTCTTTGGTAATTGATGGAAGAAAAATTTAGCATTCCAGTTACAGTACTTATGGATGCAATGGCATGACACTTGTCGGTTGATACTATTTCCTTCATAACATGACACCTTGCACAACAGATACTTTTCTTATCCTTGGTTTCCGAGGCAGCTGCAATCAAAACCAGCTCCTTGAACCAGGTATTCATGTACATTCGATAGACAGATAGTAGGTGATTCTGCCAAAGTGAATGGGTCTGATGAATATGTACACTGTTAGTTGTTTTATACATGGTTGCCCAGCACTCGGGTAACAGAATATACTGACAGAATCTAAAGTGAGGAAAGAACACACTAGAAAATGCATTTGTTCAAACATAACCTAACTGTAATTTACTTTGATTCTGCCTCTGAAGTGGTGCAATTATATCAATTGTGACTGATGTAGCTTATGCTGCAGTTTAGCTGAAGCAAACATAGGAGATTACAGCAGAACATGAAAGCAATAAAGGCATAGAAGGCCTCTGAGATATTTTTTTTTTCAAAACTTCAAATTCCCTCCCAACAACTTTGATGGCTGCACATTAGATCCAACAAAATAGCACTACTGTAATTTCTCACAGAATGGTATGTACAGAAAGCACACTCTGCTTCAATTCAAAATGTTGTTTAATTTGATGGTGGCAAAGTACTGATGCATGCAAACCTGACCATTTCATTTCAATCAACTGTGCATACAACCACTTATCTAGAAAATTCTCTGCCCTGAACAGAATGATGTGACATCACCCTTGAATGCAAGTTAGTTTCACATAAAGTTCCACATTGAAGTTCGTTTTCTTCTGTTGCGTTAAGCCAGTGTCTATATGTGAACACCAGACTTGTACAGTAACTTGAGTAGAGTATTTAAGTTGCATATCTTAAATACATTTGCGAGCAACTTGGTACTTTGAAAGGTCAGTATTTCATAATTTAACTTTAATACTTTTTTCAATAACTTGTACCTCATTTTCCAAGTTACTTTGAATATACTTCTAGTGTACTTCTTGTGTGTGGCACGGACGTTGAGCGAGAGATTCTCTTTTGTCTTGGCAATGCGCATTACGCTGGACATATGCTTCAGCGTCCGAGATGTTCGGGATATTGTTATATTCGGGATATCGGGTTAGTGTGCAGTGCCTTGGGTTTAGGAGCATGGATGATGCGCAATGTGTGTTCCTGAAGGGTTTGTGGGTTAACCATTGAAAGCCCTATCAGGGACAGGCAGGATACAAGACTTGTGGCAATAGCCGTACAGAGAGAGTGTGCACGTAAAATATTAATAAGTCTTTATGAACTTAAAGCAAAGATAAGGAGAAAAACAATAGTAAATTCTGTCGTGCTCTGGAGCATTCATTCACATCTGTAGAGTGCCTGTTCAGTATTGGGGGTAACTTTTTTTTTTTTTTTTAACGGAGCAGGCTATCTGATAGCAATTTTGAAAAGCAGTTGTCCCTGCAAGATAATAAAGCTTTCTGGCAATGCCATTTTCAACTTCATGCTCTTCATATTTCTTTGATAGCAAATTACAACAGTGACGTCAAAGTATCTTGAAAGTAGCTAGTTAGTTTTAAGAGTGTTTAATACTCTATGTTAAATATTTTTCAATATTGGGTATTTAGTACCCTACTCAGTTACTTTTTTCCTGGTACTCCGTAACTTAACCTAAATACATTTTGTGATTATCTTGTACAAGCCTGGTGAATACTCATGATGTCCCCTGGCTTTTGGTGTATCCTCAAAGTTCCACATGTTAGCAGCAGCAGTAGGCGACAGGAAACATCTTGTCTTCAAATACATGGTGTTACTTCTTTTATCTGCAGCAGATGTTTTTTAGAAACAGCAGTTTTGGTTTCAGCTCATTTACATAGCAAAATTCGGTGATGGATATTTCAAAGCACATGCTCATTTCAGGATTTTAAAAACAATGTCTGAACGAGGATTGTCTATCCTTCTACTACCTCACTATTACCTGAGAGCACCTAATTAAAAAGTTAATGATTTTAGGTAATTACTCATATAGCAGTTACATACTCTTTCGAGACGATGTCTGCCTATCTGTATAACTCAACTGCAAAAACAGCTTCTATGCTGCTCTTACAGCTCTTAAAAAAAACTGTTGCCGATAAAAAAATAACCTGTATAATTGTGGCTCGTCCTGTGCGTGCCTTCTGTCATTATAGTTTTCTGCTGCACTACTGTGAAAAGTGTACCAAACAGTTCAGCTCTTACTTCAATACTTCACCCTGTATGATGATTTGAATGCTAAAAATTCTGATACGTATTTTATCTCAAGACATTATGCCTGGTTCTTAAAAATAATTCCTACCGAAACTATCCTGCTAGCTGCCTGACCTTGAGATAGGATTTACTGTGGAATCAGCCTCATTATCTTGTAGAAATCTGGTTGCAGTACGACGTGCAATTACATTCTATACTGATGCTCAACTGTAGCCTGAATTTTAAAGTATTGAGTTTGTGCAATATGTGAGGTGCACTACTATGATGTAGAGAGATTTAACTGCAAATTTGTCTTCCAGATTAAGGCTCAGGATGTAACACAGGAATACGTCCAAAGTAGTGATGGTAAATGCTATTCGGAGATGCATAAGGTGTTTTGCCAAATCCTTCAGAAAGTTAAAATAAGGAAAGCTATTTCATATTAATGTGCATTTAATACTTCCATTCCTTTTACATTTTTTGCAAAATTTTGGCATCATGAATGTCCCTTTCGTTAACTAAGCTTTAACTAAGCTAAAACATTTGCTATATTTGTTTACTCCTTGAACAAGGGGTAACGTGACATGTGAAAAAGATCTAGCTATGTGCTTTCCACTCCCTTTTTCACTGGTCCCTTTCTTTCCATTTGCCAATATGATATCCCTTGTGCAAAACCCATGGCTCTCTTCATGGACTAAAAGCGAATATAGTCAAGGGCATAAAAGGTGATGTTTTATGTTTAAATTCACAGTTTACACAATTCCATTTGTGTGTATAATTTATGGTCATTACACTAATCCACGAAGGCAAAAAAGAAGAAGAAAAAAAAAAGACGAATTGCTGCTTAAATGGTATATCCTGAAGTGAGGAGGTCACATTTAGCTCAAATGAATACAGCATGCAGATGAACACAAGGGGGCACATGTGCCATATGCGATCCTGAGATTCTATATACAATGTAGCCATTCATGGCTTCATAGCTCTTACAAGATATCCCCTAAAGACATGACATTACTTATAAGATAGCCTCTAATTATGTATTGACTGCTGTCTACCTATTCGGATGAGTTTACCGCCAAGGGTCTTCTGCTAACTTATGGACTTATAATAAACTTCTGAAATGCAGCTGGAGTAAGAACATTAACAATGAATGAATGAACAAATGAATGATTTTTATTTGTTCATTCTTTCTTAGTAGCCCTCGACAACAAAAACAGTAAGAAAAGCCAGGTACAAGCTTGTAGCTGTCTTGTCTCTGGGTGTTACTTATGCCCCTTTGCCACTTACATCTGATACATCAACATGCAATCATATTAAGCATGTGGTGCTTACAGGGATAAATGCTGTGTGTGGGGACTGAAATACCACCTGTGCTGGAGTGATCTGTGAGAACATCAACAGCATCAGTACGTAAAGAAGCATCTGTGGAAGTCTCTACGTTGTGTTTACCATAGCGCAAATTACACCCTTATTCTCAGTCTCTCACCAATCAGGCTGATCACCTATCAGGCAAGAGGAAGCACTTTAGCAAATGGAAGGAGTGCCTGCATGCACAATGTTGCCATGTAAATAACTTTGAAAGACATAACAGACAGTACAACGTTCATGCTGATCATTCACATTTGCCATGAACACATGAAACATATGCATTTTTGCACTGTCAGGTTTTGAGAGTGGCAGTACTAGCATCTGGGACCAGCCACACACAGCTGTTGTGACAAATCCCACAGAAAGAACCAGAGGGCAGCTCCTGTCGTCCTCCCAGCCCACCTCAAGCCACTAACTGCACTTTCACAGTACAGCCAGACCAGTAAGTACAGAGCACACAGGATTTACAACTCCTGAGGGGCACCGGAGATGAAGTTACACCAGGTTTTGCATTATGGAAGTAGTACGGTTAAATTTAGTTAGATACAATGGCATACGTGATGTTGCACTGTTATTCGAACACAAGGCTCGAAACAATAACAAACATTATCGTCATCATGGTCACAACAAATATAACATGGTGTCACTCTGCATCACAGCGCTACATGAAGGAATGTTACAGGTGTTTCTACATATACTGCCATGTTTATGCACCTTCTGTTGGTGGAATGGCACCCACTGACACATTTACTTTTTTTTTTCTGATCTTGTATAGAGGTCTTTCAGTGTATCCATATTAAGCTAGGTGCTTCCCTGGTAGGTTAGGGGTGCTAGAAAACCAGTATTATTGCACGCTGAGTGACGTTTGATATTTGGAGTGCGCCAACCTGAAAAATAACGATAATGCTAGTTATGTCTGAGCTCAAGACTGGGCGGCGGGGTAGTTGTTCTGGCAGTCGCTGCTTCAAAAAGGAATTGGTGCTAGCAGTCATATGTTACTCATTACTTGCTCAATGAATCTAAAACTGTGGCACCGTTTACAAAGAAGAGGATGAATTTATTGATTGCGTGTGCAGAGCAAGTTTCTCCAATCTGCTATATCAAGAAGATGTAGCCAGGATCAGTGCTGCATCTGCATAAAAAAGAAACCTGATGGTATATACAGCCCCTGTTAATTTCATAGAAATAAAAAATTTGGAGCAAAAGTTATAACAGCAAATGCGCTAATGCTGAATGGAAAACGTGTTTGGCAGTGGGCAATCGCTTTGAACCAAACCAAACATTGAGGATTCATACATTTTGTCCCATAAGTTTTTCCACAAATTTGCAAAGTAATCTGAATGTAATACCCCTGTCAGACGGACTCATTTAATGTCACTTTCTACGAGTGGTACTTGCACTTAGTGTCATTCGTGTGCTGTCACACGACATCTTTTAGTGACGCTCGGCAGAAAGTGCACTAACGATTTAGTGAGTTCCCCAAACTCACTTCACGACCGAGTGCATAGCCTCGACGGCAGGCTTTCTGGTACAGGTAAAAATATTGAGAAAAAGTGAGGAGCCCCGACACCACAATATTTTTAAACAAGTATTTCCAACAGCGTGTTTGTTTTATTTTAATACAGTGTGATTATGTGCTGAAGAAACATATCATTACTCTCGTTAACAGCCCGTGAGAACATTGCAGTCTCGCCGATCTGCCAGCGGCCATTTTTGTTGTGGCACATGTTTGAGGCCAATTTGTTTAATGTTGGAAGAAGATTTGCAGGAGGTGTTTCTAAATTAAAGAAAAGCATTCTGAGGAAGGTATTGCGGCGCACGCCTAAAAATTTTCCCACCGTTTATTCTTATCTATCGTAATTGCAATCACTGCATAAGTGACACTTACTTAAGCCGTGTAGCAAGCTCGTAGTGAAAGTGACCTTCGCTTGGTCGGAGTGCACTTCACAAATGACACTAAATTAGCCTGTGCGACAGGGCTATAACAGGGTTTATATGATGCATTGCAGACACCTAGCCATTATAGGTTGCTACTCCATAGACTAAGCAATACCTTATCACCAGTACATGTGATGTAGGCAAAATCCTCCGAAACCCCTTCCCTCCATTCACAACCACAGTATGTTTGCCACACCCGCTGAGACAAGCCACAGCCACTCATAGCCAAAGTTACACAAACACGGCACTATGTGTAGAATTACTGTAACACCTTTGGAGGGGGCGCAGATAGCGATAGGGCGTTGATAGAACCCATTAACTCACATAACACAGTCTCAATACAATGGCATATTGTCCAGCTGTACTGAGGTGGGTGTATGATTAGCATGTGCCAAAAGCTGAATAGATTAGCTGTATGTGATTCCACACTTTCCCCCCACAATGGTCCCTGAAATGGGACTGTACATTACAAATGAGTAAATATGGCAGCACATTTTTCAGCAACAAGTTCAGAAGTTCAAATATACAACAAATTGACCAATTCTAAGATATGTATCTAAGACATATTATCAAAGCTCATTGTTAATATTAGCCATGTGGCACGTCACATGCCACACTGGTGATGTTGCTTCTATGACATTAGTTGCTACTATGTTTTCCTACTCATTTGTTACCTTTCCTTTTCTCCTCGGCTACTTGATGGTCCTTGTCATTTTTCACCAAAGTGAGAACTGGGACGAATAGGCAGCCTCCTAGCACTGGATGTATGCGTCAGTTGACTGTGTCGTCTTCTTCAATGAGTGGCAGTGTATCATCACACGACACAGCGGTGCCTGTTGTCACAGTCATGCCAGCATTCATGGCTACAGGCTGCACTTCATCCACACCATCTTCCCTCAGTGCCGTTGTAGAAGGGCAATCTTTCGGCCTATTATGGGAAGAGTGCACCACTACCTCACGAGGAACAGCAAGCACAATGCCCATGCTGGGAAGAGAGGCATAAGGGGTCTCTTCGGACTCCAGCTGCGTTCTCTGTGGAGATGACGATGGACTTGGAGGAGATAAGGGCCTCCTACGATGCCTTCGGATTCGACGTGACCTCCTTGGGATGTTAGATGTTGTCCCACTGTACATGACACTCTCAGGATAGGTCCGATACCTGGTGGACCAGGAGAAAAAAAAAGAGACAATTGAGAATAGAGAATATATCGGTGCAAATACACCACACAGACCAAACAACACTACAACGCCAAAATTCCAACCGGTTTAATGAACGATCAAAAACATTACAGCTCACGCACACTGCCGTCACATGTAACCAAGGACCGGTTACACACCCACCAGTCGCAAGTATGTGCTCTCTTCCACTACTATAATAATAAGAGTTATCTGTATGAGGATGTCTATGCACAGATTTTCAAGATGCCACGTTGGTGTACCAGTGTCTCCCACAAGTAGTAGTGGTGATTTGTGCTGTTCATGCTTTGGGGCCATTGTGCTCACGACTTCACTGCCATATTGTCATTTTTAGGACAATGCATACTAGAGTCAAAAAAAGATTATTCATTACTACCGACACGCAGGGGTCGTCATCCTAACGAGGGCAGATGAGGGCGCGGATGTCCTCGCCTAACGGTCGTGTAGGTGAGGAGAATTTCCCCACGAAAGATAAAGATGAGGGGAGGGGAATTTCCAGAAAATAGGGTGTGGTGAGGAAAACTCACAGAAAGGAAGACTAAGGTGAGGTGACGAAATTTTTCAGAAAAACGACTGAGGTGAGGAGAAACCTTTTGTGGCAAAAATAGATATGCCTATTGGTTAATCAAAAATATTTGCCGCTTAATCTATACAAATACGCGGAGCCCGAAAAAGAAAAATTAGATAGGCATGGGGAATTCAGGATTGTGGCTTACAGGACATTCGACAGCTTTTCACGTATGCTTTATTTCTACAACTAGCAGTTTTTGTTTTCATTACGAAAGTTAATTTATGTATCTTTGTTAATTAAGATATGAACTGCCAACTGCTTTCATAACGTGCCCCCTACACTCCACCAACAGAACTCCTAGCCAACCATAATCCTGAATGACATCATTCTTTCCCCTGATTTGTTGAAAGTGGGAGGCATGCACCTTTTTGTGACACTCATGCGACTGTTAGTTGTCACAAAAATGTGTGCACCCTGCTATGCACAAATCACAAGTTGTAAGAGTATTATTCTGTGCAATGGTTGGCCTTCAGTGTCCTATGTGGTGGAGTTCTGTTTTACGAGTACCACCAGAAGCACCTTGTGAAGCATGGTGGCCAACAGCTGACTCGTATATTTTTGCTGAGGCTTTTACTGCCCCATGTATCAATACATAGAACAAGGGCTTCCCTTGCAAAAACAATGAAAAAGATGGAGGGGAAGAAAATTTTACATTGATGTCACACGGCACTGCAGAATGCACCTATGCATAACGTGACTACAGAGACTTATTTGCGCCAAAATATTCGCTTCAGTGTTTTCTACAGAATATTTGCAATCTTTTAGATTCTATGGATTCTTGCAGGTTCCCAGGGAAGTAGTTGGGACCCACATTTCCCTTGCAATGCTTGGTTCTTCAATCATGGATGAGTTTTTACCGGACCACTAGTTCTGCCCTGCCACACAGGTGCCCTGGTTGTTGACACACTGCTCTGGTGAGGTGCTTGAGGCAGTCACAGTGTTGGAATGATATTGTTTATAAAATTGAAAGCTACATGCCAAGGCTACCAAAGCTGAAATTATGTAACTCTGCTAGAAAAACAGTCTGGATATACAGGATCACTTCATCAAAGGAATCGGTGCGAGTTGTGTGTGTCCATAATAATACAGGTCTCAGGGATTAGACAGATCTGAGATTAAGAACAATGTGTAATGGGTGAGACGGTTCACAAGAAGCATGGCACTCAGCATCTGGCAACAAACATGTGTTTGTCAGAAGTTATCCAAAGAATGTGGAGACAACCTAGTGGACTTCCAGCACCACATAACTGAGCTTCGAAGAACATGCAGCGATACCGTGGCGGAGAATGACAACACAGATGGGGTCCTTTAACATGCTCTCCTGTTGCATGGTTAGCATTCAAGACACGAAAGACATGAGGGTGCCTTTGCCTACTCCGACTTAATTGCTGGGCCCTTTCGAATGCCCTAGTTTTAATTTCACAAATGAATACAGGCAGATGCTGCTTCCGAACACTGGCAATGTACACAAGACCTACCTTTCTCTGAACAAAAGATAGGACATTTTACCTAGGTTCCCCTACAGCAACCGCATATGGTGGAGGAGGCTCCCTGAACCAGAAGTCTCCGCCATCATCCACAAAACGGGGTGGGATATCCAAGCGAGCCTCAGCTGCTGCTGCTGCTGCCTCTTGTCTGCGTACAGCCAGCCTCAGTGCGTACAGGCGACATGAGCAACTGACAGCCACCACAACTAAAAGGCCGCAGATGAGAGATCCCATGACAGCTGCTGTGATCATGCTATTCTTGAGACCTAGGTTGTAAATTTGGAGCAAGATTAACATGTTATGGCACCTTAATAGGCCAATGCAAAATTGGGTACCCACAAGCATATTCGTCACTCCCATCTGAACAGTCAGAAATTCGGTCACATACGGCATCCTCAGATATGCATCGGCCGTCACCACAAAGATAGCCACCACGCTCCGAACGGCACTTGTCACGTCCTGCAAAGGCATAGGTATAATTTTGAGGATTGTGGAGAAGACGACAAATAGAATAAACAAGTTTCATGTTTTCAAGAATACCAGCTGGTAAGACTTCCCAACAATGAGATATTACTTACCACAACCAAGCTCATCAGAATGATCAGCACAGTGCAGAACACCATTGCAGCGCTCTTCAGAGCTGTAACAGCCTATTCCCGAGATGCAACGAATTTTATGCTCGCAACCCGTTACACAGCCCTGTTCATCTTCACCATTTTCACAGTGGAAGATGCTGAAATAAACAATTCAGAGATGCTTGTGATTCGAGACCACAAAATGCATAGAAGGGGCAATCTAGTCCAGAACGCAAGTGTAGAAAACAGCTATAACTGGCTAGTTCCATCTCAAAATAAACGGTTTTTAAAAATTCTGCGTCATGCGGTTCGGGAGCTAGGAGAGGAGGACGAAAATGTCTCTCAGAGGTCATCGTCGTCATGTGCGAGTTTGAGGGCCTCTTGCAGCGGCGCTTTTTGGTGCATGGTACTGATGTGTTTTCTGGCCACAGATCACGTGGTGTATAATGGGCCACTACATTTTCGGTGTTCCAATTATTTTGGAACAATTTGGAAAAATTCCAAAGTTGAGCCGCTTCATCAAAAAGCACCAAATTCATGACCACATTGTGGGTGATCCACACAACCGATGATGTTTAGCCTTATACCGCTGTATTGCTTGTTTATAGGGCTATCGAATGGTACTCACCTCATCGCTCCATATTGCCTGCAACGCAGGCTACACTGGCTCGAGTGAGGCGATACCTCGGAAAAATTGCAAATTTCCGAACGCTTCACCTCAAAAACCCCACTAAAAAATTGCCCCAAAATTGGACATATTATAGGTGAGTCCATTGATTACATACAGCAAAAAAATTGAAATTCGTATTTTATCGGTATTAGTGTGGCGATTTTTTTCCGAAGCGACATCACCGAGGGAGAACAAGCCTGGACTCCCCGCTGTGAATGACGCGGAAATCGAACATTCCGAGCTGAACGTTTTCCTCTCAATAAATTGCTCTCTTTTGTGTAATCCTCGTTTTCTGTATCCAAAACATTGTTTTAAGCTGCAGATAAATAGTGGACAGTGCAGTAGGTTCCATGTTGTTCGTGGAACCTGCACAGGCACTTGAGAGATGAATACCACATTTCTTCCACATGTTAACATATATTGCACTTGGGGTTGCGTACATGGTCATGTTGATCATATGCACATGTCTGTTTTCTTCAAAGTCACTTTTGACGTATCTTGAGTGTCACACTTCTCCCATACAAATGACGAGCGAAGACCTGGAACAGTGTGCACACAATCCCACTCCGTTTCTTTCGATTGCCTGAACTCTTCCACTGCGTTCCGCGGTAAATGAATTGTCCTTCATACTCTTGAATCATACTCTTGACAGCTTTTCCGACAAGATATGCACAAACTCGGCTGCAGTTTGTACGACTTGTGTCGCTGGTGAGCGCAGGTTATGAAGAGTCGCAGTATGCTTGACTATGCCTCCAATACCATCGCATGCGTTCTTTCCATGCCCTGGAGCTGAAAAGACCCATTTCTTCAGTGCAGTGTTTCTAACAGTGGCACTAGCTCCATCGGTGATGTACACTACGCTGCCGTAGATGGGACCCTTCTCATCGATGATGTCGTCTATTTTCCGGATGGAAAGTAGTGCTGGGGCGATATCATGCCGTGTGTCGTCACTAACTACTGCATAGCTCTGAGTACTTCCGGCTGATGATGTAACAACAACAACTTTATTTTTTACCTTGGAGAGTGGGGAGTTTCATCGCCACAGGCGATATTCTACCCCATTGCTGGTTGGAATGGGGGGAATAAAATAAGGAGCCCCTTCACAATAACGATCGAAGTCCGATGGTAACCAGAAATGTCAGAAGAACTTTGAGCGCAGAGCATTGCTGGGCTGGATTGGGCCAGGGACCAAGCAATTTCGATAGGGAGAAAGGGCGAGAGTCCAGCTGACGAAGAGACTCGGAGAGTGTGGTTCGGGAAGGTTGGTAGTGAGGGCAATGAAGAAGAATATGCTCCAGATCCTCAAGAGCACCACAGTGGCAGCTGGTGGGAGAGTCAACTTGTCTCAAGTGGTAACGCCACTGAGCTGTAAAGGCCACATTGAGGCGCATTCGGTGGATTAATGCAGCATCTTGACGAGAGGTGTTTTGTGGCATGCGGAAAGCGAGCGTTGGATCAACTCTGCTCAACATAGAGGGCGGAAGAATGTCGGTTGTCCGTTGGCGGGAAGCCAAGGGTGTCACTAGGCGTCGCAGAATTGAACGGCGGTCTCCTCTCAGCAGAACAACTACGTAACGACGCTGTTGTAACTACGCATGTGAATATGGAAATCTGCTTCTTTCAATGGTAACATTGGATCTCCTTAGGCAGAATGACAGTCCAGTTTTCAGCAGAGTCGAAGTGAAAGACGACACTTCCTGGTTTCACGCAGAGCTTCTCCCTCCATATTGCCTCACGCTGAACTCGTCTGATGTAGCTGTGAATTACAAAGCACGTTGTCCAATGTCTAACGAGATTGAAAAAGGTTTTGATGGGAACAAGTTTCTTCACAAGCCCTCCAGATTCCCACAGTGCCACCTCTAAATTATCAATTTCTTCTGAAAGGTGCAGGCTCTCGGGAGTAAGGCTTTCACTGCAAGGGCATGTGTCGCAGTCACCAAGAAAGCAAGAACTTGACGGCTGTTGACAGATCAACATGGCTATGAGGTACTCTGCTGTTACAACTATGTCTGATGCGGTGTTGATGGCAACGACACAGAGGTCAAAATTAGCGCAATAAATGCACACACATTCTTCTCTGCATGGGCTGCTGCTAACCCATTTCGGTCGTAATGAACAGAACTTTGTTCGGCGGAGCTTGATGTCTGGATAAGCAGCTTGGAAAAGTTGGTATGCCTCACGTATGGACCGAGTCATGTAGCGTTTTGTTTTGCTGACTTTTGATCCTCCTGCACGCACTTGCACAACATCTCTGGATCGAGGGCTTTGAACCAAAAGGATCGAGGTCGTTGCTCGTAAAGAATTCCAGGGCTGCGTTGATGTGCCCCTGGTGAAGTGAGTGGCCTTGGTACGGATCTGGTGAAGCACATGCGTGCTTTTCCAACCGAAGTTTCTTTGACTTGCGCACCATATATCTTGTAGCTTCTGGAATTACTTCGAGGATCTTCTTTTCTGACCATAACGAGGGGAGCAGTGTTAAAATCCGGCAGCGCTCATGGAAGGACGTGCTTGTTTCATAAGCAGTTCTCATGTTGTATGACCATTCGCTGCACTCCTTGCAATCACTCCTTGATGTACCAGGAACCGCAATCCCAAAAGCGGTCTCGATTAGGCGACCCGCGTTTTTGCTCAGCTCTTGCTGTATTTCGCAGCACTTTCGCTTTGTGTATGCTTCTACGAACCTCCTTTTCGCCCTAACTGGCGTGACATTGATTCGTTCCAAGGATATGAATGCATTAATTTCTTCAACTGCATCGCGTAAATGCACAACTGAGTCCTCCTCAGGGTGGGTGGGTGGGTGTGTGTGGGTGTGTGGGCGTCCAGGCTTGTTCTCCCTCGGTGACGTCGCTTCGAAAAAAAATCGCCACGCTAATACCGATAAAATACGAATTTCCATTTTTCTTCTCTATGCAGTCAATGGACTCACCTAAAATATATCCAATTTTGGGGCAACGTTTTAGTGGGGTTTTCGAGGTAACGCGTACGGAAATTTGCCATTTTTTCCCCGAGGTGTCGCCTCATTCGAGCCAGCGTAGCCTGTGTTGCAAGCCATATGGAGCGACGAGGTGAGTAACATTCAATAGCCCCATAAACAAGCAATACAGCGGCATAAGGCTAAACTTCATCGGTTGTTTAGATCACCCACAGTGTGGTCGTGAATTTGGTGCTTTTTGATGCCGCGGCTCAACTTTGGAATTTGTTCCCGGGTAAACGATAATCATTGGAACTCCGAAAATGCAGTGGCCCATTATACGCCATGTGAACTGTGGTCCGAAAAAATATCAGTACCATGCACCAAAAAGCGCCGCTGCAAGGGGCCCTCAAACTCGCACGTGACGACTATGACCTCGGAGAGGTATTTTCTCCCTCCTCTCCTAGCTCCCGAACCACGTGATGCAGAATTTTTAAAATCCGTTTATTTTTCATGACTGACCCGTAACTACAACATATATTTCTTTCGATTTCATCCGAGACCCAAGATTTCACTCCTTGTTCAATTTGAGATGGAACTAGCCAACTTTTAATACTCTCTGTATCCACTAAATTTGACAAAAACCACAGCAAATAACCTATACTTGATCTTATTTGTTGTATCCAATTTCCCAAACAAAGGCGCTCGTTTCTTATTTGAATACATAGAGCCTTTCATGCACAGTGCTCTACAAAGCAATGTAACATGACATTTGGAATCTTAGCAATGAGCACACAATGGGGGCAGAAAGACAAGATTCATCACTGACTATTAACTAACAGAACTCTATCGCGCAGAGCCACACGTTAAGTTCACATGCATCTGTTCACTTAATTTCATTTCATTTTTTAAATCCCAAGGGCCCTATGAGGGCATTACCTGGTCAATTGTGCTCATGCCCTAACAGATATCTGCCCTCCTTGCTGATAGTGCTACGCATGTGCTCCCTTTCAAGATAACCTGTCTCAAATGGCAAGAGTTAAATTGATGGGCTATACATAGACCCTCATGTTTTCAGGTTTTACGTTTTTTCTTAAATTGGGGGGTATAAATTAGGTTAGGTGTAAAGATGTAAAACAGGATAAAATCAGGGTGTATGGTTATATGCCAAGTGGAAAGGCAGATTTCCTGGTGGAAAATAAGAAAAGCTCGTTTCACATTTCGAATGAACATGACATGCTGAGCTTTCTCCAGTGACTACATTGGTGGTTGAATTCGCACTTTGGAGAGTTCATTTTCAAGGTTTTTCGGGTTTTAGCTGAAGTGACAATGATACTAATCGGGGATAAAAATGGGTTTTACCATGTTTAACTACAAAACACAAGGCTCTACTTATAGACAACTGCAGTCCTACAGACCATACATATACAAATGACCTTGAATATATCCCTTTCAACCTGAATGTCCTCATAACCCAGTAGATTCCAGTAGCGGGCAATGTTACAATGAATGGGAATGTGCCCAGGCCGAGTGCCAGTCAAAAAAGCAGCATGCTCCTTCAACCTGCCAGTTTGTCCAAGATATGTACACTACCACATCCTAAAGGAATGCTGCACAAAACCTCTTGTTTACATTAAACAAACTGATTCTTTTGGCAGACAATGCATGCATTTTTCTTTTGGGGATTATCAACTTTGGCACATAATCTTCCCAACCTAGCAGGTGCTCTCAAAACAACAGGAATTCCATTTCTCATGGCCACCTTTCTAATGTTACGGGACACACCGTAAACGTATGTAATACAAACATCACATCAATATGACAGACATGAAATGCATATATACAATAATTGGAAGAAATCCTGTGGTTTTAGAAGGGCAGACTTTTAGGGAGGAACCTCAGCGATGACAAGGAATACTCACTTGTCACATCGTTCTGAAACAGGGTCATAACAAGTGGTAGACGTTGGACTGCAGAGAGTTCGGTTCCCTCCACAGAAACGGCAGTCAAGTTCATCACTATAATCTGGACAGTCTGTGTGGCCGTTACATCTCCCACTGCGTTTATAGCACTGCGAACTTGTTGCACAACGCAGCATGCCCTCAGGACAAGTGCCTGGAAAACATTTTCTTGGAGTTAGCATCACGAAGGTGACCACATGAAATATCTAACTTATGATGAAGGCAGTGCAAAATGTCAAGCAAGACTTACAAAAAACCTCGTCTGTTCCATCCTCACATTCGGAGCGCCCATTGCACGCCCATTTCTGAAGAATGCACTTGCCATTGACACACTGGAATTCATCTTGTTTACAGGTTGGCTGGCTAAAATCACCTATTCAAATGAAGTTACACAAACACTTATGCAATGCAATCCATATTATGTTCTTCTGAGTGTTGTATGACAAGAAATAAAAGTGTGGCTAAAAAATAATGCACAGTCGCATGTAACTCGCAAACGAAGAGAGATAATAGACAAATAAGCGAGATATAGAGTGACGAAAAATGCATGACACTACATTTTACTGACTACAAGAGCGTACATATACTCTTCAACGTAGTCACCATTTACAGCTAGCCCGTACGTTAATCCCAGAAGTGAACCAATTTTCTCATCCTGTCAATGAAGAATTTCGTTGGTCCTTCCTTGATCCACGATCTCAATGCACCCCTCACGTCATCATCTGTGGTGAAATGAATGCCCTTAATGACCCACTTTGTATTTGGGAACAAGTGAAAATCGCAGGGTGAAGTCCGGAATCCGATGAGTATGGAGGGTGTGGGATGGGTTTAAATTTCAACTTCACAACAGCCGTGGCAGCAGCGCACAGGGTGTGCGGCTCAGCATTGTCGTGTTGCAAGACTATCGGCTCAGTAAATTTTTGAACATGACACACACGTCTTATTCGAATTTTCCACGTTGCCAATCGCTCTAAAAACGCTATTTATCACTGTTTTCACGATCTAAGACGTATTCAACTGCCACATGGAATTCGTGGTCGCCCCAGCTTCCAGGTACTCCATCCCACATGTCTGGCATCGCAGAGCACTGTTGAGAGGAGTTTGTGCTCAACGTTTGCTTCGCCAGCTTCTAATGCATGAAATTTTCTTGCTCACCTATCCACAGTACTTCGATTAACAGTTTCATCACCACAGCCGGCCTGATAAACAACGATGAATGACACTAGGATTTACTTTTTCGGATGACAAAAAATCAATCACTGGGATTTGTTTTAAACACACTGACGTAGCAGGCACACTCGACCCTATGGCAACAGCTACTGACAAAGAACAAGTAAATGGAATTCAACGTTTCTTGACGTGTTTGTAGTGGGCGAATGTAGCTACAAGATGATAGACACCACCCAGTACGATGCTCTGGTCTCAAGCCACGTATGACTGTGCATTACTTTTCAGTCGAATCTCGCACAGTCCATCTCGATATACAATATGTATGTTTAGGGCCTGATTTTTTCGGGTTATATTTCCCAACAATTTTTTTCTTTTTTTTTGGGGGGGGGGGGGGGGTAAATATGGGGTTATATTTTGCATCAAGAATTCAGGTGTAATCGGATTGAACTGAAACTGATTCGACTGAATTCTGCTTAAATCGGATTGGATCAGGCATAAATCTTTGGTTTACTCAGCATAATACACATGACACACCAGTAGACAGAGTATCGATATTTTGTCCATGCATCTAAGAGGTGGCATGGCCTCTCTTTTGACGGTTTGTATCAGCATATTTATGCATTTACACATCACAGTTTCCAAAGTTCTGCGTTAGTTGTAATGACTTTGGATCCCACTGATCCAGCAAGTTTTCGGGGAAATACCAGGTTAAACCCTGTTTTTTCAGATTTGAATCGGGAGGTAAATATTGACCCTAATCGGATATAACTAGGGTTCCCAGTTTTCTGTGTTCATAATTTCTGGGACCTCTCGAAACGCAGCAAAAATGAATGCAAAACTAAATTACAGGGGTACAAGACTGAATGCGCTTGTAACACCGTTAAATAACAGGGCAACTTCTCTTTGTCACCTACAGCAGTCGCGTTTCAGGAGGTCTCAAAAATTATAAACACCACAAGCACAAACCGGGAACCTTAGGTATAACTGTAAGGGTGGGTTCACACGAGAGACGCATCCCCGGGATAAGTCCGTGGCGGGCGGTGACGTCACGTGGACAGAGGAGTCCTCGTCCCCGCCGAGCATCCACACGGGACGAGGGATGGGAGCGGATAAGTTCATCTCCAACTTTACTTATCAGGCTGCGTGAATGAGTTTTCTCACTTTTCTGCACTGTGGTTGAACAGAGAAGAAATGAAATTTTGTACGTTGGGGTACATTGCACCTGCAGCATTCCACAATGCAGGGAACCACTGCACTAGCGAAATCAAAAAGAAACTGCTGTCGTCGATGACAACAGATATTTCGCTGTCGACACCTTTGTGTAGGAACTGTGTTGCCGTGCCGCAGAATCATAAAATGTCCTCTTCGTTGAAAACAAAGAACTCAAACTGCACTGAGTTTTCAGCGAAGGAAACAGACAACTGTCAGTTCTCCAGTCTGGACACGTAGTAAAAGTTATTTACAGTACAAAGCGACATATATATATGCAAAACCTGTCAATCATAACAACCAAAATCGTAATTTATCTTTTGTTGTTGAATGCGCAGTAATGTCACATTTCCACGCCGTGCTGTAGTGCGCATCGTATTTGGAGATCCGCTTGCTCGTAGCAAAACCCTCGTTTTCCCCATTTTTTTCTTGCTTCGTGAAGACACGTACACGGTTTTTCTTTTTTATTACGCGGTTCTTTGAATCCCCTCTGCTTCAGCGGTCAGAGCTGTAAAACAGCCAGTCGAAAGAAGAAAAAAACAGTGAAAAGATGCTGCTCCGTCCTCATGTCCCCCGCCAACATGGGGGCCGTTTGTGGGTCGGAGACGAACGGTCCGCGGTGGGATTCCGGTCCTCCGCGGACCGGAGAAGACGCACATTTTGATGACGTAGGCGCCGACATTTACACCATCTGCGGACTTATCCCGGGGATGTGTCCCTCGTGTGAACCCACCCCAAAAAGTTAGGCTCCATGTATATTACATACAAAGATATATTTAGTGAGCAAAATTAAGGATTGCTGTAGAGATTCAGAACTTTTTCAAAAATTCTCTTTCAAATGTCACAAAGTAACAAACAAGCCTATGCAGCAATATCACTGGTATACACAGAAGGGTTGGAAGAGCACTATATTCTCCCAATACAAAGGCAGAGATTTTTTTTTTTTGTTCTCTTGGTTCCACGGGGGATTTCTGGAAAAAGTTCTACAATGTAACCCCTGAGAGAACCTGATATTCAGGTATAAAGAAAATTATATGTATACTACTGAGCAATACAAAGTAAAGCTTAACAAAATCTTCCAACGATATGTAAAAGAACAGAATAATATGAAGATAAACTTGAATCTTCCTCACCAACTGTGTATGAAAGCTGAAAGCCTCGTCCATGTGGTGTCCCCACTGAAGAGCTATGAAATTTTATCCACACTTCACTCGTTGAAGACAAGAAAGGTTCCGGAACTGTACGACCACAATAAATGCGTTCTTTTCCATCCTCTGTGGGCCCCAGCTTCACCCAAGCACGAAGGCAACACAGTGGACCTTCATTACAACCGTCGAAATCTCCAATGTCTAAGTCGTCAAAGCTGGAAAGCACATCACACACATTAAAGATGGACTTTTTATGCAAGTTGGACTTCTCTCAAAGTTACGAAGTGTATGACAAAGACAACAGCTGCCCGTATAACATGAAAAACCCTTGCAATAGACAATAAGTAGATTCCTACTCAGTATGTGAAAGGACAACATAAAAATGTCGAAAAGTGCCTACCTAATTGTAACAACTTGGCCAACACGTCCAATAATGTACCAGCTGCAAGATGTCTGGGTCGCATAGGAAACAGGGTAACCAGGACTGGCAATCTTTCCTCTTGGGCCGATATGTCTTTGTTTCTGGCAGGAACCTGCAGAAAGGTGCAATGAGTTCATTTGCAGCAATCTTACACATGCATAACAAGTTGTGAGCAATCTAAATAACAAGGGAATGTACTTTTGCTTCTCACTTAATATGGGTAACTGTAGATGGAATAAACATCTAAACATGTAATAGCATGCACCTACACACAGTGTTGGAATGAAACAGTGCCACCTTCTACCCTGTTAAATGAATTACTGTTACAGTGGCAAGAACTTCAGTTAAAGGCCCCTGAAAAAATTTTTGCATCCTTCCCAGGTGAAAAATGTTCACAATGACAAGTGATTTAAGAAACATAATAATGACAATTCATGGCTTCATGTCACGAAACAACTATGATCATGAGTGCGGTCAGTCTGTGGATAAATTTTGCCACCCAAGGGTTCTTTAGCATGTGCCAAAATCTCATCACACTTAATGGTCCTCGCAGAAGACGGCGTGCCTAAGCAACTTGTTACACGTTTATTAAACAATTTCCACTTGAAACCACTTTGTAAAATCTTTTGCAAGTGGAAATTGTTCCATAAACCACTTATAACTGCAAAAATTTTTCACCTGGGTTTGCCTTTAAATGTATACTGTAGATGAGTTTGAACTATAAAAATGATTCCAGTCATGATTTAGTCAGCTCTTGAAACACTGCACACTTACTGATGTAAGCACAGTTTTACAGAGTCCCTCAATGATGTGCCTGATGTGTAGAGTGAACCCACGTTAATATGACCACCACCGTTCCCGCAGATTTTGGAAAAGCGAATTGTCATACTAACGAGAAAAGCACAATCCGCTGACCGCAGAGATCGCTTCGTTCCAGCCATTCTTACGTGCATGACAGCAGCATCAGAGTGTGACCAGGTCCCGTGGTCACTGCCTTTTTATGCACTACAGTGCTTTGACAGCCTGACAAGTGCTACGAGTAATTCCGTGATCAAAGACATCAGGAGTCATCCCAAACCTCGTCGGCCTACTTTAACAGGTGTCACCCCCTGCCAGAGGTATGTGGTAGCCTCTCCCTGTGGCTACCCTGCAGGTCATGTGACAACACCATAATACCCGTGTTTTATCCTACTTGTGCCAAAAATCTCACTCACGGTCGGATAAGCGGATTGCCATACTAATGAGGTGGATTTACATGGCGGTAGAACCGTTCCCAAGAAAAACAGTCATAAAACGAGTATGTCAGATTATCGGCGGTCATACTAACGAGGGTTCACTGTAGTGCCACTACATATGAAATCTGCACATGAGACACAGAACTCAGCAAGAAAAATTTCAATCACCCTTCTGTTACTGCAACATGTGTTAGATGTTTTGGAGCTCTTGCTTTTGAGGAACCCTCAGGGGAATGTTACTTGCCTTAAATATGTGAGAGAGAATGTGCAATTTTTGGCTCATACATTCCCTTCCCCTGATCTAAACATGTTATCAGAATATAGTCATCCATTCACGGTTTTAGTCGCGTTTGATATGCGGTGCACAGGACATCCCACAACAGCCATGTAACGTATTGTGACTCACAACACATGTCCTTGTGACCCATTTACGCACGTGAATGTAGAACTCGCACACACCCGTGTCGTGCATGAGTGCTTCTTGAGCTTTGCACCACTATGTGCCCGCGTCATGTTCCACAGTAGAAAGTCTTGCAAAAAAAAAAAAAGTGCTGATGAATAGCTTCAGACTTACTCGGATCTTTTCCTTTTGATGCTAGGAAGGTCCGAAGTGAGGAACACTCATGAAGGGCAACAGCTAGAACAAGAGGATCGGCGCAAACTCAATATCAGGGTAAGTGACATGATTTGCAGATAACTTTTTCTACTGCAGAGACTACCTATCTAACACTACAGAACATACTCCTCATAAAAAGATGTTGTCTTGCTTTCTTTATAGGGTGCCCCGCAGGTATTTATCAAGCACATCTCCTAAAACCATGCACAGAAGATAGACAACTGCGAAAAGCTGTACTAAAACTAAGAAAGAACGATTTCTTCGCGAACTAATCTTATGCTTGGTTATAGTCTACGGACACTCCAAATGACAAAATTGACAACAAAACTCAATAAGCCTAAGTAACGTGAAATATACCCACCTGTAACAAATGCGATTAATAAGAGGTGACCCATGGCGTATGGTACTTTGAGTAACAGGTTCTAAGCAGTGGTCCTTATATTCGCTATCCACAGGTAACAACAACGTGATAAATCCATTACGAAACAAACGACGAACAACTAAATCCAACATTGGAAACTTTCATGACAGAAACTATCAACGTTGCTATCAATTAAATAATCTCGCCTGCAGTGGCATTCTGCCTGTTCGTTGGCCAGTTGGCCAAAGCCAAAGTAGCCAAAGCCACACCACACGACCAGCCAAATGGCCGAACCGCCGAACTCTTGAACTCAGAGCATTGGCGGGCATTCAATCGCTAATGTGGTGTGTGGTCCAAAGCTGCTTGAAATTTCTTTTTTGTTTCAGCCTGTTGTAGTTTTTAACCTACAGATATGCTGCATATTAATGGTGGGGACGATCATACCATGGAAATAATTTCGACAACCACAGTTCACATGGATATCTTAAAATCAAAGAAAAGGTACTTGCTGATGCATGTAACCGAGGAAAAAGTATCAACGCGTCTAACTTATTTTTGATGTCATTTGTTATAGTTCCCTCACGAACGATAAAATGACGGAGGAAGTAGTGAATCTGCTCAGGAAAAGGGGATATCCTGAGGTTATGAAGTCATTCACAGGAACTTTCCTGGACGGACAGTTAGAAAAGGTGGTAGCAGAATACGCTGGCGTGAGGAAGGTACGGCCCTGCATACATACCATAACAATATGTACCGGTACGAATGCGACATAAGTCAGGATACAATTGCGCTGTTAGGACTCACTGTATTCCAATTCTATGATTGACTTATGGCTGCACGCATAATAACGATGATGATAATGCTGATTTGCCCGACAAAAACTGCCCCAAGAGTCTGTTATAACCTAGCATATGTTTGTGTGAGAATCACGAGAAAGAAGGAAATAGCCACTTGAGCCTGTTGCGTAACCCTTAGCACTGCTGTAAAATACTACAGTTTGGCATCCCTGACAGCTGATCTTGTTTTGCAGGCAGACTTAAATTGTTCACAGTTCCTTCCACATTATTATCACTTGAACGACGGCGGTGCAGAAACAGAAGAACTCGAAGAGGATGGTCTGTCAGCTGCTAGTCAGTGGGTTTTACCATCAACTGATTTTGATGGTCTCTGGGAAACGTTGGTGTATGATACAGGAATAAAGGACCAGGTGAAACATTGATCTTATACTTAAGCTGAGACCTTGTGCTCTTCTCTTTAAATTTCTGCCTCACTAATGAGGAGCATTATATTTTAATATCATGTATTTTCACAGCTGTTACAATATGCATCGACAGCGTTGATGTTTGCGGAGCAATGCGTTGACCCAAACATAATATCTTGGAATAAGGTGGTCCTCCTTCACGGTAATTACTTTCCAAGATCAACCACATCTCAAATTTTTTATTCAGGTCAAATAAATGCCCTATGCAACATAACTCTTAATGTCATTTCTCAGTGCATTTTTTAAAAGGCTGTGGCTCCTTTTTGGCTCTCTTGCTTTAGTGGGTGTACTCTAAGCTAAGAACTTTGTTCTGTGTACTATTTATGTTTTGTTGAAATGCAAAGTGTTACCGAGGGTTTAAAACTCATTTATTGCTTCCAGGTCCCCCAGGAACAGGGAAAACATCATTATGCAAGGCACTTGCACAGAAACTATCCATTCGTCTTGGTCACCGTTTTCATTATGGGCAACTGATTGAAATCAACAGCCACAGCCTTTTCTCCAAGTGGTTCTCAGAGGTTCACAAATGGTGCCAGAGAAGCAAAGAACATGTTTTATGTCTTGTATTTTGCAGAGTGGAAAGCTGGTAACTAAGATGTTTCAGAAGATTCAGGAGTTCATTGATGATCCTGATGCTTTGGTGTTTGTTCTTATTGATGAGGTAGTTTTATAACTTTATTTCATGTTCAAGTGGTTAGTTTATACAGTGCTTACGAGGCACAGTTGTAGTATTGGCATACAAGTTAGCACAGGTACCCTATGGTAATGCAAACATAACTTCAAACATGCCATAGCTATTTCAAACAAAGAAAAGTGCAACTTCATTGTACTATTAATAGTTTTATGTGCCTAGTGTTTTCTACCTCTTGTTCTTTTTTTTTTTTTTTTTTTCTAAAGCATGCAACATTGATATGTATGCATACTCTGCAGAATGCTCCAGTGTGGTGTGGTGAGGCATGTCTATGCTTGTTCAGCAGAGATTCCAGCAGGTTTACCAATAGGCCTACACTATTGTAATATGTTTGAAAGTTAACGATACTTTAAAAAATTACCTTAGTAACAGACAAAAAGCACATGACAATAATGAAATATTTATGCCACAAAAATTTTTCGTACACAGTGTTTTGTACACAAAAATATCTACTTTTCAGGTAGAAAGCTTAGCACATTCCCGTAAAGCTGCTCTTGGCGGCAGCGAACCTTCAGATGCCATCAGAGTTGTAAATGCTCTTCTCACACAGATTGACTCTATCAAGAGGTGGGACATTTGTTTCTGCTCAAGTATTGCATGTCCTTCAGTGAGAAATCTGTATTTTAACAGCCACCAAAATGAAGTGATGTAGAAACTATAGATGACTACATAACAGTAAGCTTGAAGAACACTGTTCTAGGTTTTCCAATGTGCTGGTGCTGGCAACATCCAATGTGACAGGATCGATAGACATGGCTTTCGTTGACAGAGCGGACATCCGTCAGTACATTGGATACCCCTCACAGAATGCAGTGGCTCAGATTCTGAAGTCGTGCTTACAGGAGTTAATAAAGGTAACAGTAAGGGAGTTAAATAAAGGATACAGTACTTGATCTATGAATAATTTATAACTGAGGACAGGCCCCCGTGGCCCCTAAATTAGCCCCATCCTGCACGAGGAGGACTCGATAGAGGTCAGTGCAGGAAAGTAATTTCATATTTGCACCATACTTGCAGACATGTCACCTACATTTGTATAGTGCTGGACGAAAGGTTACGGAAGACGCTCCAGCGCATTCCTTCCTCAGAGTGACACGCTAGCAGCAAATGGGGCCATACGGACTTGCAGACATGTGCCTAGGTAACCCTATTACCTGTTTGTAAGTCTGTACGGCACCATTCGCTGCTAGCATGTCACTCTGAGGAAGGAATGCAGCGGAGCATGTTCCATAACCTTTCGCCCAGCACTGTACCAGGAGCAGTTTAATGTGCACTTCCTGCATATGCAACTTTTCTACACACATGCTTAGAAAATTGCAAATTTATTGGAACTTTAGAGCAGCATTGTGAAATTGAGGTGATAAAAACATGACAGTGAGCATTCATTTTGTATTTATTCTCACTCTTTAGTATCAGATAAGATCAGTGGCAAGATGAAAGTTTGAAGATCTTGCAAGCTTTAGTTTCTCATGAAATAGTCGGATTGTTTAATGCGTTTGTTGAGGTAGGAAAAAGTTAAACTGTGAACATATTCCTGTCACTGATCAAATGGCATTCTTAGTAAAGAAAATCATGCTTGTCACAAACCTTGTGTCGCGGGTTCCTCTTGAACCTAAGAGCTTTGTGGTTTGCATGCAAAAAGAAGCTCCACCTGCTGCCAAGTGCCATCACACAGGATTTCAATGCTTGTTCAGATGTCAAGATAGACATAAAAGTCCGTACACTCCCCCCCTCCCCCCTACTGTAATGCTTATTGGTGATGTTGGTATGATAATAAATTAATAAATAAGCATTGTGATGTCACTTGCAGGATATGATGGAGATCAAAAACATTCATTTGTCCGTCCCTGATTAAGTCATGCTATGTAGATAGGAAAATGAACTCTACATGCAAAGGGGCAATACTGCTTGCATGCTCTCCCATACCTATAAACCATTGTGCACTGTCCAAGGGTTTATGGGGATTTTCATCTAGGGAAGGAGGGGGGGGGGGGTCGCACCTCTTTCAGCTGACTACTGCCAGCCACGTCTCTTCTATAGAAGATATTCCTACCAGAAAATTTTGGGGGTGCTGGAAAAATACCTGCTAAGAACCCATTCTGTGCTTACATACCATGTTTGTTTTCTTTGTTTCAGACAAATATTATCAGAGGAGACACAAATTTTTTGGAAGATTATTCTGAAGGCAATAGACAAAGGAACATATTCCAATCATTGTGCACAAGATGCATTGGACTGAGCGGACGAACCTTGCGAAAGTTACCCCTCATAGCACATGCTATGTTTGCCACGGTAACATTATAGTAGCAGTACATATTAGCCTGTACCAAACACTACTGGTACAAAGTATACATATTGTTAGTATTTGATGGAGCTTGCCATTTATGTGCTTGTGAATTTTCCAGGATGCGTGCATGACCGTTGAAGCTTTTATCGTGGCTCTGTCAAGAGCTGTGGAACGGCAGCATCAGGAACGGGAAGATGTAGCATCTGCGAGTCAATAACTCATTAGGCTGATGTACTTAAATGTATTCGAAATATCATGAATTAAAGGCAATTAGTCCAAGTTGGCAGTGCCCATGATGTAATGAACCAGATCTATGAAAGTGTCCCAAACCCATTAAAATTTTTACTAACTCTTAATACATAGCACAGTAATACTATAGGCAGTGATGGCCAGTTGTTAACTACATGTAGTTAAACTACTAGTTAAACTACCTGATTGTAGTTAAAAAGTAGTTATCAACTACTTGCAGAAATGTAGTGTGCAACTACTAGTTAAACTACTATTTCGAGTAGTTAACTACAGTAGTTAGGTTACTGCAGGCGCCAACTACTTCCGATTTTACCGAAGCTTTACGGCACGACTGTGCTTCCAACTTTTACGTTGAGCTGCTTGTTTGATGAGAACGGAAGTGCAGAGCAATTGTGCCGTGCATGTGTACTAAATCTTCACTTTGATCAGTGCTTGTGACTCATATTTAGGTGTCCGAGAACACTATAGAATGGGATTGGTGTTGACGGACAACGTTAAGTAGTTATAATGTAGTTAAAATACATTGCAGTAGTTAAAGAAGTAGTTTTAACTACCTCCCCTGAAAAGTAGTTGAACTACTTGTTAAACTACTCCATTGCAAAGTAGTTATAGTTAAACTACTGTAGAAGTAGTTAGTGGCCATCACTGACTATAGGCATATAATGGCTGGTGCTGTGTCCCAAAGACTCCTTCAGAACGGTCTACCAATCTTGAACTAGATTTATTTATTTTATTTATTTATTTATTGAAGTGCATGTGTATCAGCAGATTCCATTCTGGTCTGCATTTTCCCAAGTGGAAGACACAGTTAAAAGGGATTTCTGGCTAGCTTTGCCCCCTCAAAGTTAGTGAGCATCCAATACCTTTCTTGTTTGTGGTTTTTGTATCTGTAGTGAAACAGGCATTCAGGTGCAAAAATTTCTCCTAGTGGAATTAAAGAAGTGCAAACCATGGTTACCTTTGCTAACCATGACGCCACAGACTAAGTCTCATGAGTCACAAGAGTCACATGACTAATGACGCCACAGATCAAACCGGTTCCTTCTTGCATTGCTCTCAAGCCTTGACAGCAATACAAGAAGGAATAGGATTGATTCATGGCGTCGTTCATGATTTAAACGCAAAGGTAACCGTGGTTTGTGCCTCTTTCATTCCACTAGGAGAAATTTTTTCCTGGGTGGAAAAATTCACCTGTGGTGGGAACTTAAAACATTTCAAACTTGAAAACCTCAAACAACCTGAAACCTCATGACATTGTCGTTAGAGGCAGAAATAGCCAGATCTGATAAATTGGACGTCATGTAGTAATGGGTTAAAAAATCTACTTGTCTGAACACTGTGGGATCAACATTATTTATCTTGGGAGAGATTTTGTCATGACTTCTGAACAATTTTATCAAATTTCATTTGCAAAAAATTTTATTTTCCCAATTGGCCACCGAAATTTGCCAAGTCAACCTCACCAATTTTTTTACATAAACAGAATGCGCACGTCAGATTTATCCCATTACATTGTAAAATACATTCCCTATTGCTTTCGTAGTAGCTAAGAGAAAATTGTGGAAAACGTCGTTTTGAGGTGCACAGATTATCGGTTGAGGCTGGTAGTCCGACAAATTAATGCATGATATGGCAGAAGAAAAATGGTCACCCGCCTCTTCCCGTTTCCTTGTTGCAGATAACTTTGCGTGGCAACCATCAGCTGCAACCATTCGTGCTGCTGTTATCAGCAGAAGCTTGGGAAAGGAAATGTGAAAAGGAGGGTATATTGACTCCTCGCATCGCTTCTGGGGTGGTGGTGGTGGGGTGATGTAGGGGGAATGTGCATCGCTTCTTTCGGAGATCACTTTCGCTTCTCTTGCACCCTCCCCCCCAATCTGCCAAACCCAAACTGACCTAACCTCACTAAAGTGAGCTGAAATAACCCAACCCAGCTCCTGTGGCATAGTGGTTAGGTGTCCATGCCAAGACTGGGAGGTGGCACGGGTTCAAATCCTGTCATCGGCTGTGCTGTCTGAGGTTTTCCCTGGGTTTTCCAAAGGCTTTCCAGACGAATGTCGGCACAGTTCCCTTGAGGTCGGCCCAGGACGCATACTAACCCCCGTCCCCAACTCCTTCCTGCTGTCCTCCCTCTGTCCACTTCTGTACGCCGCTCATAGCCACAGTTGCTTCGCGGTGCTAACACAGAATTTTAAAAAAATTACCCAACCTAACGATTCTACCTTTTGCAAGGTGGCAACTAGCCGCGTTTCTCCTGCGTTAGAAGTGCTTCAGATGGCATAGAAATGTCAGATGGTGTTGTTCAAGTGCATGTAAAAAGACTTCCTGTCCACCTTTACCTTTCAAATATTTACCTTTCAACGCTAGCTTTCACTGATTTTTAAAACAAAGTGATCCCAATACGGTACTACACCCCCTGGGTTTTCCTATCCTGTGCCATTTCTTAATCCTAGTCGTCCTAGTACTCCTATCCTAGTTCTCCTAGTGCTATGTTTTATCCCAGGTCCCCCAAACTCACCACGGAAAAGCGTGGAACGAAGAAGGCCGCCACTAGATACCCCACGGTTGCCGTTCCGGATCACTTCAGCGCGCTAAGTTTAGCGGCAAAAGGTTTTTGTTGTTTCTGCGAATGAATCTAGTATGTATATGTCCAAATAATACGCGTATAACAACTTTCTGTGTCGTGTTTCACTTTTTGGTCCCGTTTTTAAACGTGTTGAGCGATCGGAAGGATCTAGTGCACGGCTGCGTGCATCGCATAGCGTACCTGTCGTACGAGGCGCCGCAGGCGCAGTCGTCCATTTCTCCTTCGGTGACTTGGCCTGGCTTGGATTGTGCTTCAACTGGATCTTTAGCGCGCTACAATCAAACGCAAGCCAACGTCTGGTAACAATGGGGTATCTAAGGGCGGCCTCCGGCATTGCACGCATCGGGATAGGAACAAATACATGGGAAAATGGCGACCTTGGGGGACCTGTTTTATCCTGTGTTAATCCTAATCCCTGTGGAGTACACTAGAGTACTTGCACCTAATCCCTTTTGATACAGGGCCCGCAAGGCCTACAGGGCAGACTCCCAAAAGGCAGTCACAGGTTCAAAACCCTGGCTTAGTTAGTTAGTTATTAGTTAGTTCCAGTAACTAAATCCTTTTAATTTGTTAATTCTAGACTAGGTGGCGCAAGCTACCGCTCAAAGAAAAGGGCCACATCTTATGACAGTATCCAAGCTTTGATCCAGGTATCCATCCATCCATGCATCGAATACACCACTTCCGGTCCACAGCATTTTGCATGATGTGAGAAGAGGACATGCGGATCGCGCTCTATCTCTAGCAGTGTCACCATATTTTCTTTATTAGATCGAAGGCACACGCAATAAAGACAGAGCCATGGAAACAATTAAGGTCAGACTCATAGCCTATATTAGCCAGCACTTTGTAGTTTTACTGCAGCAGTAGAACACAGGCAAAGTGGTGTGCTGCTTCTGTGACAATGGCGTCGAAATCAAACTTTAAATTTGAAAAGTTTACGATGTCTAGTAAACAGTGGCTAGACACGCCGTTGTCAAAAAAGATCCTTTGACTTTTTGTGCAATTTTGCGTCATAAATTCACGAAGCTCAGGACGACAACAGCTAACATCTATGTGCTCAACACGCATGTTTTTGCTGTTCACAATGTGGCAAACTAATTTAATTTAAGCCTGAATTTCTTCCCACAGCATTTCGAGGAGCGTGTAAAGATGTCTACAAGCATGTATGCGGTCTACAAGCAGACACATCCACCCACTGGGATAGAGCATTCAGTTTACTGCAACTTCTACAATTCCCGTTCGAAGAACTTAGTTGTAGCTGGAGCCACAGTCCTGAAGGTTTATCGTTTAGTTCCAGAAGTGGAGGTGAGAGCGAAATATTACCATGAACAATATACCCACAAGAACCCGAGTTCAAAAATCTCCCCAAGGGTGGGAAAACACAGGATAGTAGCGTGACACACCAGTCTACTTTGTCAAAAAGCTAGGAAAGATATACGGAATATTTAGCTGTGTTTCTATGTTTCACTGTCTTTTGCAAGAAAAGTAAACATTGCCTACGTATTGGTACCAAAGCATGGTATATATTGTTTCGATGAGGGAAGCTAATTCCCTGAGTCTGAGGGAAACCTGCACAAAAGACAAAACAAACCGGACAGGATGACAAAAGACTCGAATTTGATGTGTCAAGGTAGCAGTAGATGAGGCAATTAAAAATAGAAGAATGAACACAACACAAGCATCACAACACCCAGTTGCATACTTCAATTGAATAATGACAGTTGAATAATCCCACTGCTGGTGCCATTTCTTCAACTGCCATTATTCAGTTGATGTATCAAGTTCTCACTGTACCTGAAAGTAACATCTATTTAAAGAGCACTCTTAAAATTGTCTCATGTCTCATTAATTTTAGTACCCAGAGCAAAGACAACGTGTGAAGTTAGAGCATACTCACACATTCAACTTGTTTGGGAATATTGTCTGCCTCGATGTGGTACGCCTTTCGGGACCACGTGACACGCTTCTGCTTGGTTTTAAAGACGCAAAGGTAATTGTTTTTCTTTTTCGTTCACCCGTAGTGTATTACGGTGCATGAGCCGCAGAATATGTGCACTATTGTATTGGCAAGTGATTGCAGGGTATTGATGTGATGTTAGTGCTATAAGATGTATGTGTACAAATTGAGTGACTTATGATGTCATTAAAATCTAATAATTACAACACTGCAAGACGTAGCTGTGACCCTATTATATGGCTGTAGATAGCATAGGTGCATTGAAGTTGCTACACAAGCATTTTTTTTTACTCCAGACCCTTTATTGGGCCCAATGGTAACCGGAGCACTGAGGTGACCTCCAGAACTATGTTGTGTTTTTGGCTGCATGTTAGGGTAGATCGTGATGTATCCTATTCCCCTGGCATAGCATATTCCTGGCATATTCCCGGCATATTCCCAGTCAACTTCGCCATCCGTCCGCTCTTGGGTTCCACCGTTGATGTCCAGTAGCAAAGTTGTCATTAAAGAATGGTGGCGGGACGACGCGAGTCCGTACTCGGAATGAGCAAGGGCCAGCTCAGGGTAGCAACAGTTTTTGCCATTTATTTACTACTATATACTTGATTAGAGTAAAACAGTACATGGGTAGAGACAGACCATCTCGCCGTGGATCAAGTCCTGGTCGAGAGATCCAAATATAAAATCTGAAGATCAAAAGTCAAAGATAAAAGATCTCCTCTCCTGCCCTTCATGCTCTTTTTAATTACTCACCTCCTGAACAACCCATACTCTGTGGCAAAGCACAGCACCAATGATCTTTCCCCCAAAAGTGATTCGCCAACTTTTGAGACCAATTCGTCTAAGAGGTCCAACTCCTCAAGACACCCTTTTCGAAATCATTATCTCACCCATTCAAAGACGACAACATAAAAGCGCGAACATAATCCAACTCATTTGTGGCAAGAGAAAATCTCAAATACGAATGGAACACTCTCCAAGAAACTCTTAAGGCAACGGGAAACCCGATCTTGCATGTTTGACCTTGGTCTAGTTCCCCAAACTTTATAGGGATGAGATGGGTAATTGTGTATCCCCCAAACAAAGGTCATCATAACTTTCTATGCCAACCAGGTAGCCAAGCTCTGACCTAGACTGGACCGGTTCGTTGGTGAAAGTCACTAACAAAAGCATTAGTGAAAGTGGTTCCCATTTGAGCTCTTCCAGGGCACAACCGTATAAACGTCAAGAATTCTTAGCAAATGTCAAAGTCATGTTACGAAACGAGAAGACTAAACAATTAATACCATAGTTCAGCTCTCAAAATATTGCAAGATCAATAGTGCATGTTGCTATAGTTAATGGAAACTTAACATTTCCCTAGCATAGCATATTCCCTGTACCATAGACTGGCACAGCACAAGCAACTATAAGCTGCGCATGAGCTGAGAAGAAAGAAACGCACAGGGACTTGCCGACATCACACGAGGATCGTGACGGCTATCTGTGGCTGCTTTCTCTGGCTGCTTTTGTAAATTTTATTTCACATTAACAATACACGCATAGCGAACATATTTTGCATGATGACTCCTGATGGACACCTTGATGAATGAGACAGGGTTTTCCATAGCTTAGGACATTCATGTCATCGAAGAAGTATAAGGATTTGCGTCAGGGGCACTTTGAACACTTCTGAGTGTTAAAAATGTATGTAAAAGTAACGAAATATATCTTATCTTCAGCTATCCTTGGTTGAGTATGATCCCAGTACTCATGATCTGAAAACAGTGTGCATTAAGTCATATGAAAAAGACGAATTCAAGGTTAGTGCTGTTCACTGAGGGAGTTGCATGCATGCATTGCTGTTTTACATCCATTAATGATGATGCCTCCATGTAGGGTGGTTATGTACAGCACTATCAGCTTCCCATGATACGTGTTGATCCTTGTGGACGCTGTGCTGCTATGTTAGTCTATAGCCGCACCATTATCGTCATTCCATTTCGGAAGGATGGGGCTACAGAAGAAGCAGACGCTGGTCTTGCATTTGGGAAGTGAGTGCTACTTTGTGAGCATGATCATGGAAGGGTTCAAATAAACCATGAATATCTCGTACTTCCAAAACACTAGCTACTGCATGGGCTTCTAGCTACATTCTACACACCTCTTACCTCTGTGTTGTGTATTTGGACTCATCTGTTCTGATTTATTGTTGCAGCAAGCCGCCGTTTCTAGACTACTATCCCATAGTGCTTAATGATTTTGATGAAAAAATCAACAACATTGTCGACATGCAGTTCCTGCATGGCTATTATGAACCTACGCTTCTCATTCTTTATGAACCTTTGAGAACATGGCCAGGGTAAGTTGTGCCATAGTCACTATATTTTGATGCAGCTTACTTTATTGTTATAATAGCAGTTTTTGACACTGTGACTGTAGAGTGAAAAGTGGTTGTTTTATTTCAGACGTCTCGCTGTACGCCAGGACACATGCTGTATTTTAGCACTATCACTGAACTTACAGCAAAGAGTGCATCCAATCATATGGTCCTTTACAAACTTGCCGTTTGACTGTACCAAAGTGCTTGCTGTACCAAAACCCATAGGTAACACCTCCATACAATTGTTATTTACAAAGCTTTTGAAACCAAAATGCTTTTTTCGTAATAACAGCAGTCTTCTTTTGCTTCAGGTGGCGTTCTTATAATGGCTGTGAACGCTTTGCTATATTTGAATCAAAGTGTGCCACCTTATGGCGTATCTCTGAGCTCGTTTACTGATTTCAGTACAGCATTTCCACTCAGTAAGTAGCTGCATGCTGCAGCGTGTTATGGGAAAAGTACAGTAAAGGAGCACATGTCAGACAGCTTTGTTATCTTGTGCAGAATCTCAAGAAGGAGTAAAGCTGTCTCTCGATTGTGCTCAGGCATGCTTCCTCAACCATGACAGGCTGGTTGTTTCTCTCAAGGGAGGAGAATTGTGAGCTTTCGTTTCACTATGTTGTTTAATGATAACTTTTTAGTGTCATGATGTATGATGTCATTGGAAACTCTACAAAAGATATAAAAAAACAGCTTACTGTATCCACCAAATTGCTATAAACAACCTTGCTGAATGATGATGTGATACCTATGCACAATGAAAGGGGACACATAGCATTTGCAAATTTGAGCATAATCTGTTCCAGTGTAATACATATTTTGTTAAAAAAATAACCTGGTCTGGTAGGGATGGCCTCACCTCCCATTTCTGGCATTACCGTCGAGAACTGTTACATATAGGATACACAAGAGGGACAAAGCGGGGTAGTAGGTCCAAGTTCACATCGGCTTACTGCACATATCAACAATATGATATGAACATATAGGATACTTTCACACATTGGTTTGGTGATTAAATTTGTCAATGTGTGTCCAAAGGGAAACATTACGTGGGCCGCTCTAGATAAATTTATGTTATGTCTGGTACACATAAGGGATGACCGGTGTACAGTGCAAGTATTGTTTATTTTTATTTTTATTTGGTACATGATAGACCTGTTTGTGGGAACATAGATGTGGCAAAGTTGAGGCATAAAAGCACATAAACATAAGAGTATTTATTTTCATTGAATGCAATTTTTAACAAAAAACAGACACCTGTGAGAGCAGGACAGATACTATTTTTGCAGGTGGGCCAGACATTCTAATTACCAAAAGTTATTTAATCGACTGTTCAACCTTTCAGAGTTCCCTGGTACATGTTTGATAGCAGAATTGGAGGTAGTCATTGCTTAAAGCCAGCCTACCTTTAAGTAATCGTGGAACGAGAATGCACTTTGAGATATACATTGCAAAATTTTACCATAGAATTCAGCCAGAATGAGAGTGCTCAGGAAGGACAATCCCTATCTAGGGAAGGTTATGCTAAAGGAAGAGCCTCAGGACAAGAGACCCCGATATTTTGAACAGAGACTATTCTTCTGAGGGAGGTTGCTTATCTGGGTTAGATAGACCACTACAGGTTATAGCAGTTATAGTGGATAAACAACTTAGTCCCGGTTTCACCAATGCTGGTTAATTTTGAACCGAGATCAAGGGCTGCTAAAACTTGAAGTCAACACTCAATTCTTTTTTACACATGGTAGTTGGTGATGTGATGAATGTTTCAGTGACAATAATTCCCTTTAGTGAAACAGAGGTCAGCGTTAAATTAAAGTTAAGGGACCGTGTTGATCTTGGTTCAAATGTTCATCAGCGTTGGTAAAACCAGGCCTTAGCAGCCTAGATAGGCTGCCTTCCCCACATAGGGGTTTGCCCTTCTGGTACCCCATTATCTTCACTTGCCACTTGGTTTTGGTTTCGGATTCATATTATGCTGTCTGAAGAACAAAGTTTTGGGACCTCCCGCATTCAGTGGGAATTTTAGCACAGGTATTATCCTCTCTGGGTAATACCCTTTCTGTTGGGGGGGGATTGGCCATCTAGAAGTAGTTACACAGATGTGCATCTTTCTTGTCCAGATATGTGCTTACGTTGTTCAACGATGGAATGAGAAGTGTTAGGAACTTTTACTTTGATCGGGCAGCTGCAAGTGTGCTCACAACATGCGTAAGTGTACAAGCACTTCATGAAGAGGTTTGGTGCAAACGTATTTCTGGTTGCTCTTGCACGATTGAACCTGATAAATGTTAATACTTATAATACTCATTGTTTACAGATGACTCTGTGCGAGGATGGTTACCTCTTTTTGGGATCCCGCTTGGGTAACTCCCTGCTTCTCTACTATACAGAAAAAGCGGATGATGTAGAGGAACCTTCCAAAAAGGAGGAGAAGACTGATGGTGATGTGCGTTATCCTTTCGAAATAGTTATTGTGTTCCATATGCCTTCTTTTTCTTTTCGTTTCTTTTCCTTTTCTTTTTTTGCATGCCTTGCTTTGCATTTTTGTAAGTGTGGTTCACATTGCTCCTCCAGGTGAGTGATCCTCCTGCAAAAAAGAAGAAAATGGATGTCATTGATGATTGGATTGGTAAGTCTCAAATTCAAAGGACACCAACGAGGCTGGTAGACATTCCTACTTACTAAATGGTCTGCATATTTGTGTCCAGTATTGTACAATGTATGTGTCATAAATAATTGAATGGATTTCCAGCATCCGATGTCGCCTTGATTGACCCTGATGAGTTAGAAGTGTATGGAAGTCAAACGATGGCAGCAAAGCAAATTACTTCGTACACCTTCGAGGTAAATGACATAAAAGCCTTGTTTTGTTTAGTGTTCACTTTTTCTGTGTCTACTGTAAAGCCTCAAGTGTATGACCTTATGGATTTTGAAACCCTGAAGACCGATGAACAGAAAGGCTTTAAACTCCAAGATGATTATCAGTGGCGGATGCGTCAAAAACTGCTCACGAGTCATACATTTCATATGAGTCACTTCAGATTGGAAATATGGAAATGGGCATTAGGGTATATAGGAACTCCTGGAAATGGGATGTTTTCAGAGAAGCGGTTTGTTTGTGGTGACCAGTATCTTAAAAAGCAATAGTGGTTTAAAAGTCTTCGCGTGTCATTCCCTCCTCCTTTCTGGTAGGCACGGGTCAAGATTATTTGAAGCAATTTATAATTTACTTCTCCATTGTGGCAGGTGTGTGACAGTCTTATAAACATTGCACCATGTGGAAAGGTCTGTATGGGTGAACCAGCTTTCCTGTCTGAAGAATTCACGCAGACCACAGACCCTGATCTTGAACTTGTTTCTACCTGTGGCTATGGCAAGAATGGTGCCCTCTGTGTTTTGCAGGTTTGTATTTGGACATGCTTTTTCTCTCTAACATTTGACTGGAATTTGACTGAACACTAAATAAATTTTTAAAAAATAAAGCATCGATTCTGTGCCCAGATTGTTTGAATCAGATCAGATGCTAAGATTAGGTTTTTTGGTTACATCTGATCAGTGATTATTAAGCATAGTTATAAATTCTACCCACCTTGTTTAGCCTTTCTGTTGTGCCTGGAAGTTGTTACACTATCATTATTACAGGCGTTACATGTCAGGCACTACACATAAGCAAACAAAGGTGTCATTCAGGATTGGTTGAGTCAGGCTTAAAATTCGACATTACGTATAATGCATGCAGCTTAGCTGAAGTGACACCAGTCCTGATTCGCCAGTTATGCATTAGCATCTATAACTGAGCACTGTCTTGAGATATGACGGGTTATCTGTGCATGCATCTGAAATCATGAGGCACTCCAGACAGTGAACTCAACAATCATGGCAAGCACAATTATCTCTATCCCCATGCTGCAATCAATTCACGTGCATCTTTCATACCTATAACAGTTTGATTCGTCAACAAGAATATTTTTTAGGAATCTCCCTGTTCTCTTTAATCCAGAGTATCACACCAGAACCAAACCGAACACCGAAACTGAACCGCTATTTTTTCCGGAACCAAAACCGAACTGAAACACTATTTTTTTTGCCATCTTGGAACTGAACCTGAACCTGAACTAATGAAAAGTACTGCTCCAAACCGGTTCGGGAAATGGTTCAGTGTAATGTTTTTTTTTTTTTTTGTTTTTTGTTTTTTTGCAATGTGCTTGGACAAAGTATGATATGAAAGGTGTGAAGGAAATCATAGTCGAGGGCTAAAACTCCCTCATATGCTGCAAATGTTATTGAAAATTCAATCTACATGTGAATGTGGTACACGATGCTCGTAATCGTTTTGGTCATGCACTTTGTGTCTTTGTGTTTGGGTGAGGCCCCAGTACAAAGCTTGTTTTCGTATCTTTGCGACCTTGATTCACCTACTGTTAGCCTGTGGTGACCTGGGCACCACAAAAAGTAGGTGCTATACTAAGTAATCAAAGATGTACTCCTTATTTTACTAACATTTCTTACTTCTTTTGCTTGTGTTGTCATCAGCTCATCATGCATATCTTAAATAAATCTATACTTGATGTCAAAACCAGTTTACTTAATGTGTTCGTGGGAAAGCTTGCATCCTGTTCCATACACTCCAGCGGATTACCAGAGAATGTTAGACACAACTTTTTCTACAGTGCACTGAACCATTACGAACCTGAATAAACCAGTTTGAACAGTTATTTCTGTGCTCTGGAACTGAACCGAAACACAATCTCTGAACCTGAACTGAACCCGTAAACTTTTCGGTTCGACATCCTGCTTTAATCCATCCACATTCTGTTCATTTCCTACTTTTGGAAATGAATTAGTAGCTCTTTGAAAATGCCATAGTTGAAGCTCCTTGGGAAATATATGTGTTGCCCAAATGCTGTCACAGCACCACATAGACAACATTATTACATGATGGAAAGTGATGTTCTGAGGCTGGAACACAGAAGGACAACACACAAAGCCCCAAGTGCCTAAGAACAATGAAAGAAGGAAGTCACTGAAAAGGTTAGCCAGCTGTAGGACTTGAACCTACATCTTCTGGATTACCGGTCCGGGGCTCTGCCAGAAGATCCAGAAGATGTGGATTCCAGTCCTACAGCTGGCTAACCTTTTCAGTGACTTCCTTCTTTCTACATTATTATGGTTCATCAGCAGTGTTTGAGAAGGCACCACTATATGGCTGTATCGTCACTGTCATTATTTATGGCACCTGTAAGAAAAAAATGTAAGGGGCAGGTCCTCCTCGTGTTGCTTATTGAAGTGATCTAATGGAGAGCTGAACACGGCCAGACATTTGCAAATAACATTCTGAGTGGGTTTCACTTCATGGTACCATCCCTTGAAAAAGTTTATTTCATATGTCAAGTGAAACGTGTGGTATGTTTGTTGATATAAACGCTGAAGCAATTACACTTCCTTTGTAACACAAGTGATCATGCAGGTGAGGGACGTACTAATTTAGTTTGCTATTCTTTGTAAATCTTAACTTTCCATGAACAAAATAGAAGTGTGGAAGCGAGCTGGTCTAGATTCAATAGCGGCAACATCTCCTTGAGTCTGGTGAAGGTAACATAAACAGAGAACACAGAGAGCGATCCGGACTGCACAAGACTCACGAGTCTTGGGCCATACAAGTCCGAGGCAGAAGTCTTGTGCTGTCCGGATCATTGTCTGTGTTCTCTGTGTTTATGTTACCTTCATAAGGCTCCAGGAGACTCTATCTTTAACTTTCCAATTTCAGAGGAGTATTCGGCCCCAAGTAGTCACCACGTTTGAACTCCCTGGATGTGTGGATATGTGGACTGTTATGGGACCTTGTGCTAGGAAGCCCGAGGTAAGGCTGCTTTTCATGTAGCCCTTTGTAGCTGTAGTAACTGATGTACCGCAGTGGTGTTCGTGTGCTAAGGGATTTGAGACTTTTCACTCTTCCAGACATCCATTTTGTGCCAATCTTTGCAGATACATTCTGTAGCTTCTAGGGACACAATGTCAGGGACAAAACATAAAAGTGGCAGCACCACTGCAGTAAGAGATTAACATGTTACTGCCATCCATGTAAAGGCCACACCTGCCTTCTCAGGTTCACAGATAATGTGTGTTGCTTGGCACTTTCTTGCAGTTTTCTATGATGCAATGTGTCTACTTCTATGGCATAACAGGAGCTAGAGTTATTAGGCATTTTGACGTGGGCCAATCACAACGGGGGTGTCGTGTGGGCGTTGTCTCTAGGCTGTGAAGAAACTTCCAGGAGGAAGAGGATGTTCGTTAATGCTCTCGGCATGCTCGTCCACAAGTAGCCATGGCCAAAGTGGACTGACTTCTTATTCCATGTAGAACAGGATGAGGCTTACAGGGCGCATGTCCAGGGACATGGCAGCAGCCACTGGAGGGAACACATGGATGCTTGTTTGCTTCACGGGAATGTCAGCATTATTATATTTTGAGCGTAGCAGTGCTGGCACCTTAATGTTTTGTCTGCATATTGTGTCAGTGGGAGCTAGTGAATGTATCTGCCATGCTTGGTGGAAAGTGGACACCTGGAAAGGCAGAAACCCTTTAGATTTTGAGCACTAGTGTATTGTCTTTTTTTTATATTTTATTTATTTATTTTTACCTCCATCGCAGAGGCATTACAGTAGGGGGGCTGGTTACACAGACAAAGAAAAAGAAAGGAAATCTCAGGATAATACTCCTGTTAATTGCAGTGCAATGCATTTAAAGGCACTCCCACAAAAAACCGCCATGAATGTGGGCAAAAGCCCACGTGACATACAATGTAACAATTCACAATGAACACAAATTAATGTAGAACTCGTTATGGTCAGTTGAATTCACAACGTGTTCTGGCAACCTATTCCACTGGGAAATCGACTATGGAAAAAAAAAGGGTATTTGAAGACATCGGTTCTACAAACATATTCTCTTACTTTCCTGCGGTGGTCTAATCTCGCTGAGACATATGTTGGAGGAAATAAGTAATGATGTCAATGCAATACACTCATATTATGATACATGCTATAAAAAAAACTTGAGTCTGAGGTTTCTCCTCCGAATACTCATGAGTTCCCATCCCAGCATAGCCCTCATTTCAGTGACATTGTCACCGTATCTAAGCCGTGAGAGAACAGATATATCTGCATTGTTCTGTATTTTTTCGATTTTACTAATATTCGCTAGGGAACGAGTGTCCCACACAACGCAGGTGTATTCCAATATTGGCCTTACAAATGTAGAATAGAGGACCTCTTTTACATTTCAGGCAACATCCTTAAAGTTCCGCACCAGCATTTGAAGTGTGCGACTAGCTTTGTTAGTTATTAATGTTATGTGATTGTTCCAGGTAAAGTTGCTGGAAAAAACTACACCCAAATATTTGTACTCGTTCACTCTGCGTAAATATTTGTCATTAAGCAAGTATGGTGTGGATAATGAACTTCTAGTAAACGACATTACCTTGCATTTATCTAAATTAACTGGAAGTTGCCAGGGATTGGACCAAGTATATGTCCTATCAATGTCTCTCTGTAAAACAGTACTATCATCAGGACCATGGATCTCTCTATACAACAAACAGTCGTCCGCAAACAACTTAATTTTGGATGTGATGCCTTCCGTTATATCGTTAATATATATTAAAAACAAAAGGGGCCCCAGGACAGAGCCCTGAAAAACCCCATAATATATCCCGGACGTCTCAGACTTGGACCTGTTGATGACGACAGAGAGTTCCTGATCTCCAAGATATGCAATTATTATCACTTTTATTATTATCACTTTTCCCATCTTACTGTTGGGAATACTGACATAAAACTTTCTATGATGCTTTTTCTACATGCCATCTCTCCTGTTGTAAGGAACTGAATATGCTGTTGGATTTATGTGGTGTTGTGAATTGACATATCAGTGATGCTAAGCATTAATTTTCAAATTTTCATTTCTGGTTAATCACACTCATGTTTTGGATTTGGAAGTCCATGTCATTGTCAATTGTTGGTCATTATCAGGAGAAGAAGGAAAGCCCAGACCAAGGAACAGAAGAAAAGACTGGAGAATCAGCACCTTTGATAAATACCCATTCTTACCTTATTCTTAGCAGGACTGACAGCAGCATGGTGAGCACATGGAACTGATAGCTGGTTCAAATTATCGTATTTATTACTGGAATTGTGTTCAAGTAAGCGAAATCATGCCTGCATCGGGATTTATCCGTGTCTGTTAGATCTGCATGTGCATCTGTACCTACGAGGGGTGTTCAAGTCAAACCCGGACTTTCTGTCTCCTGAGTGTACAAATGGTTCGTGCTACTTCTTTTTCGTCATTTTCACACGCGACAGGCCTCCGCGTTCACCACGTGGTGGTCCAAAGTTTGTGCAAAACAGAAGACACGTGCTGGACAAGATGGCCGACAGCGAGGTGAGCGTGCACGTCGAACAGCGAATTGTCATGAAGTTTCTCGTGAATGAAGGCGTAAGGTCATCTGAAATTCACAGAATACTTCAGGCTTAGTATGGCCACTATAGACTTAGCCGCAGCAAAGCATTTGAATGGTGCAAACGGTTCCGAGACTGCCGTACATCAGTGCAGGACGATCCCGGCCGGGGCGGTTCAGAGCCCAGTTTCAGAGTTCCTGAGAACATCCAACTTGTGGAGCGCCTGATCCTCAAGGACCGACGGATAACATGTCTCGATATCAATGGTGCATATAGTGCGATCAATAGTGCATATTACTGTCAGGTTCTCAGGGATGTGCATAAGGCGCTGAAACAAAAGCAGCCGGGCTTCATCACCAAAGGAGTCCTCCTCCTACAGGACAATGCACGCCCACATACCGCGCATCTCACGACACGCACCTTACGGGAACTTGGCTGGGAGTTGCTGCCACATCCCCCTTACAGTTCATACCTCGCCCCCAGCGATTTCAATTTCTTCGGGCCACTGAAGGCGTTCCTTGGGGGCTGCCACTTCAGCTGCGACGAGGTCAAGAATGCGGTCCGATCATGGCTGCTACGTGCCGGTCAGGATTTCTACGCTGCTGGCATCCAAGCTCCCGTGAAACGCTGGGACAAGTGCATTAGTGCAGCTGTAGATTACGTTGAAAAATAAAACTAATTTCTCGCCTGTAAGTTCATTGTACTTTTGCAAAAAATGAAAAGTCCCGGTTTGACTTGTACACCCCACGTACATACCCAGGTGAACATGTATCATATCACATGCATCAGTGAGCATATCTCCGTATTTGCATGCCCATGATCAACCCTTGTGGTCTTACCTAATCATTCTCAGCCAAGTAGTTTTGTAGAATGCGGCTATGAGAAGATAAAGATCCGTTTGTTGCAGAAATAGCACAAGCAGGAGAACACACTGAGCATGTCTCATTAATCCTTCTATAAGGTTAATGTGCACAGATGTGACATTACACGGGACATTACATTTGTGTGCGAGCTTGGTCTAGCTGCAATTTGAGATTATTTTGTATCCAAGATTTTTCTGTGTCTAGTTGCATCACCAAATGAACAGGCTTTATAAGATTAGGTGTGAGGTATGCTTTTGAGAGCCATGATCTCGTCGCACAGCTGAATGATGAATAACTTGGACAGGTTTGGAATGGTATAAACACCTTAATAAAACACATACATCCTCCCTGCTACATACACTTACCTCGTGACACGCACAAGTGATACCACAGTACCACATAGCTAGAGCCAGTTACAAAAAGTTAGGAAGTAAATATGTAGCTGTTGATCAAACTTTAATGGTTTTAATATGTGTTAGTCATAACTAAACCTTTTCATAAATCTTTTTGAAGAGATAGGAAAAGTCAGAGATAGATATAGTAAACTTGAGGTGCGAGAAATTGGTCTTTTCCCCCAGATTTACCCCAGATTTTCATAAAACCTGAAAACAGACAGGTCTGTTTATAATGTGCACTCTCACTGCCATGATTGCAGATAAAATTCGTAGTCTACTAATCCAAGAATATAGCCAATCGTAGCCAAATTTCTGCAAGTCAAAGCCTATTTAGATAAAAGTTAAAATTATTGTGGGCATGAATCATTAAATTCATTAAAGAATCATTTCAAGAACCTCATTACAGAAATATGCAGTATATTGCCTGAAGTCTCATGGAGTTCGAAGTTTGTCACAGTGTTCTACTGAATGCTTTACTTGTAGATTCTACAAACTGGACAAGAGATCAATGAGCTGGATCACAGTGGATTCAGCACACAGTCACCCACTGTATTTGCTGGCAACCTTGGTGGGGATGGACGTAGTTATGTGCTTCAGGTGCTTGTCCATTTTGTTTTTCTATTGCTGTATTTCATGTACGGAGAAAGGATGAAGACTGATGTGGCCTTGAAAATTTATATTGCAACAGTTTTGATTTACAAAAGTCAAAGTTCACTGAAATGCAAGTTGAGACTGTTGCAACAGATATTCGGCCTGATAATAACTCCATTTCATTAAAGGGGTTGTGACACTTTGATAAACGTGGCTCTTTACATCATGCATGCATTGTAGTGCAGAGTAGGCAGGAAAACATAATTATTTTTCTACTAGTCGTACCGAATGAGATACAAACCCCTCAAAACGTGCACATGAAGCTCTGACATCAGAGGTGTAAGGGCTATGGCCATTCCCATTGGTTCTCACAAGCACATGACCTCCTCAACACTGCCTCACTAGTGGAGACACATGCAGTGATGTTAGAGCCAGATGAGTTTTGGTATTTGCAGGGCCAATTTTCTGTGCGTCTACTACCCTCTTTGCCGTAAAAATTGGAAGGCAGGTTCACATCGATGCAAGTAATTGTCTTCCACATTTAACCGGCAGAACTTGGGACTAAGTGTCGCAACCCCTCTATTCAAAGTACCAGTAAACGATTTTGGGGTTCTTCAAAGTTGTAGGTTACTGAGGATCTAGTGTACTTAATTCACAGTGTTATAATATCGAGCCATCATATTCGTAGGTTTGTCCAATGGGAGTACGACTGCTGGATGGAACTAGGCAGCTGCAACACATTCCTTTGGACGTGGGTTCTCCTATTGTCACAGGATCTTTAGCAGACCCACATGTGCTGATTCGTAGCCGAGATGGGCTCGTAATCCACCTTACTCTTCGTGGTGATCCTGCTTCCACGGGCTGTCGCCTTGCCGTGCTGCGGCCGCAGCTCACCGCCGTGGTAATACAGCATGCTTTTATACTCAACTGATGCATTTTCCAGTACGTTTACCCTCACAGTGTGCCACACAAAACATAAAAAGAAATATGTAGTCTCCTTTTTATAAGATATTACTTAGCACACAAGTGTCCACCAAATGGTGCTCAACCCTAAAGTTTCACGCATAATAGTGCAGTTTTTGTTGACCCCAATCTTTAATTTGATGAGCTCTTTTACACCAAAGCTCAAAATCTGGCACATAAAGTGAGCTTTTTCTTTAGAGAACTATGAAGCACATGCATCTGTTACGCATTTCCAACAGAAACCTGTGCCATCCTTCGGTGTTTTAGAGTTTGCATTCTGGTATAGCAGATTTTAATACAAACCAGACGCGAGAAGCCCAACTATCCTCTCCATCACAACTTTTACTTGAGAACCCAACTGGGATTGCTTAGAAAATCATATTACGTAGTGGCCTACACTTAACGGAGCAATGAGGTGACATTTAACGTGGCGCAAAACCCCGTCTCATCTGTCAAGCTGTCCATCAGGAGTCACCATACAAAATATTTTCACTGTGCAGTGTATTGTCACTGCGCTGTCAAATTTTCAAAAACAGTTGAAGAAAGTGGCCACGGACGGCCAACACGATCTTCGCGTGACGTTTGGACGTCCCTGTGTCTTTCGTCTTTGTGTCTGTCTTCTCAGCTCACGTGCTGCTTATACCTACATGAACTATTTTTCTCAAACCTGTTTGGAAACTGGAAGGAAATATAATATGAGTGCCAAACGTCTGCCTGTTGGTGCCTGTAGCCAAAGATACCAGCTGCAAAGAAATTGTGTGCTTCTAGTATGAGTCATCACATATAGATAATTTAATTTAGGCTATCCACCCTCCTCCTGTAAGAGCATGGATTCTGTCTTCTGCAAGAATAGAGAATCACAGAGGCTTTGGGGCCAATACAACCAAGTTTACGCTCTGCAAATTTGTAAAATATCTTGCCTTAAATTACATTTGTTCTGTATTGCCAGTATTGAATATCGCAACCCAGTCATTTAAGCATATTTCTCGGCTTTAATTTTCACCTCGTTGTCTGTAACTGATTGTACTTCTATGTCTCATTTGTACTTCACAGCTAGTGCTTTAGAGTTTTCATGGCCAGCATCGTCAGAGAGCTCTTATTTAACTCCTCGAGGCAAATTTTAGCCCGTGACCAGAAAGGTGTAAATACTGCAGCTTTTGGAGTGATATAGAAGGGGGCCGGTGGTAATATTTTGAGTGAAGCATTAGGAATATAGTAATTCACCAGTTAGCCTTTCAGGACTACTATTACATCTTTCCTGTGTCAACTGTTCTGTGTTTACACTTTATTATGCTTTATTTGTTGTTTATCATAGCATTATTGTGATATGTCATTCCAGAAATCAAAGATACTAAGCATTTGTGTGTACAAGGACATGAGTGGACTTTTTACAACACAGTATCAGGAACCAGAAGAGCCTGCAAAGCAAGAAAAGAGCTCAGTTCCTGCAAAGGAAGTGGTTGAGCCATACACAAAGTATGCTTATCTGCATGTGTTCATTCTAACCAATTAGAGTTAAAGATGCTGCACTGGGTGCCCCAGAAAACGTGTCATTGAATTATAATTAAAAAAACTACACCACCTAGAATCATACGGTCAACAGCATTTGTTCTTACTATGTCTTTGCCACCTACTGATGTCATGTAACGTAAGGTTTATTCTGTAAATTTTTGCGAACTGAACTCTGACACTTGCCAAGTAAAGGTAACTTTCTTACCCCACCAATCTGAGGAGCGTGCCAAATTTTTCTCAAATTCATGATAATTGACAGGGATATTGAGGAGCTATCCCACCGGGAAAAAATAGCCGAACATCATGCTTTTCAGGGCACCAAGAGCATAGCGCTCAATGACTTTTTCAGCGCAATAGTTGCCAGCCCGACGAAAGGAGGTGACAAACCCAGCCCCCAGAGTGATAGTACGAAGAGATAACATAGGCATGGCTTATTGCATCCGGCTTCCTCTGGGATAATACCTTTCCTCTCCCAATTTCAGGAACTATGACTTTTTTGACTATCACTCTGTGGGCTGGGTTAGTTGTGCATATATCAGCAATAAAAGTGTCAACATCCACACACAACAGCTACCGCTGAAATTCGCGTTACACAGTCTTAACCGTCCTGTAATTTTTTTCTGTAATTATCAAAATGTGGTTGTATGTGCTGTATGTGCACATTGCAGTAAACAGGGTTGCTTGAAGTCATTATTCGATAATCAATTAGATTCCCAATTCGATAATCAATTAGATTCCCAATTCGATATTCAATTAGATTCCCAATTCGATATTCAATTAGATTCCCAATTCGATATTCAATTCGATTCCCAATTCGATATTCAAAGTCAAATACATATTTGCAATATTCGTATTTGACATTTTTACTATTCGCACAGCCCTAACTGTGATTCCTCAGGGGGTCTCGTATGCACTGTAGACATTGATTCATGGCTCCCCTTAACGCACTGTCACGTTTCTTTCCGGAGTAGTACAATATGCAGGCTGGTTTTGTATGGAAGGTTTTTGTTTGGAGAAATGCTAAGCTTAGGCACATAGTGATTTAGCAGCAATATCTGTGTGGAGTAGCAATGTCCTTTGTTGTACATAAGTGAGTACTGTCGTCAATCATTGTTACGGGATCTAAAGATGTGCTAGTGCTGAGATATTATGAAGCATTTGTTACACATGCAAAGTAATATTTTTATACATTAAGTGCTGTGTAATACTCACTTGAGGCTTTGTGTCTTCGGTGTTCCAGCCTCAGAAAACCAATTTCCATCGAGTGTAATACTCATTCATCCTCATAGAGGCCATAGATAGTAATTATTATAGAGACCTTGCTCTATACAGGTACATTGCGAGGAACATTGCACGGTGGTGCGCAGCTTCATGGTTCATCTGTTGCTTTTATTTCATCAACCTCTTAACTTTCTAGTGGCACTCTGGATGACGAAGATGAGCTACTCTATGGTGAATCTGAAGATGACCCCTTAGGGAGGGAGGCATCTCAGATACCAGTGAAGGAGGCATTACCAAAGTGAGTGGTTATGCTTGCCACATAGCTCATGAAGTACAATTCAGTTTACAGCATGCTTTCTAACGTTTTTATATTGCAGTAAGGGCAATGTGTTTGAAGTAAAAGAAGTGAAGCCTAGCTATTGGGTGTTTGTTGCCAGGGAAAATGGTGTCCTGGAGGTAGGCTTTATTGAATCTTCGCCATAATCAGTTATCCTATGAGCAGGCTTGATGGAATACACTACTATGGATGAGCCAAATTTTTATTATTTTTTTTCTCAATGTCTGTAGATTTTTGTTTTCAAAACTTCCTCAATTTGTAAGGTTTCAAGCCTTGCCGATAATGCAATACACCATGTTAAAAAACATCCAAAATGTATTCTTTGCAAATGATATGGCACAGCAGATTTATTAAATGTTTGTTACTGTTTATCATGGTGCTCAACCTAAGTGTAGCATTTTAGCCTTATCTCTTTTCCTAAATAAATATTAACATTACATATATTTTTAGTAATTTAAATAGTAGAAGAACTTTCCCAATAAAGCCTGCACACACTTTAGAAAAACATGCCTTGTATGCTGTGTAAAAGAGATGATGCTCTTTATTTTCAGATTTATTCTCTTCCCGATTACAAACTCTGTTTTCTTGTCAAGAACTTTCCGATGGGGCAGAAAGTACTTGTTGATTCTGTGCAAGTGACAGCATCTTCAGCAATGAAGTAAGTACTTGATCATGAGAGCAACTTCTTTTTGGGTTGTATAGTCGTAGTGGAACAGGATATGCAAGAAAGATCACAGTCCACTGTCTGCACAAATATTGTGTTCTTTTTCAGGTCAGGAGATAAGGACAAAGCTCATGAATCAATGCCTGTAGTGCATGAGATTCTTGTCGTGGGTCTTGGTCTTCAGCATTCTAGGCCACTGCTATTGGTATGGGTTCTTCCCATTTTATGTTATTTCTGGCAAGGCGCCCAACACAAACTTTTAAATGGATGTGCAACAGCTTGTGGAATATAGAACCTTTTCAAACTGCAATGTTTTCTGTTCCAGGCACGAGTGGATGAAGAATTGCTAATTTATGAAGCTTTTGCTTTTCATGAAACTCAGAGGGAAGGCCATCTCAAACTCAGGTTCAAAAAGGCAAGTGAATAACGAAACCTGAAAGATGAAAAAAAAAGAAGAAAATTAGCTCAAGTGCAATTCTGTGTGAAATTTTAGCATCTAGCTTAAGACAATTCTTATTCGTGTGAAATATATAAGTAAGGCTGTGTGTGCACTCTATGGTGAGTATTTCAATTATGTCCAAATCATATATGGGGTCAGCCATGTTATTGGATACTTTTATCACGGCTTTTACCATCCCTGTGCACAACCTCAAAATGTGTATGAGAGTGATGGTTTTCTTATGATCAACTAATACAGATCATGCGACATCTATTCTTGAGTGAGACCAAAAGGGAGAGGAGAAGCAGATGATTGTGGGAGGGAAACGAGAAAGGGAATGGGAGAAAGATAAGCACATCAAGAGAGAAAGCTCTCATTCAGCAGCTTGCATGAAAGCATACTGTTTGTTCTATTTGTACTGTTCATGTTGCAATTTACACAGCAAACGTGACTTGGAAAATAGCATAGACGCATGCTAACTGGTGGACAAAATCCATGACAAAACAAACCTGAGCATGGGCTACACGAATTAGGCGAACATGCACAACAAAGCTCAATGTTTGTTGTGTATGTTTGTCTAATTCATGTAGCCCATGCTTAGGCTTGTTTCATCATGGATGATGACTTGGAAAGAAGGAAGTATACTACCTCAGCGGACCTTTCCGCCGGACGGTTCACATTTGTACGTCACTCATAGCCAAAGTTGCTTCGCGGTGCTAACACGGAACAACAACAACAGAAATCCCTTTTCTTTGGCCAGAACGGTCTTATGCAAGAAAGCAGGCTTATATTTAAATTTCAAGAGAATAACTATGCACCATACCTTCTTTTTGTCTTCTTCCTTTCTTTCATTTTCCCTACTTTCTACACAAGGGTGAATAATATGCATAGTAAAAGGCTATTTACTGTGGTTCTTGCAGTAAGTCTTGTAGAGTTCCCCTCCATGCATGGCGATGATAATATGTGCTATGGAGCTTAGTTCCAGGTGATGCTGAGAGAACTGAAGCCTATGTGTAGTGTGTATCAGTAATGAAGTAGCGCTGTCATTCATGGGAAACCACATCACCCTCTTTCGGACCCATAGCAGTGTTTGCAGTTTAGGGCCCCCATTGATGTTTCAAAGAGTAGAATGAGGACTGCACATGGATGAGGGACTTGGAATGAGGGACTGAGGGACAGGCACATGGCCTGCCTAAGCTGTAGTGAGGCTGTGGTTGCAGTACGTACAAAGATGGCATGGATAGGTGCAAGGCCAGTCTGGCCAGTCTGGGACGAGGAAGGACACTTAAATTAGAAATTAGTAGTGTATCTTCTTTAGAGTAACTTAACCTGCTCTTACCAAACAGATGGTTACTATGCCATATTAGCATCAACCCATGTGTGGCGCAAACTGTATTCAACCAAAGAACGCAATATTCTTTCGCAGTAGAGTGAATGCTCACATTTGACAACACTCTTTTGTCTTTTTTGGTCAACAATATTTTTTTTGGTTTTGTGAAGGAAATCAAATCGATGTTCAGTAATGTTGGTAACAGTGAATTAGCAGATATAGAGAACTTTACTTGGACCCCTGTGACATTTAGTGCAACATGTCTATGCTGTTTTTAGTTCATTTCTGATCAGCTACTCAATGGATGCTCACCTGTTGAAAAGGAGGTAAAATACGGAGTCATCTCTGTGAATCCAATGTAACGCTTGCATACATTAAGGGTATTTGTCTTCCAGCACTGTTCTCAACCTGAGAACAGTCTGTGTGGCTTTTGCATTTTGTTTTAAGTAAGTACCAATTATATTTTGTGGCTGCAGCTGAATCACGACATCATCTTGAGGACTCGCAAGTTCCGATCTCAGAAGCCTGAGAATGAGGAAGAGAAGTTGATGACGAATCAACAGTGGCTGAGGCCCTTTGGTGATATTTCTGGCTACTCAGGTGTAAGTCACCATCATTCTACTCATCATTATGCATTACTGCTAGGGTTTCTCGTTTTCGGTGATTACAATTTAGGGACCTCCCAAAATGTGGGAAAAAGGAGCGCAAATCCAAATTACAGTGATACAAGTTTGAATTTACTTGTAACATCGTGAGATAGTAGGATAATCTTTCTTCATAACCTAGTCTATGCCCTACCCCATAATGCCTCGGGGGGAAAATATAGTCACTGAAAACGAGAAACCCTAATTACAGACTTGCTAGGTTTTGAAGCATGAAGAAGCATGAAGTATTGGAAGGCATATTATTTACTTCTGTGTCTAATCTTTAGGTGTTCTTGTGCGGCAACCGGCCATATTGGCTGTTCATGACCTCACGAGGAGAACTGCGTTACCACCCCATGTTTATTGATGGCCCTATTCACTGCTTTGCTCCGTTTCACAACGTCAACTGCCCCAAAGGTTTCTTGCACTTCAATAAACAGGTAAATATTGTCGCTAGTTCATTAACATATTCTTTTCTGTTTGTGGTAACTCTGTTATGTGTGAAAGAAGGATTAGCCACAATCAACATGTTTTTCCTTCTCACTCTTGTCATTTGCTTTTGCTTGCATGATTTGCCAAGCATCTTCGTCTCTGTGCATATTTTACACAAATACGAGAGCATTAATTAAGAGCAGCTTGCTGAACTAATTTTTAGTTATTTATTGTACGAAAGTCTGTTCTGTGCATGAATATAATTTTATTTAGTAGGAAATAAGCAACCTGAAGTCTTTGTTTGACTAGTCATAATTGTCAAGACCAACTTTATCAAAATTTCTAGCTTTATGCATTACAGTTTCAGTTTCGAAGGAATCTTTGCGTCAGGGTCAGTGTATGTGACTGTATATGTGACAGATGACATAATGTACATCGTAAATAGAACAAATCAATAATTTGATACAAAACAAATCAAAATCAATCAAATAGTTGAAAATGATTTCACATAAACGATGCACAATATGTCAGCTTAGTGCTGTGTCAATATGTCAATGCTCTGTTAGCCATTGCGACACACTCTGCATATCTGATAACGGTGATATAGAAATATTCTCACACCAATAATATTGTCTTGAAATCTTTTAGAAATACTATTGGCACGTACAAGGAAAACATTAGCATGAGGGTCATGTTATTACTCGGAGAAATGGAACTTGGGAGTTTTTCAAAAGATGTGCATAATTAATTGCTTAATTTTGTAATTCTTCAATAATTAATGTGTTAATTCTAGTAATTTATGAAATTGAAATTTGGTGATAACTAATACTTTTAAAAATGTTGTAAAGTAACACTTATTGAAATTGATTGATAAATATATTAGTTATTTGGTTTTAGTACCAAAGTCTGAACGCCGTAATATATATACTGTGTATATATTTTTTTGCATCCTGCTGAACCTTATGCATCCCATCCTGCATATGTGAATGTTCATTACGATAGGGTGAACTTCGAATCAGTACGTTGCCCACACACTTGACGTATGATTCGCCTTGGCCAGTACGGAAGGTGCCACTGCGCTGCACTCCACATTTTGTCAACTACCATGTGGATAGCAAGACATTCTGTGTAGTGACCAGTCAGCCAGAACCGTGCACTCAAATTGTTCGCTTCACAGGGGAGGAGAAGGAATATGAACTTCTAGAACGAGGTAACTCATTATCTTACATATATATAGTGGACTTTGTTAACTCTTTGTTCCAGGAAATATTTGATTTTGAGGGCCTTGTGTTTTAGGGTTAAACTTCTGTTAATCAGTATATTTAATAACTGAGTAGTAATTAATAATGTTTTACTGTACCTTGCAGTGCGAAGGACACTCAAGGATTATTTTGCTTGTTGCATCCACCCTAATTTGATTCTGGAGGATGCTTGTTGTAATACACTACTTGATTAAAAAGTGCACCGTGCCCAAAACTTTAAGTGCAAAAAAAAAAGACTTTCTGCCATGCAGAGAAAGTATAATAAGGGAAGTAGCATCTAGAGTTTTTAAAATAATTTTTTCTGTTTTTGCTCATTCAGATAGTCGCTACATATTCCCTGTAATGGACAAGTTCTCTCTACAACTGGTGTCGCCTGTGAGTTGGGACACAATCCCTAACACTAAGGTTGATCTTGATGACTGGGAACATCTCACCTGCCTCAAGAATGTCATGCTGTCTTCTGAGGGCACAAGTTCTGGCATGAAAGGTTACCTGGCTTTAGGTACCAACTACTGCTACGGGGAGGATGTCACAAGTCGAGGAAGGGTGCGTATTAGCTAAAAGATGCAAAATTACACGAGGAAATGAAAGGGCAGTAAAGTGGTTGACTGTGATGTTTCGTCCAGATCATAATCCTGGATATCATCGATGTGGTGCCTGAGCCTGGTCAGCCCTTGACAAAAAACAAAATTAAGGTAACACATTTGCTTCATGGTTTATTTGTTTATATACATTGTCTATTTTCCAGTAGGTAATTAACTACTTGGATCTGGAACAAAGTTGTATCAGTTTTTTAGTATAAAATAAGGTTATTTATGTTCGAAAAGCACTATCCAGTGAAGCAAAAACAAAACAAAAAAAAAACTGAATGTGTTCTTGTTTTGTTACCATCCTAGATTGTGTACAGTAAAGAGCAGAAAGGTCCTGTAACGTCTCTCACACAAGTGGTTGGGTTCCTTCTCAGTGCCATTGGACAGAAGGTTTGCTGGGGGTTGACTTTCTCCCCTTTAATGACTTACTGTTGTAGACATGTTGTAGACATTTGTGGTACTAACAAAAACAAATAAATGATATGATTGCAGATGTACATTTGGCAACTGAAAGACAATGAACTTGTGGGTGTGGCATTCATTGACACTCAGATCTACATTCATTCCATGGTGACAGTCAAGAATTTAATACTAGTCGGAGATGTTTTCAAGTCAGTTTCTTTGCTGAGATATCAAGAAGCATCGAGAACATTGTCTCTTGTCAGCAGGGTGAGTGGGTCTCTCTATTCATATCTGAATAGTGAATGTAGCAAACTTGACCTAAACACAGTATCAGAAAGACCTGAGGGCAAGCTACCCAGTGGCAAGTCAAACTTGTCCTCAGTGATTTGTCGCTTAAGCCAATAAATGTTTACTTCAGATGTGGACTACTTGAAATGTTTTGTTTTGTTCCTTTGATAACCTTCTGAACTTTTGTTATGACAACAAGAACATCATCACTTCACTACGCAGCACATCAAACATAACAGGAGCCATCTCTCTATTCTGTGGGTGGGTGGAATACAGACCTCATTTGGGTGACAGCAGAAGGGAGCTGCTGGGGCTTTGAGGCCTTCAGTCCTAAGCGTGCCATGGAATACCATGAAGAGGCACAGAAGGTGCCACATACTGCACCTTTTCCACTAGTTGCAAAATTGGTTTTAAAAAATAGCACTGGGGCTGCGCTGGAAAATCTGACAAATACATATTGTGATCATCATCTTCACCATCATATTTATCATTTTTGGGTTCTTTTGAGGTGACTGACTGCAAACAGGTTTTTCAAACATATCAATTAAGACCCTGCCTCCTGTATCCACCTTACATTTGGTAGAGGTGCTGCATAGCATTCCACCTTTCAGTCAAGCTATGCCTACTAACAACGCTGCTTACGAGAATGCTGTTCTGCCAACAAGGGCAAACAACATATGTTCATCTTTTCCTTTGTACCTCAGAGTATTTTTGTGCTTGAAGCACCAGGGCATTTAAGACATTAAAAGCCTGTTAAAAACTGGCAGGGTACAATTCTTTTTATGGTATGCGTCTGAAGATGGTCTGCTTTTAATTGATTTTATTTTTTGGCTACTATATTTTGACTAATTGCTAATGGTGACGACAACAACATTTATGTCAAAGCCTTGCACTGCATGGTGCAAGCTTTAAAATGTGTTTTATCTGCATTTTCTTTTGGCAGCCTAAGAGTGTCTTCCATTTCATACAACAGAACCGTATTTGTAGGGCCTGACTTTTTCGGGTTATATATTTTTCAGCAACATCGGGTTATATTTTGCTTCAATAATTCAGGTGTAATCGGGTTGCACTGAACCTGATTCAACCCAATTCTGGTTGAATCGGGCTGAATCAGGTATAAATCTGCAGTTTACTCGGCATATACGCGTGACACACCAGTAGACAGAGTATCAGTATTTAGTCCATGCATCTAAGAGGCAGCAGGGTCTCCGTTTTGACAGTTTGTATGAGCATATTTATGCATTTACAACACACTTTCCAAAGTTCTATGTTGGCTGTGATGACTTCGGATCCCTGTGGTGCAGCAGTTTTCGGGGAAATATCGGGTGAAACACTGTTTTTGCTGGTTTGAATCAGGGGGTAAATATAGGGCGTAATCGGGTATAACCCTAAAAAGTCAGGCCCTACTTGTTTGCCACCTCAGTCGTGGCTGCAATGTCTTCCTGGTGCTTCAAGTATCTTCAAGTGTTGTTGACCCATTTCACAGTCATCTGGCAGTCCCTGCACCCAGTATTCCCTTCTTTTGACACTCATAAGTAAAACACATTCAGTGTTGCTGTTTATGTCATTCGATGCTTTGTGCTCATGTGCAGGATGTGAGGCCCTTGGAGGTGTATGCAGTGGAGTTTTTTGTTGACAACTCTCAGATGAGCTTCCTTGGTAGGTTTAAGCTTTTTTTCCCCTGTAATGTATTGCTCTACTTAAACTATGATTACCGAATGAAGTTTTTAATCTCAATTCAGTTCTTCTGAATTTGCATCCACAATTCACATCCACATGCTTTTTGAGTCAAACCCTGCATGTGTGCTATAATATCACGCAGGAATACGAGGATAGCAGGAAACATGTCATAGAAAAGTGATGTAGTATAGTAACTAGCAGTGTGGTATAGCATACTGAACGTTATATATTCTCTATTTATTGTACACTCACACTGCATGTACGTATTAGCAATTAATTTGGAGGCCCTAATTATATATGTATACTACTACTTGGCCTCTCAGCTAATGTATCATGTATGTGATGTAGCACAAGAATGTGCAAGTTGCAGGTTGTCACAAGGCATAACTGAATGGGAAATGAGATTTTGTGTAATACCACACAACTACGTAATATGACTCACTATCTGCAGAGTATTTAACTCTGCCTTTTGTCTGCAAGCTTGGCTTTTATAGATGAGTATTCCATGTAATTTCATTTTTATAGCTGCTGTTCATGGACATAAAAAATAAAGATTAAGATAACGTACCTAGTATGACATTGGTGCGATGTTATAGTCACTCCTTTAATATTTCATATTGCTCTTGTGTGTAGAGAGGTCACTGTAAATACACTCTTGTTGAGCTGCTATGATTTTAAATATTGAGACGCATAAATACCAGTTTGTTCTTCCCACTCTCCAGGTTTGTAATCTATTAATGATTTTTTTTTTGTGTGTGTACTCTTAAAGTGTGGAGTTTCTGGAATGCTTGACATTTTGTACTTAGACCCATAATACCACAAATTTAATGACGATGAACAGTAGGCCCTTGCACTGTGACCTGCTTTAAAAGAAGTGCTACATTACTCCACGTTTGTTAAAGGCACATCGGACTGTGGAGTGCCTGCAACATAACTCAAAGACCCTAGCTTTCTGCAGTAGAAAATTAACATTTCTGCAAAGTGGGATTTACAAATCTGCGGGATTCTGCTGTCAAGAGAAAAAAAAAAAATGTGACAGCGTTCTCCCAAGATCACTTAGCGACTTGTCCCGCACGCTTTTCTAGCCTTTCGTAACTTGTCAGTGCGCAAAGAAAATTAGACTCAACTCTGACAATTTCTCTCCGGGTGTTCCTGTCATTAAAGTTTCTTTCAGCGCGGCACGTTCAGCCATGTAAGCGCCAGCAGTGTCAGATGTGTCAAGCATTGCAGTCGTGACTGATTGGGTTTAACCCACGAAAATGTCACAAATCGATTGAAATCCTTACATAATTTTGTAACATATATAGAATATTCCGCAAAAAACAAATGATTCTGAGGGAAACAGTAGGTTCCGCGAGACATGGGCAACTCCGTTAAATTCAAAATTTCGCGGAACGCTAGGGCTGTACCCATGATGCTCCATGTAACTTTGTACTTCCTCTTGGGGGTTATTGCAAGTCGCTTAATGAACAAAAGTGCATGTGAAAAGAAGCTGAGGCATCACTAATGTGTCCTCGATTTCCTAAATGCTTCTGCAATGCTATTCAGTAAGAAGTTCCAGCATCGGAAGCATGTTCATATGAGTGCAACAAGTCAAATGACTGCTTTCTCTGTATGGTGAATACAAGCAATAGCTAATCTTTCTTAGAATGCGGCATACATCACAGTATTTCCTCTGATTTATAGTGTGTATTGTGAGCTACAGAGGAATTTGACACTGATAGCCAAGTCGTCTTCCATTGTTCGTGCGGCATGCTTTTTTTTTTTTTTTTTTCAATTTTAGAGCAATCAGAGATAGCTTCTATTGGGCTATGTCCATGTGTTACATACGGTTATTTTGGTAATTTACCTGGCTATTCATGTGTGGGTTTCCTATTCTGATATAGTTTCTAGTTATTACAACTGTCACCTGAATGAGAATAATGCAAAAAGTTACGCACAAGCCCTACCTATGGTGTATAGTGTATTGTTGCACCACCTGTACCATAGATGATTGTACTCAGATGGTCTTCAACTTCTGTGCAACGCACTGTGATATAACCATAGCTTCTGCTTTTGTAGTTACAGACTCTGAGCAGAATCTGCTCCTCTACATGTACCAGCCAGAATCACGAGAAAGCTGTGGAGGTCAGCGCTTGCTGAGGAGAGGAGACTTCCACGTTGGATCCGCCATCACTAGCATGTTTCGTATCAAGTGTCGATTGGGAGATCTCCCCAAGCAAGACCGTCGCCTTGCTGCTAGCATTGACGGCAGACAAATTGTGATGTTTGGTGAGTAATAATTTTCAACAGTGCTTATTGCGCAGGCCATATCCACTAGCAATCTAGAGCATGTGCTGAGCACAGCCTCTTTTTGTTCATATTTTCAGTGTAAAATAATGCAATGAGATGATGTTTGTATTGTATGTGTTATGTGCGCTGCAGTATGCTACCTGTCATATGACCAGAGATGAGGAAGTTACTCAACAAAAGAAACTCGTTACTAGTTAAGTTACTCTGCAAAAGATGTAACTAAGTTACTATAACGAAGTTACAGGTAATGAAAATGGACTTGAAGTTCCTAAGCTACTTTGGAAAAGTAACGAGTTACTTTCAAGTTACTTGCTACCTAATATACACTTAATTCTAATTCTTGACCTTTTTATAATTAATTCAGATATTGATCTCACAACGGGTGGTGCAAGACGTTTTGTGCAAATATTTTTATTTATACGAACACTGTGCCAGTATTTGATGTGACAAAAGATTGTGATTCTTTAGCGAGGCATTTGAGGAATTTATCCTGTAATAAGGTTTTTCAACGGAGCACAAACCATGCATTGAAAGTTTATCGGTTCCATGAGTTGTCTTCTACGCACATTTTGTAGAACTGAGCTGTTTTAATCTTAGTACACAGGGCCCTCTGTCATTATAAATACACTGCTCCACGCTATGATGAACGTCATCTGAGTCTTCTAATGTACGGCCAAAACAAAATTTCATTTATTTATACATGTTGCAGCCTTGTTAATGCTAAGGCAGGAGCAGGCTTGCATGCTACAGAAAATTATTCGTGGGAAGAGCCCTGTTACTACCAGGAGTTTAATTCCATGAACATATTGAGTGTGGGAAAAAATATACAGGGTGTCCCAGAAAACGTGTCATTGAATTATAATAAAAAAACTACACCACCTAGAGTCATGCGGTCAATGGCATTTGTTCTTACTGGGTTTTTGCCACCTCCTCATGTGGATGTCGCGTAACGTAAGTTTAATTATGTAAATTTTTGCGAGCTTAAGTCGGAAATTTGCCTAATAAACGCCACTTTTTTACCCCACCAATGTGAAGAGCGTGTCTAATTTACTCAAATTAATGATAATTGACAGGGATATTCAAGAGCTATCCCATCGAAAAAAATAGCCAAACATCTAGCTCTACGGAGGTCGCACAGAATAGCGCACGATCAATTTTTCAGCGCAATCTTTGTCAGTCCGACGAAAGGAGGTTGGAAACCCAGCCCACCCCGGTATCGCAGAAAGAGATAACGCAGGCATGGCTTATCACGTCCGACTTTCGCTGGGATAATACTTTCCCTCTCCCAATTTTATGAACTGTTACTTTTTCTACTATCACTCTGTAGGCTGGCTTCGGAACCTCCTTTCGTCGGACTGCGAGCGATTGCGCTCAAAAAGACATCGCGCGTTATGGTCCGGTGCTCTGAAAATCATGATATTCGGCTATTTTTTCCGATGGGATAGCTCGTAAATATCACTGTGAATTATCATGAATTTGAGTGAATTCGGCACGCTCTTTATATTGATGGGGTGAAAAAGTGACCTTCCCTTGGCAAATTTCCGAGTTCAGTTCGCAAATATTTACATAATTAAACTTGGCGTACATGACATTAACTTTACAAGGTGGCAAAAACCTAATAAGAACAAATGCCGTTGACCGCATGACTCTAGGTGGCGTAGTTTTTTTATTATAATTCAATGACACGTTTTCTGGGACACCATGTATTTAAACACATCTATGCGTAGGCTGAAGGGCACAATATTGAGAAAGTGCGCACTTCGCAGTGGAGAAGGTCACGCAAAATTCGAATTCAAATTGATGTGTTTGTTTACAATTAAATGAAGGTAGTACTTCAGTCTTTCAAAAGCTTGTCGTTTACAAAGCGCCATTAAATTTGCAGTGTTTACCATGCAACCACAGGAAAGCGGAGTCAGACGTGCCGTGCACATACGACGGCACACATGTGGCTGTTGTCTCATTAGTAGGGCCCGGAAATTTAGGCACTAAAAGCGATGGAAATAGGCAGGCAATTAGGCCCTCAAAAACAGCAAAATAGGCAATAAAATACAAAAATAGGCATGTTAATCCGGTACACTCTTTGACTTTGACTTTGTTGACGGTTTGACTTTGTCGGTGCTTCAGAATGCTCCATCCAAGAAAAAAGGCTACGGTACCGTACATGCTTTGAGTACTTGTACACGAATGCAGAGGTGGCGTAGAACCATGCGATGCTGAATACTACTTTTAGTTCTCCGCCCTCAAAGATCTCGAAAGGCCAATAAAGGCCAAATATTTTGTTCAAATATACATGAACCCTTTCTAGCCAACCAAGGTACTGAATGAAACGAAACGAGAGAAAGAGAGAAATAATAATAATAATAATAATAATAATAATAATAATAATAATAATAATAAAAGGTGCAAAACGCAGAAACGAAAAGTAAAATGCAGCACTCAGCATGAGACTGAAAGGTGCACTCGCACTTGCACCTGTACAAAAGGGCTGTTATGGCATCCAAAAATGTTCAAAAAGGCTACAATTCCATAGAGTCGACAAAAAGGCGAGCAACCCTGAAAATGTCGCATTTAGGCGTTTATAGGCATTTTTAGGCAAATGCCTAAAATTCCGGGCCCTACTCATTAGAGAGGGATTACGCAGCTTGCAATATTTGTATACCAGAATCAAACAAAAGGAACTTGGAACTTACCCAAGATTACTTTGACAAAGTTACCAAAAGAAGGAACGAGCTCCTCAAGAAGTTACTGGAGCTCAAAAAGACCGAGTTAAGTTAGAAGTTACCAAAAAAAGTAGCTGAGTTACAGAAAGGAGTTACCTCCAACACTGCATATGACATCTAATAATTGAATTCGTATTGCTTTTCGGCACTGAAAACTGAAGCTGTGTAGTATGCAATTCCACTAATTTGAACTCGAAGGGGATTGAAGATCTGTTCAAATAAAACAGAGGTCAAACTGAAGGGGTTCCCTCTTCCTGCTTGATGAACTCGCAACCGATACTAGCTGCATCAGAGACTCAGTATGGCTCGCTAGGCCTTGCCGCACGTTCGCAGTCACAGGATGCCGGAAATATGAGTGTCACTAATATTTCAAAATATTTACTTGCACAGGTAAGCACCAAAACATCTCAGGGGAGAAAACTTGTTACATGCGAGTGCATTCATTTCATGAGTCACTACGCTGTCAACATCGTTAGCGATGTTGCACCCACCCAAATTATGAATCCAGCCAACCCAATTCGAGAAAATATCAGCCGTCACACATGCCTTTCTGTTGGCTGTGTTAGTCAACAGTAAGGGTCTTGATCTCCTTAAAGGGGTTGAGAAACCACATGCAACCCACTAAATGTATGGCTCCGTTTCATACATTGTAGCCCATCGATTCGACACGCAAAGTTGCACATTGTTCATTTGAAAAGCTTTTTAACTGTTGGGTTTTTAAAACTGGGATTCTTTCAAGCCATCATCAATGGTGGCACCAAACTGCGCTGAGAGACGTCAGCAGACACACGGAAATGAAATTTTATTCATGCACCTTCCCTAAAGTACCTGAAAGTCACCAAACCGAAGGCCATTCTCCGGTCGCTGACTCCCTCTTTACAACCGCCTGCATTGTCATGGAAATTTCCTTTCTCCACAATAAAGCGTCACTCCAAAACGGGCGAGGAGGTGAAGAGTTGAGAGTGACAGAGTAGCTAGCCCAGCGGGAGACCTTCGGAGTGCAATAACTTCGTAACGCGGAATCACACAAACATAGCATTTTGATGTGTATGTTTAGTACACATAAATCAATATTTACAATGTTATTCCTTTAAAAGTTTGGAAATGGTTTCACAACCCCTTTAAAGCAGCTAGGTTTACATGCTTTGCCGACCGGCAAAGCCCAATGCTGTAGACTGTCACTACAGTGCAAACCCTTAGTGATGGGTGAAAACAAAGACACAATGACAAAGTCTGACACAAGCATGCCCTGAAACGCATGTATGTGTCAGTCTCTGTCATTGTGTCGTAACTCATCATTTTTATCTCTTTTTATAGTATCTCTTTTCTAACTGTCTAACTGCATATTACAGTTTAGCACATGGTGGTAAGTGTAGGGTCATACAACATCTTGTGTAGTTATTTGTCAGGCTTTGTTGCTTCATGTCATTTGTGATATTACTCAAAAGGTGTCATAGCCATAAAAGATTACACGGGTTCTGAGATGAAACTTTTTTTTTTTCTAGAAGCTATAACGTATCAGATATATCATATCAACATATCATATCATATTGTTCAGACAGCATGTCAGTTTAGCATCCTGCACACAGCTTCAGTGTGGTAATTCAATGCTGTAGACATCCAACTCCCTTTCACAAGACCCAGTGTTCATGGGGGCGAACTCATTTTTGCGCAACATATCTTTAGTTATGCGTGTTCAGCAGAGCAGCAGCAAAATGACCAAGGTTGTAGATCCAAACCTAACTCTGGAGGTAGACTATGTACTTCTTTTCATGATACAGGTCTGCATTGGACATTAAACAGTGTCTGCTGTGTGCTGATATTTCCACTCACATTCAAGAACACTCAAGTGGATAAACTTATCCCATAGACACACCTCTCTAGTATCACTCATGATCATGCCCCCCAAATGTCATTTACTGTATTGTCAAGTGTCATTTTAGATTCAATGTACTATGTAGTTAACTTTGTTTCAACAACCTATTTCAAAAGGCTGCTTCATGTCAATGTCATATTTTGTATTCCAGCAACCCTTGATGGTAGCTTGGGCTACATTCTTCCAGTTCCGGAAAAAACTTACCGTAGGCTGCTCATGCTTCAGAATGTGTTGGTCACAAACATTCCTCACTATGCAGGGCTGAACCCTAAGGGATTCAGGTACAGGTTTAGTAATGTTGAAACGTTTTGTTTATGAAGTGTTATACAGTGCAGTCCCGTTAATTCCAATTCGAAGGGGGCCGAAAATTTGTTCGAATAAAGCGGAGTTCAAACTAAAGGTAGCTGCTCTGAATGAGAGCTTGATGTGTTGCAGCACATACCAGCTGCATGGCAGACATGTTATGACTAGAGCCTGAAGTTTTAGGATTTAACCCGTTTCTTCCCCGAATTTGCACCCCGAATTGAAGGTTGCCTCTTTAGGGTGAAACCCGATTTTTACCCGGCAAATTGCCCTCACTGAAACATCTGTAGGAATGCACACTAGCTTGTTTGGCAGCAAACACAATTACATCACCGTTTGTACCAAACCAGTACAGTTTCCTTGAATAATAGAGCCCGATTTCTCCCTGTATTTAGCATATTGGAAGTTTTTCAACCTGAATTCGCATGAATTTAGAGCACATGTTGATTTCCCCGATTTTTACCCCCCGAATCGGAAAAAATATTTCCCGAAAACTTTGGACAGCTCCCGTATGCGTTTGACAGTAGCGGCGGCGATGCGTCTTCGGGTGAAACAGCCTTGAGGGGCAATGCCGGATGAGCGCGGGGGTGGTCAAGTTCAAAAATTTTTTTCGCTGCTAAAACAAAAAGTGTTTCGATGAAACTTTGTAAAATAAATGTTCAAGGGGCACACTATCAAATGCAATTTGTCTCACATGATTTCTTTCTGCGTACTCTTCCAAGTCTGCGCGCCTCAAAATATTTTTAACACGTTCTATGCCTCCTACACAGCAGAGCTAAACAGTTTAAATAGCTCTGAAAACATTGCAGAGTTCCGTAAAAAATTCTAAAAGTTCCCGAAATTTTCCAGTTTTCTCGGGGCATAAACTCTCGATAAAAAGTGTCCATAAACCTTCAACTGGTCTTGGCACGAAAATATTATGCTTTGCCTTCACTCAGAAGAGATTTGGTTGGAATTCGCGCAAAAGCTATTTTGCTAGAATTTTTTTTCGCCAGGTAGGTTACATGTCAAATCGCAATCTTCGCCATGGCGCGAAAAAATTTTTTCTGGCAAAACTAAGCTGGGAGTACATTGGCTGCATTGGAACAATCAACCACAATTTATTTGAAAGAAATCGGGGATGGTCGAGCGCAATGCCTGGGACGTTTGTCATGGAATGACCCATTGGCATTCTTTTTCTTGTCAGCATCTTTATTGTTTGTCTATTCACTCAGTGGTTGTTGAAGCTGCCCACTTATATCTCTACAGGTGTCTTAAAATGTGTCTTTTTAGTGCCTAAAGATCTACTGTGTATTCTTGAAGTTAAGGCAGTTACGTGGGTTGAAAAAAAAAAAAAAACACATTGAGTTTCTCTTCGTGGCTTCTGCATTTCACCACAGTGTACGTATGTAGTACAAAACAGCATTTTCCTCACACTTTGCACTGCAGGACATGTCAGTCTCAGAGGAAACTCCTAGGAAACCCCCACAAGAACATCCTGGATGGGGAGCTAATCTGGAAGTTTATGCACCTTTCATTCATGGAACGAAACGAACTCTCCAAAAAAATTGGAACATCTGTTACACAGGTTTGGGAAACAGTCATCCATTATGTTATAAATCTTTTGTTGGAGTTTGTCTATATTTTGGTCACATTGCAGATTCTGGACGACCTACTCGAGATCGAGAGCTACACAGCACATTTCTGATCATTGTCATTCATTGTACATATCTCTTCACGTGGGTATGTTAAATAAATTTTGTGATTGTGCTATTGCGTACCAAAATGTCTCTCTTAATGGCCTGAGATAAGCCGAAGTGCTACCTCTATTTTTATTTATTTCACATACTACTGGCCCAATTTCATGAGCCTAAGTAGGGGTGAGCACAGAATCAAGCAAGGGCAGCATCAGGACACATCAATGATAGAGCTGTAGAAAACTGTTCTACAGATGAACTATTCAGCACTGTTTCAGGCAACGCATTCCACTCAACAATTGTTCTTGGGGAAAAAAGAATACTTAAAACAATCATTTTTAGCATTGAAAGGCTTCAACATTCGTGATCGTGATTGGTGTGTACATCTTCCTGCGAAAGGCTGTAGGTATCGCGAAGAGTCTATTTTTAATCGCCCATAAACAGCCAGATACAAAAATTTCAAACGGTGCTTCAAGCGACGCGAGGCCAATTTGTCCAAACGGGCCCTAGCATACAACTCACTGACTGAGTCCATCCTCCTATACTTATTGAAAACAAATCGCAGAGCTTTCCTCTGGACAGCTTCTAATTTGGACACATTTGATACCGTGTAAGGGTCCCATATTACACACGCGTACTCCAATACAGACAGCACATATGCTTTGTATGCCCTTAATCTCGTATTGGCTGTGGCAAGTCTAAGATGTCGTCTTGGAAGAAGTCTTTCATGTTGTTATGTGGCACCACAAACTGTCTTACCAGTGTAATGCTCTCCCTGCCCTCTGAGCACCTGCTCTAGTTTGCCTACTGTGTATGGCATATTAGTGTGTCAGCCACCCTGTATCAACAGTTATTTTTTAAACCTTTTCCTTATTACAGGTCAACGTGCAAGTACAGTCCAACCTTGTTTATCCGGCAGTGGCTGTTTCTATTGAAAATGTCCAGATTGCGGGGGATCCAGATAAATGAATCTCGAGAGCAGGAGTTACCTGTTGTCAACAAAGCCTCCGTTACTGCGAAACCCTTAATGTTAATGTGCCCCTAATTTTTGCAGATTGAAAATTTTGACAATTTTGACACTTCGAAAACAATGATACAATCGCAAACTTTATTTTCACACTTGGTGGCAAGTTGGTTGGTTGGTTGGTTGGTAAGTTGCACAAGTGTCTGAAATGCTGCTTTAAATAAATATAATAGTAACTATAGAACTACTATAAGGCATATCACAAAATGAGGCAATCAAGCCACAAACTTTAGCATCTAGATTTTGCAAAATTTTGTGGCAGCAAATGTGTGCCTTGTGTGTGATTCACGAAAAATTGGGGTCGTGAAATTGAAGGGTTTTGCAGTATTTTGGAGGATATGGGAAGCTTATCTGTTGCCATTTCCATAAATTTCAGCTCCTGTAAGCTTTTACTGGTAACTTTAACTTAAGAAACATTATTCTTTTGCTCAAAAGATGCCAGAGCCGATTTCTGTAAACTTCGCACATTCTCATGAGTTCCTTACTGTCATCATGCCAGTAGATGTTGACATACCCTTTAACTGTGGTGTCGTTCACAGCTTTCGAACTTAGTTTTCACGTTAGAGAACACTGCTCTGCAAGTGAACAGTCTACATCACTGAGTGGATCATTTCCAGTGGACTGGACTGGTCAACGTGTGTTACATGGGTAGATCCCTGCTTGACAACATCTTGATGACTTGACACTGGGTAACTGAAGCCAGCTATTGGGCATTTTTCTCGGTGGTTCCATGCATTGTTTTTTTAAATCCAAATCTAGAAACTGAAGCCCATATAAATGAAGGCTGATTGCATTGACTGAAATCTGTTCCCATGATTCTTATCCATATAGTGCAGGATCTGGATAAATGAAGGATGACTGTAGTACTCCAATGAGGAGGTGATGAGCAGTACAAGTAAAGTAAAGGGATATTTTGCTTAGCATGAGGTATGGAGGAAGACATTACATTATTATTCAGTTTCCCATTATCACGTGCCATTATGCAGTGTTTTATAACAGGAATACTATAACGTAGGAATAAATAAATTGTCACCTTTGTGTGTATGACCTGTAAATTCCTGCAAATGGGGTAATAATGCAAATACAGTACAAGATCTGCAAGATCTCAGGTTTTACTTTAGATGTGCAAATGACAGATGTAGAATGCCCAGGTTTGGGGGGAACCAACTTAATTGTAAGAAGAATTGAAGATGGAATGCTGTGGATGCTATTTTTGCCTCGATCCTCCAAATCCCAAAGCTCAGGTTGAACCCTTTCACCCTCTTGGTAATGATGCTGGTGGACTAGTTCAGAACTGGACAATTGAGCTGCATTGTCTTTATAGACAGACATATGAGGAGGAGAAGGGACTGAAGAGAGTGCTTGTGATTCTGAAAGCTACACCAACCAAGTCCAAACAATTAAAATAAGGTGTGTAAACTTCAAAGAAGAAATCTGCTGTTGTACCACATTATCTTGTGCATTTCTGCACATGTAACAAGGTATCCAACACAGTGGTGTAGCAAATGGTGCTAATATTTATTACAGTACTTTCCTGAACAATGTTCAGTTACAACTGAACGTACCCCTAAAATATTTTTTATTTTTATTAAAATCATTTCTTAAAGTTTCCACTGTACTCCTTCCCTCACATTAACCACAACACAGCACATCTATTCTTGAGGCACAGTCAAGATTATTAATCACATATATTTCTTAGTCAAGTGTCCAGTCTTCTCTTGCCCATGCAGGCCATGTGGTTTCATACTCCCAATCCTTTCCCTAAAAGAAGAAAAAGGAAGTTTTCCCCCCACAAGCTGTTATTCTGCTGTACTTTGAGACATAAGACAAACAATATGATTGGATGTACCTTGTATCGTAGGCAATGCAAATAGAGAAGCAGGTCTTCAGGACGAGGATCCTTGTATGGGCGCCTGCACTCTAAGCAGTCTTCATGATGCACATACTTCTGCTTGTTGAATCTCTGGTTTTCCACAGCAGCCTTAAACTGTTCATCTGTTTCTATGTAGTGTCTTAAACTGGCTGGAAAATGACTGGTTTCTGTGCTACTTCCATCGGCATCTGGTTTCGCATCTTCTCTCGCATCTGCAGGCAGTGCATTGCTGCTGTCACTGCAGCTATCAGTGGGTTCACCTGTGTATGTATGATCATGGATTACATTTCCACTATAAAAAAAATAGGACAGCTAATCATTCAATAAAAAAAGAATTCAGTGTAGACGTATCACAAGGAACATTTTCACTGGCTTTTTTCTGTGGTATGACAATGTGCACAGATATTGTCCTGTAGTAGAAATTAGGAGAAAGTAGCACAAATTGAAGATCTCCCTCTCTACAAGTTAAAACGTTCGATGGGTTCGGCTGAAAACTCGAAGAAAGAAGGCGACGAGGCAGTCAGTTCGAGAACAAAAATGCAACTAACTTTATTTACAGAGAAACTGGGAAAAAGCGGGAAAGCGTGAAAGGAGAAAAGACACTGCTCTGTGACGGCTCAGGTTACAGCCGGGGACGAGTGTCGTCGCAGCTCACAGTGGGGTTCCGTGAAAAGGGAGCGTCCACTCAACATGCATGGCCTTTTTGGCCATCTGCACTTATTTTCTCAACAGTCCTACTTGCACACTGATTTTATTGATTTGAGTGTGAGAATCAATGACGTATCAACTTATTATACCATTCAAGAACGAGAAGACCACAGGCGGTAGGGTTCTAACCCACACCCACAGACTGTTAGTTAGAAAGGCTACGAACTGTGCCATGCCAGCTCCTCTCTTAGACAGACAAGGACACTCACCCTCTTATACATTCACACGAACACTATTGTGGTAGGTGGCATCTCCCTTAAATAATGTCAAGTACGTTTGCCCGTGTAAGTGTGAGAGCAACTGGGAAATGCAGAGGGTGAGTGGGTATCCTTGTGTAGGCTATCTGAGCAAGACGATGTGTTGAGAGGATTGCTAGGTGTAATTTGCAGCTTGGTGCATTTGCGTATCAAAGGTCTTCAGATATGTTGACAATTTTCTGATTTTGTATAATTCAGGTCACAATGTCAATAAGGCAGTGCAAAGTTTTAGGAGCCACATGACTGAGGGTAAACATTTTCCCAGCTCAGTTCGCTACAATTGCACATCATTATTCACAAAGTAACAATACCACACACACACACACACACACACAACACGACACAAGAGCATATAATTTTTGCATCATCAGACCCAAAGTGGAGATTTCCACACATAAATGGCATACCCATAATTCCTCTCACTCTGACATGTTACCAGTCCTGTAGCCATTACTTTTAGAATAGGAGTATTTCAAATCAACAGCAATCTGGTACATCCCATGAAAAGACATTGAAATAAAGTTTATTCATAGGGATTGGTTGAGTGTCAAGAAGGAAGAGTTAAGCTCATGTTATGCACACAGAAATATGTCAAGCAAAGTTATTTTGCAAACACAAACATACAAATAATGAACAAGATTTATTACTTACACAAAGACTCATCCGAAGGAATTTCACACTCTGGTCCCAGCCACTTCTCTATGCTGTGGGCCTTAAGCATGTCTTCAATAAGCTACAAAAATAACAGTATCATTACTGTGACAATATTTAGTGATATCAAATTCATACATTAATTCAAAAAGCAACTAAGAATACTAAAAATCATTATATTCAAGGTTGAGGCAAAAAACTCAAAAACGGCCTATATTTTGAACAGAGGCTGTTCGGCTTCTGGGCCAGGAGAACAACCAGTCTACTTTTGTTTCAATCCATCTTCACTGGATTGCTGGATTCTCCCCCTTTCAACATTACATTAAAGTGATTGTGACAAGTGGCATTAAGTTATATACTGAACCAGTACATAACAAGGTTATCTGCGTCAACTAGAACCTGCAGTCTAATTCTGACAACAAATGAATTCATAGTCTCATAGAAAACACAAATACTGAAAGTAATGTGACTGTGACATTTCATTTCATTCAATTACATGAAAAGCCTAGAAAGGCTCATCAGGGGGTTGAACAAAAGCCCATTATCTATACATGGGAGGGTTGAAGAAAAACTCTCTTTTTGATACAGCCTCAGAAATCATTTTTGTTAGTGAGAGTGGCAATGGCAGTGGCATCATGACATGTTTCATCATGCTTCTTGTGAGTGGCAGTGTTCAAAGAGGCCACATGCATCAGTGAATCAACAGTGATGATCCTGACTTTCAATGATGATATTCCAACACATCCGATGTCATTACGAAATAAAGAAATGCGACGACTTAACATAACAACAAACAACTGTTTAAGCAGACATTTTGTCTGATTAAACAGTTGTTAGTTGTTACGTTAAGTCGGCGCATTTCTTTATTTCGTAATGACTTCTCCCGGCTTTTTGAACATTTTTGCATCATCCGATGTCTCTTCACTCTGCTCGCTTACTACGGGAGAGCTTACTCTGCCCCCCATGTGCAGCACATACGGGGATGCCTCATTAACTTAGTGGGTTTTTTACCACTGTGACCTGCTTTATAATTCATACACCACAGAATTAAACACAAACATCAAAGTGTCATAAGCCCTTTACACAATTAACTATGTCCTAACATTGAGTTTATAAAGCTGCAACTCTAAGAAGCCTCAAAGGGCTTGGAAAGGAATATACTAATTTAAAGAATGAAGACCATGCCTGCTCCTTAGTTTTCTCCTGCAGTCCACCTTTTGCCTTTCCAATTCCAAACACAGTGTCATTATACAATGGATCATTTACAATTGGGAAACCTGTAGAGGAAAGTTGTAGAAATTAAAACTAGGAAACCTGAATTGCATAAAGCTATTCATGCCTGTAGTTCAGTGCTGAACATAAAAGAAGTAATACCTAAGTACTGCAGGTGAACTCTAATTTGATGCATCCTTCCTGTATGAGGCTTGCCTGTAAAAAAATTTTAGCGCAATGGGTAATGATGACTTCTCTTGTGAATCAAATGTTCTTGCTTAGTTTGAGTACAGCACTTACAGTGCACCACACTGGATTTGCCATTGTAGCTGAGCTTCTTGAACTCTGTGCAGCAGTCCTTGCCGTATTTCCCCACACCACACACACCAATCTTGTGGGATATCACTTCAATAGGCTCTGAACACGTAATAGGTTCGCTGAAATTGCAAAGAACATTGTTGTCTCATGCCTACACATCTTATGGGAAGTTCTATAACATAAAGCACACATTATGTGCAGCATATTCATTGTATAACATCACATGTTAGTTTAACGAAATTCAAAAGTTAACCCATTACTTCAGTTGTGCCTTCTTTTTACTTTGTACGCTTCCCGATACCTTTTGGACCATTCACTGCAGTACACTAGTTGGCATGGTACCCTGCCAAGTAGAAGAGCTTTTAAATATATGTCTTTAGATGAGGACTAAGCATTTAATTCATGCACGTTGTATACAAACTACTCGGCGGTCACGTGATAGATATCGAAAATCTCAGCAGAGGATAATATTTCAAAGTGCTTTATGTGTCTACATCTACATTTAAAAAATGGCAGATTCTATAGGTCTGCTTCAATAAAAGTAGTATTACTCTGGAAATCTCCCCTCAACTCTGCAGAGGTACTCCTTCTGCACCTGGCGGCTCTTGATCTGAGATTCCATGGCTCGAGCCTTCTCCAAGGAGCAACCAAACAAAAGCAGGCCTGATGTCAGTCGATCCAGTCGATGAATTGCTGGGTTTAAAAGTACAGTGGTATTCAAAGTTGGGAAAGCAGCAAGTTCAAAACTAGCACCCCAAGGTGATTACACAGGAGAATCTGTCACTTATAACAGACATCTTATGTAACCGACAGATTCTGAAACCCTCTTCTCCAACCCTAACATGGACGTGTGCACTAGCGCCTGATTTCGTCCACTGAAGACACTCCTTATGCAAGCAGGGGGTAGCACATGCACCTAGGCAACAAGTAACTTCTAAACCTGGGAGAGGTGGGATAAAATTATAGTCAATGACTAATGAATCCAATAGAGCTACTTTCAAAAACACTAAACAATAATGTTTACAGGGTGTGTGATGATGCCACAAATCCTAGTTCTTGAAAAAAAAAAAAAAAGTACTAGTGTAATTATTCCACTGCTTTAGCATGTATGAAACTGCCCATGTGTGATATATTTGGAAAGTCAATGTCGCTCAAGGTGCAACTGGTGCATTAATTCGAAAATAACAAAAACAGCAGAAAAATGGACAGTGCTGCAAAGCACCCAGTCTATATGTGAAGAGCAGCACTTGAGTATATGTTGCCACATCAGTGAACAAATATTTATATTTCCGTGGGCATGTTCACAAATAATTCCATCCTTCAGAATTAGGAATCCAGGAGGGAGTGTACCATATAGAAAACTATGGCATGAGAATACAGTAGAGGAAGCTTACTAAACCAAATCATCATTTTTGAATACCATAAACACATCTTTGCATAAGGTATTTCTTAAGGTCAAGTTTTTGGACACCATACTTCGGTCCTCACTGTGATGTGACTCAATATTCCATTTCACCACATTACCGCCAGCAATGGGGTAGGGTATTGCCCCTGGCGATGAATCTCTCCACTCATCATCATTTAAATGAAGTTGTTGTTATTGTTACAGAGCTCTACCAACAAGACAAAAGGTCTGGTTAAAACTAATGCTGTGCTTGCATAAGCCGCACTTGAATGTATTCAAAAGTAGTGGCACATAAAAAGAAGCACACACACTGATTTATTATTTCTACTCACGCACTGTCCTCATTAATTGTTTGCCCCCCCTTTCCTGCCAATGAGAAATCTTTGGACACATCAAATGAGTGGCCAGTCTTCAAACACTGTTATCTACACCCGAGGTTTCTCATTGTAACATCTGCTTGCAAGTACAAATCAGGAAGACCAATTATCGAGCTGCTCTGACAGTTCAAAACTTCGCAGCAGAGCAAATATCCCTTCTCTGCAGTGTTTGCGACTGCTTCAGCAAGCGAAACCACTCTTAATCCAATACTGTCAGGTAGAATACACGCATAAAGTATGAACAAGATGCATTACAAAATATTGTTGAACAGGAACTCTCCACAACCATAAATATATCACAGTGCTATGTTGCACAAACCACGTGGCTATTATTAAACAGTTTTACCACTTCAGGACTGAGCTGCCCTCACTAAAGAATTTGATGTGGTGCAGGAAATTGCACAGTTAATGCTTTACTACCACAAAATTTCTAATTTGGCTCAGCAGAAAAACATTAGTCTTTGTTTGTAGTTTTTACTCACTATGAAGTCCTTTGAGGTTGTGTTCCTTTGCCAAAATAAACAACACTGAATTATGTCGGTATCTTCCACAGGGATGGACCTGTATGGAGGATAATAAGGTTACTACACTATAAGATGGTGTCGACAAACAGGAAGCAAAATGGGCATTTATTATGCACATGGCAAAACAGTATACTTACAGGAATAGAAGGTGGCTTGTCAATCACCAGCATGTCATCACATTTGTGAATTACTTTGATGGGTGCACCGATGACTGGTACTTCGTGCCTTCAGAAATAAATGCTGTTATGTTTGTTATCATATAATATATTCCACATCTTTTACAAGCTACCTAATATCTGCTGCTCACAGCAACAGCTGCTTCGCGGCGATAACACGGGATAAAAAATAAATAAAAACAATGTCTATAATGGAGACAGATTGTGATATTTAGCTCCAATGGTGGGAAATTAAGGACTCATAGCCAACTGTTATGGCAACTGCCGATGAAAGGGGCAATAAACAGCTATACAAGATCCACTTTTTTAATGCATTTTGATACGCTGCAGATGGTGAACGTTTTCCAAAAATTGTTGTCATAAGAAAGTACATAATGGCTCCAAACCGACCTAATATTCAGTGCACTCTTTCACGCTCATGCCCAGCTCTGCGATGCCCTGGCGACAATAGCCACACGTCATTTTTATGTCACGCACCATCAACCACTCAAAATGTGGGACGCTTATACATTGATTTTGTTGTAACACTGGGAAGTGATGTCAATTTTAAACATCTTTCCACTTCTTGATCCCAAGGTAGTTGTATCAAACGGTACCAAAAGCCCACAATGTTCCATTTCATGTGCGCACTATGTTTTCAGTGCTGCATTGCTCCGTGAGGTCGCCACGATGTTCCTGCAACCGGTTCCTTCGCGAGCTGCAGCTTGTCTCAGGAGGGCCAGTCACTGGCTAAGAGAGCAAAACCTCCCCCACCTTGAGCTTGTGGAATGCAGTGTTGCCATATGTTGGAACACTGTGACGTGACGCTATTCCAAAGATGAAGGAGAGGCTCACGCGGATTATGCTCTTTGATGGGCATTGTTTCGTGGTAAAGATGCTCGCTAGAAGGAGATGTGTTTCATATTTGGATATCGAAAGCCACATTCTTTCATGGAGCATAATAACTGGAGAATGTTCGTCGAGCTGTTTAGTGCCCCTTTAATGCAAGGAGGTGTTGGGTCATGAAACTTGTGAAGCTTTTTCCCCATGCTTGTGAGCCGGAGCACAGTTGTGCAAGAAAGCAACGTGATGGGATGTGTTTTTGAATGGAATGCAGTTTTACATATAAAAGGATGTATTTCTTTATCTTCTGCGTGGGTTTCACACTTCTTTGTGCCTGTTGTAAGCATATCACAAACTTGTTTCAACAATGTATGGACCCATACATCTCTGACGTGCAAAGATATACTTCTTTTTGTGCAAAAATAATGTAAGATGTAGAGAACAAAGGGTTCACACATAGAGAAAAACGCATCATGGGTGATTCCACGTAAGATCAAGAAGGCCATTCGCCGTAAAATGTTCTTTCTGGTGATATAAGTGATATTTTTAGGTTTAGTATGTCTCACACTGCAGCCATGCAAAAATGGGAGAAACTGGAAAGTAGGTCATACATTCGAGCCAATTTCTAAAAAGCCACATTATTTATTGCGCTTGTGCTTACCGAATATTCATAAACATGTTGCATTATTTGCATGGCGTCGACGTTATGGGGCTCCAAAGGGAGCCTTCCGGCCACATTACGCATGTGGCTACAGGGACCGGAACCGGAGCTGAACCCGAACCGAAAACCGCTAAAACCCCATATTTCTGACTGAACCGAACCCAAATTGTTTATTTTACCGCTGAACCAAAACAAGAACTAAACAGAAAAAAAAAAGAAAAAAAAAAAAAGAAACTCTACGAAGATCTATTGGTGGATCCTTTGGAAATGTGTTAGCACAAGCCTTTGGCTTGTTCTTGTGCTTCCTCCTTTCTGTTTTGCTTGTTTAGCTTCTTCCTCTCTCTTTTGCTTCTTTCTTGTTTTTTTTTTTGTTTGGTTCCATCTTTTCTTTCCTCCTTTTCTCTCTTTTTTGCTTCTTTTTCTTTGGTACCTTTTTTAGCTTCCTCTTTTTTTGTGTTTCGGGGTTCGTGTTAGCGTAAGGCGTTTCGAAAGGGTTATGAAGACTCATTTCCAAGGGACGCACGAATGGATCTTCCTAAAGCTTTTTGAAGGCTTGCGCCACCCTAAGTAACGACTCAGAGGCGTCGTTTGGTAGACGTGGTCCACGCACGTTCCTCGGTCAGTGGAGATAGAACCTTTGGGGATGGCTGAACAGACAAAGCAGAGATAATGCATATCTAAGGCGAACTGGAAGTCTTTCACATCGTCTTTGTTGATGTCCCCCACCATAACGACCCACTTGTGAGTAAGCATAATGCAGTTCATCAAGTGGTTTACAGTGGTTGCCGCTTGTCTATGTGTAATCCCTGGCTGGAGGTACACAGTAATGAAGTTGAGATGTGCAAAGGTGTACGGCACAGGACTCATCGTACTATTTGCGAACATTGCTGCGAATCTCTCGAGGTGTAACGCTGATGCCATCCTTAGTGTAGATGGCAACTCCGGCCTTTCGGTTTCCAGGATGGTTGGCTTCAGTGACGTAGGAGAAGCCTTTGATTTGGATGGGCACATCAAGATCTTTCGCAGTCTCTGAGAGTCTGAAGTTGCAGTCGCAGTCTGACTCTAAAGATAACATAACTCACGTATCGTTTCCCGCTGTCTTCATTGTTTTCATTCAAGCTGCTCCTGTGATAGTCTCTTTGTCCTCGTCTTTCTTTCTCGTTTCTTTCACATGTCCGTACATCGACACCGCAGTCTTTCCTTTGATACATAAGCCTTCTAATGGTAACCCATTATAAGCGAAAAGGAGGAAAGAAAGGAAGGAACCAAACAAGAAGCAAAAGAGAAAGGATGAAGCACAAGAACGAACCAAGGACTTGTGCTAACGTATTTCCAAGGGATCCACCAATGGATCTTCCTAATGTTTTTTTTTTTTTTTTTTTTTTTTCCGTTCAGTCCCGGTTTGATTCAGCAGTAAAACAAACAATTTGGGTTTGGTACAGTTATGGTTCAGTCAAAAATAAGGGGTTTTAGCGGTTTTCGGTTAGGGTTGAGCTCCGGTTCCGATCCCTGCCAGCACATGCCTAATGTGGCTGGAAGGCTCACTTCGGTACCCTATAACGTTGACGCCATGCAAATAATGCAACACGAGTTTTCATATTCTGCAGGCACAAGCCTTTAGACAGTCAAGAGGAATATATCAAGGCGGCAAATAATGTGGCTTTTTAGAAATTGCTTTGAATGTATGACCTACTTTCCAATTTTTCCGATCTTTGCGCGGCTGCAGTGTGAGACACACTGAACCTACAAATATCAAACTTATATCACCGGAAAGAACATTTTATGACGAACAAAATGATATATTGCTCACCAAAGGCTTTTTTCTACGGATGCTACGTAGAACAGCCCGCAATACAACAGTAAAGTGAACGACCGGCCAAGTTTGCAATTTTTTTACATAAAGATGGTATTTCGCAGAGCACTGTTGTACACCTCTGTCCACTGTCCTGTATGTGGACAAGAAGAAAAAATATCACAAAGGTTTCTTCCGGGTGTCGCGTCTCCGCCAGGGGCGGCCAAAGTTCGCAAAAACGAAAAGTGCGATAAAAGTGAATTCCACCTCGCTTCACGCTTAATTTTTTTTCTCAACAACTAGTAGACATAGCGACTTGAAACAAATGGCTTCGTCACCTAGAGATATCGGCCAACCACATATACTTCTTCAAGCAAAATCTGAGACCAAGTCTGGACCAGCCTGCCTGATCTTACGTGCAATCACCCTCATAGCTAAGTCGAGTTCCAACTTTTCAGAAAGTTCAGTTGGTGCCTTTTTTACCCAGCAGTTTCCAGAGTTTTGAAATTGATTGAAAATGGTTTAAACGATTTACGGGGAAGGCCTGACCACATAACTTGAAGAAAACTCGAAGAAAAAAATAGGACTTTTGTAGTTAGTGCTAGAAAAGAGAGAAAAAAATCCTGCCAAGCACATATAAACGTGGGAGCTTTATCTTGATTCTTTGTAGCTACTTCTTCCTCCTCTCTCCACGGCGGCTATCGACATTGGTGGGTCCTATAAAGCTATCGCCTTAAAAACATGCAACAACACTTGCTTCAATCTGCATTGATGTGTAGTACCTAAATACATTTTTATGTACGACTTTACAATGCAATATCATTCTTTTTGACCCCTGACAACTGTGAAAACGTGCACCCACAATCGACATTGCATACTATAGTACAAGTGTGAGTGAATATGACCAATGAATTTTAAAATTGCCAGACAGTGTGTGCCTGGATGAATCTCAAAAGTTGGAACCCAACTATGCTTCAGTAGTAAAACATACATTGAGGTTTACAAGAGAGTGATAAAGCAAATGCTCAAAATATACCTGTGCAGAGAATTTGCAAGTAGGTCGTTATCTTTAAGGCGGTAGTCTGGACCAACTATAGCACTGTTGACTGTAACTCTACCACTCTCCAAAGCATTTTTCTGAAAGTAAGCTTAAGTTCAGATTGTAAGAACTACTGAAATGACTATGACAAGATACATGCGTGAGTGCGGTTATATCTGCTCGACATCCTGGTTTGCAGATAGAAATAAAACTGCATGCCTCTGCGGTGCTAATAGCTACCACATTCTATCCGCAAAGAACCATTAGTGCCTCTGACGACATCCCCTAGGGAGTTTTCTGGCGCAAGGATATCGAACATCCCCTAGGGGTAGCCACAACTGAGAGCACTCAGTCAATCTGAAATGTTTGCAAAGTGTGTCATCCTTTGCATTGCCGTGCATTAACTGCTGTTACTGGACAACTAATGGATTACATAACGTTCCTGAGAAAGTTTGTGTGCTGAAAAGTAAAAATGTTTCTAGCATAACATTTTGGACATGCAGTGTTTTCCTACAAATGCAATCACCGCGTATATGCAGATACACTTATTTGAACTATCGCGGTTGTAGATCCTACATGCACTGATACGGTGTGGCTGCAGATACTGTCAATATTATGCATGCTCACATCTAACTATGACAGCGTCACAAGAGGGAGACAATGGTACATATGGAACATACAACCCAATACGTTCATGTGCGATGAAAAGCCACTTAAAACTTATTAAAACACTTTAAAATGCACTTAAATAGCTTCCTAGTCGTACACATGCAGTTGCTTATAGCGTACATACATAGCCTGTAGTCCAACATGCCCCTATATGTTATTTATTGGCCTGCTTCAAAAATGAAAGGCAAGTCTTGTGTGCAGTCATCGCACATTACATTGTATTAAGTAACCTTGATGCCACTGGCATGCAAACTTCTAAGTAAACTGTGGTTTCATATGCATAGGGATATTAAATACCTACATAAGCATCTTTAGACAGTGCTCTGAACTCTCGTGAGAAGACATCGAGAAGTAAGTGCCCAACCCAACGTCCTTTGCAGAATGTCGTGTACGTGAAGTTGTAAGGGTATACCTTTCGTAGACCTGGAGCAATGAAATAATAATATATGCAGCCACCCCAAATTGCCACAATTGTACTACACAGACCATTTTCGAAGTAATACTCCGTCTCGTTGAATTTATCTTCACCAAAACCGGGCCGTAGTTCCTTCCTTCCCTGCTTAATCTGTGCAATGAACAGACAGATTCATAAGGCAAACTATGTAGTTTCCCAGCTGATATAGCAAAGCGCTTCACAGGCGATGGCTTTACCTTTTTCACGTCGATGTCATACGACGGATCTTCTGCCTTCCTCTTCACACCGCTGGTCACTTCGTCTGTCATTGCAAAGCACGCGGCTTTACTTGTGCTAAGGATTATCGCTGATGTGTGATGATACGGCCTACACGTTAAATTTGGTAATCGTAGTAACCACACGAAAGTCACCATTCGTCATATAATTTCATACAAAATCCCGTAAAAAGGCTTCGTAACTATACACTATACCGCAGCTTCCTGAAGGGAAAAATAAACAAAACCGATCAAAAACCACGAGCACGCGGCTGGTTTTTGAGACGAGGATGAAGTTTACACTGGGAACGAGACTCGACTATAACTCGACGACTCGACTAGACTAGACTCGACCACTCGGCGCCACCGTTGGATTGCGTTGGATCATATGGTTGAATCGTTGCATGGGGCGCCGCCGCCGGGTACTTGAGTCTCGCCGCCGCCTCCGACATTATGGCCATGTGGCCTCGAGCACTGCACGACTGCACGGGTTCAGGCTTACCCGACCTCTTTTTATTTGCGGGCCTGGGCTGGGATCGGGTTTGACCATTATGGTCCGGGCCCGGTCCGGGTAGCCTATAAATTTCTCGAGCTTGAGCCGGGCTAGGTACGCAGCCGTCGGGCGGTAGCGAAGCGGCCGGTTGGGCGATCACCCCCCCCCCCCCCCCCCCAAAAAAAAACGTCAGTTTATACATTGAATTTCCCTCTCTTCCCTCACCCACTACAAGCTTCGACAAAGAACCCCCCCCCCCCCGCCCCAAACTGAGGGTCTGGATCGGGCCTGGCCTGGGCCTAAAAATGCGGCCCGTGATGTGATCTAATATGGCACTTGGGCGATGAAGGAAAAAATACACAGTCCAGTCTGGTATAGTAGTGGGAACACAATAAGTCCAGGGAATTAAGCACTCTTTGAAATAAAACTATGCGACCATGATTATGGCAGTCCCAGGAGGATTTAATAATAATTGGGTGTTTTACGTCGCGAGACAACTGAGCAGTCCAAGGAGGACAACCATGAGTCAGAGCGTGAGAAGGAGAAAAATTCGGACCTCGCTTGGGCCTAAAAATGCGGCCTCTGCAGAGCTCTAATATGGTGATGATTATGGCAGTCTATGGACGGCAAACATGAGTAAGAGAGTGAGAAGGAAGAAAATTCGGGCCTCGCTTGGGCTTAAAAATGCGGCCCTTGCAGAGCTCTAATATGGCCATGATTATGGCAGTCCAAGGAGTGAAAGCATGAGCCAGAGCGTGAGAAGGAGGAAAATTCGGGCCTGGCTTGGGCCTAAGAATGCGGCCCGTGTAGTGCTCTAATAAGGCCATGATTATGGCAGTCCAAGGAGGGGCAAGCATGAGCGCGAGAAGGAGGAAAATACAGGCCTGGCCTGAGCCTAAATATATGCAGCCCGTGCAGTGCTCTAATGTGGCCATGATTATGGCAGTCCAAGGAGGGCAAGCATTAGTCAGAGCGTGAGAAGGAGAAAAATTTGGGCCAGACCTGGGCCTAAATATGCGGCCCGTGCAGTGCTCTAATATGGCCATGGTTATGGTAGTCCAAGGAGGGCAAGCATGAGCAAGAGCGCGAGAAGGAGGGAAATTCGGGCCTGGCCTGGGCCTAAAAATGCCGCCTGTGCAGTGATTTAATATGGTCATGATTATGGCAGTCCAAAGAGGAAGAGTATGAGTCAGATCGTGAGAGGGAGGAAAATTCGGGCCTGGCCTGGGCCTAAATATGCGCTCAGTGCAATGCTCTAATGTGGCCAGTATTATGGCGGTCCAAGGAGGGCAAGCATGAGTCAGAGCGTGAGGAGGAGGAAAATTCGGGTCTGGCCTGGGCCTAAAAATGCGGCCCGTGCAGTGCTCTAATATCGCCAATATTCTGGCAGTCCAAGGAGGGCAAGCATGAGCAAGAGCGGGAGAAGGAGGAAAATTCAGGCCTGGCCTGGGCCTAAATATGCGACCCGTGCAGTGTTCTAATGTGGCCAGGATTATGGCAGTCCAAGGAGGGCAAGGATGAGTCAGAGCGTGAGAAGGAGGAAACTTCAGGCCTGCCTGGGCCTAAAAATGGGGCTTCTGCAGTGCTCTAATGTGGCCATGATTATGGTCGTCCAAGGAGGGAGAGCATGAGTCAGAGCGTGAGGAGGAGGAAAATTCGGGCCTGGCATGGGCCTAAATATGCTGCCCATGAAGTGCTCTAATGTGGCCATGATTATGACAGTCAAAGGAGGGCAAGCATGAGTCAGAGCCTAAGAAGATGAAAAATTCGGGTCTGGCGTGGGCCTAAAAATGCGGCCTGTGCAGTGCTTTAATGTGGCCATGATTATGACCGTCCAAGGAAGGAGAGCATGAGACAGATCGTGAGGAGGAGGAAAATTCGTGTGTGACCTGGACCTAAAAATGCGGCCCATGCAGTACGCTAATGTGGCCATGATTATGGCAGTCCAAGGAGGGCAAGCATGAGTCAGAGCGTAAGAAGGAGGAAAATTCGGTCCTGGCCTGGGCCTAACAATGCGGCCCGTGCAGTGCTCTAATATGGCCATGATTATGGCAGTCCAAGGATGGCAAGCATGAGTAAGAGCGGGAGAAGAATTTGTCCTGGCCTGGGCCTAAAAATGCGGCCCGTGCAGTGCTCTAATATGGCCATGATTATGGCAGTCCAAGGAGGGCAAGCATAAGTCAGAGCGCGAGAAGGAGGAAAAGTCGCGCCTGGCCTGGGCCTAAAAATGCTGCCTGCGCAGTGATCTAATATGGCCATGACTATGGCAGTCCAAGGAGGACAAGCATGAGTCAGAGCGTGAGGAGGAGGAAACTTCGGGCCTGGCCTGGGCCTAAAAATGTGTCCCGTGCACTGCTGTAATATGGTCATTACTATGGCAGTCGAAGGATTGCAAGCATGATTCAGAGCGTGAGAAGGAGGAAAATTCGGTCCTGGCCTGGGCCTAAAAATGCGGCCCGTGCAGTGCTCTAATATGGCCAGGATTATGGCAGTCCAAGGACGGCAAGCATGAGTAAGAGCGGGAGAAGGAGGAAAATTCGGTCCTGGCCTGGGCCTAAAAATGCGGTCCGTGCAGTGCTCTAATATGGCCATGATTATGGCAGTCCAAGGACGGCAAGCATGAGTAAGAGCGGGAGAAGGAGGAAAATTTGGGCCTCGCCTGGGCCTAAAAATGCGGCCCGTGCAGTGCTCCAATATGGCCATGATTATGGCAGTCCAAGGAGGGCAAGCATGAGTCAGAGCGTAAGAAGGAGGAAAATTCGGGCCTGGCCTGGGCCTAAATATGCGCTCCGTGCAATGCTCTAATGTGGCCAGTATTATGGCGGTCCAAGGAGGGCAAGCATGAGTCAGAGCGTGAGGAGGAGGAAAATTCGGGTCTGGCCTGGGCCTAAAAATGCGGCCCGTGCAGTGCTCTAATATGGCCATGATTATGGCAGTGCAAGGACGGCAAGCATGAGTAAGAGCGGGAGAAGGAGGAAAATTCGGTCCTGGCCTGGGCCTAAAAATGCGGTCCGTGCAGTGCTCTAATATGGCCATGATTATGGCAGTCCAAGGACGGCAAGCATGAGTAAGAACGGGAGTAGAAGGAAAATTCGGTCCTGGCCTGGGCCTAAAAATGCGGCCCGTGCAGTGCTCCGATATGGCCATGATTATGGCAGTTCAAGGAGGGCAAGCATGAGTCAGAGCGTAAGAAGGAGGAAAATTCGGTCCTGGCCTGGGCCTAAAAGTGCGGCCCGTGCAGTGCTCTAATATGGCCAGGATTATGGCAGTCCAAGGACGGCAAGCATGAGTAAGAGCGGGAGAAGGAGGAAAATTCGGTCCTGGCCTGGGCCTAAAAATGCGGTCCGTGCAGTGCTCTAATATGGCCATGATTATGGCAGTCCAAGGACGGCAAGCATGAGTAAGAGCGGGAGAAGGAGGAAAATTTGGGCCTCGCCTGGGCCTAAAAATGCGGCCCGTGCAGTGCTCCAATATGGCCATGATTATGACAGTCAAAGGAGGGCAAGCATGAGTCAGAGCCTAAGAAGATGAAAAATTCGGGTCTGGCGTGGGCCTAAAAATGCGGCCTGTGCAGTGCTTTAATGTGGCCATGATTATGACCGTCCAAGGAAGGAGAGCATGAGACAGATCGTGAGGAGGAGGAAAATTCGTGTGTGACCTGGACCTAAAAATGCGGCCCATGCAGTACGCTAATGTGGCCATGATTATGGCAGTCCAAGGAGGGTAAGCATGAGTCAGAGCGTAAGAAGGAGGAAAATTCGGTCCTGGCCTGGGCCTAACAATGCGGCCCGTGCAGTGCTCTAATATGGCCATGATTATGGCAGTCCAAGGATGGCAAGCATGAGTAAGAGCGGGAGAAGAATTTGTCCTGGCCTGGGCCTAAAAGTGCGGCCCGTGCAGTGCTCTAATATGGCCATGATTATGGCAGTCCAAGGACGGCAAGCATGAGTAAGAGCGGGAGAAGGAGGAACATTTGGACCTCGCCAGGGCCTAAAAATGCGGCCCGTGCAGTGCTCCAATATGGCCATGATTATGGCAGTCCAAGGAGGGCAAGCATGAGTCAGAGCGTAAGAAGGAGGAAAATTCGGTCCTGGCCTGGGCCTAAAAATGCGGCCCGTGCAGTGCTCTAATATGGCCATGATTATGGCAGTCCAAGGATGGCAAGCATGAGTAAGAGCGGGAGAAGAATTTGTCCTGGCCTGGGCCTAAAAATGCTGCCTGCGCAGTGATCTAATATGGCCATGACTATGGCAGTCCAAGGAGGACAAGCATGAGTCAGAGCGTGAGGAGGAGGAGACTTCGGGCCTGGCCTGGGCCTAAAAATGTGTCCCGTGCACTGCTGTAATATGGTCATTACTATGGCAGTCGAAGGATTGCAAGCATGATTCAGAGCGTGAGAAGGAGGAAAATTCTGTCCTGGCCTGGGCCTAAAAATGCGGCCCGTGCAGTGCTCTAATATGGCCAGGATTATGGCAGTCCAAGGACGGCAAGCATGAGTAAGAGCGGGAGAAGGAGGAAAATTCGGTCCTGGCCTGGGCCTAAAAATGCGGTCCGTGCAGTGCTCTAATATGGCCATGATTATGGCAGTCCAAGGACGGCAAGCATGAGTAAGAGCGGGAGAAGGAGGAAAATTTGGGCCTCGCCTGGGCCTAAAAATGCGGCCCGTGCAGTGCTCCAATATGGCCATGATTATGGCAGTCCAAGGAGGGCAAGCATGAGTCAGAGCGTAAGAAGGAGGAAAATTCGGGCCTGGCCTGGGCCTAAATATGCGCTCCGTGCAATGCTCTAATGTGGCCAGTATTATGGCGGTCCAAGGAGGGCAAGCATGAGTCAGAGCGTGAGGAGGAGGAAAATTCGGGTCTGGCCTGGGCCTAAAAATGCGGCCCGTGCAGTGCTCTAATATGGCCATGATTATGGCAGTGCAAGGACGGCAAGCATGAGTAAGAGCGGGAGAAGGAGGAAAATTTGGGCCTCGCCTGGGCCTAAAAATGCGGCCCGTGCAGTGCTCCAATATGGCCATGATTATGGCAGTCCAAGGAGGGCAAGCATGAGTCAGAGCGTAAGAAGGAGGAAAATTCGGGCCTGGCCTGGGCCTAAATATGCGCTCCGTGCAATGCTCTAATGTGGCCAGTATTATGGCGGTCCAAGGAGGGCAAGCATGAGTCAGAGCGTGAGGAGGAGGAAAATTCGGGTCTGGCCTGGGCCTAAAAATGCGGCCCGTGCAGTGCTCTAATATGGCCATGATTATGGCAGTGCAAGGACGGCAAGCATGAGTAAGAGCGGGAGAAGGAGGAAAATTCGGTCCTGGCCTGGGCCTAAAAATGCGGTCTGTGCAGTGCTCTAATATGGCCATGATTATGGCAGTCCAAGGACGGCAAGCATGAGTAAGAGCGGGAGTAGAAGGAAAATTCGGTCCTGGCCTGGGCCTAAAAATGCGGCCCGTGCAGTGCTCCGATATGTCCATGATTATGGCAGTTCAAGGAGGGCAAGCATGAGTCAGAGCGTAAGAAGGAGGAAAATTCGGTCCTGGCCTGGGCCTAAAAGTGCGGCCCGTGCAGTGCTCTAATATGGCCAGGATTATGGCAGTCCAAGGACGGCAAGCATGAGTAAGAGCGGGAGAAGGAGGAAAATTCGGTCCTGGCCTGGGCCTAAAAATGCGGTCCGTGCAGTGCTCTAATATGGCCATGATTATGGCAGTCCAAGGACGGCAAGCATGAGTAAGAGCGGGAGAAGGAGGAAAATTTGGGCCTCGCCTGGGCCTAAAAATGCGGCCCGTGCAGTGCTCCAATATGGCCATGATTATGACAGTCAAAGGAGGGCAAGCATGAGTCAGAGCCTAAGAAGATGAAAAATTCGGGTCTGGCGTGGGCCTAAAAATGCGGCCTGTGCAGTGCTTTAATGTGGCCATGATTATGACCGTCCAAGGAAGGAGAGCATGAGACAGATCGTGAGGAGGAGGAAAATTCGTGTGTGACCTGGACCTAAAAATGCGGCCCATGCAGTACGCTAATGTGGCCATGATTATGGCAGTCCAAGGAGGGCAAGCATGAGTCAGAGCGTAAGAAGGAGGAAAATTGGGTCCTGGCCTGGGCCTAACAATGCGGCCCGTGCAGTGCTGTAATATGGCCAGGATTATGGCAGTCCAAGGACGGCAAGCATGAGTAAGAGCGGGAGAAGGAGGAACATTTGGACCTCGCCAGGGCCTAAAAATGCGGCCCGTGCAGTGCTCCAATATGGCCATGATTATGGCAGTCCAAGGAGGGCAAGCATGAGTCAGAGCGTAAGAAGGAGGAAAATTCGGTCCTGGCCTGGGCCTAAAAATGCGGCCCATGCAGTGCTCTAATATGGCCATGATTATGGCAGTCCAAGGACGGCAAGCATGAGTAAGAGCGGGAGTAGAAGGAAAATTCGGTCCTGGCCTGGGCCTAAAAATGCGGCCCGTGCAGTGCTCCGATATGTCCATGATTATGGCAGTTCAAGGAGGGCAAGCATGAGTCAGAGCGTAAGAAGGAGGAAAATTCGGTCCTGGCCTGGGCCTAAAAATGCGGCCCGTGCAGTGCTCTAATATGGCCATGATTATGGCAGTCCAAGGACGGCAAGCATGAGTAAGAGCGGGAGAAGGAGGAAAATTCGGTGCTGGCGTGGGCCTAAAAATGCGGCTTTGGCAGTGCTCTAATGTGGCCATGATTATGGTCGTCCAAGGAGGGAGAGCATGAGTCAGAGCGGGAGAAGGAGGAAAATTCGGTCCTGGCCTGGGCCTAAAGATGCTGCCCGTGCAGTGCTCTAATATGGCCATGATTATGGCAGTGCAAGGACAGCAAGCATGAGTCAGAGCGTGAGAAGGAGGAAAATTCGGTCCTGGCCTGGGCCTAAAAATGCGGCCCATGCAGTGCTCTAATATGGCCATGATTATGGCAGTCCAAGGACGGCAAGCATGAGTAAGAGCGGGAGAAGGAGGAAAATTTGGGCCTCGCCTGGGCCTAAAAATGCGGCCCGTGCAGTGCTCCAATATGGCCATGATGATGGCAGTCCGAGGAGGGCAAGCATGAGTCAGAGCGTAAGAAGGAGGAAAATTCGGTCCTGGCCTGGGCCTAACAATGCGGCCCGTGCAGTGCTCTAATATGGCCATGATTATGGCAGTCCAAGGACGGCAAGCATGAGTAAGAGCGGGAGAAGAATCGGTCCTGGCGTGGGCCTAAAAATGCGGCCCGTGCAGTGCTCTAATATGGCCATGATTATGGCAGTCCAAGGACGGCAAGCATGGGTAAGAGAGGGAGGAGGAAAATTCGGTCCTGGCCTGGGCCTAAAAATGCGGTCCGTGCAGTGCTCTAATATGGCCATGATTATGGCAGTCCAAGGAGGGCAAGCATGAGTCAGAGCGTAAGAAGGAGGAAAATTCGGTCCTGGCCTGGGCCCAAGAATGCGGCCCGTGCAGTGCTCTAATATCGCCATCATTGTGGCAGTCCAAGGAGGGCAAGCATGAGTAAGAGCGGGAGAAGGAGGAAAATTCGGTCCTGGCCTGGGCCTAAAAATGCGGCCCGTGCAGTGCTCCAATATGGCCATGATGATGGCAGTCCAAGGAGGGCAAGCATGAGTCAGAGCGTAAGAAGGAGGAAAATTCGGTCCTGGCCTGGGCCTAACAATGCAGCCCGTGCAGTGTTCTAATATGGCCATGATTATGGCAGTCCAAGGACGGCAAGCATGAGTAAGAGCGGGAGAAGAATCGGTCCTGGCCTGGGCCTAAAAATGCGGCCCGTGCAGTGCTCTAATATGGCCATGATTATGGCAGTCGAAGGACGGCAGGCATGGGTAAGAGCGGGAGGAGGAAAATTCGGTCCTGGCCTGGGCCTAAAAATGCGGTCCGTGCAGTGCTCTAATATGGCCATGATTATGGCAGTTCAAGGAGGGCAAGCATGAGTCAGAGCGTAAGAAGGAGGAAAATTCGGTCCTGGCCTGGGCCTAAAAATGCGGTCCGTGCAGTGCTCTAATATGGCCATGATTATGGCAGTCCAAGGAGGGCAAGCATGAGTCAGAGCGTAAGAAGGAGGAAAATTCGGTCCTGGCCTGGGCCTAACAATGCGGCCCGTGCAGTGCTCTAATATGGCCATGATTATGGCAGTCCAAGGATGGCAAGCATGAGTAAGAGCGGGAGAAGAATTTGTCCTGGCCTGGGCCTAAAAATGCGGCCCGTGCAGTGCTCTAATATGGCCATGATTATGGCAGTCCAAGGACGGCAAGCATGAGTAAGAGCGGGAGAAGGAGGAAAATTCGGTGCTGGCGTGGGCCTAAAAATGCGGCTTCTGCAGTGCTCTAATGTGGCCATGATTATGGCCGTCCAAGGAGGGAGAGCATGAGTCAGAGCGGGAGAAGGAGGAAAATTCGGTCCTGGCCTGGGCCTAAAAATGCGGCCCGTGCAGTGCTCTAATATGGCCATGATTATGGCAGTGCAAGGACAGCAAGCATGAGTCAGAGCGTGAGAAGGAGTAAAATTCGGACCTGGCGTGGGCCTAAAAATGCGGCCCGTGCAGTGCTTTAATGTGGCCATGATTATGACCGTCCAAGGAGGGAGAGCATGAGTCAGATCGTGAGGAGGAGGAAAATTCGGGTGTGACCTGGACCTAAAAATGCGGCCCATGCAGTACGCTAATGTGGCCATGATTATGGCAGTCCAAGGAGGGCAAGCATGAGTCAGAGCGCAAGAAGAAGGAAAATTCGGGCCTGGCGTGGGCGTAAAAATTCCGCCCGTGCAGAGCTCTAAAATGGCCCTGATTATGGCAGTCCAAGGAGGGCAAGCATGAGTCAGAGCGCGAGAAGGAGGAAAAGTCGCGCCTCGCCTGGGCCTAAAAATGCGGCCCGTGCAGTGCTCTAATGTGGCCATGATTATGAGAGTCGAAGGAGGGCAAACATGAGTCAGAGCGCGAGAAGAAGGGAAATTGGGGCCTGGCGTGGGCCTAAAAATGCGGCCCGTGCGGTGCTCTAATGTGGCCATGATTATAGCAATCCAAGGAGGACAAGCACGAGTCAGAGCGTGAGAAAGAGGAAAATTCGGGCCTGGCCTGGGCCTAAAAATGCGGTCCCTGCAGAGCTCTAATATGGTGATGATTATGGCAGTCTAAGGACGGCAAACATGAGTAAGAGAGTAAGAGGCCTGGGCCTAAAAATGCTGCCTGTGCAGTGATTTAATATGGCCATGACTATGGCAGTCCAAGGAGGACAAGCATGAGTGAGAGCATGAGGAGGAGGAGACTTCGGGCCTGGCCTGGGCCTAAAAATGTGTCCCGTGCACTGCTGTAATATGGTCATGATTATGGCAGTCGAAGGAGGGCAAGCATGATTCAAAGTGTGAGAAGGAGGAAAATTCTGTCCTGGCCTGGGCCTAAAAATGCGGCCCGTGCAGTGCTCCAATATGGCCATGATTATGGCAGTCCAAGGAGGGCAAGCATGAGTCAGAGCGTGAGAAGGAGTAAAATTCGGTCCTGGCCTGGGCCTAAAAATGCGGCCCGTGCAGTGCTCTAATATGGCCATGATTATGGCAGTCCAAGGAGGGCAAGCATGAGTCAGAGCGTGAGAAGGAGTAAAATTCGGTCCTGGCCTGGGCCCAAGAATGCGGCCCGTGCAGTGCTCTAATATGGCCATGATTATGGCAGTCCAAGGACGGCAAGCATGAGTAAGAGCGGGAGAAGGAGGAAAATTTGGGCCTCGCCTGGGCCTAAAAATGCGGCCCGTGCAGTGCTCCAATATGGCCATGATGATGGCAGTCCAAGGAGGGCAAGCATGAGTCAGAGCGTAAGAAGGAGGAAAATTCGGTCCTGGCCTGGGCCTAACAATGCGGCCCGTGCAGTGCTCTAATATGGCCATGATTATGGCAGTCCAAGGACGGCAAGCATGAGTAAGAGCGGGAGAAGAATCGGTCCTGGCGTGGGCCTAAAAATGCGGCCCGTGCAGTGCTCTAATATGGCCATGATTATGGCAGTCCAAGGACGGCAAGCATGGGTAAGAGAGGGAGGAGGAAAATTCGGTCCTGGCCTGGGCCTAAAAATGCGGTCCGTGCAGTGCTCTAATATGGCCATGATTATGGCAGTCCAAGGAGGGCAAGCATGAGTCAGAGCGTAAGAAGGAGGAAAATTCGGTCCTGGCCTGGGCCCAAGAATGCGGCCCGTGCAGTGCTCTAATATCGCCATCATTGTGGCAGTCCAAGGAGGGCAAGCATGAGTAAGAGCGGGAGAAGGAGGAAAATTCGGTCCTGGCCTGGGCCTAAAAATGCGGCCCGTGCAGTGCTCTAATATGGCCATGATTATGGCAGTCCAAGGACGGCAAGCATGGGTAAGAGAGGGAGGAGGAAAATTCGGTCCTGGCCTGGGCCTAAAAATGCGGTCCGTGCAGTGCTCTAATATGGCCATGATTATGGCAGTCCAAGGAGGGCAAGCATGAGTCAGAGCGTAAGAAGGAGGAAAATTCGGTCCTGGCCTGGGCCCAAGAATGCGGCCCGTGCAGTGCTCTAATATCGCCATCATTGTGGCAGTCCAAGGAGGGCAAGCATGAGTAAGAGCGGGAGAAGGAGGAAAATTCGGTCCTGGCCTGGGCCTAAAAATGCGGCCCGTGCAGTGCTCCAATATGGCCATGATGATGGCAGTCCAAGGAGGGCAAGCATGAGTCAGAGCGTAAGAAGGAGGAAAATTCGGTCCTGGCCTGGGCCTAACAATGCAGCCCGTGCAGTGTTCTAATATGGCCATGATTATGGCAGTCCAAGGACGGCAAGCATGAGTAAGAGCGGGAGAAGAATCGGTCCTGGCCTGGGCCTAAAAATGCGGCCCGTGCAGTGCTCTAATATGGCCATGATTATGGCAGTCGAAGGACGGCAGGCATGGGTAAGAGCGGGAGGAGGAAAATTCGGTCCTGGCCTGGGCCTAAAAATGCGGTCCGTGCAGTGCTCTAATATGGCCATGATTATGGCAGTTCAAGGAGGGCAAGCATGAGTCAGAGCGTAAGAAGGAGGAAAATTCGGTCCTGGCCTGGGCCTAAAAATGCGGTCCGTGCAGTGCTCTAATATGGCCATGATTATGGCAGTCCAAGGAGGGCAAGCATGAGTCAGAGCGTAAGAAGGAGGAAAATTCGGTCCTGGCCTGGGCCTAACAATGCGGCCCGTGCAGTGCTCTAATATGGCCATGATTATGGCAGTCCAAGGATGGCAAGCATGAGTAAGAGCGGGAGAAGAATTTGTCCTGGCCTGGGCCTAAAAATGCGGCCCGTGCAGTGCTCTAATATGGCCATGATTATGGCAGTCCAAGGACGGCAAGCATGAGTAAGAGCGGGAGAAGGAGGAAAATTCGGTGCTGGCGTGGGCCTAAAAATGCGGCTTCTGCAGTGCTCTAATGTGGCCATGATTATGGCCGTCCAAGGAGGGAGAGCATGAGTCAGAGCGGGAGAAGGAGGAAAATTCGGTCCTGGCCTGGGCCTAAAAATGCGGCCCGTGCAGTGCTCTAATATGGCCATGATTATGGCAGTGCAAGGACAGCAAGCATGAGTCAGAGCGTGAGAAGGAGTAAAATTCGGACCTGGCGTGGGCCTAAAAATGCGGCCCGTGCAGTGCTTTAATGTGGCCATGATTATGACCGTCCAAGGAGGGAGAGCATGAGTCAGATCGTGAGGAGGAGGAAAATTCGGGTGTGACCTGGACCTAAAAATGCGGCCCATGCAGTACGCTAATGTGGCCATGATTATGGCAGTCCAAGGAGGGCAAGCATGAGTCAGAGCGCAAGAAGAAGGAAAATTCGGGCCTGGCGTGGGCGTAAAAATTCCGCCCGTGCAGAGCTCTAAAATGGCCCTGATTATGGCAGTCCAAGGAGGGCAAGCATGAGTCAGAGCGCGAGAAGGAGGAAAAGTCGCGCCTCGCCTGGGCCTAAAAATGCGGCCCGTGCAGTGCTCTAATGTGGCCATGATTATGAGAGTCGAAGGAGGGCAAACATGAGTCAGAGCGCGAGAAGAAGGGAAATTGGGGCCTGGCGTGGGCCTAAAAATGCGGCCCGTGCGGTGCTCTAATGTGGCCATGATTATAGCAATCCAAGGAGGACAAGCACGAGTCAGAGCGTGAGAAAGAGGAAAATTCGGGCCTGGCCTGGGCCTAAAAATGCGGTCCCTGCAGAGCTCTAATATGGTGATGATTATGGCAGTCTAAGGACGGCAAACATGAGTAAGAGAGTAAGAGGCCTGGGCCTAAAAATGCTGCCTGTGCAGTGATTTAATATGGCCATGACTATGGCAGTCCAAGGAGGACAAGCATGAGTGAGAGCATGAGGAGGAGGAGACTTCGGGCCTGGCCTGGGCCTAAAAATGTGTCCCGTGCACTGCTGTAATATGGTCATGATTATGGCAGTCGAAGGAGGGCAAGCATGATTCAAAGTGTGAGAAGGAGGAAAATTCTGTCCTGGCCTGGGCCTAAAAATGCGGCCCGTGCAGTGCTCCAATATGGCCATGATTATGGCAGTCCAAGGAGGGCAAGCATGAGTCAGAGCGTGAGAAGGAGTAAAATTCGGTCCTGGCCTGGGCCTAAAAATGCGGCCCGTGCAGTGCTCTAATATGGCCATGATTATGGCAGTCCAAGGAGGGCAAGCATGAGTCAGAGCGTGAGAAGGAGTAAAATTCGGTCCTGGCCTGGGCCCAAGAATGCGGCCCGTGCAGTGCTCTAATATGGCCATGATTATGGCAGTCCAAGGACGGCAAGCATGAGTAAGAGCGGGAGAAGGAGGAAAATTTGGGCCTCGCCTGGGCCTAAAAATGCGGCCCGTGCAGTGCTCCAATATGGCCATGATGATGGCAGTCCAAGGAGGGCAAGCATGAGTCAGAGCGTAAGAAGGAGGAAAATTCGGTCCTGGCCTGGGCCTAACAATGCGGCCCGTGCAGTGCTCTAATATGGCCATGATTATGGCAGTCCAAGGACGGCAAGCATGAGTAAGAGCGGGAGAAGAATCGGTCCTGGCGTGGGCCTAAAAATGCGGCCCGTGCAGTGCTCTAATATGGCCATGATTATGGCAGTCCAAGGACGGCAAGCATGGGTAAGAGAGGGAGGAGGAAAATTCGGTCCTGGCCTGGGCCTAAAAATGCGGTCCGTGCAGTGCTCTAATATGGCCATGATTATGGCAGTCCAAGGAGGGCAAGCATGAGTCAGAGCGTAAGAAGGAGGAAAATTCGGTCCTGGCCTGGGCCCAAGAATGCGGCCCGTGCAGTGCTCTAATATCGCCATCATTGTGGCAGTCCAAGGAGGGCAAGCATGAGTAAGAGCGGGAGAAGGAGGAAAATTCGGTCCTGGCCTGGGCCTAAAAATGCGGCCCGTGCAGTGCTCTAATATGGCCATGATTATGGCAGTCCAAGGACGGCAAGCATGAGTAAGAGCGGGAGAAGGAGGAAAATTTGGGCCTCGCCTGGGCCTAAAAATGCGGCCCGTGTAGTGCTCCAATATGGCCATGATGATGGCAGTCCAAGGAGGGCAAGCATGAGTCAGAGCGTAAGAAGGAGGAAAATTCGGTCCTGGCCTGGGCCTAACAATGCAGCCCGTGCAGTGTTCTAATATGGCCATGATTATGGCAGTCCAAGGACGGCAAGCATGAGTAAGAGCGGGAGAAGAATCGGTCCTGGCCTGGGCCTAAAAATGCGGCCCGTGCAGTGCTCTAATATGGCCATGATTATGGCAGTCGAAGGACGGCAGGCATGGGTAAGAGCGGGAGGAGGAAAATTCGGTCCTGGCCTGGGCCTAAAAATGCGGTCCGTGCAGTGCTCTAATATGGCCATGATTATGGCAGTTCAAGGAGGGCAAGCATGAGTCAGAGCGTAAGAAGGAGGAAAATTCGGTCCTGGCCTGGGCCTAAAAATGCGGTCCGTGCAGTGCTCTAATATGGCCATGATTATGGCAGTCCAAGGAGGGCAAGCATGAGTCAGAGCGTAAGAAGGAGGAAAATTCGGTCCTGGCCTGGGCCTAACAATGCGGCCCGTGCAGTGCTCTAATATGGCCATGATTATGGCAGTCCAAGGATGGCAAGCATGAGTAAGAGCGGGAGAAGAATTTGTCCTGGCCTGGGCCTAAAAATGCGGCCCGTGCAGTGCTCTAATATGGCCATGATTATGGCAGTCCAAGGACGGCAAGCATGAGTAAGAGCGGCAGAAGGAGGAAAATTCGGTCCTGGCCTGGGCCTAAAAATGCGGTCCGTGCAGTGCTCTAATATGGCCATGATTATGGCACTTCAAGGAGGGCAAGCATGAGTCAGAGCGTAAGAAGGAGGAAAATTCGGTCCTGGCCTGGGCCTAACAATGCGGCCCGTGCAGTGCTCTAATATGGCCATGATTATGGCAGTCCAAGGATGGCAAGCATGAGTAAGAGCGGGAGAAGAATTTGTCCTGGCCTGGGCCTAAAAATGCGGCCCGTGCAGTGCTCTAATATGGCCATGATTATGGCAGTCCAAGGACGGCAAGCATGAGTAAGAGCGGCAGAAGGAGGAAAATTCGGTCCTGGCCTGGGCCTAAAAATGCGGTCCGTGCAGTGCTCTAATATGGCCATGATTATGGCACTTCAAGGAGGGCAAGCATGAGTCAGAGCGTAAGAAGGAGGAAAATTCGGTCCTGGCCTGGGCCTAACAATGCGGCCCGTGCAGTGCTCTAATATGGCCATGATTATGGCAGTCCAAGGATGGCAAGCATGAGTAAGAGCGGGAGAAGAATTTGTCCTGGCCTGGGCCTAAAAATGCGGCCCGTGCAGTGCTCTAATATGGCCATGATTATGGCAGTCCAAGGACGGCAAGCATGAGTAAGAGCGGCAGAAGGAGGAAAATTCGGTCCTGGCCTGGGCCTAAAAATGCGGTCCGTGCAGTGCTCTAATATGGCCATGATTATGGCACTTCAAGGAGGGCAAGCATGAGTCAGAGCGTAAGAAGGAGGAAAATTCGGTCCTGGCCTGGGCCTAACAATGCGGCCCGTGCAGTGCTCTAATATGGCCATGATTATGGCAGTCCAAGGATGGCAAGCATGAGTAAGAGCGGGAGAAGAATTTGTCCTGGCCTGGGCCTAAAAATGCGGCCCGTGCAGTGCTCTAATATGGCCATGATTATGGCAGTCCAAGGAGGGCAAGCATGAGTCAGAGCGTAAGAAGGAGGAAAATTCGGTCCTGGCCTGGGCCTAAAAATGCGGCCCGTGCAGTGCTCTAATATGGCCATGATTATGGCAGTCGAAGGACGGCAGGCATGGGTAAGAGCGGGAGGAGGAAAATTCGGTCCTGGCCTGGGCCTAAAAATGCGGTCCGTGCAGTGCTCTAATATGGCCATGATTATGGCAGTTCAAGGAGGGCAAGCATGAGTCAGAGCGTAAGAAGGAGGAAAATTCGGTCCTGGCCTGGGCCTAAAAATGCGGTCCGTGCAGTGCTCTAATATGGCCATGATTATGGCAGTCCAAGGAGGGCAAGCATGAGTCAGAGCGTAAGAAGGAGGAAAATTCGGTCCTGGCCTGGGCCTAACAATGCGGCCCGTGCAGTGCTCTAATATGGCCATGATTATGGCAGTCCAAGGATGGCAAGCATGAGTAAGAGCGGGAGAAGAATTTGTCCTGGCCTGGGCCTAAAAATGCGGCCCGTGCAGTGCTCTAATATGGCCATGATTATGGCAGTCCAAGGACGGCAAGCATGAGTAAGAGCGGCAGAAGGAGGAAAATTCGGTCCTGGCCTGGGCCTAAAAATGCGGTCCGTGCAGTGCTCTAATATGGCCATGATTATGGCACTTCAAGGAGGGCAAGCATGAGTCAGAGCGTAAGAAGGAGGAAAATTCGGTCCTGGCCTGGGCCTAACAATGCGGCCCGTGCAGTGCTCTAATATGGCCATGATTATGGCAGTCCAAGGATGGCAAGCATGAGTAAGAGCGGGAGAAGAATTTGTCCTGGCCTGGGCCTAAAAATGCGGCCCGTGCAGTGCTCTAATATGGCCATGATTATGGCAGTCCAAGGACGGCAAGCATGAGTAAGAGCGGCAGAAGGAGGAAAATTCGGTCCTGGCCTGGGCCTAAAAATGCGGTCCGTGCAGTGCTCTAATATGGCCATGATTATGGCACTTCAAGGAGGGCAAGCATGAGTCAGAGCGTAAGAAGGAGGAAAATTCGGTCCTGGCCTGGGCCTAACAATGCGGCCCGTGCAGTGCTCTAATATGGCCATGATTATGGCAGTCCAAGGATGGCAAGCATGAGTAAGAGCGGGAGAAGAATTTGTCCTGGCCTGGGCCTAAAAATGCGGCCCGTGCAGTGCTCTAATATGGCCATGATTATGGCAGTCCAAGGACGGCAAGCATGAGTAAGAGCGGCAGAAGGAGGAAAATTCGGTCCTGGCCTGGGCCTAAAAATGCGGTCCGTGCAGTGCTCTAATATGGCCATGATTATGGCACTTCAAGGAGGGCAAGCATGAGTCAGAGCGTAAGAAGGAGGAAAATTCGGTCTTGGCCTGGGCTTAAAAATGCGACCCGTGCAGTGCTTTTTCGCCGTTCTTCGCAGCCGTAATGGCGCGTGTAAGCCGGTCGTCACGTTCCACGACATGGTTCCCAGAGCTACTCAGGAGTGTTCGTCGTGATTTACTCACCTACTCTAATCGCCTCCATTGCTCCAAAGCACGTGGCCCTGTGACGTGGAAGGAGCGCTGTCCTTTCTGCGCACCTGATGTGCGCGGTTTCGGCTCATTTAGATAGCAAAATTCATCGATGGATATTTCAGCGCGCGTACTTGTTTCACGATTAAAAAAAGAAAAAGAATGTCTTACAACGTGTATTGTCTCCCATTCTGCTGTCTCACTTTTGTCTGAAAGTCCCTAATTGAAGGGATGAATTTTAGGTAATTGCGTCATCTATGTAGTAGTTACACATTCCCATAATAACATATAATCCCGCATAACCCACCTGTGCGCACGGAATCTATGCAGCTCTTATGACTTTTTTATTTATTTAAAAATCTGTAACGAATAAAAAGCACCCTGTGTACTCGGGCTACCGGTGAGCTACGATCGTTTTTTTTTTTTTTTTTTTGTACACAAACACTCGCTGTTTCTCCGAATCCGGAGTCTCCCCATCGACGCGTCGCAAGATCAGCTGCCTGGAAAATAGCACCATTTACAAAGTGTCGTGGGGGCAGTTCCAGAACGCGAAATGTCCCGCAGTAGGCGGTTTCACACGCTGCCTTTCGGTGGGCACCGCAAATTGTCGACTGCAGTCACGCGTTGCGTGAGTAAAAATGACTAAAATAGCTCAATAATCGATTAAAATTTGACAATGCATAGAGTTACAGGAAATTGCAACTATAAATCCCAACAATTGGGCAGGGTTTGCAACCTCCTTTCGTCGGACTGGCAACTATTGCGCTCAAATATCGTCGAGCGCTATTCTCTGGCGGGTGCTCCGAAAAGTATGATGTTCGGCTGTTTTTTCAGATGGGTTAGCTCCTCATTATCTCTGTCAAGTATCATGAATTTGAGTAAATTTGGCACGCTCTTGACATTGGTAGAATAATAAAAGCGACCTTCTTGGCAAATTTCCGAGTTCAGTTCGTAAAAATTTACATAATAAAACTTACGTTCATCAGGAGGTGGCAAAAACATAGTAAGAACAAGTGCCGTTGATCGCATGATTCTAGGTGGCGTAGTTTTTTTATTATAATTCAATGACACATTTTCTATGACAAAAAGGGGGGCTCAAGAACATAAAAAATAACTGACAATGTCATCCCTAATTACTATAAATAATGTGAATACCGACATCTTCAGTTGAACGGAGAAGTGAGGCAGCTCAGCTGCGGCCAAGACGAAGGGAATAATAAGGTTTCAAAGTAGGGAGGTTTGTGAAACGAAGGCCACCCGAAAAGTACAGGGTGTTCCACGTAAGGAGAAGGGTCTTGCGAATATTCGGAAAATATGCTACTGTTCTCTTGTGCCAGAAACTCACTAATTAATGGCCTCGGATTCATGGCAGTGTGTGTTGCACTATTTTTACCCCCAATGGGAAATAAAATTAACGTTCTTCAGCGTTCAAAATAGACCTTTTATGATTTTATGCTTCTAAATGCAAAATCAGTGTCGATCAAAATCTTCATGTTCTGCGACAAACGGTATCCTAAGATACCTTTCACTCTAGGTTCGTGATTCGAACAACAGTGTAGCCGCAGTCATAAGGCGCCCTACGGCAGCTTAGTAGCTCTCGTAGGATTCTGACACAAGCTACAAACCTTATGGCGCACAGTGAATCCGCACGTTGTGGCAACTTTCTGGTACTACGAAGTTACTATAGATTTTGTTGTACGAGCGTTTTGTGAACCCGACTCCCTGATTCGTACTGCTTTTATATAGTTGACTCCCGAGCAGTCTTCCTCTGTATCTTGGACCTCGTATGCAGAACTAGTGGCTACTGACATTGACGTCCCCAAGATTCGCCCGAGGAGTTCTACCTTTTGTTTGCAATGAATGGCAAACCGGAGAGATTATCGTGCTATCGATTTCAGGACAAGCATTCCTCTGTCGTTGGTATACACGTAGCATTTCCAACTCATATCAGGCGGGTAGTGGCCATGCCTCTGTTGTGTCTCATTGCCACGTGAGCCCTTCTTCCCTGGAGGAGCCCCCCCAGCAAAGGCAATTCGAACATTTCTTGATATATCGTTGACGGCGAAGATTCTGTGGATGTAATTCAAGCGGATGTTACATAGCGATGTCCCCACGTGCGATAGGGACGCGGGAGCGGCAAAGTCCGAACGCCGGAAAATTTTTAAAGTACCCAGACGCGACGCAGAAACGACAGAGTCCCAACGGGGAGAAATCGGCAGAGTACGCAGCCTAGCGATGTCCAAACGCCGGAAAATTTTCAGAGTCCCTCCCACGCGGCGCAGGAACGAGAGTCACAACGGGGCGAAATCGGTAGAGTACGCACCCTAGCGATTTCCTACGTGTGGTAGGGACGCGGGAACGCCAAACTCCGGACGAAAGCAAATTCTCAAAGTCCTCGGCGGCACGACGTCGTCGCTACGTGCCGAAGTCCGACGGCTCGCCTGTGCCTACTGAACGGAACGGGGGGAAACTTTCAAAGTCCCGTCGAGCCGCAGGAACCTCGACCTCGTCCGCATTTCGAACGATAACTTGCGTGCAACTTGAGCTAGACGCTGCCCTCGCTGCCTCCCCACGTGCGGTAGGAATAGGGGAACGGCAAAGTCCGAACTCAGAAAAATTTTTAAAGTCCCCAAATGCGAAGCGGAAACGACTGAGTCCCAACGGGGCGCAATCGGCAGAGTACGCACCCTAGCCATGTCCCCACGTGCGGTAGGGACGCGGGAAAAGCAAACTCCGAACGCCAGGAAATGTTCAGAGTTCTTCCACGACAGACAGAGTCCCCCAGGAGAGAAAAGTGAGGGGCGTCGCCCCCTTAGTTTTTGGTCAGGGGGCGGCCGCCCCCCTTCCTACCCCCACCTTCCGACGCCCATGCCGACAGCAAATCGTTTTTCCGCACCCAGGGCGAGCGCTGGATGCCCCGCTGGCAAAGCGCCGTCGACTTCCGCCTTCCGTACTCCTCTTGGCCGGCGGCAAATCGTTTTTCTGCATCCAGTGAGGTTGCGGTGAACCGGCATGAGCTACGCTGGTACGGCGGGCTTTGCGTGCTCGAGAGGTCCCCTTATATATATGCAAATAAGATGATTATGGCTGTATAAGCACTTGAGCGGCATCGTATAACGGAAATTCCCAGTATGCTGAACTGCCATTTCTCGCTCATGCGTTGCTCCCAGCAGATGAAACTTGGTTCGCAAGTTGGAAATGCCCCTGGCTCCGCCAAACTCGACCGCCATTGACGTGCTACGCCTATTGCAAACGGTATGCCGCTTTATGTAACATCCACAGAATATTCGCCGTCAACGATGCCACGACAACGATCTTGAGGTCGAACGATAGAAATTTTATTCCTCTCTCACGTATTAAAATTTGACATGCCTATCTTAATTAGTACGGTAGCTATCGTTCGAAATCTGGACGGGGTGGCCTTGCTTTGCTTACTACGGGGCATAGGCGCCGACTGCAGGGGGGCGCGGGGGCCCTTGCCCCCCCAGAACATGAACTAGGGGGGGGGCGCCGCCTCCCCCGGGAAGTCCCGCTAAGAGACTGACACCAACCTTTGGAGCTCGGAGCGCCCGGGTCAAAAGAGCGAAGAGGCACCAACCCCAAAAATGCATCTTGCAATTTGTAAAATATTGTATCCGCCCACCATACTCATTATCACAGTAGAAGGTGAGGCGAAGAAACACAGAGGATGACATAACACATTGACTGAATTTCGCCCAAAGCAGTCAGATCAATGAAACGAAAGCTGTCGAAAAGGTACCTGCAGCTGCCAGTGAGGTGCAACGGTAGAATCTTCGGAACGCATATCCGTTGGGAGCTGGTTCAACTCCCGCTGGTCCATTTCATTGACCATATTCATTATATTGCGCGCATTTCGGGTCAAACACCGACGATTCAATGCATTTTGTTCATTTCACTCAGTTTTCAAAGGCGTAATGCCTTCAGTTGTGCACATGTTCACTGTTTACGTTCACTCTGTTTTTCTTTTTTTCTGTTCTTCCTTCCTCTTATTTCTATACCAGTTCTGCATACATCATAAGATCCCGCCAGAGTGTGTGATTAGTTTTGTGTTCTTCATTTTTCTTTCCTTTCCTTCTTTTTGTTGTCTTGTGCTTTTTTTCTTTTCCTTTTTGTCTTCCCCTTTCACATTTTTTTTAATAACACGCCGACATCCATCTGGCTTACCTTTCTTTTTTTTTCTTAATAAACATATCCCCCCCCCCCCCCCCCCCCGCCAGGGTACTTGTTTCGCGGTGGGCCCATGCCCCCCTGGGAAAATGAAAACTCTCCGCCTCTGCTATGGGGTATGGAAAGTCAGCCTTCCTCGCGGAATAATTACTTTGCCTCGGCTGACGAGGCGCCCCTCGTTCGCACCCCATATCTCCGGAGTACCCAGGTAGAAAACGACCTCAGACCTGCGTACAACTCCTCGCACAACGCGCACAACCCAACCGAAAGTCGGAACAATTCGGCGAGCAACATGGGTTGTCTATTTGACTATTTTGCTCGCTAGCCAAGGCGAGACAGTAGCCAGAGCGCATGCGCAGAGCTAGGCGTGGGCTTTGAGAGACACGCAAAGTTTGTGTGAAGTAGGAGAAATACACTGAACGCCGACGAACAAAATGAGAAAGCGTTAATTCGTTGAGGTCAGTATGATAACAAAATTGATAGCCAGTATGGGTGTAGTTCCGTAGACGGGCTTATGGCTTTTTCTAATTAGCCGGAGTGTTCAGAAGAGAAATAATGCACTGAAGTGAGAGAAGAGCATATAGCGAATATAAAAAAACAAGAAATACAAGAATTTGTGGTCTATAAGTTATTTTATATGCATCTGAACAACCCCATCTGATGCACTTGTAGCGCTGGAGAAACACGGGAGTGCTAAGCCTAATGGATTCGAAACTTGTCATCTTGCGAAAGGTAGGCGGCTAAATCACCTCACTTTAGTGAGGTTAGGTTCTACAGATTGGGGGTGGGGTCTAGGGGGCGCCCCCCCCCCCCCCGGGGTTATTATTCACAAAAGACTTGCGCTGGAACAAACACACCACAATGGTAGCAGCTAGGGCAAATCAAAAGCTCTGGTGCCTCAGAAGAACCCTCCGGCACGCAACGCAAGATACTAAGCTTAAAGCCTACACAACTTTAGTGCGTCCCATAATGGAGTACGCTAGTATTGTATGGTTTCCTTTTACTCAGGAACTCTGTAACAGGCTAGAACATATACAGAGGCGCGCCGTCAGGTTTATCTATAACAACAACAACTGCGATCAAAGTACAGCTGAACTTTTGGAGCGCTCGCAACTGCTAGATTAAAGTTCTTTTTCGTGTTGTTGGGAGAAAACAGTAAGCTTGACGCGCACAAATATGTATCTTACCATTCAACAAGAATTCAAAGAAACAAACATTCTAGGCATATTACACCCATAAGCTATCGTAATGACTGCTTCAGGTACTCTTACTTTGTACGGGTTATTAATGGAACGAATTACCGGACAGTATTGTCACGTACCAAACGGCATCTGCTTTTGTTTCAGAGCTTCAATCATATTTGTGTAATCTGTGAATGGTCATCTTAGCCAAGTATAATGTATATATTTTGATGTCGTGTGTTGTTGTTGATTTTTCTATCTCCTTTTTTTTGTTGATACATGTTGTTTCTCAATGTATTCACTCTTACAATGACGTCCAGAGGACGTTAGTAGTATCTGCAAATAAAATAAAATAATTTTCATGAACTCGTGCTGAACTCCCGCCGCACTTTTTCCAATCAAATGGTTGAGGTAATGAATGCAAAGACCATACGGCCATACTACACAGTGGGCCTTACCTCCATGGGCGTTCCCAATATTTTTTACAACGGAGGGGGGAGGGGCGTGCAACCCACCTCTTTTCCTGGAGATGGATGCTGCGAGTGTTCAGAGGTTCACGTTATCATGACATCTGAGAAAAATCATGACGACCTATGAATAAATAGTGCACAATTTCCAGAAGTGACCTTGAAGCTCATGTAGGAACAGCTCCTCCAGCAAGGGAAAAAAAAACTTGGATGTATGTAGTGTGTACCAAAGGGTATTTTGCACTGCTTCCACATGACAGCTTTTAACATGTGTGAGACATTATACAGCAAAGGGTACTGGAGGTGGCTACATATTTCCCCATTGCAAGTGGCAACAGGAAGTCATGGAGTGCCAGTGTAGAGCACCCCAAAATATCGTCACTCCCATCGTTCCATATCATTTTGCTGAAAATATAATACGGATGAGGTGAGGTTTCAACTTAGAATTTTCCCCTTCACGTAAAATTGCGATCCATTGATCACAGGTAGATTCATGTGCATGAAGCGTATGTAAAGCCTCTCAAAACTTCGAAAAAAAAAAGGAAAAAAGTTATGTATGTATATTATGGTATATGATATTCAAAGACCTCACGGCATCCGAGGAGAAATTGGGTTATATACCCAAACTTCAGAAAATTGGTTCCGGGATACAAATATCATGAAAAATTGAGTTTAACCCAAAAACGAAGAACCTTATGAATGCAGTATATGTACAATGAGAAACCTATATCTACCCAAAAGCAGATCTAGGTGGGGCTCCGCATATCCTGAGCTGCCCCCTTTTTTGTGAACCACTTTTGTGCATGTAAATGCCCCTCCCCTATTAACAGATAGTGGCCCAACCAGCTTCATATCTCATGACCAGGTGCCTGAACTGCGTCAAAGACCACAGCTCGTGCATTGCACACAAGTATGATCATGACTATGCATGATAAGCACAGACTATGAATACTGCTGGGTTGCAGTTAGGCACATTTCTGAACCACTAAGATGAAGTTTCATCGTGTCATGTCTCTTCACAGACCAAAATTTGTGATGAAGTTTTCTCTGCCTTCCCTCAAAAACCACATCATTAGCATTTTTGCCGTATTTGTGTTTGTTTACAATAAGCTAAGAAATGCAATACTCTGCAACTCTCCAGACAAAAGAATTGAGAGCAATATGTCACAGGAATAATGAGTTGTTGCACTAGACTGAAAAAATGGCCAATATAGCTGCTGTTGACTTCTACTGATGTTATAGGCATGTCCTAGCAAATAGTTGATTCCCTTCTATAGAGAGCAACCGGTAGACCTTCACGTTCCAAATGAAGTGGAAAAGAAACAGAATTACTTACCTTACACTTTCCACTGGTGTTCAATGAATAATGTACTGCAGACACTGCTTTTTGATCTCTTTATTTCTGCGTAGATCAGTTAAAGTAATGGAAATAAATACCTACCTTTGTGAGTACCCTACCTTTTTCTGCAAATGAAAATGATGTCCCGCGATCCTTTTAATCTTCGTGACTATTTGTCTGTTTCTTCAATGACATACACCAACGCAACTGTAAATATCTGCTTGTCAATCACACTGCACTATTTTGTTGTTGATTACACTCACTGTAAGACACATAACATTTAGGTCACACGGAGCATTTAGGTCACACGGAGCTGTAGTTGTGAATGAAGAGACAAGGAGATGGTTATATGCCTCATTAGTGTACCACACACATTTCAAGCTGCACTGCACACCACCTGTAATGGTTCCAGCTGCACCACGACAACAATATACACACGCTCTGGCAGCATGTTACCCACCTAAGTTGCACTGCACTGCACTGCACTGAAGACATCACCAAACTGCAGCACAATGCACCGCATTCCGAATTTCAGCACATTTGACTATGATGGTCTGTGTTATACTTGACTTTCACACACAACTCTTCAGCAAACTTCTACGCCAAAACCATATTTCACTTCGGCGTAACACTTCAATTGAACATGCTGCACTTTGTTGTGCTCAAGGGCCCTTCACACATCACTGAACTGCCTTTTGTTGTTCTGATTAGCACTTCAACTTCACAATATTTTGTTGCCACGGATAATATTTCACCACGGAGCACGACACTATTAAAGCTTGCACAGGCGTTGACTGCAGTGCCCCTGTTGGACGAGAAAACTCTGTCAACAAGGTGGGATGTAGTGACACTCTTGAAAACTTTACTCTATCATAACTTGCTGCACCACACACACAGCAACATAAAATAAGACGTCGGTTGACAGCACTGTATTGCACCACTGTGCTACACAATATTGCATCGCACATCTCTCGACTGCACCACTACATTCCACACCATTCACCAAAGCATAGAACAGCACAGCACCACACTAAGTAGTACTGCGTAGCACACGTTCACACTGAACTAGACCACACCGCACTACACACCCCTTCACTACACATCACAACAACAACAAAAAAAAAAAAACACTGTAATAGCACTGCACTAAAGCACCCAACAGCACATACTCCATTGCACACTGCAGCACAGAGTGAAGCTCAACAACAGTGCGGCACTGCACCACTTTGCCACGCGTCACTATATCACACACTTCACCAGCACACCACCACTCGTAGTACCGCATGGTACACACCAGCACTGCACTCCCCATCAGTGTAGAACACAGAATGAAAGAAAACTTCAGCAATGGTGCAACACTACACAACTGTGCTGTGTAGTATTACCTCATACACGTCAACACTGAACTAGACAACACTGCGTTGCATGCCCCTTCACTACACATCACAGCCCGAAAGAAAACTTCTGTAACTGCACAGCACTACGTCGCTTTTCAGAGTGATACTGCAGTGCGTTCCACAACACACTCTTCGAATGCACACTGCAGAACACAATCAGCTTGAAGAACAGTGCTGCACTTTGCTACACAGTACTATATTATACACCTTTTACCACAGCACTACCACCTGTATTACTGCATGGTATACGTCAGCACTAAGTTACACGACACTTCATCACATACTCCTGGAGTGTACACTGCAGCACAAAATGAGCTTCAACAACGGTACAGCACTGCACCGCTCTACTAGGCAGCAGTACATCACGCACTTCACAATGCACCACAGAATAAAGTAAAAGAGCACCACACTACACCACTGCACATTACCACTGGCATCGAATTATGCCACACTCCATTGCACACACCATCACTATATACATCACAGCACAAAACAAATACCAGCACAGCACTACCTTGCCTTACAACGCCATACTGCACTGGACACATCCACCGAAGAGAACACCACACGCCTCTCGACTGTACACAAGCCCACAGAATGAACTTCGACAGTGCAGCACCAAATCACTCTTGCCACGTAAAGGTGTAGTTTTCTAGGTGAGTCCTCGCAGATAGATACACCACAATACGAATAAATAAATGCTGTTGTGACATTCTTGTCATTGTAATTGTGGGACCTTTCAAAGCTAGGAAAGATACACGGCACATTTCCCCGTTCTACAAAAATCTTGATTTCAAAAGTCTTCTGGAAACTGTACCAGTGCCGCCTGTACGTCCATCGATGGTGTCCAGGAGAGGAAAGCCAAACCATGTTTGCCACACATAATTTTTCTTATGAAATTGTCGTTTTCTTCGCTGGAGAACTGGCAGAACTTGTACATAGCTAGTATATAGCATGGCATAACAGTACGATCGTTCAAGCGCCTCCTTTCCCTTCGTTCCCTGTAGCGCAGTGGCGAAAGTGCCAACGGTCGTTTTTCAAATCCAATGAATGGCGGCCAGAATAGACCGCCATCTTTGAAGATAGCAGAGTCTCCTATAAAGGATCGACTGTACAGTTTCAAACAGCATGGATAGCTTGGACAACAACACACGCGCACAAATTATCACTGCGGTCCCGCACTACTTCATAAGTCCACGCAAAAAGTTCCGCACAGGCAATTCACAAAAGCATGAAGTAACCGCATGCTGATCTTAAATACGTCACTATGCACGAATGTACGCAAAAGGAAAGTGACGAGTAATGAAACAATACTGGCATCTGCCGCAGCACCGGAAGATTGCAGCCTGCTGAGCACTGGAGAGCCAATATTGAAATTCCCATCATAGTCATACCTCAATACTGGCGGAGCAGGGAAATATCATCAGGAATACGATGGCGCCATTTGCACACGATTCCAGGAAGCAGTCTGGACGATGACAGCGATACAGCGCTCTGGACACACGAAGCGATTCGTCTAACTTCATCAAACACGTCACTGTTTAGGCAACACATCCCGTAGAAAACAAATAACCATAGCTACAAAAACTACTGGGATGACGCCCGCCTCGGCATGGTTTCCGTTGTCCCAGAACATTCCAGACTCACTCTAGCGACCGTACTCCCTATGAAGCTGAACTGGCGTCGCAGAATGTCCCTATTATGAGAAAAAGTCCCTATATCTGGGGCCCTTTCCGTGGTCTCCTCGCAGTCTTGGTTACTAACAGGCAAAAATGGGAGAAGTCTAGCACTCGCAAGTGTTCAATGCATCGCACCTGATGAAGGACGGACTCCGTCCGAAAGCTTGTTTTTCAATGAAATAAATGTTTCAATCTCTTTAAATACTTATTTTATCAGTCTTGGTTAGCAGCACAACACGTCATGCAATGAACGAGGACGCATGCAGGGAATGAACAGATGGACGTCATGCAATGAACGACGTTTAACACTGTATTTATCATTGTAATCCATGATGATTCGTGAGTGTTCGAAATTATGTTGGATGTTCTGATTGACGAGCTTCGCTGACTACGCTACGGTTTACCTTGTGGTATATTCTGTACTACACAGGGGGGAGATGCCTTCTGGTACACATCTAGGAGTGTGGTCGTCCTCTGCCTGTCCGACTGCTGACTTCATGTCCAGTCGATTTTTAATGTCGTGCACGTGGGAGCACGTGTACATGTGGGTACCCGCCGATACTTGGCACAGCTACGGGAACAGGTCGTCCCCTCCCTATTCTTTTTTTTTTTTCCTATGTCGCTGCAAGAGGTCGGCACTCATTACTGCCACTCACTCGTGCTCACTCACTCCGTGCTCAGCTCTCCGCTTGCTCACTCATGCTCACTTACTCCGTGCTCAACTGTCCTCTTGCTCACTTATGCTCACTCACTTCATGCTCAACGCTCCGTTTGCTCACTCACTTCATGCTCAACGCTCCGTTTGCTCACTCATGCTCACTCGCTGATCAGTCCTCCGTCTGCTCACTCATCCTCGGTTCGGCTTGCTGGCTGAGCTATCTGGGAGCTCACGCTCGCGTGCACAGAGTTCGCCTCCGATCCTCGTTTGCAGTCTCGTTTCACTGGGCAATGTTGTCATTATAGGTTGCCAAGAGCGTGAAGATCATGATAAGAGGAGAGTTGAGCTCGTGTGATGGGGATTACGTCACGGGAAAGGGGAGTAAGGTATAAAGTGAAGTATACTGAAAGCGTAACCATGCACGTTGTGATCGGTTTTATCTTAGTTTATCTGTAATAGCAAGTACGGGGGGGGGGGACATCAGACTGCTCAGTTCTCGGTGCGTGAGCGTTACTCAAGTTCGATCATGCTCAGTTCAATCAATTTGAGCATCATTTCAGCTCCCTCATGCTCAGCTCATTCGCCACACTGAGCAAGAATGAGCATTCTCATGAGTGAGTTTTGCTCATGCTTATCTCCTCGTTGGTCATTCATGCTCATGAGTGAATCTCATTTACACATTCACGCTCACAAGTGGCAGTTTTCTTCACGAGTGACAGTGACAGTGAGTTTTGCTCGTGCTCATATTCTCGTTTGCTCATGCTCACTCATCTCCTGCTAAGCTCCCCATTTACTCACTCATGCTCACTCACTCCCTGCTCAGCTCTCTTTTTGCTCACTGATGCTCACTCATCTTGCGTTCAGCTCTCTGTTTGCTCACTCATGCTCAGCTCATTAGCCACATTGAGCATGAGTGAGCCTGAACACGAGTGAGTTTTGCTGAGGTATGGACTCGCTGCACCACACTCCATGTTCATCTTGTTCTGTACCCCAGACTCAAGGAAATTGTTTCCTTGTAGATTAATTATTTAATTAATTGAAGAGTTAACTATAGCTTATTATGTAAAGAGGCGCGTTGAATGCAGGGCGGTATTAAATCCGGAAATATTATTGGTATCCAATGTGGAACAGCTCATTGGTGCAAATGTAGCACTGTGCTGTCAAGACATTAAGAGATACTAATCCAGTGGTGGCCACCGATTCCGATAGTAATACTTCGTAATACAGTATTACCATTTCCGCATTATTCCGCAGTATTCGCGTTAAATGTTATAGAAAACATTTTTCGAATGTACTCGTATCTGCGTCATGACATATTCTTGCTGTTATTCGTGGCCGTACCTTGCCGTCACGCTTTGCAGGCTAGTTGATACGTTCCTCCTATTTCAATAAAAATGTCGAAGAAATAATCCTTCTTTTAGCCCACTTTTTTTCTTCTTTAGAGCAGTGGTTCCCAAACTGTGGGTTGCGACACCCCTGGGGGTCGCGACACGTTCCGAGGGGAGTCGGGAAGCGACTCAGAAATCTAAAAAAATGCCAGGCAGTGCCCGCTTTTCTGTGCTACCAGGAAGCCTGTGGCAGCAGACCCGGAGGTTTCTCAAAAATGCGCTTGCATGCGGGGTACGCGACGCTTTCGATGCATCACACAGCGTCGCTTTCACGGCTGATTTCACTTGCGTACGACGGGCAAAATCGATGTCGAGAGGTCCACTCACTCCCACTAAAGGACAGAGCGTCTGCGTCTATATCGCGGCATACACGGACGCCTCGCCTTCACGCTGCACCGCGCAGTCGTGGCGCGTGGCGCAGAGTCGTGTCCTCGGCTATATTAAAGGATATATCTCGGCTCTTCAAGCCAGGGGTGGATTTAAGGGGGCGGGGGGGCGACCGCCCCCCCATACGGTCGTGTTCCCTATGTAAAAACCCTACCTCCTGGACCATGCTGCGCCGCAAAGCACGAAATTTCCTTGAGACCGCCCCCCCCCCCCCCCCCCATGACAGACCCTTAAATCCGCCCCTGCTTCAAGCTTCAGTTTGAGGAGTACTTCACGCAGAGCCAGGACACATGACATGACTGGATCAGGGATCCATTTGGCACGATTTCTCTTCCCGAGGGCGTTAGTACAGCAGACGAAGAGTTCACGAAACTGAGTTCAGATTCAAGATTAAGGATGCAGTTTTCTCGAGAATCACTTCCGGAATTTTGGGCAGGTTTGGCCACGGAATACCCGCTATTGCGAGTAATACTCGCTACTTATGCGAGCTTATGCTCCGCTGTGGCGACACTTAAAACTAAGTACAGCAGATCACAGCTCAAGATCGACCCTGGACAGAGGGTTGCGGTGTCGAAACACCGTCCTCGTTTCGAGAAACTATGCTCCAAAAACAGGCTCACTCCAACCACTAGGCCACTAGGGAGAGTTAGCTATGCTTTCATGGCTGTGCCTGCCGTTGTGCAAGACTTTTTGGCCCGGAGAACTGGCTCTGAATATAGCTCCAATAAAATGTCAGTGTATCGTTTTGGCTAACGTTCATGTTCTGAGATAGCGACGAGGGAAACCGGGGGCAGGGGGGTCGCGACGAGGTCGTCTATATTTTTATAGGCCGTGGGGTGGTGAAGTTTGGGAACCACTGCTTTAGAGCTACATGATACGCTGCAGTCCTCATACATTAGCACGTTTTATTTCCTTTCCTTCGCCTACTGATCCCAAGGCTACGGCCTTGGGATCACGTTCGAACCTGGCCCAGCACACCGGCAATTTGGTGGCATGGCACAAGTTGCTTAGGGTTGCTTGCCAACACGGGATGCGTTGGGCGTCTTCAGTGCACGTCAGATGGAACGCTGTGCAAGTAGGTCCAGCTGTCTGCGCCTGCGCAGCTCTCCGGTTTCCCTGTTTCCCGTATTGCCCGTGGAGCGGCCTCATTGGTCCCTCTCTCAAACAAGGGGGCAACATTCCGAGGTTCCCTTTCCTGGGCAGAGTCAGAATCCCGTTTTGGAAGGCTACGAAAGGGGATGCCGGCCCTGAGCACAGGTTTCTGCAGGTGTGCGAGTTGCGTCATAGAGCTGCAGTGCCGGTTGTACAAGCCTTGTATGTTTTCCAGTGTTGTACACGTTACCAAAATGTGGTATCGCGATACCGATACTCTTTACTTGAATAACAAGCAACAAAATACCTCAACAACACCGAATATCCAGTGGATGCACGATTAATGTCCTAACGTCCGTGGTCGGATTCGTCTGTCTGATGGATATCCCTCTGATATTCAGTTTGGATGAAGAAAATAGAGCGCTGAAATTAGATCCTGAGGATATCCAGAAACGGACATGCGTGGTGATATAAACTGATGTTAAAAAACAAACGAAAAGAAAAACACTGCAAGATGCCTCCCATATTTTGAAAATACCTTGCGACGCCATGTACTACAAATAATATGTTCAGACGCTACATTAGCACAAAATGCAATTCTCTGAGTTGCACGAAAAACGTGTGTATGTGTGCTAACGATTTTACATAGTAGTAGCAGGTCCCATTCCGTATCTAGACTGTGGGAACCAATGCCCCCTTTTTTATTCAACAATCATTCATCCATCTATCCATTCATTCATCGATCACTGAAAACGTTTTACCCGATAATTATCGACTCGTTTATTAGTGATCAGAGATGGGCATTTGTAACTCCTGCTCACTCCTGTTCAGTCAGCTCCCGCTCAGCTCCTTGTTTGCTCACTCATGCTTACTCACTCCCTGCTCAGCTCACCGTTTTTGCTTACTCAGCTCACTCACTCCCTGCCCCTCTCTCCATTTACTCACCATGCTCATCCACTCCCCACTCAGCTCTCCTTTTGCTCACCCATGCTCAACTCATGCGCCACATTGAGCATGAGTGAGTATGAATGATCATGTATGTTAGTGATATTGCACGCACCTCGATTTCGAAATGTAAAGGGTCTGTGCTTAGAACTACGTTATGGGCTGTCGACGTGACATGAGATTTCAAGCAGATGTCAACCACTATCGGGGCGGGGCCATAGTACGTAACGCCCACTTGCCGACAGTCCCCTTTCGCCTAACGCCAGTCACCCCTCCCGCCTCTTTAATCAGATAACCTGGATTAGGTGAAAGAGGAATAAGCGAAATGGGACGTAACCCTGTTGCCAGAGATATGCGAAATGAAGCGCCCTCTCTTGCCACCTAGCGGAAACGTACTCGCATCATTTTGTAGAGTCTACAGTTTCTGTTCTGTATTAAGGCCGATATTTCCACCTCCGTGGTGCACGTTATAGTTCATCGGAAAATACAGATCGCCCCAGACAGAACACTACCTCCTGCGGACGTCCGAAATAGATCCCAACGTCCATGTCCTGAAATGGATGTCAGGTGGACATCTCTGGGAGCTACATGGATGGACGTCCCTAGCCGTACATCCGCGGGATGTACCGTAACGGCCGTTTGGAGAATTGTCCGAATAGGGTCCCTGATGGGATGTTACATGGAGCATTACCGCAGGAGACAGAGAAATTGGGCAAGGTGTGTCTGTCGTCATAGTGAGTTAATACACCAAGCAGTTCTTCAGTCCAGTGTTATCGGTATACGCAATCGCATTAAACTTAAACACCTCACGCTTTAGTTGGACTCTCAGGCAAACAGGACTCTCGAATTTGTGGAAGCTCGCATAGACAGGCGGTGGGGTAACTTCGCCAATAATCCTGACGGTTACCGTGGTACAGGGAGCATCCCAATGAAAACTACTGAGGGATGCTCGCATGTTTTCTGTGGTGGGTAGTCCTCTTGGGCTACCCAAATCCCAGAGCAAGAGGGTTAGCACACCTCTCCCTCTCCTGTGCCACCATCATCTCTCCCCTCCCTCTTTCACCTTCCCCTTTTCGCCCTCCCCTGGGAGCACCGAGCCGCCACTTCAGAGCAGCCTGACCTGACCGCATCTTCCCCCTACATCACCCCCCCCCCTCGCGTAGACAAGCAATACTATATTATCTGTTTTTGCTTTGGAAAAGTATACTACTGCCGTTCTCATTGATCTTCATGGTTCTAAGAGCTTATATATGTACGACTTTATTTTTGCTTTTTAAAACTTCGTGCTCAATGTCTGTAACGGAAATACGAGACACAAAGAAGGAGGAGCAACAGAGAAAGGAAGACGCAGTGGCCGAAGTTGAAACAAAATGGCAGAAAAAAAGCCTACGGGACTAGCAAGAATATGTCCACTTACGCAGCAGCTCAATCAAACAGTATCAATAATAATGAGAAAATACAGGGCCCTAAGCACGTACGCAAGTAAGTCCGTGCAACGTCCGGGCATCTCCGTGTAACTTCCTGTGAGGACAAATGACGGATATTTGTGGGAAGTCCAAACCATGGCCACTCGAAGATGTGGGGAACGTCCTTCGGAAAAATGTCTGTCTTCCAGGGAGATCCGAATTTCCAGGAAAGGATATCCCCAGGAACATCACTGGAAGTTTTGTTCCGTGGGGACGCGCGATCAAGAGGGACTCCTTACGCTGGGTTTGTACACGGCCCGCAGAAAGGAGTGTCGTGCCAATAGAGAATGAGGACGAAGCTTCTCTTCGTTGCTGACGTTGTTGACACGGATGTATTGGAGGACCCTACCCAACGGGCCGGGCACACTTCTGCGCACGACCCTCATACAATGGCGGATCCAAGGGGGGGGGGGATCCAAAACGTCAGTTTATACATTGGATTTCCCTCTCCCCCACTACGCGCTCCGACAAAGGAACCCCCCCCCCCCCAACTGAGGGTCTGGATCCGCCCCTGCCCTCATACCGCCTCTCGCCGTGACGCGCTGCCAGATTATGTGCTCAAACATTTATTCTGACAAGTAAAAACATAAAAACAAGAAAAATCGTTTCATAGTCCCTTTAAAAAAACTCAAAAATCCACGGACTCACCACTGTACCGTCGCTCGTGATCATGTGGCGAATTCGGGTGCTCATTTCATGGCAACACGACCTAGCGCTCGGAAATTGCTAGGTTGGCGCCAGAGCTGGATCACGTGACCTTTCCCACCCGAACATGAGTGCTAGGAATCTAGCGGTTTTAGTAACTTGGATCACGCTAGGGGCACCGCGGTCGCCCGTCTTCGGGTTCCGTCGTCTGCTAAACAACGTGAACTTCGACGTGCGGGCCAATGAGAGCACTCGCCACCGTTCCACCGTTGCAGTGCGGATGTGACGACACCGGATATACGAGGGGTATTCAAGTCAAACCGGGACTTTTCATTTTTTGCAAAAGTAAAATGAACTTACAGGCGAGAAGTTAGTTTTACTTTTCAACGTAATCTCCAGCTGCACTAATGCACTTGTCCCAGAGTTTTACGAGGGCTTGGATGCCAGCAGCGTAGAAATCCTTATCGGCGCGTAGCAGCCATATCGGACCGCATTCTTGACCTCGTCGTCGCTGCTGAAGTGGCGTCTCCCAAGGAACGCCTTCAGTGGCCCGAAGAGATGGAAATCGCTGGGGGCGAGGTCTGGACTGTAAGGGGGATGTGGCAGCAACTCCCAGCCAAGTTCCTGTAAGGTGCGGGTCGTGAGATGCGCGGTATGCGGGCGTGCATTGTCCTGTAGGAGGAGGACTCCTTTGGTGATGAGGCCCGGCCGCTTTTGCTTCAGCGCCTTATGCACATCCCTGAGAACCTGGCAGTGATATGCACTATTGATGGTGGTACCACTGGGCAGAAAATCAACATGAACAACGCCAACCTTGTCCGAGAAAACCGTGGCCATGACCTTACCCGCAGACGGGGTGCTTCGGAACTTCTTGGGAGCTGGCGAGCCCGGATGCTTCCACTGTTTTGATGCGCGTTTAGACTCAGGAGAGAAATGCTGCACCCACGTTTCATCGCGCGTGATGATCCGATAAAGGAACGGCTGTCCTTCAGTGTCGAAACGGTACCTTTGCTCTTGGGAGATTTTTCTCTGCCGGTCAAACACGGAGAGCAGCCTCGTGACCCAACGGGCACAAACTTTCCAAAACTAAAGGTGTTCATGAATGATAGTGTTGAACGTTCCCACAGAAAGGTCCGTCTTTCGAGCCAGTTCGAGACATGCTATCCGTCGGTCCTTGAGGATCAGGCGCTCCACAAGTTGGATGTTCTCAGGAACTCTGACACTGGGCTCTGAGCCGCCCCGGCCGGGATCGTCCTGCACTGACATACGGCCGTCTCGGAACCGTTTGCACCACTCAAACGCTTTGCTGCGGCTAAGTGTATCGTGGCCGTACTGAGCCTGAAGTCTTCTGTGAATTTCAGATGACTTTACGCCTTCATTCACAAGAAACTTCATGAAAATTCGCTGTTCGATGTGCGCGCTCACCTCGCTGTCGGCCATCTTGTCCAGCATGTGGCTTCTGTTTTGCACAAACTTTGGACCACCACGTGGTGAACGCGGAGGCCTGTCGCGTGTGAAAATGACGAAAAAGAAGTAGCGCGAGCCATTCGTACACTCAGGAGACAGAAAGTCCCGGTTTGACTTGAACACCCCTCGTAGTTGGGCAACACGCTGCTCGGTCGTTTCGAGGCCGGGCAGAAAAAGTGCTAGCTGGCAAATTCCTGGCGCTCGGAAGGCGCCACGTGAACATACGAGATTGCTTCGCTTTGAGCAAGCGAACATGACTGCTCGGGATCTGACAAAAAAAGTTGCCCCGAAATGACCACCCGAATTCGCCAACAGTTATCTGGTCACGTAAAAACTCACAAATTTTTGGCAGATGGCCAGCTGCTACTCATATCCGTTGATTGGGTGAGGTAGATGCGGTATTTCGGAAGCCCCGTTATCAACGGTCTACTAATACTCTTCAATAGGGAGTGTTAGTAGACCGTTGATAACGTGACGTGAAGATATCGTACCTACCGGAACCAGTAGCAGCGTGGGTGACTCAATCTTATCTGCTGATTGGGTGCGGTAGATGCAGTACTTCGGAAGTCGCGTTATCAACAGTCTACTAATAATCTTCAACAGAGAGTGTTGTAGAACGTTTGATAACGTCACGTGAAGCTATCGTGCCTACCGGAACCAATGGGTGCATGACTCAGAATCTTATCCGTTGATTGGGTGAGGTAGATGCGGTACTTCGGAAGCCACGTTATCAACGGTCTACTAATACTCTTCAATAGGGAGTGTTAGTAGACCGTTGAGAACGTCACCGTGAAGCTATGGTACCTACCGGAACCAGTAGCAGCGTGGGTGACTCAGACTCTTATCCGTTGATTAGGTGATGTAGATGCACTACTTCGGAAGCCACGTTACAGGCCAGGGTTCGGAACAGGCTTCTAATAGTCTTCAATAGAGGGTTAGTTGACCGTTGATAACGTCACCGTGAAGCTATCGTACTTGCCGGAAGAACCTTATTACCGCCGTTGAAGAACCTTATTACGAACAACAACAAATTTATTTGAAGGTGATGAATGGGGATGAGTTTCATCGCCAGGGGCGATACTCTACCCCATTGCTGGTGGTGATGTAGGCAATGAAATAATGAGCCCCTTCACAATAAGGATCGAAGTCCTGTTGTGTTCAAAAAGGTCAAAAGAGCTTTGAGCACAGAGCGTTGGTGAGCTGGATTCGGCAGGGGACCAAGCAATTTTTGATAGGGAGAAGGGGCGAGAGTACAGCTGACTAAGAGACCCGGAGAGTGCGGTTCGGGAAGGTTGGTAGTGTGGGCAATAAAGAAGAAGTGCTCCAGATCCTCTAGAGTACCGCCGTGACAGCATCTGGGAGGGTCAACTTGTCGCAAGCGGTAACGGCGCTGAGCTGTAAAAGCCACATCGAGTCGCCTTCAATGAATTAATACAGCATCTTGACGAGAGGTGTTTCGTGGCATGCGGAAAGCGAGCGTTGGATCAACTCTGCTCAGCATAGATGGGGGGATTATGTCGGTTGTCCATTGGTGGGAAGCCAGAGGTGTAACGAGGCGTCGCAGAATGGAGCGACGGGCGACGGTCTCCTCGCAGCAGTGCAATACTGGTCCGCTTCTGATACGAGAGAGCTGCTTCTGCGGCGCTGTCCGCCTGCTCATTCCTCACCACACCACAATGGGCTGGAACCCACTGGAGAACCAGCCTATGGCCTGCTTCGTACACATGGTGGCAAGCCATTAACACATCCGTAACTAGGGGTGCGGATGAGCCTCGCATGCCAGCATTTTCAATAGCTTGCAGTGCAGTTTTTGAGTCAGTGAAGACTTCCCATTCCTGCGGGGTAAAAACAGTTTGCATATATCAAAACTATTATAAAACGTCTTGCACCGTCCATTGTAGTCAAGAACTAAAAAGTGTATATTAGGTAACAAGTAACTTGAAAGTACTTTTCGAAAGTACCATAGGAACTTACCTGTAACTTCGTTTATAGTAACGTAGTTACGTTTTTTGCACCGTAACTTAATTGGTAACGAGTTCCTTTTCTCGAGTAACTTCCTCATTTCTGCTTACTTGACAGTTACATTTCAGACTGCATATGGCAACTCCGCGAATTCATATTACATCAGCTTTATTCCGATTGCCACACAGGTGCCTGAACAGACTACATTGCAGCAACTGTTTTTCGGACAGTTATCATTTGTTGCTTACTGGCACAAAAGTAATTATAACCAGTGTCGCTCATTCTTTTTGTTATTATTATTATTTTATGCTTACAGTGCAACCTCGGATACAAAGCCTCTAAACGGAGGTTACTGTCTGTAGCAACGCACACTGTGAAATACGCTGCCGAATCTGTAGCTCACTTGATCGCAATCGGCAGCGCACTTGACTAGTAATCACAAGGTGTGTGTTCGAGTCCCACCGCTTTCTGGCTTTATGAACGACTTCTTTGTTTCAATCTTGTTAAAGTTTTGCGTTTTTCTGTCAGCCTCAGCTTGGTTAATTTTCGAACATGGTGACCATCTTGTAAACTAAACTGTTAAGGACAAGTTGTGGACTCCGTTCACCCGGAATGCACGCGTTTTCTATTTAGTAACTCCGTTCCTACTAATCCGTGCTGAACATTCCTTTTCACACCTATCGTTTGCAGGACTCCCACCTGTGAAAATGAATGCAACAACAAGCAAGAAATTGTAAACGTTCCCTAAAATTATAACAGAGAATCTGCCGCTGTGTAAAACAGTAGGGGACAGTGAGGCACAGTGAGGCATGGGGCCACTGATCTCTATAGTATAGGCTGGATCGCGCATAGGCTGCTCCACCATAGAAATCTTACGGAGATCCTTAAGATTTCTATGTGCTGCACAGCGTGATCACCGACCGCCATATTGGTGGGCCCATCGCATCCTGTCGTCTGCATTTAGTTCAAGCGGTGCTGCCCGTATTTTTAAAAATTTCTTTTAAATTAAAGGGCATGTCATGCCAGTTTGTTGCAGCTTTGAGTACACTTCACGCGGACAGAGAAAGAGGGATAATTTTTCACAGGTAAGCTTTTTATTTTGAAGAAATATCTGTTTATTCGTATCGCGTGCATCTGACAACTCGGACTTGTTTGCACTTCGCTGGTGCCATTGCGTACTAAGAAAGTATGTGTGACTGCTCCTACAGATCTCAAGACCATGTATTTTCTATAAACAATGCGCTTGTGCTTGCAGGTTCCCCTCACAGTCACTCAGCTGTACCGAAGAACCGGATGCAGAACCTACGCCAATATGCCAATTTGTTCCACTGTTGTTTTAATCTGTGAGGTACGGTGGAAGCAAATAAACTGCTGTGTTAACCTCGTATGTGCAGTTGCTCCTACAGCGTGTGTGATAAGTCATGCATGTGCATGCTCTTCGTGCACAGCGCTTCGAATTTCTCTAATGAAATACGCCGACAGCTGAACAACTGCAAAGCACTCGTGACAATAACGTTATTTTAAGAAGGAGGAATGGGGAGTTTCATTGCCAAGGTCTATACTCCACCTCATTGCTGGTGGCGATGTGGTGAATAAGATCGAGCCCTTTCAGAATAAAGATCGAGGTCTTATTGTAGCACACACACACACAGACACTCGTAGAACATAATACGATAATGGAAAAAGTCAAACGAGAACCGTACAATACCAAATCACATAATAACGGACGAGAACCGCGAAACACCACACGAAAACCGAACAACAAACGAAAACAAACAAAAAACATAAAAACGGAGGTACCTTACAATAAACAATAACAGACAGTGTGAAACCTTTCTGAGTAAAAATAATTAACTTTATAGGTTGACATTCACCAAATTCACCTTCATGCGTACGCGCCCTGTGCACGACAGTTACGACCGTGCACGACAGTATTCGGAATACATGCAGCGGAGAAGAAAAAGAAGGCAATTACCATTAAAAACTAGAGGAACACGGCTGAAGCACGTTTGGAATACACCAGCACACTGATTCCTAAGAAAGATGCGTGCTAATCAGCAGTGAGGAGCGTTTAAAGCGCAATAAATACTCCAAATCAAATCGCTTCCCATTGTTTCCGATGGGAGCAGCCGGCGCCAGTGGGCCCTCCAACATGGCGGCCGGTTGCCGCACCTCTCTCCCACGAGCCCCTCTCCTATGCGCGATCCAGCCTTAGAGATCAGTGGGCTCGCCGTTGTCGGCCCAGGGTTGCCAAATTGGGCTATAAACCGCCAAATTGGGCTACTTTTTGTGACAGTTGGCGGGGTGTTTTTCATCTTGGCTATTTAGCTATTTTTGGGCTATTCCAGCGTTTCACGCCGCGTGCGCTCGGACGACAGCAAACGACCTCACGACGATTGTCACCCTAGCCACCCTTCGTCTCTACGCTCCATTAAAGCTGTTACGTTTTATAAGCACTTGGCAGACACGCATTTGTGTCCCGGCACATGCACTGCCGTCTTCGAGACTGAAAACAGTAATGATCCTATGCGCTTCCCGGTCGGACGTGTTGATGGGCAGCAGAATAGATATGAACAGATACGAAGACACGTGTCGGAACCCTTTTTCGGAATTCGGTGATCCTGTGGCGGACACAGGTGGTGATACTGCAACGCAGCTTTTCTTCGTGTACAATCAGAATTGCCAAGTTCAAAGTAACCAATTCCAGGGCGACTTTATTGTTCTTCTGAAATTGCTGAGTTTGAATAAGTTGAATAAGTTAAAGACTGTGCCATCCGTCGCCTTCATGAACACTTTACAAGCGAACTAATCTGTCCATAATCCAAGAGTATGGATCTCTATTGATCCCTAATGGATCTCTATCTCTACCCACTATCTTATCTTATGTTGTATATTCTTCCGGTTTTGTGAATAGAGTAACGAAACCGCTTTTGGCTATTTTTCTTTTATGCGTTGGCGTGCGTTGGCTACTTTTGGGCTATTTTCTGAATCTATTTTGGCGGAAGACGAGCTTGGCACCTGGCAACCCTGGCCGCCTCACAGAGGTGGGCAACGTCACGACTGACACCCTGGGGAAATGTTCGTCCTGGGCCGACTTCTAAGGGAACTGTCGACATATGTCTGAAAGCGTCTGAGGAAAACCAGGCACCGGGATTAGAACCCGGGTACCTCCCAGTCTCGACATGACATGGCCAGCACGCTAACCACTGAGCCACGGGAGCTGGTTCCTTCTGCTCCCAGTTCTCTCTTTGTGTAATAGACGACGCTTCTCCAAACAAGCAAGCCAGTTAGCGGGTAGCTCTGGCGGCTAGTTGCGGGCATTGCCACCGTTGCGCGCGGTCGCGATTTTCAAAATCGAATTCCGCGATATGTATGCATCTGTCGAATGAATCACTTCGCATGGTGTGTTTTAGCAGTCAGGTTAACGGCTTGATTTGAAAAAATGGTCGTGACTGAAGCGCTTTCTGTGCTCCTTACAGTGCATGCACAAGACAGTAGCGTATTCTATTAGGACTTCGGCGAAACAATTTGGCTGTCATTCGTCGTCTGCCATTCGTATCCACATGGTATCGGCCTGCACATTTTTGCGGTGAGAGGCAGTGGCGGATCCAAAGGGAGCGGTTGGGCGATCGCCCCCCTCCCCTACAAAAAAAAACAAAAAAAACGTCAGTTTATACATTGGATTTCACTCTCTCCCCTCCCCGACTACGCACTCTGACAAAGAAACCGCCCCCCCCCCCTCCCCAAACCGAGTGTCTGAATCCGCCCCTGGTGAGAGGCAACATTTCGTGCACTTATGGAGCGAAAGCCTTTTTGATAAAGATGGTAGTAGCATGTTCGTTCAGCAGTTGGGGCAAAGCGAAGTACAGCAAGGGGAAAACGTTTGACTTCTGTTTCCGTGCAAACGACTGAACCCACAGCAGAAGAAGTCCAGTATTTGCTCGCTGCTCGTGCACTGAACACCAGTAATAACCTTGTTCCCAGTCCCAGTCCCTTGTTGCCAGTGAGCTATGCGCCACTTTTGACGAAGAAGAACCTTCCTGTGATGACAGATGAGTACCCCCAGGTACGATGTTGCATCCCGGGCGAACTTAGGTTATGTCCAATTATCCCTTTATGACCAACGGAGACAACACTCATATGGTTTTAGTTGAGTTGACGCCATATTTCACAACCTTTCTACTTCGCCAGTTAGCCGAGGGTTGGTGCCAGTTCTTCCTGAAAAGGCGGATTAGAACCAAAAGATGGCATGCTGTTTGGTCGCGCTCAGCCACGTGCTAATACGCGCATCTCAATAGCTGTGTGATGGGGTACGGTGTTACGGGAGCAGTTTACTCGAGGTTGGTGAATAGTACGGCTTCTACATAAACAAGGTTAACATTTGGGCGGGTTGGTGTGTCATATTAAAACCAATAAAAAGTGCGACTGTTTGTCTTTTCCTGTTTCTTCCTTTTGTCCTCGTCTCGCCCCGGCACTATGGTTTTTTATTGTTTTTTTTATATTCTACATAAAGTCAGGTTTCTGACAGCAGAGAATGCCCTCGGGGGAATACGAAGTTAGTTTTCTGAGGCAGAGCGAGAAAAGACTGAATTCGTTTGTCGATCCCGACGTTTCTGACATGGCACTGCTAAATGAGAGCCTTGCCTTGACGTCTTGCCTACCCCACGATGCGCTCTCGCCAGTAGACTCCTGGAGCCCTGCTACACGTTCGAAGTTGACTTTGCATCAATTAATTCGTTGTTTGCTCTTGGTACCATACTCCCCCACTGGCTGTAACACTCTGCCCGAGCCTGGGGCACACAGTTACAAGAGTTTGCTGTCTATATTTTTGCAACTTGTCGGAGTATCTCTTCAAAAATAACGTTTAGTTTGTATGACCAGTATAAAACGAGATTTGTTCTAGCCAGTGGAGTTAAAAAAGCACATTTTCTTTCCTGTACAAAAATACAGAAATATCGACAAACTTTTTCGTCTCATTGTGCCTCACATTTCTCTAATTAATTTTCTTCATGTACGAAGTAATTATATACAGGGTGTTTTTTATTGGTTACAGAATTTTTATTAAAAACTAGCAGAGAAAAATATATGCCGTTTTAGCAGGTGGGTTATACGGCCAGGCGAACATCCAGTAGGACAGCGTTTGCAATTGCTGGACGACTAATTAGTTCATTAATTAACTTATTAGTTAGTTGTTCTCTGGGAAATGCAAGATGGTAGGATTGGGGCCAAGTCCACCGTCCTTATTAAACACCCTGTGAAGCGAACGTACTTTTGAGATATAAAATGTCAAATTTCGCTATGCAAATGAGCCCAAACTAGAACTACGCGCTTTTCGAGCGCAGCAACGACGCGGCCATTACCTTATCTGGGTCGGAGAGCAGTCTCAGATTAGCGCCAACTCCAATCAGCTCCATCGCTCCAAAGCACGTGCCCTCTCACGTGGATTGCCTGTCGCCCTTTCTGCGCTCGAGTACTGCGTAGTTCTGGTTTCGGCTCATTTGGATAGCGAAATTTGACGATTTATATCTCGAAGTACGTTCGCTTCTCAGGGTGTTTAATAAGGACGGTAGATTTGAATAATGACTGGCTCCAATTCTGCTATCTCACATTTCCCAGGAAGCACCTTTAACTAATAAGTTAATTAATGAATTTTAGCTAATTAGTCTTCCAGCAGTTGCATACACTGTCCTACAGAATGTCTGCCTGGCCGTATAACCCACCTGCTGAAACGGCATGTTTTGCTCTGCTAGTTTTTTTATATAAAAATTATGTAACGAATTAAAAAACACCATGTATATAGTTACAGCAACTACGGTGACAAGCTATACTTGTAGGAAAGTAACGTTCCAAGACTGGCACAATATAAAAAAAATGCCCACGTGACGCGGTCGGTGGTCAAGTGTTGCAATGTGTTCGGGCTCGCCGCTGGAGTTCGACGGAGTGGGGGGGGGGGGGGGGCGATAAAATGAGTCATGCCTTATGAAGGATTGAAACAATAATAAAAGATGCTAAGCACATCGCCGTCCGATTATATCAAATCGAAACCGAAAGTGCAGTAACGTTGATAATTGGTTGAGTGCAGCGCCGTTTCTGGGACCCTTGAAGTGGTTTCGATAGTGTGTCAAACTTTGTATTTTTAAACGACGTAAACAACGAGAATCGGCCTTAGGCACACACAGACACGTAAGCCTCAAACGCCCACAGAAATTAACGAATTCAAACAACCGGAGATCAGAAGACCCTGGTTCGATTCCTGGCGTCAGCACCTTTTTTCCCTGAGTTGTTTGAATGTGTATTTTTTCTGCGTGAGGCTCCACTTGTATGTCTCCCCCGCATCAATAGGTATTATGATATGTGCAATGCTCTAAAAACTAAAAACCTCACTCACGTCACCTCACTGAATCCCAGGCCAATGCAATCCAGTTCAATCCACAGGCTTGGTGAGAATGGCTCCGTTCGGTGAGCACTCCATGGCAGATTTACAAGCGGAAGATAAAAAGGAGGATGAAGATGAACAAAACATATGGTAAATTGTGTTCATAATTACATTTCTGAAGAACACTGAATGGTTATCTGCATGCTTGCCATCCGTAGTTCCAAATATTACCCTCTGTTGATGAGCACTGTGGTGAAGTAGCGATTCTAGGCCTAAAAATGGCAGTTTTCTACGTCGGAATAAACAGTCGAATCTGTGTGTAATGTCTGCTCAAGCAACTATTTTATGGCGTAAATATTAGCATCGCGGAATTATACACCAATAAAACATGCGAAAAAATATCATTCTCGTTTTTCTGGTGGTGGTCTAGTACGATTCGTTAGGTAGGGTGCGGTATTTTGAATGAATGTGACAAGACATCAAACAATACATGTTCATTTGCTGATTGCTGTCACTTGGCTTTTTGCCTCTATGATTATGTAGTTACATTGTCTTCAAGTTCAACGTGCAGCATCTAAAATGCAGCAGGTTTTAGGTGGAATACCGTGCAAGCGCGTCAATGCAGGCACTAAAATGCATCCGTTTTTACGATCGTGATGTTTCTTGAAAACTTCGACAACTAGTGTTAACCCGAAACGGATGGAATATTGTTAGGCGACAGGCCTTTGGTAGCTCGTCAAAAAGGGGTAGCTGTCACTTTACCCGTTTTCTTGCTGATGGCGGTTGACAATTTGGCTGTTATTGACAGTCTGCTGGCTAGGTTCTATACCACCAGCTCATTGAACCAACCCTGAAGCTCACCAACTTCCCCCACTTCTGTGCTTTATTCCCCTGTCCATATCTGTACACTGCTCATCGACACGGTTGTTTCGTGGTGCAAACACAGAATTCTTTATGTGAAATATACTTAAATTTGAATTGAAGAATTTCTCCATTCGTCAATATGCATATCTTTCTAGAAGATGTAACCGCCTTTTTGCAAATAACTTTTGGGAATAATTGTGTCTGTTTGCATGTAATCGTGTGGCCGAACAGCTCGTGTAAATGTGACATGCCAGAGGTGCCAAAAGGAATACAAATGTTGCAACACTTGACCGCTGGCACTTGTATGTATCTTGTCATGTCTTTTTGCTTACTCGTACATGCACTATTTGCAGGTCATCCATTCTGAAACAAGTTCAAGCTAGCCTACCAAATAAGCTAACTCCTCACAAGCTGCTGCTTGTTCTTGGTAAGGGTTTAGCATTTTTCTGTTTAGATATTGTCAAAGCACGTGGACAGCCCATCTCTGTAGGTTTTCTTAATTGTTGTCACACTCTAGCTTGTCTATACCCACGTATGTTGTCATGGTGTAACAATTAGTGATGTTACACACATGGTTCAATGAACTTCGAAATTTCTGGTCAGGTTTGCCAAGGTTTACAGACTTGATTTTTGTAATGAAAAGTGAAAAATACAGCTATAGAATTGGCCAAAGTAAGTTCAAAATTGAACATTATGAATATAATGTGTGTGCAGGAAAATTTAAGGGATGCTTGTTTGTGCAACGTCTCCGTTCCTCCAAATGGAGAGAGCTTGCTAGGGTGTAACTGGTATTTTCCAGGGTTTTCATCTGGCTAGCACAAATGCAAATAAACACACTTTGACTTACTAAATGGACTCACAGTGTGGTATTACAGACGTGACACCAATACATGGCAGCTTCTCGAGTAATAGAACATATGCTTCCAGATTCAAGAGAGAGATAAACGCACATGCACAATCCACTCGTACTTAGACAAACTAGACAAACTTAGACAAGTTTTCTGAATGAAGGTTCATATTTTGTGAGCTTATAAATTCAAACCTTGACAAGTTTGTGACTTCACTAGTGACAATACATTAGTATACGGTATACAGAGCGTATTCCAATGGAATTGCCGGTTCATCAGCTATTGCAATGAAGATTTGAATATGTGCAGGTGAAGTTCTGTTACAGTAGGCATAGTAAAAGTGATGACAAAGTTTCTTTTGGAAGGTTATCATAACACATCAAAACTTGGAAAGTGGAATTCTTATCCGCATTCTACATAGAAAGTGTGCCTCTCAAAGTTATTCACTGCTACAAGTAAAATAGTACTTCTTAATAGGTACATCTCTCCCTTTGTACTTTGTTACATAGGTGTAAGGGCTCACACATACAGTTGTAATTGTTTTTCAAATTCTGACAATGTAAAGAAGTTAACTTCTTTGTTTCTTCAAGGTGATAATGAATCCGGAAAGACAACACTAATAGCTAAACTACAGGGTAATGATGACCCAAAGAAAGGCTCTGGCTTGGAGTACCACTATCTCTTTGTTCGTGATGAGTACAGGGATGGTAAGTCTTACATTTTTGTGTTCATCACTTTTCACTTGCTATTCATCATTTTTTATCAGTCTGGCACAGATGACAGTACGATGTGTCGACCTGCGATCCAACCTATGCCACAGCAGGTGGATTCACAATGCCTTCATTAGACATAGCTGCCAAGGCTGGGTAGAGGCAAGCATGAGAGAGAGAGGCAAAAATGTTGTATGTAAAAGCTTTACTGTTCATATGGGCAGACCTGCACTGGGAGCTTAATCCAGGAGCCGTCACACACACAGAGAAAACCACTCATGCGTGCCAGGACTAGGAGTACTAGCAGGCTCCAGAACGTAGAGGTCAGAGCCAGAAGGAAGGGCAGCACCTGAGAACCTAGACCAGCAGCAGGACACGGGAACAGAACCCAGTGCCAAGACCCGGAGAGGAGGACTAGAAGCCACCAGCAGGAAACAGAATTCAGGACCAAGTATCAGCACCAGATGATGATCCAAAGCACTTATGGATGCTGAGGCCATTCTACCACGCTCGAAGGATGCTTTGACCTGTGCACTTCCTTCTGTGTGCACCCTCGCTGGGTGCTGCCCCTGCTTCTGGCTCTGGCCTCTAAGTTCTGATGCCTGCTAGTACTTCTGGTCCTGGCATGTATGACTGGTCTTCCCTCGGTGTGACACCCCACAGATCACGCTCCACCCTGTAAACCTGCCCATTTGAACTGTACAACATTCTTATCTCTCTGTCTCATGCTAGCCTCCGACTAACACCAATGGCCCTGTTGTCTACGTCTAATGAAGACACTGTCAACCCACTCACTGTTTTGTAGGTTAACTCACAGGTCAATAAATGACAGACAGTAAGCATCAAGTATAGCCTCAATAATAGTTGGGGAAGAAATGTGGAGAAACTGTAATGATGTACAAAATAAGAACAGTAAGTAGAAGAGATGTGACAAACAGCGTGTTCGTGCAGACCACACACGTCTGGGTGTGTGGGTACTGGATGGTGACCCGTGGCATCGGAACCTGCTGAAATATGCTCTGAATGAGGAAACCCTGGAAGACACCACAGTTGTTCTTACTGGAGCCATGACTCAACCGTGGAATCTCATGGAATCTTTGAATAATTGGGCCTCTGTTCTGGAAGAGCATCTAGCACGTCTCAAGACTCCACATGCACTCATGGAGCGCCTTAGGGCACGAGGTCAGTGTTCCTCACTCAATGTAGTCTCTCAGGATGGTTTCTAAACGTGTTGATCAATATTGACTGAGTATAGCACAAAAACAATTGCCCAGTATGAAGTGAATTGTTCCAAAGTAAGAAGGCAGGGCTGTTTTATACTTGTAGCCTTGCATCGGTACCAGGATTATATCGAGCCTGGTGATGAGATTGAGGGAGTGGCTGCACCTCTAAGAAGAACCTCGGTTTCTGATGACGATCCCAGTTCCGGAGCCATACCTCTTGGGGAAGACACCATGACACATAACTTGGGCTTAGATGTTGTTGTTGTCATTACCAAAGTGAGTAATGAGAGCTGACTGTTCATGTTTCACTAAAGTGGGCCTGTTTCATTGTCCCAGTTCACGTTTTGGAAGCACAATGTAGTAAAACTAGCTTCACTTTTTAGTTTTTACTTGTCTCATCTCTACACCACCAAGGCTTCCATTGAACAAAATTGTGTGCCAGGTCATGGTGTGGGCAGTTGTTGTTCAAGGGATTTTCAATCTTTTCTGTGGGTATAATGCATGGAATCGTGGCCCGTATATTGTGCTGTCATGGGGAAACTACCAAATGAGCAAACACGATGTAACCCGATTGTGGCAATGCTCACAGTGCACACGATGACTAAGGCCCCTGGTTTTCTGCTGCGGCAAATTCAAAACTACGCGGCACTGACTTGATAAATTCGGAGCAAGCACCCTAATTCCGTTCCAAAACACAATTATCGTATTTACTCGCATAAATTGCACACTTTTTGTCCCTAAAAAAGTCGGAAAATGTAGGGGTACGCAAATTGCGCGGGAACGTTTGTTACGATATTCAAACGATGCAAAATTTACAAAATTTTAGTATGCAGGTCATATAGGCTCTTGGTAGAGCCGATATTGACGTTATCTCTGTATTGCGCAAGCGTGAAAGAAGCGCCCAAATACTGCGCAACCTCTGACGATCGGGAGGCAAAACGGCGGCCCACTACCGCTCATATACCGGTGAAATCCGTTGAGACGCTACTGGAAGACGCCGCTAGTCTGCACTTGACAACCAAAAGCACGCTATGTTCGCAAACTTTGTCATGTTGTGGTGTAAGGTTTGTCAAGCTTTTCTTTCTGCGTTTCGTAATTCGAGTGACAATGTCGTCCATCGCGTCAGTGGACCATGACTCGAAAGTGCGCGCATGTCAAACAAAAGCACCGCAATATACATAACTTCGGTAGCACTGACGGCGTTGCGAAGAGTAATCACCACAGTCGCTGAGACGCGTACCAGATATCCGCGCACGAAAACGGGGGTGCGCAAATTCTGCGATTTTTTGTTTTCTTGTCATTTTTATTTAATCTAAAAAAATATGCGATGGCGCAAAATACGCGAGTAGGTACATATGTCGCAGAGTCCGTGTACCTTGGAGCAGTCAGGAGCGTGCGCAGCACCCGCTCTTATCTGACGCTATTTCGCGTGAGCGTGCAATACTTCTGGTGGGATGCTGCACGTCGTAGTAACTGTACACATCGCGCCGATCGCATCCTTCGGCCCAATCGGATTTCTGCGGAAGTCCGTGCAAAGCGCCACAAAATTTCGAGCAAAATAAGGGATTCCGCAAAATTCCGTGCCAAACAAATGATACCGCGATGGATTCCAGATTCCGTGAAATTTCGCGGAATCGCGGAAAACCCGGGGCCTTAACTATGACCTTTTGTGTGGTCTGCAAATTGCTTGTGTAAGAAATCAGGCCTTTTTTAACATTGGTACTTTTGCAGTAGCTCTGTTGATTGTAGGTGTCCTTCAGCTAAGTAGGCAGATATGGTACTAGCAGTGCTGATGTAGAAACACGTGACCACCTTAATGTCTTATAGTCACAAAGAAATGCCAATCTTGAAATAATAATGAGGATTTGTTTGGAGCCCTTGCTTTTCCTCTGGGTTCTGTGTGGGTGTTTAAGGGCATATAAGTCACTTTTTTAGCATTTAACTTTAGGTGAAAAAAAAAAGGCCAGAATGTGGTTGCTCAGGAATACGGTGTACAAATTTTATGCCATGGCTTGCCAAACAAATGGATTATGAAGTAAGATAAGATATTATGTAAGATAACCATGCTGTTTTTGCACATTGGAGAAAAAAAACGCTAAAGCTTTTGGGCTTTTCCTTTTTTTCTTTCTCTCCTAGCAACTGAGGGGTAAAGGAGAAAGCAGGACACAAGTAATACACATGTTGTTGGGTAAAGTTTGAGAGCTGAAGGCATGCCTACTGAGGATCATAACTAACATGTTAATAACTAACAGGAAAGAAATGACATTCATGCTGGCACTCATGGCCAGAGGTGGGCAAATTCCCTTCCGATCTTTGCCCTCACCTCAGTTTTTGTCCAAGATGTCTTTTTCTTACCTCACCACAATTTTTTTTTTCAGAAATTTTCCTCACCTCACCTCATCTCAATTTGGGGGAATTTTTTCTCACCTGACATATTCCTGAAAAATTTTATTTGCCTCATCTCTCCTCAACCTCCTTTTTCAATTATTTTCCTCACTTCACCTCAATTTTTTCTGAAAAATATTTCTCAATTCACCTCGCCTCAACGTTTTCCAAAACACTTTTTGCTCACTTCACCTCATTTTTTCTGAAAAATTTTCCTCTTCTGACCTCACCTCTGCCTTCTTTCTGAAGTATTTTCCTCACCTCACCTTCTTTCTAAAATATATTCACCTTATTTCACATCAACCTACTTGTCATAATTTTTTTGCCTCGTCTCACCTTAAAGGGACTATGAAACGATTTTTTTCTTCGTTTCGTTCGAAAGAAGACATTTTTCTGAGTCTAGAACCGAAATTTTACTTTCGTCGCGCGAGCGGATTTCTCGGGGAGCGAATTTAAACGGAGCGGCGAAGGGAGGACAGCTTGCGCCGCGCCGTGACGAGCTGCCGAGCGGAGACACAACGGGTAACTTGACGCGACCACGGCCGGCTCAGCAACACGTCATCGTGACGTGTTGCCGAGCCGAGGAATCCCGCCAGGAGCATGCGCCGTAGGATCCCGCGTATGCGTTCATCGGGAGTGGAAATCTCCATGACAGCAGCTTTCGCGCGATCGGCAGATTTCGGCAGTGGCGGCAGCCACAGCGCGAGCTCGCGGCATTACTTGCCATTGTGCAACACCGGTGACGTAACGGGGAACCGAAGAGCGGTCCGTACAGTTACACCATCGGCAGGGAAATATGCGCGGGAGAGGAGGAACGCGGAAGAGACATTTCCAGCGCGCGCTCCTCGCAGAGTGGAGCGATTTCGTCCGGAAAAATTTGTGGCATATTAGTTTCTCTGCGGGAAGAACAGTTTCCATCGAAAAAAAGTATGGGGGTTCGGGAAATTTCATAGTCCCTTTAACCTGTTCCCGTAAACCGTTTCACTTCACAATTGCTCTTTCTATTAGGACTGGTGCCGCTCATAGCCACAGTTGCTTCGCAGCACTAACATGGAATTTAAAAAAAGTATTAGGATTGGGTAGGTGTATGTGTCGTAGTTGGCTTTTTTCTGCTTCATTGGTTGATTCCTGACAAAAACTTACAAGTATACCCACTATTAAGGTTCATTACCTTGCTTGGTTCATCCTTCTTTCATCAACCACTATAGTATGTACAAACAGTAAAACTTATATGTAGGGTACTTGGGTAGAGAAGTTGCACAAGCTGAGCAATTTTGAGCTGTTTCTGTTTTTCATACAGGGCTAGTTCCATCTCAAATCGAACAAGCCGGTACATTTGATGTCTCAAATGAACGGGAAAAAATATTTGTTGAAGCCATTGGTGAGTTAGGAGGAAGAAACGCTTCCGGAATTCTCTGCGCTGCGCTGTTCGGGAAACAGGAGAGTAGGAAAAATCTGCCTATCAGAGGACTATGTCGTTGCGTGCAGGTTTGAGCGTCCCCTGCAAGGCTATTTCTTGTCGCATTATAGTGATTTCTTACTCTGGCTTTAGACCACCTAGGGCACAAGAGGCTCCTGCATTGGTAGTGCTGTGTTGTTTTTGTTTGTCTGGAAAAAAATTATCAAAGTTGACTCAAAGCACCAAAAAGCACCATATTCAGTGCAACTTTCCAGACGATGTACAGAACGGATCAGATTGAGCTTTATGTCATTTAATGACTCATTTACGGGGCTATCAAACACATGCAATTTGTTACCCCACTCTATCAGGAACGTAAGCAATACCTATTCAAGTAAGACCGTACCTCCGAAAAATGACATATTTCGGATGCCTTTATCTTAAAAAAAACACCAAAAACTTCTCTCGAAAATTTGATGTTTTGTAGATAGTCCCTTAGACTACACACAGAATAAAAATCAAAATTCGAACTTGATCGTTCGGCACACTGTGAATTTTTTACTGCCCTAAACCGGGCACCCAATCAGGCGGTGGCACCGTCCCCCGCATAGGGCTCTAAATCGGGATCTAAACTAAACGCATAAAGCACACATAAGCTGTATTCACTTGTACCTGTATCTGACACATCTATCATGTACCTGACTCAAATGAAAGTCTTAAACTAAAGGGCTTACAGCAGACTCATTTTACTGCAGAGTGTGTGTGCTCAAAGTACAAAAGAATTTCTGCTACCTTGGTAATATTAAAAGCTGGCTCTCCGTGCCCTTTCAAGCGGTTGCACAATTGAAAATAGCCGCTCCATATCTCCTCAACCTCAACATCCTTCTCGCAAATTTTTCCTCACCTCACCTCAACGTCCTTGCCAAAAAATTTTCCTCACCTCACCTCAATTTCCCTTTTGGAAATTTTTCCTCACATCACCTCACCTCAATGTGTGTGAGGTGAGGGTAAGGGCACCCTCACCCTTATCTGCCCTCGTGAGGACGCCCACCTCTGCTCATGGCCATTCATCCCATCATTCATTCAACTCACATTCATGCTATCTACATTTCATATGGAAAGTATTAGAGCTCCCTAATATTATTATTTTATTCCTAAAATATTTCACTGCCTAAATACTGTTACAATTAAGGAGTATAAAATATTTTTCTTTGCTGTTGCATCATTTATTACCGTATTCCCCGGCATCAACCGGCATGCCGGAAAATCTGGGACATCTTTTTTCGTGGTGAAGAGCATGTAAAAACCCAGACTACCTTCCATTTTGGGATCAAACCGGACAAAATAGCCTTTGAATGATATAACGCCGTCAAGCAAGCGCACACGCACAAAAGGGATTAGCCAGAGTGGGAGCTGCCTGTGACTGATACAGGCACACACTCCTTTCTCATAAAGTCATCAGGGTCACCTAAAAGAGTGGGGAGATCAGTTTATCCCTGAACGGCGCTGGGACGCAGCGTAGCAGTTCGCATCGTCCTTAGTGTTCTTCTCAAATTTGACGGAGATGGACGCAGCAGACACCTCTGGCGTTGGTCAACGGGAGATGGAAGAGTCAGGAAACAACAATTTTTAAAGGGCTCAAGAACGTCCCATAACGTGAGTTCCCAAAGGAAGTTGTGGTGACTGTTGCTATGAAGGGCAGCATGACAGCAAAACTTATGAACACTTACAAACAAAGTTTGGGGTGCACATCCGGGAGCCTTTTTTAAGCCCAAGACTGTCCTCGTGATGGATAGTGTGCCAGCGCATCTGAAGAATACTACAAAGACAAGCTTCAAACAACACTATAACACGTCACTGTCAGTCATTCCGGGAGGCCTGACACCTCTTCTCCAGCCGGCGGGTGTCGTGTGGAACAAGCCATTCAAGGCGGCCATGAGGAAGCGTTGGGAAGATTGGCTGCGCAATGGTGCCGCGGAGTTCACGAAAACTGGGAAGCGACGAAGCGCTTCCTACCTGACCGTCGCGCAATGGGTAAAGGAAGCATGGGATACGATATCCCACGATCTCATCAAGCAATCCTTTGTGCAATGTGGATTGGTTGGAAGCCAAGACCAGGATGTGCTTCACAGCTCCTTGCGGGAATTGATGTGTACAGGTATGCCATCTCTTCAGGCAAACGACCCATCCGGCCTCACGGACACAGACAGCGGGACAGAAGACGTTGACGATTGAGTGCCACGCCAGAAACGTCGTGCAAGACCAGGGGAAAGTTTTTGAACACAGTCAAAGATGAAATAAATATTAGTCGTTAGCAGTATGAACGTCTCCGTTTTTCCCCTTTTTCTTTTTTTTTTTTGTTCCCCGAATACGGGAATACGGTATACTGTAAGTATGTGCTTTAGTGTGTTATACTACAAATATTTAGGTTTCCTAATTCTGCTCTTGCATGGGAATGCTTTCAGACTGACTACATGGGCACATTAGAAAAGAATTATGACTTCAAGGATGAACATTTTGACTTCATTCAGCAAGCTGTCAGAAAGTTCTGCTTAAGATGTATCCTTTGAATTTTTGGTGTGGTTGATGTTCTCCTTGTCACTCTTGTAAACTGACTCGCTCATTTATTGCTGTATTCATCATTATCCTTAAAGAATGTGTCAGATGGTGCAGCTTTGTTTTATACATCCGTGAAAGAAGACAAGAACTGTGATCTGTTATACAAGTACTTGGTGCATAGAATATACGGCTTCCCATTTAAAACACCTGCATTGGTTGTTGAAAAGGATGCAGTCTTTGTGTGAGTTGGTCATTATATGTGCCTGCTAGACAAATCTAACCATTGGTATTCAGTGAATTCAGATTCACTGAAGAAAAAAAATGCAGATGTGTTCCTGACAAAAGGGTCCATATTCTATTTGATCAGCCTGTGTCTTTTGTTTTGTGTGGCGTTAATTTACTCGGAAAGTATCACACATCACTCGTAAAAAAATTTTAATCATACTTGTTCTGGCCTCCACACTGTGTGAGCCATTCTGTTAAATGCAACACTATATTCTAGTACTCTTCATTCTGTAAGTGCTGTATTCAGAAGTACAGTATAGCACTAGATCTAGTACTTGTGTTATAATTAACAAAAATGTCACCTACTCAGTGTCCCTGAAATATCTTTTTTTTTCTTTTGCGAAGGAACATGCTGTATATGTTAGTCCATAAATAAGAGTGCATTTTACTGCCTTTCAATGAAGTGGTGTCCATGCATGTTGTACAGTCCATCTGGATGGGACAATGACAAGAAGATAGCAATTCTGTATGAAAACATCACATCTGCAAGTCCTGATGACCCTTATTCTGAGGTCATAACAAAGCCAATGATAAGGAAGGTGTGTATGGTGCAAAAGCACCCTTTCCATATGCTTTGGTTCTGTCTGCTGTCTTTCACAACATCTGATGTACTTTTTAGCCACTACAAAGAGAGCCTGAGGTCTCATCAGAAGAAGACCAGGTATTCCTAGGAAAGCTGCAGGGATTGCTCAACCAGCAAGTGCCACCCCCAGGACGAGGGGTAAGCAAGCCCATAATGAGTTTACACAGTTAAAAAGTGAAAATTTTCTCAGACTTATTCTTTGCATGTGTGTGTGTGTAACTGTCAGTATTTTCTTAAGCTAGTGGTTAACATCTGCATGTGTAATTGTTTCCAGCAAGAGACGCCAATACGTGCTCCCGTAGGTGTTCAAAAATCTGCAGATCGAAGATTGTCTGGAGTCCACGTGGCTCAAGGGTCACCAAAGAAGGTGAAGCTTCATTTTGGCTACTTTTGTTGAGGGACTGTTTTTTCAGTGGAGCTGAATCCCCCAATGCACCCACCTTGCTATGCCTTTGGTTGGTGGTGTTCGGTGACTTTCAAGATCACATGGAATTTCTTCCATGTCAGTGATGGATGCTGTGTGCATTTTCTTGTCCATCAACACTGCAGTGCATCATTGCATCTTGTACCATGAAAAAGCAGCCCTTGTTAGTGTCCATGTGCTGTAAGACGCAGTTGTACAAGAGGATGCGAGAAATGCCTCAAAGTTTATCCAGGCTATCCAAACGCAGTGGCTGTCCTGGCAGGCAAATTGCAGCCTGTAGTCTTGTAGCTTTTTATTTACATGGTGGTGGTAGTGCTAGGAAGAGAAGATGTAGAGGCTTTGGCTCCTACACCTCACGGTCTGTTACTTCGTTTGCTTAAAATATGATTCGCTTAGAATGTTTTGTCTGGAACTATGACCAAGTGGAATTTAACCTTTTAGAGGTGTGCAAATATTCAAAATTTCAAATACGAAAATAGAATAGAATATTCCCAATATTAGATTTGTATATATGTATTTTAAAATTTGATATTCAAATGTTTAGCATATTTAGTGCTTTTTCGGATATCATACCAGTTTAGTTGTGCGTTATGGTAACGGCTCCGAACATGAATCGTACCACAGCTACCCAATGACTTAGTGATAAAGTGGAGCTTTCGAGGTTTTACGCAGAGTTCGAGGTAATTCGTAACTGTAACTAAGTTCCTTTGTTTGGTAACTTTTAACTTAACTCGGTACTTTTGCGCCGTGGTAACTTTCAGAGGAACTCGTTCCTTTTTCAGGTAACTTTGCCACAGTAACTTAAGTTAAGTTACAAGTTACTTTTAACTCGCTTTTCACTCACGTCCACATATTTTCTTGCTTTCTCTCCAGTTCCTTCACGGTATTTTTTGCCATAAAACGTGATATTCAATCAGTGACAATATTTTATTCAGGAAGTAAGAACTGCTGCTATTGAAATGAAGCCGAACCATTGTGCGCCCACAGGGAGTAAGATGCAAAGCGTTCGAATAGACCTCTACCAGAGAAACGTCATCATAACATTGGTAGACAGACTGAAACCGAAACAAATCGGAAGGAGAGGGCTGGGTTCCACGAACAGGCACTTGTTCTCTACCTCTCATTGAAAGAAAAGTAGGACCAAAGGTCGCGTCCCTTTCAGGGACCATCGTAATCCCCTCAAGATCGTGGCTTTCGGGCGCGACCTTGTTCACCTCTAGCTTCGACCGTAGTTCAATTCTTCCAAATTTGTGGCGCTGTCAAACACTATGACGTCATTTGCTTACAAACAGGGAGGTCTATTGTTGGACATAAACGAAAACGATTTAACCGTGTTGCACTTCTCCGCAGGCAACTCAAGGTCTAACTTAACTGCTCGCGCGCGCTGCACCTGCGTAATGCTATTTTGTGTCCTAAGTAACTTGGAAGTAACTCATTCTTTTTTTTAAGTAACTCAGTAACTGCGAGTTACATTTCAGGCTGAACAACTTCGTTATTAACTTTGTTACATTTTGCACACAGTAACTTAACTTGTAACGAGTTCTTTTTGACAGGTAACTTCTCAATCTATGGCTCATCTGGAAATGTATCACTACATGTTTGTTAACCGAAACTAGTACAGTGTGTCAAGCTAACGAAATCAGGTACTGTGTGCATGGGCCTACACAACATGTATGTTGAAGTTCAAGGGTCCTTGTCGTTGGCCACGCTTTGAATGGCGTTGACTGTGCCCATTTCCTGTGCGGTTGTGTATGGCCTCCATTAAATCCGCTCCCACGATTGCAAGCAAATCCGCAGAAACAAAGTGAAACGTGCTTTGGCGCATCGTCTGGTCTTCAGCACAGTTGCGGCTTGAATCGATTGTCAACAAACTCTGAAGATTAGCATGACGCCTTCAGCTTGGTTGAATACTGAAATTTTGTTGGTGTTGAGCTGAGCAGCTCTGTTTACCATGGTACTGCATGCATAACGTGACTGAGTAACTTATCGAAGTTTCTAACGTGTTTTTTTCAGTGTGGATTTCTGGAAGTAAGCTTTTACGTTGCTGTACTTTCTTGTTGCTGATTGCTGAACCAGTCGTCAGTGATTTATATTCGAATCATGGACGCATGCGAAATGCAGCGATAATTGAGGAGTGGGATATTGCGATATTTTGACAAAGTTTCTCCAGTTCCGCTATTGTGCGGGAGGTGTGACTGCAGCTTAAAAATGCCAACTAGAATGACGACAATGCTGCAGAATCATCTGAAACTGCATTCACAGTTGTTACAGATGATATCAAGGTGTATACCTTCAGACGAAGAAAGTAGTGCTGAACACGGACGTCGCTAAGACGATCGCGCCTAATTAGCACAACCTTATGGCATCATTGAAGATTGTGGTTTTACAGGGCAAAAAATGCGTTATGCTAGCTCAAAAAATGCTATGCATTACCGTTAGGAATGGCGCTCTCCACACCCTTTTGACAAGTGCCGGATGCATCACTAGTACAAGAAGAGAGTACTTGATACCTTCTGCTTGTCCTCCATGATAACCTGTGAGCTGAGATATGCTCATCAGTAAACCATTCCACATCCTAAACATGTCATTCCTCTTCCATTCTGTCTGTCTGTTTCACCAGCACTTGTAATGCTACCTATGCAGGTGCTCAGTGTCCAAAATGTGAAATGCACGAACGATTTTTGAAGAGCAAGTTGTTTTTACGGTTTTCAGTTTGCTTTGTGAGAGCAACGAATTTGTTTTTTCATTAGAACAATAATTTGACTCTACATGTGCAGATAAGCATGTATGCCTTGTGTTAAGCCAATACATTAATACATATTCCTTATTAGCCTTTTATCAAGTGGATGTCCTGGGGTGTTTTTTTAAGGATCAGCAGCACACAACTATGACCACGCTAGTTTTAGCTCAGTTGTTGCAAGTTAATACTATCTTTTATCCTACGACGTGATATTCGAAAAAGTAATATTCAAAAGGCAATTTTGCAGGTATTCGTATTTGAAAAATTCAATATTCACACACCTCTACCTTTTTTTAATTATTATTATTATCATGATCGATCGCATTCAATTGCATGAAGGGTCCGAATTCTGCAGAAAGTTTAGGCACCAATAAATACTGTTGCATACACTTCAAGATTGTACCTGCCCAATCTATAAGGACAACTAGCTCTAATTGTCTTATCTGCTATGGTTGAATGGGCATGGGGGCAACAAATTGTGGGATGTGCAGATGTTGTTGTGTTCTGTTTGCTTTCACAGCACATACAAACTTATATTTATTTTCCTCGTCTGGGCTCCACAGGATACCGAATTTGCAAAGCTGTCTCAGGTAAAGTTTCTTATGTTAGCTTGTGTTCTCTGTGTGGCATGCATTGGGCACTATGGGCAACAGTGATGGGTGTGGTGGCTCCCAACTGGCTTCCCACAATTTATTTCTTTTTCCAAGAGCATTCACAGTAGAACCTTGAAGTTACATGGCTCTCTTTTTCTTCCATGTCGAACACATGATGGTTGACTTTTGTAACTTATACTTGCCGCACAAACAACTCTATATGGATTTTCTCATATTTGATCTTTAGTAGCTCAGCAACAGCACATCTTTACAACCACGTTGATTTTTATTGTTGCTACTAAGCCTCTTCACTGGCCTTGATAGATCAGCTGCTAGCATGTCTGCCCACGAATCCCAAGGTTACAGTTTTAGAACCCAACCAAGGACGCGAGATACTTAGTGGCAAGGTAAAAATTGCTTTGACACATTGTCTTCCGCGAGGGATATAACAGTAGGGAGGGAGTAAAGAGGGAAGTGTATTTCTGATTTGTTTCGCTCATAAATCACGAACGACGCAACTGATGAATATCGTTCCTTTTGTGTTGGTAGCAAGGTAACAGTGTCTTCCGTTCTGCGAGGAGAAGTTTTTGCACTTTAGTGCCCCTTTAAGTGCAGTGGTGCCATATGCTAAAATCTTGACACAAGTTAAACCACACTCGAGTGAGCAAAATCAATGCACAGACCGGCCACTGAAGTGTTTTTCTTCCAGCATGACCAACAAATTTTTAGCTCAGTACTGTCCACAGTTTTCATCTTTACTCTCAGGAAGAACTAGCTCAGCTAGGGAAACTAGTAGGAGAATGGGAAATCAGAGCGAAGGAAAAGAAGGGGTGTGAGCACCCATAGAGAGTATTAGATAGAAAGGAAATATTGAATAACGTTTTCTGTTCAGCTGTGAAAGTATTTCTGCTGTGTGGCAAACATTATTGCAGAGGCTGGTTATGGTTAGATGGGGAAGTGCCTGTCAAGTGCATTTGTATTTCAACCACAAGCATTTAAGTCACTGAAACCCCATTACCACTTTTTATTTTTTTTAAATATTGTAGCAATTACAATGTGATGGGACAGGAATGTACCCATCGTAAAAGTGGGTGCTTTCTTAGCACATGGCTCATTTGTAAGTTGTTGCACTCAGACTTAACGGAAAAAGATCACGTTGCTGCCAGCCTGCTAGTGGAAGCATTGAACCAGCAGTGGACATGTATAACCAGCACTACGAGGCCTAATCTGGTAAAGTGGCACACTAATTGTAATAATAGACTGAATACTTCAGTTTTCTAAGGCAAATATCTAAGAAAGTGGTCTCATTATGCCGCAAGCAATAGTGCTGTATTGCTCTCCGCCCTGCTTTGAGTCTGGAGAATACTGTCTGGAATCCTCGTAGTATTTTAACCTGTTCTTTGTTTTCAAAGACTGGCTATTCAAGCATGAGTTTACACATGTTGAAACAAGGTTCTACTCTGTAGTGCTTGTGGTGATGGCAGTTTTCTTTCTGGAATCTGGAAATCGTCTCTCTCTCTTGAATGGTGGTATTCAGGGTGCTCTTATGCTCTGAGTTTCTCCTATGATTTGTGCTACCCAGTGTCTTCCTATAGTCCTGTTTCTAGTTGCGTGTTGTATATATATATATATTTGTTTATGAAGGTCGCTAGGCCTTGAGCGTTTTATCTGAGATGTATATGATTATCAGAGAATTTTAGTACATCCACATGCACATATTGTTGGCATTGCAGGTGAACAAAAGATTGCATCAAACCACCTGTACACCAGGGTCTCCTTGCACTGAAACGTGTGTCCAAAATGTCTATCCAGTGAAATGGCACAGTTTACCCATGCCACAGTGCATGTGTTGTGAAAAGAGCTGGAGAAAAAACATTCCTAAAAAAGTGACACTGCAAGAAACCACCATTTTATGCCTCCTGCTTAACATAACCCGATTAAAGTTTCTATATTCAATGAAAATTTCCTATCCCTGCATACTTGATCTCTAAAAGAGATAAGGCGCAGACTAACTGGTGCATGATGATGAAGGAACGAATAACCGAGAGACACGGGACACGAAGACAAGCACAAGAGTTCTCAGACACAGTAATGATTTAATAACACCGAGCCTCCTAAATACCTAACAACTCCCGGAGGGGAGGGAGAGGGATAAAGGATGGCCTATTTACACAGTTCCCGCGTTGCGTTATCGCCACCATTCAAAAGTCCATGTCACATGTGCTGTTGTTTATTCTATTCCTTTAAGTTGTGGTTTTTGTTATGTTGGGCAGACCGGATGTTATTTAAATGACCGCCTTCGAGAACACCGGCTAAATTTAAAAAAGAGCCATATCTCTAGCGAGCTAGTTGAGCATCTTCGGCAATGCAGAAACTGTGAGCCCATTTTCAACGATAACCGTGGTGGTGTCTAGGGAAAGGGATAAGTGGAAAAGACTTTTGAAAGAGACGGTGGCGATAACGCAACGCGGGAACTGTGTAAATTGGCCATCCTTTATCCCTCTCCCTCCCCTCCGGGAGTTGTTAGGTATTTAGGAGGCTCGGTGTTATTAAATAATTACTGTGTCTGAGAACTCTTGTGCTTGTCTTCGTGTCCCGTGGCTCTCGGTTATTCGCTCCTTCATCATACTTGATCTCCACTGATAACTTCCGGTTATTGTGAATGGCACGTCACTTCAGTCTAACCCCCACAGAATCTGTCGTTTTACGGATAACAGTGTCTGTGTTGGTTTCGAACAACAAATGATTTATTCATTTGTGAACTGTTTAAAAATTCATATTCCTAGCTCACCGTATTTCTTTAACACATTAGTAAACTTCAAGCAGTCAATATTATGCTCAACGTTGATTGTGCACTCCCATGCTGATGTGATATAATCACTAGCATGTAAGATGGGGACCTGCAGGCACTTTCGGGTCTCCTGGACTACTTTATGAATTACATTAATTTCTGCATGATCGTGTTGTATAGTTTGCTGAGGTTCATTCAGTGACAGATATCCGACAGTTTCTTGCCTGCTCGGCAAAAGGTTATTGCTGATGTCAATTAGGAGCCTTATCGTCTGTATCCTACCAATGGCTCTGGTTCTTTTTCATATCAGTCGCAGTACAAAACAGTCCAACAGAGAAACTTTGGTGTGGAAGGAAATATTTTAACGCCCACAGACAGCCTTATGGTCTTCTGCTCGCGTTCTCCGGTTATGAACTTCATTTTGCATCCAACATCAAGTGACATAGATCTGCTGAATAATGGACATTCATTACAAGGCAGTTAGTTTCCAGATCGTGCCTATGATTGTTGCAATCGTCACCCTGTACCTTCAGCAAATGTTGCTTTGGAAGGTACTGTGATGTTTAACCGCGTCAGCCTGTGCTCGCAAGTAATGGGGGACGGAAAGCTTAGCTCATTCAGCGATGTAACTTGTCAGCGGCAGGGCCATATGATAACAACTGTGTCGCAGACTCTGCCTTTCCTTCACATCAGCTTTGTGAGTGACACACATATTGGCACGTACATTGATCGCAAAATGGTTTGCTGTGATGCCCTGTTTACCACACATCCCACGAGGCAAACAGCATATAGCTGTGTAGAGCCACTAGCTTGGCAGTGAGGTCTAGTTTTCTGGCTTCTAGTAGCCCAAAAAGTTTGTCAGTCTAGCAATGCTGAATTTTAAGAAAATGACAATTCGACTGAGTAAGATTGACACTCTGTGTCAGTACTATACCATGTTATTACATATGGTTCCTATACCAGCATGACATTCTGGCAATACTGTGTGCAAGGCCAACCCTTTAATGTTACACGGGGAAGTTTACCCAACTTCCTAATACTTTGTAATCAGTGGTAACAAAAATGGATGTTCATTGCAAGTGGCCAGCATTAAGCAAATATGTAGTTCACCAGAAGCTCTGTTGTCAGGTTGATGGTGCTAAAGGAGCAGGTGGAAATGAAGGCGTATTGCAGAACTTCTTCAACAGCCTTCTCAATAGGAAGACTGGACCAGGGAGTGCAGGAGGCACTACAAGCATCAGGACAGGTAATGGCTTTGGACAGACTGTTTTCTAGTAAGAAGGTACAGATCCCGACAAAGGTTTACGGAACACCGGAGTGACACCCTATCAGCAAACTGGAGTGGTGGTGGTGGTGGTGGTGGAAAAGGTGCATGGAATACCCAGTGACCTCTGTGTAAGTCTATCTGCTCCCGTTTGCAAGGTTATGGCTCCGGTGACGATGTACGCCACTCTGGTGCTCCGTAAACTTCTGTACAACTGATCAGAAAACAACGAAATTGCACACCGGCTTGACGTTTCGTTGTTTTCTGATCATGACTTCTCCTGGCTTCTGGAATATTTCTGTACAACTGTTGCCTTGTAGCTACTTGCGCAAAAGAAAGCTCTTTGTGCTACACGATACTTTTCACTGTGTGTCTGGGGGTATAGTAGCTATGCTGAACCTGTTGCCTTTTTTTTATTTCCAGATAAAGCTCTTGTGCGCAGTGATGCTGCAGCTGAGCTAGAGCGCATGACACGTTCCATAGGGAAGAACAGGACCTCTCCAGGTCCGACGTCTGTACCTCCGCCTCCATCGTCCATTGACGACAGCACAAGTGGCAACAGCTCTGCGTTTAGTACATGATACCATGTACTCTTTTATAGCATGAATAGAAAACAGTTTCTGATTGTGAAGATGATGTGCCTGTGCTGAGGGGTTGCGTACGACACCTATCTCTATATTCCAAGTTAACGACAAAGTAATAGCGTTTCATTTTTGGCTTGTGCTTCTGTAGTGTGCGTTTCTCACAAGCATATTTAATTTGACTGTCGTCTTTGCGGAGGGTGCAATACTGCTTGGTGATTTTTACACCATATGGGTGCATGAAGTCTTGCAAAACTGCTGGAGTTTTTATGAAATCTTTCACACCAGTATTGTAACATGGAAGAGGGGCATACTAGATTAAGTTATATGTATGCATGTGTGTAAAGCACTGGACAAAAGTTTACGGAACACTCTCTGGCGCATTCCTTCCTCAGAGTGACGAGCTAGCAGCGAATGGTACCATACGGACTTGCAAACAGGTGACTGGGTTACCTAGGCACATGCCTGTAAGTCCATACGGTCCCTTTCACTGCTAGCGTGTCACTCTGAGGAAGGAATGCGCTGGAGCGTGTTCCGTAAACTTTTGTCCAGCACTGTACATGATGTGCATATGTTACGTGTGTATTTATCTAATGAATGCACTTGCTGGGATGCTTCTCCAATCCAGAGCAGTCTAAACATAGTCATGTGGTAAATTATGTACATACCTTGAGTTGCCACTAGAAATTTATGCATGGTCTGTAATAAAGCTTGGCTTTTGATTACATGTATATATATGCTTTTGTTACGTAACAATTACATATGTTGATATTTATGATGCATAATGTAAAAACCCCGAGACTAGGGAACACGAAGGGACAGACACAACACGAAGTTATTGAGACTTCGTGTTGTGTCTGTCCCTTTGTGTTCCCTAGTCTCTGAGTTTTTTTACATTATGCATCATCATCACCAGTTCGCTTGCTTCCTAGCCATTTTTTCATTGATATTTATGTGTGTGTTCAAAAATGAAAGTTCAGATGGCCAAGAAGTAAGATGGTGATGTGATACAGAAAAAAATTGGGAGTGTGAGTTACGACGAAGTCGAACTGGCTACCCCAGTACGCAAGAAGTAAGAAAAAGAATGAACTGTAGACAGCATGAGTAGTTCTTTAATCTAGGTAAAGACTTCGAAGAAAGGGAATAAAATATACTTTGCAACATTCAGGAAGATAAAGACCTAAGGGACTGTACGCAATTTCCTTACTGGGAACGCCAGATCTTTTGCGCTGTCGACGGGATTAGGCGGTATAATGCGAGTCCATTTGTTCATGAAGCCCGCTACTGCCAACGGCTTTGTCCTGGACCAGTGTCAGGTCTTGGTCCTGTTACCTGAGACAGTGGTACGCCTGATACGATCCAGTACATTGGAAAGGCCAGAATGGCGGCGAGGGGACTTTGGCCATTGCAGTGAACATTCAGATGGCATATTTTGAGGAAGGAATATCTTCCACGGCACCTGTGGATAGAGGTGTGCGAGGACGCGGTTATACCCGCGCGACATCCTGATTTGTAGGCGGAAATCGATCATTTTGATCTGCATCACTCTCTGCACATATGCATTTGTGTCTCTGACAACGTCCTGTACGTCTACGTGGAGCCGCGATTGCAACCCAATAAACCTCTACCCGAAAAACGTCATCATGACGTTGGTAGACAACCTGATACCGAAACAGATCGGAAGGGGAGAGCTGGGTTCCACGAATGGGCACTTGTTCGCTGCCTCCTGTTGAAAGAAAAGTAGGACCGAAGGTCGCGTCCCTTTCAGGGATCATCGTAATCCCCTCATGTCCGTGGTTTTCGGGTGCGACCTTGTTCGCCCCATGGCTTCGAGCATAGTTCAACTCTACCAAACCGGTGGCGCTGTCGAACACTATGACGGCATTTGTTTACAAACCAGGAGAGGTGTATTGTAGCGCTTTTGCGGAGCTGCTTACAAGCATTGCGGAGGGAAAGCTTCCTGACATCATTACAAAAGAACGCAGTCTACTATCACGCTGCGTCTTTTAAGTTCCACTCAGTGCCTCAAGAAACCGACACCATGCACTCTCCCAGACACTTTCGTTCTGCTATTTGCAAACGTGGAATGTGGAAAGACCCACAAGAGCAGATATAGCTTAAAAATCAAATAAAGGTCAAAGACCCTCCACTATTGCAAAGAGCTTTGTTGCCGGACAAGATTCCGGAGGTGGGTCAAGGACCGTCCCCTAGCCCCTACCGCCAGGATAATACGAGTTCGAGAACTGTACTCGCTCGCGATATATCCCAAGAATCGCGTGTTTCATGCGGGTTGACATGAAAATCCTGTAAGAATCTAAGAAATTGCCTCACACTCGCGACCAGTATACAACACAGTTTCCCGGTCCCACCCCAGTCAGCACAAATTGTTGCAGTGACATAGCACCAATATTGCCATGCAATGGTGATGTTATGTTGCTAATGGCCGCTTCGTTATGCTGCAACAATGTTGATGCGACAACATTGCTAATGACCAGTTATTTTACATTGTAGCAACGTCACAAAAGCAACACTGGAGGACCACTGCAGTGTTGTCTTTGTAATATATGTGCTATGTAACACAGTATACTTACATACTCAGTAATCGTCGTAGACTTAACGGGACTTAAGAGGAACGGTGCCGATGTTCGTCTGGAAAGTCTACCGGAAAACCCTGGGAAACCCGCAGACAGCCCAGCCAGGATTCGAACGCGCGTTGCCTCCCAGTCTTGGCGCGAAAGGCGATCATTCTAACCACTATGCCACGCGAGGGCTGAAGGGCTCCTGTCGCACTGATGCTATAGAAGAACGCCACGTCGATATGCGAAGCACGCATTCGCATGTGCGTAAGAATGGATTCTAATTAATTTCAAGTTCTGGGCTAGATTAATTTTCTTTCAGCGTATGTTGTCCCCGTCTGATCCTTTCGTGCACTGTCGTCTCCCATCGTGCGGCCGCAGTGTTGTCCCAGAATATGTCTCTCAGTCTGCATAAATTAGCCCATATTGGTCACACTAAACATTCTCAGGCATATTATATTTTCTTTTTTTCTTCGGCATATTGACTGCATTTACTTTTAGTTTTCAGTTTCCACTGAAGGTCTGTTGTTTCCTAGCATTACTACGATATTGCTTCAATAGCATTGCATCGGCACTCTAACTGTAACGTTCCCTCACTGCAGCACGTCGTTGTTCGAACCTCATAGCTGACAAAGGCTGAGAGCTGCTGCTGCCTCCTGCTGACGTATAACGATCTACCACGATGGAAATGATTATCCATAACCTGTTGAACAGCACTTGGTGAACCTTCCACAATGAATAATCTCTACATACTGGCCTAAACAATACATAGGGAGTGACTTTTTCGGGTTAAACCCGATTCCGCCCGTTGGATTGGTTGGGGTAACCGCGCACATCGCAGGTCAGATATGAGGCAGAACATAGACGAAAGGCAGACTGTGCGTGGTAAAAGCCACATTCAGCCTCATGCTGTGGAAGAGAGCTGATGAACGGTCACGGCAGTCGACGAAGAAGGAGAAACAATGTAGGGTCCATAGCTGAGAGCAAGGAATGAGAGACACCGTGTGTCCATCGGGTTTGCATTGCCGGAGCAAGAACGGTGGAAAGAAAACAGCTGCGGTCACCCGAAGAGAACATTTTTGGGGCAAAGGCTATATGTTGGTGGGCGCTCAAGGCAGCTCTGTCCGCCTCCTCATTGCCGGTGATGCCCATATGACCAAGAATTCATTGCAGTGCTACAGTGTAGCCAGTCGCCTTCTCGTATGCTTGCAGTATGTCGAAGGCCACATGGCTGAGGGGGCCGCGCAGTCCCATAGTGGCCACACACTGAAACGCCGATCTTGAATCTGTCAAGTCTACTTGAGAGTGGGCGGGGCTATCAGATTTTTTTTTTTTTTTTTTTTTTGCATGGCAAAAAGGTTAACGTGGAGTTCAGCGCACGTTGAGGTCCTGTGCGAAAGACAAAACACAGACGATCGAAGTGGCGGGAATAACAAAGGCAGACGAGCAAGTGAACATGTATATACTGTAAAAAATCTGCTTTGTAATATTGAGTACAATATACCCTGTTCTAACTACATGGAGTGCATGCATACTAGAGGACGACGAAGCCCTCGCAGCCTCATCTCAGAGTGGAGGGCGCCCCTGAATCAAGTTACAACAATAAAAGGCGAAGATAAAACTTTATTGTACAATACTCATTCTTGCATTTACATAGATATATTAAAATAAACGGAAACAGATACACTTGACATTGCGAATGTTAGTTTAAAATCGAAACAGCAGTGCAAGTTACTTGCAGAGCAGATGGTGCGTACCACCGGTTTCCATATATTCTTTCACAGACTGCACAAAAACTAAGCCGAATATAAGCACGCCGAAGGTAGTCATCACTGCTCCAGCGCAGAATATCAGTTTGACATGCTTCAATCGGAACTTGTCCTTCTTGTAGGCCATGCCTATTAAGCACATGCCTGGAATCAGTAGTCATTTAATTGGCATCTAAACAAAACTGAGAAGAGATTTTACCAGGAAATATGAAGACGTTCGCAGCGGCGAGGCACCCAAGTAGCTCCAAAACAACGCCGATGCTGGAAATGACAACCGATAATGCGAGTGAAGTAGTGAACCATCCCGTGGTGATGGCCAGACGACGTCTGCGCTCTCCGTGAATGTAATCGTCCGCAGAAAGCTTCATTGCCTCAGCATACATGCCGTCGAATGCACCCCTGGAACACCAGACCTTGTCAGCATAATGGTAACGCCAAACTCCCTCGGTTTACCGTCCGCAAAAGATTAGCAGTGGATAAGTCGTGACCATCTTCACGATGAGGGCCGTAATACCGAAGACAACCCAAGGGTCAGAAGCATCAAACATCTGCATAATGTCGGGCTTGACGTTTGAGCCGTACGTGAGGTAGCCGAAAGTACCGATTAGGCAATACACCACAAACATGAACAGCATGCAGATGACTGTACACTTTGTCAAGTTGGCCAAACGACGGTCGCGAAGGTTGGAGTAGATAGTGATCACCACTTCGTGCGCCTGAGGGTAAAACCAATGGGGGCAAACTACTCCTTTTTATACACCAAGACTCATCTTACCTGATAAGCGAAGCATATGACTGGCATCGTGACAACCACGTCTATAAAGCTGGTAGGCCTGGAATAGTACACAATGGAAACGAATGGGCATACATCCCACGCACCACATTAATAGCTTACCTATATAATGCATGGACACGGAAATTCATTACCCGCCCAATTACAACTAACGCGAGAATCGATTAGGTTCTAATTAATAGTAAATCACTAAAAACAGGTTCCCCCATGATGGGTAGATGAACCCCGCACTATTTAGCATACAAACACCCTGTCTGCCATGCGAATCAGACGTCGGAGGTATGCGAAAAGCGACGTTCGGTTCATCGTACACTGCCCTCAATAGTGTTTGAAATTAGTTGTTGAATGATGTTGACTTGGTTAGTCTTTGACCATGCCGGTGATGAGCTGGCACGGACGCCGATTGGTAGAGCACAAACCAACAGCCAATCAGATCAGAACACATGGAACACACGTATCTTCGACACTATTATCACTGTCGCCAAAGGTTTATCCTCTTCATAATCTATAATTGTTTTGGGATTGAAAAAAAAAAAGAAAAATACTGAGATGGTGGTCATTCAACAAATCGGGCTACTCCGGACCTCTTATTAAAGCTGACTGCTCAGCGAGGGGGTTATGGGAGATAAAGTGAAGAGAGACAAAACATGTGAAGGTGATGATTCGCTCCTGAACGTGAAGACAACTATACAGGGTGTTTATTTTTATTCGTTACAGAATGTTTATTAAACTAGCAGAACAAAGTAGATGCCGTTTTTGCAGTTGAGTTCTACGGCCAGGCTGACTTAAGTATGCAACTACAAGATTACTAATTACCTATAAAATTCATCGATTAACTCAATTAGGGGATTTCGTGCAAAAGCGGGAGATCAGAATGAGAGACCATCCTATAGTTGAAAGCCATTCCACGTTTAAAAAAATATTGAAACACGCACGAGCGTGAAGATATCCACCCCCGAATTTTGATATGTAAATGAGCCGAAACCGCGCAGACCTGGAACGCAGGGGGTACAACCCCCATTTCACGTGATTTGGAGGGATGGAGATGATAGGAGTAGGTGCCAACCTGCTGCCAGATAAACCGCTTTCCCGCCCAGATAAGCCTCAGTCGGCGAAGATGATGCGCTTCTCGGGCGAGCTTTTATCAGTTTCGGCTCATTTGCATATCAAAATTCGGGGTCGGATATCTTAAAGGGGCACTAAAATGCAAAAACAAGTTAACTTCAAATTACGTTACGCGCTATGTTAATTTCGTACTTATCATAATTCAAAACTGATTTTGTTACGAGACTACAACCAAAATTATACCGAACTCTTCCTTGCTTCCGCGCTAAGCAGTGGACGACACTTCAGCTCGTGCATCGGTGTTTTTAGTCCATGCTGCGCGTGTGCCACGCCATGGAGCAGTCCCGGTGAAAAACAGTGCGCGTTGCGAAGCGGACTGGCGTCGCAATCCGAAGAACGTGAAGATAAATGTTGTCATTGGAACATTCGCGAGAAGTGTTGCGAGTACTACGATCGGACCCGTTCCAAATTCACAAGCCCACGATAGGTATGCGCGCACTTCTCCTGCTGTCTCGTTGGATGCCGCCAATCTTTGGCTCCTGGGGAGTCCATTCGTTGCCGCCAAAGACAGCTCTGGTTTCATTGAGTTTTTCTTCTAAACGGTAGCGTTGTGTGAACTAATTTTGCTTGAATCATGCTAATTGAAACCGGCCTCGGTGGCTCAGTCGGTAGCGTGTTCGCCTTCTGATCCCGAGATCGCGGGTTCGAACCCGGCCGAGGACGCCAGCAACTTGGTGGCAGGGTACAAGTTGCTTAGACACGCCGTCTTCCGCGAGGGACGTTAAATACGGGGTGCCGTGTGATGAGCTTTCATCGCACGTTAAAGAACCCTCAGGTGGGCAAAAGCAATCCACAGACCGACCGCTGTGGCGTTGCTCATGATCTCAGTTGTCTCGCGACGTAAACACCCAATTATTATTATACTAACTGAAACACGGACTTTCATTTGAGAGCAAGTTATTTTTGCATTTTAGTGCCCCTTTAACGCACGTACGTGTTCCAAGATTTTTTTTAAATCGTAGAATGGATTGCAACTAGGATGGTCTCTCATTCTGATCTCCCGCTTTTGCCCAAAATCCCCCAATTAAAAAGTTACTTAATGAATTTAGGTAATTGGTCGTCTTCTAGTTGCTACTTTCTTCGAGGGGATGTCAGCCTGGCCGTAGAACTCAACTGCAAAAACGGCATCTATTTTACTCTGCTAGTTCAATATAAAAAAAAATCTGTAACGAATAAAAATAACCACCCGGTATATGATGGACACCACAGTGGTCGATCAGTGGATTAGGTCTTTCGAGTGCGCTGAAGTCACATAGCAAACCGCATTCAACCGGCTCTGATTCAACTTTTCCACGGGCGACGACGTGGCTATGCAACTCGTACAAAAAGTTGCTAGCGTCCGCGATCGAACCTGCAACCTTGTCCTCAATAGGCCAACTCGACATGGGGGAAAATAAGCGAAAAAGCTGACGTGCGAAGCTAATCCAGCAACAGAGTACGGAAAGCTCTATTGCGTTCCACCGAGACCGCTTCAAAACTTACTTGCTGTCATCATGGATATACCGGGAATATTTGACAATGTCGCGGAACGCTCGCCATGTGCGACGAAAGGGCCCGGTTGGTACATGACTGAAGAACCGACGACCAACCACTGAACCAAACCATGGCTCTCGCAACATCCGTTAATCAAAGGCAAATTAGCGTATCTCTGTTAATTAAAGCAGTTATCTTCCCTGGTACAAACAGACCCACCACGATGCAATATGTCACTTTTAAACACTGGGTTCGTCGTGCTTCTCGAAGCGTGATTACTCACCTAGTCTTCATTTCCACTTGTTCGTTTGTCCCTTTGCTATAAGCATAGATTGTCAGGAATACCGGGTACAGCATGACGAAGATCCCTAAGGAACTGCAAAAGAGCCAGTCATGACAAACCATCATAGGTGCAGCATGTGCTGCTAATTACCTGGCATACTTGAGAAAATCTAGCCTTTGAAAGTAACACAGAGGCATAACGAAGACCAGCGCAGTGACGAGTATGGTAAACCGACGGTTCATGTACCAGTTGTGGCAGAAATCGGCTCCATACACAGACAAGAACACTGAAACGCAATGAGTCAGCTTGCAGCTTATGACGTGAACAGCGCCTATACTTACACCTGTCATACTGGTCTCCGATGATTATAAAGAAAGTAATGCAAATTATGTAGCAAGACAGCAAGATAGAGCCGGCGGCCATTTGCTGGGCTCGCTTGCCACACGTAGACATGAGCACGTCGTGGTAGGTGTTGTCGTTGTTCAGGTCTGAACAGTAACCCAGTACAAGCATGGTACCTCCCACCATTATCATCATCGCCTGTGCAAGAAACGTGTCAGGTCAGTACAGTGAAGGAAGCCGGTGCTCAGACACCTTACAATTTGCATTATTGTTGCAGAAACTATTCCTCCAGCCCGATCGTAGGCTGCCGGATAATTGAGGACTCCGGCACCAAGGGCGGTGTTCACCATCAGAAATGCGGCTACTGTCCATGCGATTCCTGTCAATAGAATGAGTAATATGACTCATAATATGACTCATGAATAATATGACTCAGACTAAAATGAGTAATATTCTTCGCACAATGGTACAGTGCTGGACAAAAGTTTACAGAACACGCTCAGGCGCATTCCTTCCGCAGAGTGACACCCTATAGCGTGTCTGCTACCATCTGTACCATTGTCCGTATACGGTCCTATTCCCTGCTAGCATGTCACTCTGAGGAAGGAATGCGCCGGAGCGTGTTCCGTAACGTTTTGTCCAGCACTGTCCAATGCGGTATTAGGTAGTTAGGGAATAAATCGGATGCATGCCGCGAAAACGATACGACAAAGGAAACAGTCGAATCAGAGTTGAGCAAATATTGCGATGTCCGTCATTTCAAAGAAAGAGTGCGATTGGCTCACCACCTTTTCGGAACCGTTATCGTGAGTACTTAAAACTCCCTATTTAACTGCAACAGCTCTATTGATATCACCACAGTAAGGAGCAATCTCTGTCTCGGGGTTACTTTCAGTCTTGAAAATTATGATGCGTGATAGGGAATCATTCGTGTGAGCACAGCTGTACATTAATTATATTGACGACGCCGAAATTGAGGTCGAAAATAGTAACGCATTTTCCTATAGTGTTCAAGAACCGCATCAGTAACCTATAACGGTGAACCTGGTGGTATACCGTACGCACATTGCATCATAGGAGAGGATCTGACAAACGTTATTAAATGGAAATAAAGCATTTCATTTCGAAAGAGTGTGGTAATGAGAGGAGAAACTCGACTGAAGAAGGTACGTCGGAAGATTGCAAGTCAGACGTAAGAGGATGACTATGACTGGTTGTCTCTAATGCTTGATGGCTATACATGGTGCTACCTCCAACGTTGTTATCCCGACCATGCCAAGTAACGCTCCATGTGGTCCTGCAATCTCACCGAACGCCTCACGGTTGGCGTGAGTGTCAACGTGTTCATCAGGAATGTCGTGCTTTCCTTTTGTCTAAGCGTACGTACTGATGATACTAATAGTTGTATTTGTTGCCCTGTTTGATGATGATCATCAGTTACCCCTGTATACGTCGCCCAGCCTTGTCGCTGCATGACGATTCATTTGCGGTTTGAAAGTGTGGATAACTTTTTTGTCAACACAAGTTATTTTGAACAACCTCAGATTTTACGAGTATGCTTGCATAGTCCTACGTTATAGAATTCTAGTTACTTGCTTGTTACCTTTGTAGCCTGAACAACCATTTAACCTTGTTTGGCGTATCATGGCCACAGTAGCTTATGCGTAAAAAAGGCACCTAATCATCTCCACTATACGTAACCGCCTTAAAAGTCTAGTTTGTACCAGTCATATCGCAGACTTCCCTCCGAAGTGTTGTGCCTAACCGCCAGAAACCGGTGCGGCACACTGATAATGAAAAGTAGGGGAATGACAGTTGTCTAAGGAAAGTTTTTTTGGCACGACTCGAATCTTATCTGCGCAACCATTCCTAGTATGCTGTCTGACGCCGGCTATACGGGCACGATGGAAGCGCATTTATGCGCCGGTTGGGCTCTGAACCTTGGTGTCGCCTGCGAAATTAGTGATCAGAAACGGCTTTATGATTCTCATCATTTTAACTTTTATACTCGAGATCTTGCAAGTCCATACGATTTTCTTTTCTCGCAAAAATTGCCAGGATTATCGTACAGATTCCTCTATTCCCAGTAAACCAAATATGTCCCAAGGATATCCTGGGGAAGAATTTGACATTTGGATATCCCAATGATGTTCGTGAACGTCCCGTTTACGTCCGTGCGACGTCCCTGGGAACAGACTTTCTTCCTCATTTTGCAGTCCGGGGGACATCCTATGAACGTCTCTGTTGGATATCTGGATGTGAATGGGATGTTTACCATTTCATATCAAATTAGCTTGTATGCTGAGCACTATGCATTATTATTCAGTTTTTGTTATCTGTCCACGTTTTAGAAATTGTTTTGGATAAATAATCGACATCTTTTATTTGAGAGCGGTATGCAACCGCTGTATATAGCTATGGATACGGCACCTATCGGCAACGCCACGTGACCTTGCGTATCCCATTGTTGTTATGGGAGACCGCTTGCACTCGCACATACACACATGTGATATCGAGTGAGCACTACCTACGGAGGCCTGTGGTGGCCTCTTTTGGCGTACTGGATGGAGCATATACTGAAATGAGACTTGTAGTAGTACGTTCAGTAAGTGTACAGCGCGGTGAACTACGATTGTAACGGTGAAGACGTCTTGGGAACTAATTAGTTCGTGTGCCAACAACGCCGAAGCATAACCGTTGATACTTCTGGCGTCCCTTTCTCACAAACATTGTGTTTTTAATTCAAACTATCTTCCATGATGTGATTGCTCTGCAAATAATGGTCTAAACCCAAAATGTTTCTCGCTTTGCTTACGTCACTCCAGTAAGCGTCACGTGTCCCAGATATGTGCGCAAAATGCAACGCGGTGGGGCAATTCTTTTTACTTCCTGCAGATGTCCCTGGGAGATACAATGTGGGACGATTTTCATTGTCACATTGTGGACGTCCAAATAACGTCTGGTGGACTTCCTGGACATAGGTGACGTCTGAGACTTTTCTGGGACGTCCCTGGGATATTTCTGGTTTACTGGGTTAATCTCCCCGTATTCGTGGCCTTCGACAAAAATGAGCGAGAAGTCCACTTTTTCGCCTTCGTGGCTAGGGGGATGTTTGGAAACTTTCCACATCGCGAACGTGTTTTGAAACTGCTAAAAACTACACACCACCCACAAAATCAAGCGGAGGCCCTGGCCCTCATGGGGAGCATGTATACGTGAATGATTATATATATATGTGAGTGATATTCTGCATTATCCCCATGAATTCATTCAATCTGGGCTGATTATCTCGTGGGGTTGTGGTAGAAACAAACAATGAACTAATTAATAAAACAGGTCCGCAAAAATGAACTGCACAAGAAGGGCATAGCGTTATGGTCATTTCGCGTTCATAAGAATGAAATTGAAGGAGCTTCGTCTGTAGAAGTCGAAGAAGTTGGCTGGCCGGGCAGAAATTTTTCACCCCCGAAAAGTTTTTTTTTTTTTTTAAGGTCTTTGCGCATCTTGCCGGGGTACGTTAATTGTAGTAGTGGGGAAGTTGCTAGTCTTAACTGTTCCGAAAACACGATAAACCAATCGCACTTACTCCTTTGAAGTGGAGTACATCTCGTTGCTCATCTTCGATTCGACAGCTCCTTTTATCGTGGCTTCATTCTGATCTCATAAAGCTCAGTTACCAATCGTAATCAATCAATCAATCAATCGTATGCCCCGAATCATTCATAGTTCAATCGTCGCTGGTCGTGCAGTCGTCAAAAAAGACAGGAGATATTCAAACGAGCTCACGAAAAAGTATGTTCTGGTATGAGACGAAACGCCTGGAACCAGTTCCCTTTCTTTTTCCAGTTCCTACCGCTATTTCGCTCTAGCATGTTATGGTCAAGTTCGAATGTGCCCAATATACGCCTTACTTCGGGGAATTACTTCCTTTTACTTTCTTACGACGCCTTAAAGTAAACTCCAAGAAATTAAAGAATGAATGAAAGTTTAGCTAATTCGCCAGTTAGCAGGGTTTCGAAAGTGTTTGGAAAAACGTTTAGCTCCACCTTGGCAGAAGAGCAACTCCCTGTGAAATATACCTATCATCACGGGACGGATATGCCCGAATTAAATTTTTGCTTCCTAATCTTTTCGTAAGTCTCAAGTTACTCCTCAGGCTTGCACTACTCAGGTAACTTTAAGATCGTATACTAACACCGTGTTCTATACAATATCCAAGTTCTTTATTCCCCGACACTTATATTTCTTTAATGAATTTCCGAAAAGAAAAGCATGAAAGAATCAGATATGGGGAGGGCAGAATCTCGACACACCTCACATTCGGTTCTTTATGATCATTAGAGAGTTTTAGTACATCGTACGCTATCGCCTTTGCGTACGTAAGGGATAGCGTACGATGTACTAAAACTCTCTCCTTACCTTGCTGAACAGCTGGCGTGGAGATGGACGACCCGGACAACTTTTCTGTCTGTCGACCATGAAGTAGAGGGCTTCTTTCACCTGCCTCCTCAGTGATTGAGGCGTATTCCAACGTGTTGGCCCGGTTCAGACGCAGAGATCCTTGCCGAATTTTTTCGGACAAGTCTGTCGACAACGTTTGCCATGCGATGTACGTGGGGTAGTCCGTCGAACTGTGGAAACTTTCCTGGATGAAAGACCCTCCAGGCCCTTGTCTATGGAAGGCACCAGACGTTGCTGTGAAAGCATCGGAGCTGATAGAAACGTTCTTCCGATGGGACGCCAGGATGATGTCTTTGCGTAAAATCGTTTCTCTTTAAAATTCGTCGTACGCAGCAGCTTGTTGTAACGCCTGTATTGCGAAGGTTGGAATATGACAAGACAGCAGATATGGCCCAAGTCCTTTGATGGAGGGACGGTAACTGCAACCTGTGACAGAAGGTGGCTGGTGACACACAGTGAGCCGTCCAAGCAGGCTCTCAATTGGAAGTGTCACTGTAGTGCTCTTACTTGACGTAGTCCGCCAAGGTGCCTACAACCGATGTGACCCTTCACTCTATGAGCAGCACCGGTTTGTTTCCTGTGGTCTGCTTCGCCGGTATTCGGAAATCTACCCAGACTAGAAGGGATTGTGAAGATAAGCTGCATGCGCATGCGCTCTGAAAGAGACGAACTGGCTGTGCCTGGGCTTTTGAGCAAAGTGTTATTTGAAGATTGTGGGCGGTATGTTGCGTTCTAGCTTATTATCACGAAGAGATAGAGGAATGATAGTGAGGGAGCGTTCTTGGTAGCTTGAGACTGGATGTGTCGGAGACATCATGACGTCATCCTCCCCTGTGGCCTTCAAGTGGAAGTAGATTGTGCTGGAAGCCATGACAAACACGTCACAGCCAACGACGAAACCTTGCATGTTCTTTTTTTACCCGTTTAGTCCGGCCACAGTTAATGACTATTTATCTACTATCCGTCACCATGCATTGGTGACGTCCTGCACTGCCCCTTGCAGCCCTTTGCATTGCCACAGTCTCGTCGCCGACCCATTGTCCAAGAAAGTATCTAGGTGAGTTCCAGGTAGATCTAAGCAACGGTACAGCTGCATCCACGCCAAATATCTGTCGAAAAGATAATCGCTTTAGTTACCATTTCATTCCGAAAAGACACCAAAAAGACGAGCAAAAGGTGATAACGGTTCTGTGTGGACGGTCATCCAATCAATAATAGCCCAAGCAATTTCTTTCTGCGGCATTTCGCAGCTCTTGAACAGCCATCTTGGTTTCTTGGTGGCGAGCCATCATTACGGCCATTGGCTATACATTCCACGCCGAGACTGGGAGGTGACCGCGGGTTCGAATCCGGGCGCTGGCTGTGCTGTCTAGGTGTTTTCCCTGGGTTTTCCTCAGACGCCATTCAATACTGCCATTTAATTTGGAGAATTTAATCGTCCTTCCTCCGAGGATTTAATTGTTAGGATTGTGGTCTTTGGGGCAGTACGGTCCTATAATGTAATCGAATCATCATACATCCTACGATATGTCGAATATGAACCGAAGGCTTGGAACAGGATTATTGACACTTATCGGAAGGCCATCTGAGATATCACACAAGGGAGAAGAATAGACCACGATATACGAAAGTGACTTATTTGAAGGGAAGTGCGAAAAATATCGCCGTCTACTTATACAACGTGCTTTAACAAACTGGTGCTTTTACAAACTGGTTTAACATGTCGTCACGGACCGAAAAAATGACGATTATTTCATAATGAACCTCGCTGAAAGACTCACGGCCGAATTCATGAACGAGCCTCGACTCGAAGCTCGACTCGAGCTGCTCCTCGAGGCCGGTTTTGCGCTTCATAAATCGACCTTGACCCGAAACGCTCCCCGAGTGGAGGAATTCCTCCGTGCATTCCTCGAAAATCTCGAGGTAGCATCGGTGCTACCTCGAGAACGCTCCTCAACTCGAGTTTGGCTGGTGTCATGGCGGAAGACAGGTCGTTCGCTGCGTCCATCGACTGCGTTTTGTGCCACGATGGCCTTTAACTGGGTGCTGACAACATTACCAATGAGTGACAACGTTCAATAAGGGGCCATCAAACTCATTTTGAACATTTTGATGATCACGAGTTCCTCATATGGTATACGGTACCGCTTCATGAAGACAACCGTACGAAGCCTTTTGGATATATTGCCGCTGGAGGAAAATGTGTGCAATCGTGGGCTGCCGCTACCTCCTGTGCTACAGCTGCCCGTCGACATGTGATTTTATGGCGTTAGGACTTTTCGAACTGCCACGGAAGACATTGTGAATGTGTCAGAAACGACGTTGTGCCGCGTTGTGGAAAAAATCCCACACCTTCTCGCAAGCACACTTTTCAAGCGCGCTATTTAGCACAAAGAAGGTGTGTTTGAAGGATGTTTTCACGCAAAAAGTGGTGCAAAAAAGAAACAGTGCATTGACTGGACATCTAAAAAATTAAACATCTGATCTGCCTCCTCAATGTTTTCCGTAATCACTGTATCAAGCTGGCCCAACCCCTGCTCCAGCTATCAGCAAAACGGCTCAACAAATCTTCCATTCATGTTTCTTTTTCTCGTTTTCTTTTTTTTTTTTTTTTTGTTTGCAGTCTAAGACAAAGCGGCAAAGCGTCTATCTTTCGTCTCAAACGGTCGAGAGAGTTCTGTCGCATCCCTCCCCCCCTTTTTATGGTATTTGGGAGATGTCGCAATAGTGTCACCCCAGGTCATAGTCATGATTTTTTTTTTTTTTTTTTTGTATTTGTTGCTCCAATAGTACGAATTCCGTTTGTTGGGTCGTACGACATGCTCGCGGTGACTCCCCCAGAATGGTCTCCCCGATTCTTTGCGCAGGATGTTGTTGTAAAATCTGTTTTGTTTGTTTAATTGTTTACAGCTACCCTCAAGGCGTTGGGTAAACGTAGCCATCCGCTAACAAACAGTCATTCACGCCACATAGTGTAACATAATAGAAGAGTGACAAGCAGTGACATCATCTTTCATATTATTTGATACGCGGTGACCATGCCATTAAGCTAGCTGCTGCCGTTGTGGTTGTAATTGCCAGACCAGAAAACTAGGAAACCTATCAGTCTGTTTCCCTGTTCGAAACACCTGCACCCTTCTTTAAACACTTGCAAATCTTTGTGTTTGTATTTGTAATGCACGTTGGTCGAAATAAAGTAAAGAACTACATTTATTTTTCATGCCATACGTGTGTTTTAAGCACGATAATTAACATTTTTGAGGGGTCCCGAAAGATGGCTGGGGACGAGAGTACAGCTTTATTCGAGGACGGTTTCTCGAGGACCGCCTTGGCGGAGGAATCCTCGAAGCGGGTTCATGAAACGCATGGTCTCTTTGAGTGGAGGAGCGGTGCTTTCCTCCACTCGTTGGAGTCGAGGCGGAGCGTCGAGTCGAGGCTCGTTCATGAATTCCGCTGTCAGTATGCACAAGACAAATGACGTCAGTGAGCATTACGCGCTTCCACGAATTTTCGAGTGACTTGATAGTTTTGGATTCTCCAAGAGCAGGTGACGTCGCCGGAGCTCTCACGTCTGTCTCGTAGCAACAGCGCGCGTTTCCAGCCCACTTTGGAAGACTGCCAGTAGCTGTCGAGACGGTTATCGACCTTCGAACATGGAGGTGAGATCGAACGGTGTCGGCGCGCTGCGGAGAACGGAGAACTATCGCAGTGTGGACGCGTCGTCTGCTTTTACACGTTTATTCCGCGTTCAGTGCCGTAGGGGGAACCGAATAGTATCGTACCATCGCGGCACAAGTGATCTTCCAGTGAATATACGCAAGAATTACGGAAAAGAACCATCAAATCCGAACATCGGCCCACGTGTTATCCACACTAGAATGGTGACAGTGTCGCCCCTATAGGTCGATCTCGCAGCGAATAAACACGGAGGGCCATGGGTCTCCTCTAGCGGTAGCTCCTGGCAATATGCCACGCCCATCTAGTTGCCCGGTCACGTGATCCCCACCTGTTTCGGTTTTATGGCGGTGTGCGCAGGGGCGTGGAAGCTTAGCAAACCTCATCTTCAGCAAACCTCTGACCTTCAAGGAGTCCATTTGCACAACACTCTGAAGGTTATGGGGTATTTCAACATTTGCCGCGTGATAAATCACAGTGAAAGTTCAGCAGAACAGAAGAGAAGTCAGGCAACGTCACGATGACGTATGTACTTCTTCTAGCAATTTAGTGATCCATTGCTTCCACACTGAGATGAGATGACATATTTTGTGTTTCAACGGGTGTGAGAGCGGACGCAAGTTATTCGGCCGCTGCTAGTTTACGTATTTAGGTAAGATACGCGACGGGCATGGAGGACGCGATGTTTGATGACGTGTTGCCGTGACGTTTATGGGTCACGTGTGTGGGCAACTAACCACAATGCCATGCGCGGGTCAGCACGTTCGCTTGCAATGGGAGAGGCGTTTAGGGCAGGTTTCTTTCCTCCAAGCCTTCGAAGAGCAATGTTGCCGCCATACTCCTAAAAACTTAATCTTTTTATGATACCTCACAGAAACAATATTTTGGGAAGATACAGTGTGAGACACATAAATTCGGTAGGATTCAGCTGGTCGTTTGAGTGCAGGTATGGTAGTGCAGGCCAGTGAATAATGCTTCAATGCACGGACATTGAGCTGATGCTAGCGATGGTGATGTAGCTGTCTGTTACAATCCTTCTATGTAATAAACAGGAGCCGCGTTTGCAGTCTGATGTTATGCGATCTTGTGTCGTACTGCGTTTACAAGGCGAGTAGCGAACGCAAATTCGCATCGGGCAACAAGGTCATTCTCATTACCTTGTCCCCAACAGGTCACAGCAAATGACGTCAGGGGCCTCGCTAGGTGGGGACAAGGAGTGCCTCCTCTGAGCTCAGGTTGCGGGGACTGACAACAGTATAGATATTTGGGCGAGTTGGTGACGCATATTTGAACCAGCAATTAGTGCCGCAGAAGACACACGCAAAGAGGACGCAGTGTTCTTTGCGCACGCATTGCATCCTGGGCGCTTGCTGAGCTGAGGAATGAAGAATAATCCTTCACATTTTGCTTTCGCTGATCTAGACACGTCGTGGACAATGGACCGGTAGGGGAGGAATCGGAACAGTTTGGAGGTCACCCGTTTCTTTCGTATTAGTAAACTCCCACATTTCAAAGCGACGTTCAAAGTTGCGGGTTCGAACTCGGGCGAACGGGAGTGTATTTTCGGAGACGACTCCAAAGTGAAAGTCGGGTGCCCTTCCGAAAAGTTCAGGAATTCATTGTATCTGAACCAATGGTTTCGGTGAGGTTCACTGACTGAAACAGTCCTGGCACAGCAATCCGCAGCTACAACTGGGGTTGCTACCTTTTCCGTCGGCAAATACCGAACAACCGGGGGGGGGGGGGGGGGTGCAAGCGCAACGCAATGGTTTTTCTGTACATAAACTTTTGCATCATCATCATCAAAGGTTGCTTTATAGTTATTTCTAGCTGAGTACGGGTGCGGGTATACCCACTGGTACCCGCAGTTACCTGCACATCGTCACGAATTGCGGGTAGGAATTCGCGATCGGCCCATAGCCGCGATCGGCGCGATAGCACTCTCACGCGAGCTCAGCAGTGCCCTATGTCGTTGGCCGTATTAATCCATGTGCCAGACTGCAGCAGGCAAGTGCTGGCGGGCGAGTTCGACTATTAATGCAGACATGTATGGCTCTCTGTTGAATTGCAGTTTTATTGGCATACGATTGAAGTCGTCCGAGACACGTAGCCAACACTCAGAATTTCCAGGAAATTGTAATTCAGTCGGATATTCAATACCCAACACCGATGTCAATACCGAACAGAAGGAATGCATCCATTGATTTGGGTAAGGCTGGTGTATCGTGCCTGCATCGTCATCTTCATCACCCAGAGGGTGAACAAGAAAACGGCTGTTCGAGCTGGCGGCCGAGCGCGTGTATACCGGTCACTCTCCCCTGCGGGTCCCAATGCGGGTATGCGGGTATACAGACAGCACTGCGGGTGCAGGTCGCCCAGATTAAATTCTTGCGGGTGCGGGTGTGGGTCACACACGCGCCGATACTGTGCGGGTCCAAGTTTGCTTACCCGCACTCACCTCTAATTATTTCAGACTACAAAACTGGGCGTCAGGCGGAAAACTGATAGAAGTCGATGGCAGCCAGGGTGCGCTGAAAGGCGAGACAAGCAGGAAGGCCCCTGATTGGCCGGTGGAATGCATAACGTCGCATTTTTATTGGTCCTGTCAATTTCATTTGCATTGTGCCCAGCGCCGTGTGAACTATCTCAAATTATGGGTTCTTTGGGGAGCTGTTACTGCCACGCTACCCTCCATTTTTTGCCCTGTCTTGGATTGGACAAAGTGGATTGTGAAGAACCGTATCAAATTCTTGAGACTTGAAAGCTGAGCGCTGGGCACAGAGGGTTCTAATAATAAGTTGTCTGCAGCGTTTTCACGTAGATAAACGTAGCTTTGATTGCTCATTTTAGCTGTCTTTCAATCTTTGGTGACGATGACGCAAACGAAAAACTCAAGTCGTAATGGTTTACTCATGTCCGGATTAAAGCTGATTCACATTACAGCGTCTACGGCTGCGTACAGCGTCTTACGAGTATACGTGTACCTTTGTTCTATCCTGGTTCCGTTGCAATGATTCGTTGTCAGCTCAACGTCGCTGGCATGCAGCCGCATGCACGCATTGAAACGCAATATTGGGAACCGGGCTTTACACCTTCACCCGGCCACCGAACGCAATCCTTGAATTTCCGAACTGTTCGGGTGAAATCCGGGCAAGTGGCAACCATAGCTTCAACTCAGGCTCGCGATCGTGGTCCACATCGGCGTAGTTCCTTCTCTTGAAATGGCTGATGGGATGGCAATTGGCAGTTGGCACAAGCAATCCCTCCGTTTGAGTATAGGGTGTTACCCCGAACCAGGCGAAACATAAACTTAAGTCTATCTATAGTACTACATGACTTGAGAGATGCAATTTTATTACATTTCATTAGTGTTTATGACCAAGTTTACGATATTTATTGAGGACAAAATCTAACAGCCCTTGTTTATACATTTTCTAACGTATTAATTCCTTTAGTGGCCGGATCCCAGACAACGCTAGCGTACAGAGACCTCACTGTTGTCACGAACATGCGCCTTTGACAGAGATCTCGCCGATGAAAGGCAAACCTGCAGTTCAAGCAGCACATCTCGAACGTTATGCTCTTTTCCTCTCCGGTATAGACTATACGACGCAGTCTGCAGGAGGTCAGAGGACAACAGGGATGCTGATAGTTTGTCACACTTTTCTCTTCCACGTACATCACCGGAGGGTCCTGATGAGTCCGAGCTTAAGCCGAACAGAGCAAATTCCTGTTGCGCAGTCACGCCTGCAAGACGCAACCCGGCGAGATGTTTCATCTAAGGTATGCTGGAACGGCCGTGAATGATGCGAAAAGTGCAAACTCGGATAAAGAAATTGTGCCTTACATTCGTCGCAAAGCTGAATTATCCGTGTAATAGTTTTAATATGGGCCCTCCGTACTCGCATCGTTACTCCTGATTATCTTAACTGTGGCCGTGTGGGAATCGTTAAAATGAAACGGAAGCAAATATATCGGTGATTATATACAAACTCTTGCAAAACGTAGCGAAGGCTATCTGAAGAACCAAAATGAACCACCTAAGACGACATATCACTCGTGGGGAATTCCGAGCGGACCATGGAGACTGGTGTTCACCGTGCTAGTCGTTGTAGACGACTGCTTCAATATGCGCAATTCCCGTACGACGAACAGTGTAGCTGAAGGTCTTTTCGCTTGTGCGTAGCGACGGGGCTGCTTGGGGGCTTCATCCCCCCACCCACACTCCGAAATGTAGCCGACCAGTAGTAAGTGCTGTGCTATTTCTTTTCTATGAGGACGGTGAACCTCACTCAAGATGAACTTCAGCCAATTACCCCGTCTGCACACTTTGGCATCTAGGGCTGTCATAAAGGGGTGAATTTCTCGGGCACCCACCTCACATTTTTAGTGAAGCGGGAAGGTTCCGGCACATGCTGTACATCTCCCATATTTGCTGTGCGTCATCCAGTTCGTGAAAATTTATGGGCTCTTATATACGCTGTATGGGCTACAGCCGCGCCTCGATCGCTGATTTTTTTTATTTCGTGTTAGCGCCGCGGAGCAACTGTGGCTATGAGCGGCGATACAGATGTGCACAGATGGAGAGAGGACAGCAGGAATGAGTGGGGGACAGTGGAGGTTAGTATGCGTCCTGGGCCGACTTCAGGGGGAACTTCGTCTGGAAAGTCTTCGGAAAACTCAGGGACAACCTCAGGCAGCACAGCCGGGATTGCTCGCCGTTGTGGCTCCCAGAATATGCCCATACGTGTGAGTTGTATGGAGTCATCTTTTGTTTAGCTTGTTTATCGCTTTTCGTTTCGCAATTTGCACGAGGACGACCGCCACCGTCCGTGACGTCGACAGTGACGTTTGGAGCTGTTCGAGACGAGCGACGCCAGATAAGCCGCGGCCATTGTGAGTCGCATGCAAAAACTACACGGATCACTCCATTGTGTCTTCTCCGTGGCGTAAATCTCTCTTGCTCTTGAAAAGCGCACGCTGAGGCCACGCTTGCAGCGTCGTCTTGTCTATATCGCTTCTCTCATGTTCGGCTAGCGTCGGTAAGTCCCTCTGCTGAGCATATTGTTTGTAAATCAAAAACGCGTGTCCCATCCCGGTATTTGATCGTTTCGTCGTATAACGTGCGCCTTTTTTAAATCCGTGTTAGCGCCGCGAAGCAACTGTGGCTATGAATGGCGTACAGACGACGTGTGCCTGTGTAAATGTTCTATGGTGATCACTTGGGCACCATCATACCCGCACGTATTGCACATCTTAGTTCAGTACGGATTTTCTGTCGGTGGTTTTCTGACTTACGTCACTTTTAACGTCACACAATAGGGATTGTAACCCACACGCAACCTCTGACCGATTCATGAGATACAATTGAGATACAAGAGGTAGGCGAGGGAGGCTAGTCACATGTATGACACGTACATGTCACGTATGCAGTGGCGTAGCCACGGGGGGTTTTAGGGGGCGCATGAGCCCCCCTACCCCCACCTACCACGGTCCGACCCACGCAAATCGTGCGAATCCGATGAGAAAAGAAATACATATATAGGGGGAGGCAGGGAGATCCGGCTTGACGGTCGCGAAAGTTCTTGCTGTTGCTGGTGTCTATCCTCTCTAAGCAGCATTCTTGAATAGTTTGGGAATTATGAGGTTGTCAAACTACTTCCAATGTCGTGACGCGGCATCGCCGGCCATGGCGGACTATATGTACGTAATCGCATTTTTAACTTTCAAACATTCTACATTTTTTATCTCTCATCTTGCTGTACGCCCAGGTATGCATGTGTGCCAGTTGGCGCAACCGGGATCAGCGGGGGCGGGGGGTTCGTACCGAGCCCCCCCCCCCTTTCCGCCTACCTTGGGGGTCTGGCTACGCCACTGCATGTATGACACAGGAGGTCACTCTGGTGTGCTGCGGTTTCGTTTGCTATGGATGTACTTGATATTCCACCTAGGCGACTAAACCGCCGCTCGTCGACGTTTATGTGCGTGGCATGGCAATCATAACATAGATCCACTGTCACAGGGTTTAGATAAACTGAGTCAAGTTACAAACACATTTGGAAAGGCGGCTTACTGTTGTTCTACTTCCCTATTGTGAATGCTTTAAGTGACATCCTCACGTTTCAAAATTAGGAAAGTGCCGTCTACGTAACGCTTATGAAGAGTTTGAAGGGCATATTCTTAGTGTACGTGAACAACATCCCAGTTTTTTCGTATGCGCGTTCTTGTGTCAACGACACGTTCGAATCGCGAAGGTGTTATGAATCGGTTACCTATTTAGATTGTGCATAGCACTGACAACCAACAGATCTAACCAACCAATCCAACCTGCGCTCTAGAAAGGTGTCGATAAGTTGCATCCCCGGAACCTTTGAAACACCGCAAACACATTTTATGCCTTTGTACATTGCACAAACACCACAGCCACTGTCAACAATTCTTTTATTGCGCATGATATGTATTATGTATATGCATGACGAGCATTTGCGGCAAATTTCCAAAGTAAAATTAAAGATAAATTGTTGAACGTAGAAACAAAATGGGGGCAACCTGGTGATAAATGTTGGAGGCATTCTTGATAATGACGTCTCGGTAAAAAGATATGTATCAGCGTGCCATCTGCTCAGCGCAGAGGAATTTGACCCGCGTGATACTCGCAAAAGAACGTTGGAACGTCCCTCTCTCCTCTACACCCCTCGCCCCCTCGCCTTTCCCCGTTACAATGGAATCTTTGCTCTTCTTCTGTGTCGTCTGTGTCAGGGATTTTCCCAGGATTTTCATCTCGGGGGTGTGTTGGTGTCCCGCATAGGGGTGTGTGACGCTCATATATGCTGCTTTTCCATCCTTTCTGGTAGGTATTTGAGGGAGAGGGGCATTAAGGGTGTGCAGGGGGTGCTAGGAAAATCTCTGGTCGATGTCTTTCGTGTATGAACGGTCAAAAACAGGCCAATTTTGTCACGCTGTTAACATCAGTGCTGGCCACTGTAAGTCAAACAGTGGAAGCCCGCCAGAAAATGCGGTTGGGCTTCACTGCATGCCATGTATTTGTCCACTATCTCGCTGTGGCACCGCTGGCGTAATACCCCGCTGTTCTCGGTCATACAGATTAGGTTTGTAACTCTGCAAAGCGCATATTCGTCAACTAATTTTACGTGACCACACTATTACGTTGCACAATGTAGTACGTCAGCCGTTATCCCAGTTTATACGTTCCTTTTATAAGGCTCCGAAATGGATATTGTAAAGCATGCTAGCATTCCACGGGATGAGCTTTTTGACTTTCTGGAAGAGGATTATTTTGCAAGCACGAATGTTGCATACTACGTACATGAAAAACGAGCGAAAATATTGTTTTGAGCTACTTGTCCTTAACTTCATCTGTCATTTAACGTTCTATAAGATATTGTGTACATTAATGGGAGGTCTTCACAAAAAAAGCTTTTATCAGTAGTTTTCAAACGTGTTTACCCACTGAGGAAGAGAATATGTTCCCTTGTACTTTCAGTCAAGACTACCGATATGTAATGCTTTGTTTTGTGTGTTTTCTTTCTTTCTCTGTGTGTGATACTGTCGCATTTTGGATTGAATGCGGCGAGAGCTGACGGGTGTTCATTAAGTAGACCAACTCGCGCGACGTGCTGTTGTTTTCCTTATTTGCGATGTGTATGGAATTGATCAAATTAACGAGGCGAATGAACGCTTCGAAACGAGAGACGACTTTGTTTCATTTATCTAAGCTCTCCTTCAGCGGCTCATTTTGTCACGCGCATCCAGATCAAATCTACGAGTTCAGCGCTGATAATAATGTCCTGCTAGAAGTTGTTCTCCGCTCGATAAAGTCTCGAGCTCATCTCTGCAACTAACCAGCATTTTATGTGATTTGCAGCGCTGAATACCGAAGTTATGAACTCGTCACCTGCAGTGGATGAGAGCAAAGCCCACTTTAATTCGTCTGTTCTTTGACGTTCGGCCCACCGCCTAAAAGGAACGCCACGAGTAAGTTTCTTTGCTTAGTTCTCCCATCAAATCGGCGTGCGCGGTGGAGGGGGGGGGGGGGGCGAAGTAAGCTCGCTCTTCTTTTTATGGCGAGAGCACCTTTGTTAACGCGGCTGCCTTGGACTGTGTCTTGGTATGCGGCCGAACGGTCGCGGAGCAGTATTGCTAGCAGTACTGTTCCTGGAAAGATTTTTCTTCAATCAGTTCTCTTTGTCTAGGCGACAAAGCGGCGGAGCATTTTATTATTACTTTTGTCGCTGCATACATTTTGTAATTGTTGTCCAAACATGTCCACGTTTGCTCACACGCTCATGTCGTATCTTACTCTAGAAACGAAATAATCTAGAAAATATTATTGCGTGAGTCGTCGGCTGTGTTGTGTCTACGAGCTGTCAAGCGTGTTTTCTTTTTTCAGGTAATGACTGATTCCATTATGGAGCAGAACAGCTCATTATCCATTATAATGTTCATGTGAGTATACATTAATAATTGTCGTAGGAACGCAGCATTCAACCTGTTAGCTTTTAGCCGCCGTGAACGTAATCTGAAATGAAGTATCCCCATGAACATCCCTCGAGGGTGTTTGTTTGTCCCTCTAGACTTATGTACTTTGATAAACTGTAATACGAGAATGGAACGTCACCCTTGTGGGAAGAAAGACATTGACACCTGGTAACAAGTTTGAGCTTATGCTACTGATGTTGTTATCGAGCCATGAGAATGGTACTCGTCAGCGACATTTACATGTTGGTAATTCCTTTCACCTTTCTTCCGTGAGCACCTCGGCTATCATCCGAGTCTCAAAGGCTGACTGTCATCGAAGTCTCACTCATAATCTTCGTGATCTTTCGAAGACTTCCGTACAAAAAGGATGAACCGTACATCCCTTGAACTACGACAACAACAACAACAATAAATGAAGAGGTGATGATGAACTACGAACCCGCCGAACACTTTGGGAAATATCGTAGATATGGGTGCTACAAATTACCTACTCCAACAATAGTTATAATTAAAATTCTCGTTAAATCAATGAAGAATTTTCTATCCGACTGACTAAGCTACGCAACATGTTTGCATCCGAACCTTGTCTCCCATCGGGAAGAAGCGTTTGGCGTATCTATACCATACTCAGCACAACTTGCAGATAACCTCAAATATTACGAGAGACCACTAAAACACAAATTATAGCCCTAGAATCTGTAATTTAATCTCTAATCTCAGTAGAGACCCTTGAGCTGTGAACGAGGCTTTCGGAAAAGGGGGGGAGGGAGAAGAAGGCTATGGCGGTGTTGTGGACAGATTGCGCGGCGACGGTCATTCGCACTGGTAAAAGAAAGGCCAAGAAAGTGCGCACACACACGAAAAAGAAAGAGAGAGAGAGAGAGATAAAGCCGGCCAGGATACACGACAAAAAAAATACTCAGCCGCCCAATCAGAACACATCCCCCCCCCCCAGTAAATTGGTAACACCGGCCACAAACAGACAACCTACTTCTGGTGTAGCGAAATCCTCCTTCACAGTTCTAGCCCTGGCTAGCCCCAAGCGCGAGGAGTGCACTATTTTTCGTGGTGGACGTAGAGCTGACGGCTGTCCACCAATCAGGGACGGTGGATTTTCAAAGATTTATTTCGAAGCGTTTATTCTTCAAAGTTTGTTTTTCGGAGTTTATTTCGACAGCGTGGATTTTCTCATGATTTATATTGAAGAGTTTATTTTGCAAGTTTGATCTTTAAGAGATTTATTTTTGAAAGTTTTATTTTTACATGATTTATTTCGGCGTCATCCCCTGGAAACTAGGGGCGAACAAGGTCGCGCCCGAAAGCCACGGTCTTGAGAGAATTACGATGGTCCCTGAAAGGGACACGACCTTCGGTCCTACTTTTCTTTGAATAGGAGGCAGCGAACAAGTGCCCATTCGTGGAACCCAGCCCTCCCCTTCCGATTTTTTTCGGTTTCAGTCTGTCTACCAACATCATGATGTCGTTTCTCGGGTAGAGGACTAGCAAATTCATTCTTAAACGCTACGCAGAGTGGGTATCTAAATATTTTTCTATCATCTTTAAGAAATCATTGTCTACTGGAACGCTAACATTGGACTGGAAAATTGATAAAATTATTCCTGTTTATAAGTCAACCGATTCACGTATGGTTTCTAATTACAGGCCAGTATCTCTCACCAGTACGTGTTGTAGAACCCCGGAACATATATTATTCACGCACATTATGACGTTTCTAGAGGGAAACAATATCCTCTCTCCAAAACAGCAAGGTTTTCGAAAAGGTCTATCTACTGTTTCCTAGCTAATAGAATTAACGCATGATTTCTCCTCTGTTGTCGACCGTAATGGACAGAGTGATCTAATATTTCTGGATTTATTCGAACCCTTTTAATGAGTGTCCCACAGAAAACTTTTGTACAAGATAAACAATTTTTTCACAATGACCAACTCATTAAATGGCTCGAGGCCTATCTGATTGGCCGTTCCCAATATGTTCAGCTGCCAGATGGTACATCCCAGACATTACCGATTTCTTCAGGAGTTCCTCGGGGCTCCGTCCTTGGCCCCCCTGTTGTTTCTGCTATATGTAAATGACTTGAGTGATATATGTAACAATGGTATGTTTATAAAACTCTATGCTGACGACACTGTGGTATACACCGAAGTAAATTCCATAGAAGATCAAATTAACTGAAACAGTTGTCTAGCAAATATAGCAGGTTGGTGTGAGCAATGGCAAATGTCCTTTTATGTTGTGAAAAGTGTGGCCATGAGTGTTACCCGTAGAAAAGAAAAAAATATGCGTTTAATTACTCTATTAATGGTTCAAAACTTAATGGCGGTGAAAGTTATAAGCACCTTGGTGTCCACCTTCAATCAAATCTCTCTTATAACTTGCATCTAGAAAGGGTACTTGAAAAAGCCTTTAAAAAAAACTGTTTTCTAAAACGGACCTTAAAGTTCGGTGCACCCGAAACTAAGATCGTTGCGTACAAAACTATAATACAATTGCCGATTATAGAATATGCGTGCCCTTGTGGCATCCATACACTAAAAACGCCATATCTATAGATTAGAAAGGTTACAGGATAAAGTTTTGCGTTTTGTTTATAATCAGTATAGTTCAACGCTGTCTGTATCGTCTTTACGCACTATGGCGGGTCTTCCGACGATGGCCAAAAGATCTGACATCAATAGGGACGTTCGCCTGGAGTTTGGCAGCGCGACACTAGCGCCGCATTTCTCCCCTGGTGGTAAGGGGAGGAAAAGTTTCAGAGTAGACTCGTCATGTGAAGAATGTGATTACATGCGCTGTGCACGACCTTCCACCTGTTTCCGTGCAATATTGGATAATATACAGCCTGGGAAACGGGAAAAATAAAAGCCTGGACCACGTTACTGTTCTAAAACGCATGAACCGCACAAAGTACACCGGAGCGTACCTGTATCGCATCTGTTTTGCTTTTCTTTTTTTACATTCAAACTCAAGCTGATAGCTGTGTGATTCTGCAAGCTTATAAATTTGAGCTGTTCTACTGGTCTAGGCCAGACTATAGTCTACACCATTCTTTCATGGACGTAGACCTATGTCTGGGGATGCGTAATACTATTTGAAAATCATGAGTAATGTCAATTATGCATTTATTTTTTAAATTCTTAGTTACATATTCTACAGATATAGGTGGAACAAATTCCTAGACAGCGAGTGCCTGGGGCGAGTGAAGTATGAGATGTCGCAAGTGCATGTGAATCCCAAAATGATCATACCTACGTAGGATCCACCGGGAGTCATTGCAATTGGTCCTTGGATTATGAAAGCTCTATTATACTCGAGACATGTCTCTCATTAAGTTAGTTCTCATTCACAGTCAAGTGTCTCAACGTCAATAATCTCAGCCGCAAAGACATCTAAATTCTTGTTGTGATGACTGTTCTGATCTGACTCCCATATTCCTCTCTTCCGAAACAGTCACGGATATGTGACAAATGGTAGCTTGGTTTGGAGTAAGCAAACAGGGAAAAGAAAGAATGTAACGCTCATAAAAAGAGCCGACTAATGACTGCTGACAAACATTCGTAGTGCTCGCTCCATTCATTTCATAAATCTTCACTCCACCGGCTCTCACACCTTCTTCGTAAACCTGAGTAAAACATTTGAAACCAGAGATATCCAACTGTATGCAATCAGGCTTTATTGTTCAGTCAGGTTTCGCTCAGAGCTAGTAGATCTACGGCACCTGGGAGTCACATTTTACTCGTATTTCGAGCATGTCCGAGAATCATCCTGCCATGCGCCAGAATCGTGCCGCTGTTGACGGTTTCCCTTCTTCCGACTTTATGGCGTAACAATCCTCTGTCTCTTTCGTCTTATTAAGCGCGCAACACAACTTGGTCATCCTGACACAGCATACACTATGTGCATGATGAGAGAACACGCTACTTTGGAAAACTTAGCACTATCGCTGCTATCGCCATAAGCATGGCCACAAGTGGCGCTGACTGCCGTACACAGGAGCGCCCTCTGGCCCAGCCGAACAGCTTCTGTACTGTATTGACAGATATATATTGCGTATCGACAAATCCCGCTACTTAAAACATTTCGTTGGTAGGCAGCTACGGGCTACTCACGATAAACAATTTGAAAAATATAACTCCATAACGGCAAACCTGAGCGGGGCAAAAACAGATAGACCACACGACTCAGCAGCTCTGTGTTCTGAACTCTGAGCTCTCTCTGAGCTGCTGTATGTCGTGCTGTCTATGTGTTTTTGCCCCGCTCAGGTTTGCCGTTATGGAGTTCATCCACCGGCTTGCCTGTGTCTGCGCAATTTTATTTGAAGAATATAAGTTTCGCAGATATTGTTTTCTTTTCTCATTTTTCCCCGGACAGTGAACCAATGGAACCAGCAACCGTATGATGTGTGAAACTGCAATAGTGTTAATTCTTTCATGATATATTTAGGAAGACATTTTGTATCGATGTGAATATCTTTGCCTGTTGTACCACCCTCCTATATTGTAGCCTTAGGGCCAAGCTTAGGGCTGATAGTATGTTGTAAATATTGCGACGCCTGACGGTCTATCCTAGAGCGCGCTGTGAGTATTACGCAGATTGAATCATAGATGGTGCTCAGTAATTCGTGGACATTATGAAAACTACGTCGATTATATACGATGTCGTGTTTTTACCATTCGCCAACTAACTTGTCTCTTGAGTTGAAATTTCGATATATAATGCGACAAACATTCGGTACATAACATTCGACATACATAGGTACAGTATATGAAATACGTACGTCTCGATGAGTTGACCATTGGAAGCACAGTGGACATTTTGCCCTTTTTGTGTAACCCGGTTTTGACTTGTGCAACAATCCACTGTCCCTACAAAAAATGGATGGACCCACTCTTTCCGGGGACTTGTCCTCTTAGTCAGTCTGTCCAGGCATCGTGACTCTGTTTCCGAGGTATTTGCGAAGACCTGGGAAATAGAACCAGTAAATGTGCGAATGAAAGTCGGTTTTTTGTCTGCTAGCATTCGCACAAGACTCCCAAACTACAGCGAGATGAGTATCTTACCTTATTCCGATTCCTTTGCTAAACTTCAGAGGATGAAGCAATTTCGGTGTAGATATCGTAGAAGTGCGCGTCCATCAGAGAAGCAGTGTTGCTATCGCGGCCATGGACCTCCACGCGTATTCAGGGTCCGACAAACATTAATTCGTTAAAAATCAATGTCTCGTTCCAGTCCTTCAAAAACTGTGTCGTTCTCTAGAGAAAAGCAAAATGAACGTGCCAGTAGCCGCCCCGCAAACATATCCCGCGTGGTTTGTGCGTGGTGTGCGAATGAAAATTTCCCGTAGGCTTATGAAGAAGTGGGTCTACCTAAGGGGCGTCGGAAGTCAATCACCACAAGGGGGGCGAGTTGAAGTTCGAAGGACTGATGGTACACGAAGAACTTTCTATATGTAAAAGGATCGCGTAATAATAATAATTTTATTGGCACTAGTTTCATACATTGACAAAACAGGACTGCCTATGCCTTTTGACATGTGGGCCGTCCTTACTAGATAGCAGACAGTCACTAGTACTAGTATTCTATGTACATACATAATTTAAAAAAAAATATCAGTTAATGCACGTAAAGTTGTAAATACATAGTTGTAAATTGACACTTCTAGCCCATTTATTTCACCAATGGTGACGCGAGGCGAATGCTGAACGAGCTCAGGCAACAAATGTGCAGCACCTCCTGGCTAACAGGATCTGCTCCGGGATTCGCTTCTTTACAAGGTCAATCCGGAGTTACGCTTTCGGGTACCACCTTCCTTCACGCGACAAACGACAACCGTCCTACATAAGCTACGGCTCGGTGTGCCGTACAGCGCACGTCTCCTCTTCAAACTGGGCAAGCGCGACTCTCCGAACTGCAGTGAGTGTGGCGTTGTAGAGGACGTAGAACACATCCTTCTCCGGTGTCGGAAGTACGTTGATACTCGAAGGGTTTTAGAGGCGAGCCTGTCTCGTGTGGACTGCCGAGCCTTCGACATCGCGAAACTGTTCGGTCCTCAGTCGTCCGACAAGGCGCTGAGGGCACTTGGAGATTTTCTAAGTACAACCAGGCTTATGGACATTCTATGACTTGCTGAGTGTGTGCTGTGTGTTCTGACATTCTGACATTTTACACTTACTTGGTTGAAACTTTTGAACTACATGTTGAACCCCATGACTTTAACTCGTTCATCTGTTTGTATTTTCTGTGTGTAAGCGTCCTGGGGTATCCAGTTCGACTTCGTCGCGACTCACATCCCCATTTTTTTCTTTATCACATCACCATCACTTCTAGCTCCATAAAAATCATATAATCATTATTCTCGATTAATTACATTCTAATTATATAACGTAACAATACAATACAATGTAAAACACAACGTAACCTGTGTTATTAATATACGCTAGTACGAAGCTAATAGAACGGCATACGCTACACGCAGTGCAGAATTTCTCAAAATATGCGTAAACCACTTACGGCATTCGGTGAATTAAGAAATGGCTAGGTCGTTCTTTATGTGAATAACAGATATGGACGTGTGTATTGTGTCAGAGTACTATATAATGACGGCACCAGTGAATATGTTCAACTTCATGCGAAGTAACATATTTTCCTTACCACTTAAAGGAGTACACTGCAGGAGAAACCTTCCAAAATATTTTAAGTTTGAGACGTCTGATGAAAGTATGTGCGTCAATTTGCCGAATAGCACAAAAGGTTTTGATGTATGCGATTTTTCTCCCAGAAAAACAAAAACAAAAAAAAAAACTTAAGCAAACACAGCCGCGCGCGTTCACTCTCGACTCGCCCCGCGGGGTGTAACGAAGAGGAGAAGCACGATGCGCACGTGACCGATGACGGCATAATGTCAGCACGTTCCCGTTCGCTGGTAAGTCGTACAGTAGAGGCCAGCTCCTGTCTTTTTCTTTTTGTTGTGAGGGCTTTCTCCTTTTGTAGTCGGTAAACCTGTTTCCTCGGGGGCATTCGGGATTGAAAGGGAGACCGTGCGCATGGAGGGTTTCATTGTCCGCCGGAGTTTCCCCTGGGGCAATGTTTCTTCAAAGCCCTGAACAGCTGACTAGCGGACGACATCTCTGAACCAGTCAGCGAGGGCTGACAACATGACGTCAGCGCAAGGTCAGAGGATGGCACTGCCAACACCACCTAGATAGAGAAAGCCTGCTTACTCGTCGACGTAACGCAGCAACTAAGAGTCAGCCAATCAGGATCGTGCTTTCAACGGCGGTAGCCAATAACGAACGTGCTTTCAGCGGTCGTAGCTATGGAGACGAACCACCGTCGTCTGCGAGTAGTGATTGAACGTCCCCGCGTACTAAATGGGAATAAAAATTTAAAATAAAGCGCACAACGGTCCCATACCCTTCTCAAGACTGATTTTCTGGCAAGCGTGTTGCACTTTTTATCTACAGATTCAGGTCCACAGGTTCCAAGTTAGCTGCAATCATTTATGAATCCGTGAAGTCGCAGAACGGCGAATCGCAGTAGCAGCCGAATTCTGACTTTATATGTCCACGTAGCGAAGGAGGGAGAGGAGGCAATAAGCAGGCCTCCTGTATCTAGGTGGCGTTGACTGCTTCTCTCCACCACCGTCGCGCACGGTCGCTTTTTGCGGCGCACTTTAAATTCCATTGCCGCAATAATTATAACTGTGTGGGGTGAATTACTTGTCTTGGTGCATTTTACAGGCCAGCTTAATAGTTTTACAGCAAGAAAATAGGGTGTTGAAAATGACTTCTGTGCTACTTTAAAGAAACGTTACCTGCAATAGGCAAGGTACATACAAGTGTTCATGGAAACTCTGTAATAATCTGCCTGTAGAAATACCGGATACCCTGTCTGATACTTGTGCATGAAACAGGAGCGTGGTCCCCGCAGCCTGATCGAGATGGGGGGGGGGGGGGGGGTCGCTTTCCTTCCTTCCTTGCTCTCATCTTACGATGCCCCTGGTCCGTGCTTAATTCGCCAGGCAGCGTATCCGGAGCAACCACATTTTTGTGCAGAGCGACCTATTATCACGGCGCAATTTAATTTACGAGAGCGCTATATATAACGCAGCGCAGCGAAGGGCTCTGAAATCTATGAGTGAGAGAGAGGCCACTACCAACGCCGCCTCTTCTCCTGCGAGCGTGACCCCATGTTGAGTTCGCATTTTATCAGGAATACGGAGTGCGATCCTAAAGGCGGCGATGTCCTCCTTCTAGGAACTCAGGCTTCGCGCACTCTTCGTCCAATCCCCAGATCTGAGAATGGCCCGCGTCCGACTTGTGCGCACTGTCGTGAAGTGTTTCACACGTGTACACATGATTCAATGTCACAAGGTATCGCACAATGGACAGACGATATGACTAGCTTCAAGTTTAAAACGTCGTAGATCGTGAAAACAGTGCTAAATAGCGTTTTTAGAGCGATTGGCGACGTCGAGAGTTCGAATATTCAAACATGGGCAGGCTCGCCCCAAAGTGTCACACCAATTTCATGCGTCACTAAAGTGTCACGGTTTTTAGAGTGTTGTTATGCCGTTGCCATGGCACTCAAAACTGTTACGTTCCCTTTGTCTATGAAAGCATTTAATTTCCTGCTGTGAAGTGAATGATAAAGGGGCTGTAGGGTCTTTTTTCTACTACTTCTTTCCTCTAGTGAAGCAGCCATATACATACATGCAACTTATATAAAATATTTCCCAACAGAAAACAGCTGCAAAGACTTATAGGGGGGTGCAGCTCCCAAGCGTACAAAAGGTTGCAAGCCACACAGGAGAGCGTGAAAAACTGGGACGACTGCATCCATGTCTGAAGCTACGATTCCTAGTGAAATTGTTCCGTTATCACCTACGGCCAGTACTCAGCTCTTGCTGCTATATTCCCGCCCGGTGACCCACATCGAGTGACTGCAACATTGAACGACGGCGAAATCGAAAGGGTTTTGTGCACATGTAAGGCTGGATAAGTTTCAGATGGAAGTACGTGGGGTTAGCTGCTACCTCTGCCAAAAGGGCCAGTGTGGATCTTCGCAGTTGTGTATTTCCTCAGAGAAGAGTAAACTTTAAAACGTTACCCACGAGTTTTGTAGTGGTGTGCGGTGACGCAGGGCTGAGCGCTCCGTCTTAAGCCTCTTCTCTGTGCTGTCGCATGTTTAGCATTTGCCGACGCAGGCAGGCCTTCTCTCCGATGTATTGTACGATCGACATATTAAATTATCCTCTTCCAGGGTATGCATTAGACGGTTACCGACCATTCGCTCAAACGTCTTGCCAATACAACTTGTAAGGGCAATAGGCCTGTAACTTGAAGGGTTCGAGGGTTCCTTTCCCGGTTTCAAAAGGGGAATTATGGTAGGGACGACTTCAGCAGAAAAGGAAGAGCATCGGAACGAGAGCCGCCGATATTTCGAACAGAGACTTTACTGTTCTCCTGGGCAGCGTACTCATCATGGGCATGGTATACCTATAAAGGGTTAGGGGTGAACGTGTTAAACGTTTCGTGGGTATTAAGGGTCAATAGCATGCATAGATGAAGGAAAAAAATCAACCACTCTCACAACTGAGGTGAACAACCCCCGTCGTTGAGGCCCTTTAATAAGGGGATGAAATGGGCTACGTCAGTGTGGTACCGAAACTTCGCCGCCCCGCCGCCCGGTTTCCCTCGTCGCGATGCCGGACGTCTTCCGATCTCAGCGCATGAACGTTAGCCAAAACGATACACTGACATTTTATTTGAGCTACATTCAGAGCGAGTTCTCTGAGCCAAAAAGTCTCGCACAACTGCATGCAGAAGCGCTCGTGCTTTCGGACTCCAAAGATAATTTTCGTTTCTGAGCTAAAGGGACTCAAAGTAACGTACTTCAAGTCAGCTGGAGTCACTTGACGTTGGCTGTGAATGTTTTCGCGATGATGGATGTGGAGTTTCATCGCCAGGGGTGATACTCTACCCCATTGCTGGTGGTGATGCGGGGAATGAAATAATGAGCCCCTTCACAATATGGATCGAAGCCCTATGGTATCCAGAAAGGGAAAGAGAGCTTTGAGGGCAGAGCGTTGGTGAGCTGGATTAGGCCAGGGTCCAAGCAATTTTGTGAGAGAGGGAGGAGGAGGGGGGGGGGGGAGAGTCGAACTCGTTAAGGGATCCGGAGAGTGCGGTTCGGGAAGGTTGACAGTGTGTTTAGCAAAATCAAAAGCTGAATGAAAGCACAATTCACTTTTACTCGCCTCTTTCTTTCATGTAACAGGTAGTAAAGAAATCACGAAACAAACGGTAGAGCTATATAGAAAATGTAGAAAATAGTCGTCTCTCTGTCCAGCTAGGGCTACCAAAATAGGATAGCTTGTTGCAAACCGCATAAAACGCACATATAAACAAAAAGACCTTTTAAAAGCCCTTGAAAGTGAATCCACCTTTTCATCCAGTCTCATGCTTACAGTCGGTGACAAAAAGGAAAAAGTGATTCTTAAAGCGCTCCAACGGCATTTGCACTCGCAAGATCTTCACATAACCTGTCGTGCAACACGGCGACGTTCATCTGCGTCTGCGTTAGGGATGCCCTATTAGGGAAGTTATGCTCGACAGTTCATGGCGGAGATGCAGAACAAACACGTAGATAACACAAACGGCGCCGATGTGCTAAAGATGATGAAATGGGTTGGTTATGAAGCAATAATGCACTAGGAGGTATATAATAGAAAACGGCACTGAAGAAAGTAGTACGTGCTTCTGTCTTTGTGCTACGTGAATCGTGAAAACATTCAGCGAGACCCTAGATACAGAAAGCTTGCTTAATGTCTCACTCCTTCGCACGTAGACAGATGGAGTCAGCCAATCGCCGAAGCCGATTGTGAAACACAGGCCTTCTGTGGCTACCCATGCGGCTGATGGCGGCTCGTCTCCATAGGCTCGGCCGCTGAAAGCATCGTCGTGATTGGTAGACTCTTAAGTGTTACGCACAAGCGAACAGGCTTTGTCTCTAGGTGGTGTCGCCACTGTACTGTGACGGTGAGCGTTCTCTCATTTCCTATGGCAAATTCGTCTGCTGCGGATATGACAGCAGCATAGAGCAGCAGCATATGCCGCCCAATATTAACCCATTTGTGTTGCCTCCTGCGAACGCACGCGCGCACTTATGCACTTTCTGCAGATATATGCAGGCACCACCATACTGGGCCTTCATGCTGCGGTAAATGGCAATATTCACACGTTCGCTCATAAGGAAATGGTTCACTTACCGTTGCTCCTCCCTGGTGAAGCGGGGCAGCAATTTTTAATCATTTGTCGCGTACTTACACGCGCCGCGTGGAGGTCGTAAAACATAGCAGAGTAGAAGATCTGTACAACCACCCGCAACAAGAGTATTAAATGCGAGATAGAGTTCATAATTTTGGTTAAAATCTTACGATTATTTATTGAACCACCCTCTTATAAGCTAGATATGAGAACGTAAAATGAGAATGCACCGTCCTTGCCGGTGTGCAACCGACGACGTCGTTCTCATCCCACAGTCCTAGATACGTCCGCACTGTGATGCTCTTGTGACCTGTGACGGGTGCTGTAGCATGAATGACGAGGAACCAAGGTTCGCTGTGCGCTCTGTAGATGTGCTATATGCTCATTTGTCGCCCGTGAAAACCGGAAACATGATGTCCGCTCGCTAAGAGAGGGGGGGAGAGAAATATTTCTTGGTCGCTTCTCCTGCACACATTATGGCAGTGCAGTGAAAGCACGCTTTACAGGAGACCGCAATGCACGGACGGACGGACGCACGGCTTTGTGTGACTTGACAAACTATGGCGTTCGACATTTAAAAAACAAAAGATTGGCACACATCGTCTACTTCCTCTTCCTCAGCGCGCTGCGACGGCAACCTCTCCTCGCCGTTGTTGCCCCCTACACAGTATAGACTATGGCCAATCATTGAAAGTCTCATATACTCCTCAAGAGTGCGGATGTTTTCTGAAAACATTAAAAACATTATTTTAGAAAGTGTACACGGCCGTGTTGGCAACGGTAGCAAGGAGAGCGTAGACCAAGGAGCGCGGGAGGCTATGCGACATCGGTGCTAATCGCTGATGCGCGCTGTAGTTTTTCCGTTTCCCCTCAACTGACGTCAACTGTCGTTCTAGAAAATGTATCCACATCACGTTTTACCTTCTGATTGACATACCACCGTCAATATTAACATATTCGTGTCTTATCTTTTGACCCTGGTATGCGTCGTCACGGTGGTTTCCTCCGAGCCTCCTCGAGCTTCAGATGTACGTATGGGGGAGTGAGCTACTACCCCCCCCCCGCCCCTCTCCGATAGACTACTTTTCAATTTCCTTCGCGGTTGTGAGTTTGTGTTCACGAAGGCGCTGTCCTTGCTTGTGAGATCATCGGACTCCGTAGGGTTGAGTTTCATGGGGGAGGATGCCTCCGCGAATGGCTCTACAATGGAAGTTATATGCTTCCGGATACAGAGGAGGCAGAAAGCACAAAGTGGAAACCGCGTCCGTTGAGCGCGCTACTTGAATATGCACAACACATTTGCCGTCAGGTATTTTGTTAAACCTTCAGTTTTATATATTATAAAGGATATACAAAAATTTTGTATGAACCCCCTGCATATGGAAGGTGGAAATATGGCAGTCGTCGAAAAAGTCAGACAGCAGCAGGAATCGAACCTACATCTCTTGATTACCGGTCAGGTGTGCTAGCCATTGCCCTACACTGGCACGGGGTACCTACGTCTCGTCAAGGGGCCTCATTCACTCACTCTCTTCACATTCTCTCCTACATTTCTTCTCATACACACACACACACAAATACAACACTGCTCCTCAACACAGGACGGGGCAGCGGCATCTGGTGAACATGATGGAAAGTAACTGTTCTGATGCTGGACCATCGCAAACTGACAAACACAGCGCAAGCCATAGAACATGATGCATAGGAACATGAAAGACGGAAGTATGGCCGTCGTCGAAAGTTGTCTGGTTCGATTCCTGTTGTCTGGCCTCTTGTCAGTTTGTGTGTTCTAGTCTCAGGACAGTGACTTTCCACCTTGCGCATGGGATGCAAAAGTTCACCGAGGAAGATGTATAATCTTCATGAGGGGCAAACCTGGAAGCCGCGTCCGTGGCACCCTGCTCTGGGATAATTATAGTTGCTTTTAAAGGAGGAAATTAAGTGCGAATTACGGTTGCTGGAATCTCCGTTTAATTCACCAAGCAGTCTGCCAGTAGCGACAATGCAAAATATTTTCGTTGAACGTTGCCTTATCACTGCGCAATTTAATCTACAAAAACGCCTCGAAAAATCAGCCACGTGCGGAGAGGCGTAACCTTGCCGGCGCAGCTCGACCTGCTGCCGTGACCTATATAAGAAGCCCAGCGTCATGTAGAAGCATCGCGAGCAGTCCTTAGCTAGTATCCTTAGCTCGCATTAATTCCCACTGAAAATTCTTCCGCTACGACGACTACAAACGACACCAACGACTGCTAACACGATACAACGCAGACAACTCGTCAACAGTCGTCTGTCCTGCTTCGTTTTTCTGTGTGCCTACGCCCAAACTTTTTTTAGTACGGCGTTAATCATAACTATGGTAGTAAGAAGTTGACGATCCACACGAACTCCTCATGTAAATATCTCACTGTCACACTTGTAGATAGCTTTTAACTGCCATGCTCGCTTGCTATCGTCATCCCCCTCTCTCTTATCCTGGTCAATCAATCATCGCTCATCGCTCATACCTGTAAATAGGTTTTAACTACCACACTCTCTCTCACATCATCTTTCCCATAATCGTCTCCGACACACTCAGCATAGTTTTGGCGCTCTATGGCCTTTGTTGCCTTTGTGCCATTAAACACATAATCAATCTCCGAGCGTTAATACCTAACGTGCTACCGACTATCTAAGCGCTAAACTGTTGGCGAGATGCGCAGCCTCGAAAACCTAGTGCGCCGGAACACTGTTTCCCTCTGAATGACTTCAGTCCCTGACATCACACTGCTCGACGGTGATTGGCTGAGGCTCATTTCACTGGAGGATTCGCTCGCACGTCTACCTGGGTTTCCCATCCGGTAGCTGTTAAGCCTGAAACGTCAGGCGAGATTCGCGAGTACAGGTACTACTGCTCGGCTGTGCGAAAACAAATGACAGAAAAGACATCATTCCTTCTACCGATCACCCCAGGATGAAAGGTAAATGGCGTTTGGATTACTTGCTCAAAGAGTTAGCCCATAGCCTGAAACATGGACTTCCCGGACGTTTAATAATGTCTAACAGCGTGCACGGTTTGAATACGTTTTGCTACAAATTCAGTTCAGGTTTTCGCTGTCGCGCGTGATTCTTTACTTGAACGTACTCTCTGTGTCACAGAATGACCAGTTTTCTGGTTTTCAACGTTTCTGATCCGTTATTGTCTTATACAGATAGGAAAGCGGCAGAGGTTATCTACAATTCCACGTTGCACAAGTTGTGCGATTCGGCACTGTATTGTGCTTCAAATTTCGAGTCAGGAGTTGATGAAGAGAACGGCTTGACCAACAATTCCTCTACCATCCAAACAAGGTATGTTTTCCCAACATACAATACACATAAATCGGGAGTAAGAGGTAGCATGCAAGTGCAACCAACCGATGCACTGTTCATGTGACTGAGAAGGAGGCAAATAGCATACAGTAAGAAAACTTAATGAAAAATGCTTAGTGTGTGACGCGCTTCAATCATGAACGACGTAACCGGTGAATCCCGTTCCTTTTGTGTTGGTGTAAAGGTAACGACATATTTGATTCCGCGAGATAGCTGTAGTATATCACTACTTTTGCTTCAAAAGAGCAACGTGTCTTCTTAACTAACCTTCTAACCTATGCTACCCTTATGTTTAAAACAACACGAGCTCACGTAGATTGAAGAAAAACAACCAAGCCAGAATCATATTTATTTCGGAGTACCTCTCATGTCTTGTATATGCTGTATATGGGGGCGACTACTTGCATAAAGTGCAGTGCCATACTAAAAATAGTAACATGGAGAACATATGCCAACTGCATGATCCTGAAATTTGTGTCGTTGAAATTATTCAAGATTGTTTCCGGGTGCCAATGAAGTGTGTAGACCATACCGGTCTGCGGCAGTAGTACAGTGCGAGGGCTTACATTGCAATCAAAGCGCTTGATTTTATTTCTAGAATGATTCTTTTTCCGTACTGTGTGTTGCAAATGGACCAGCAGTATTAACCAACGGTGAATTTGTTCGTGTAGATCCTACATTATTATAAAATCCAGCAGATGTAGTCTCCTGTGTATATGTTACACAGATAATACAGCGGGTTAATAAAAATTTTAGAAAGCGTCCTGCTTTTTGTTCTGTCCACCAACTCTGGGTATGGTACTGTATAATTATTTTTGTTTTTCTTTTGTGCAGTCTTTGTCGTGTCCACTGGCATAGCAGTCCTACTGCAACTTTCACCTGGCATCTGGAACCTACTAGTCTTCTGCTTCGGAGTCGAAAGAATGGCTGATTTACAATAAGCTGAGCTGCACCCCCAATATATCCTCACAAACAAATCCAATGTGCTATCTCTTCATTATAACCTCCCGTACTCGTGCAGCGCGGTATAACCTGTATGCTTATGTTGTTTTAAAGTAAAGTGACCAGAGTTAGGCGGGTAAAGTCCCCGGCTTTTTCAGTTGTGGTCCCGCTGTCCCACCAGCCTGCCCGTGGGACGGCGTTCTGTCTGCTTCGGTTGCAACGAACGCCGAATGGACGAAAGATTGGGCTGAACAACAAAAGCGCTTTCGACTTCTATGTGGCCCTTTATCGGCTCGCATCTTTCCTCAACTATACCTCAACCTTGCCAATAAAACTGCTTAGCATTCTGGCTAACGAGCCACTCCCATGGTGAAAATTCTGTGAAAACCAAAGCTCGCTCGCGGACGCTTTGCTCATCAAGCTGCCTCGGTGGGAGCACGGTCTTGGTTTCGCCGACGATCGTGCCCAATGGAAGTGCAAGTGCAGCGAAGAGTTCCGATCGAGTTTCCTTTCGTATCTGCAAGTTTGACAACGCACTAAAGGAAATGCACTGAAAGAATAGCTATAAAAAAGCAAGCGAGCTGGTGACTAGAATACATGTCAGTAAAACTCCGAGACTAGGGGCGACAAGAACAAACACACGTAGACGAAGTCTCTAACACAACTGTGTTTGAGACTTTGTCTGTGTGGGTGTCTGTTCTCATCATTCCTAGTATCCGGGTTTTACCTTCACATATAACGAAAATACGTTCTAGTCAAGTATACGAATGGGTGCTGAAAAGTTATCGGCCCGACAAAGAAGAACGCGGCCTAGTGCCATGAACATTTACTACATATCCACATATTGACCTGGTAGCTCTACGCATTTGGCACATCGTCCCTGAAGCTTCTTTAACCATTGAAAAATGAAATATGACGTCTATTCTCCGAAATATGCTTCGGCTCCTCTGATCACCTCCGAGTCCTCCGAGAATCTCTTTCCTTTCTGACTTTTTTTTTTTTTTTTTCAAGTTTGGGAAACACAAAATAGTCAGTACGGCGAATGTTCAATGCATTGGAATCGCAAGTCCCTCAGAACCTGTATTGTTTTGCAGCTTTGTGAGCTGGTACATTGTAAAGGAGAACGCCTTTCCGTAGCTTCCCGCGCCGCTTTTCTGGCAGAGCAAGCTACAGTAGTACGCTGTTTCACCCTTCCGGAGAGAGTCAGTCATCAAAACACTTTGCATGTTCCAGAAAAGTGTGGCCATGACCTTTATCGCTGATCGTTGAGTCTTGAATTCCTTCGGCCTCGGAGAACCCAAGTGCCGCCATTCCATGGACTTTTGTTGATGTAGTTGTAGTGATGCAACCATGTTTCATCAACTATAAGCAGCTCAAGATAAGTATCACTAGAACGCGCGACATGCTCCAAAATCAACTTGGAGGTATCCATTCGGTGTTGTTTCTCATCAGCATTCAAACATTTGGGCACCAATTTGGCTGACAGCTTCTGCATACCCAACTCTGAACGTAAATTATAAACGCAGTGCGTTCTCTGGATATGTCCAAGGTCCCCGCAATTGTTTTAGCCGAGATTCGCCGATCTGCTAAAATGAGGTCATGGATACAATCAACAATTTTGGTGTTGACACCGTTGGGGGTCTCCCTGATCTTCCGGCGTCTTCGGCGTCAAAACCCCACCGGTGAAAGTTGACACACATCTCCTTCACAGTTGAGTATGATGGGCTCTCGTCATTTAATGTTTGCATCGTGCATTCATAAATTTCCCTTGGAGTTTTCTTCTGCATGAACAGGAACTTCATGACAGCCCGAAGTTCAACCTTTGAAAATTTCACGCTCGCAGTAGACGTGGTCTTGTTGATAGCCCGAGTACACGTGAAAGTTTAGCGTTACAAGCCTTCAATTTTTCTTCTTCTTCGCCTCGCTCTTTGTGTATGCAATGACGAGATCGCGTTTGTATATCTGGAAGTGGGTCGGGCCGAGAACTTTTAAGCACGCCCTCGTATAGTCGAAGTACTTCATATGCGCACTAGCTAGTACGTAAAACGCAACGAAAAAAGAAACATAAAATAACAACACAGGGTGTGGGCGAAACACTGAGTCTGGTTTGTCGACTGACTGCACCCACCCCCCATACATTTCAATCCGGATGTCCCGCATTAGTGTCGGACGAATATGGTCACTTTATTTTAGAGTGCTTGCCCATCTATGATTATTGTTCCTTTTGATGGAAATGTCATGTACTTTGCCAATGTCTCAGTTATGTGGCTACATTTTCGTGGCTATGGCTTTCAAAATAAAATAAAATGTGTACATTAATAAATTTGCAGTTTCATGCGTTTTAATTTGCTTTCTTTTATCATCTCTGTTCCTTTTTGCGACACAATAGATAACGAGCGTGACACAATCACCAGTCCCGTAGCCCGCAAAGGTCGCACGCTTTTTCATGGATTTCGACAGCGTACACGTTCGACAGCGACAGCACACGTTCTGCGGTGTCTCCCTTTGCAGCTTACCCTGATAGAGCTCTCATAATACTACCTAGAAACCAAGGCAGTGACCATTCGAGCTACCGAGCCGCCATAATAGGCAGGGCAATCCTCATGTGGTACGAGCGTCATCGCTACTTGCCCCCTGCAAGTTCTACTGTCTACTCTCTAACAGCGCATGACACCAATGACAGATCCCAGTAGCAGTTCATACTGTGGTGCACCCCCCCCCCCGAAATCGCACCTTTGATAGTGCATTTGGGAGAGGGAAACGAGGGGGGACGTCTCCCATGTAAGATCCCCATAGAAACCCTCCCGAAATATTTTTCTGGCTACGCCGCTGCTATAGTGGTGGTGGTAGTATCGTTCAGTGCGAGGCAATGGTCTGAAAAATGCAGCGGATCATAATTTATGCAGAAATATTTTGTCAGGCGTTGATCGAAACATTGAGCAAATAAATCTGCTCGTAATTTGTTAGTCGAATTCTCAGTGAACACCTCGCCTTAAAACTAAGAAGTCTTATGCGGATTAGGCGTCTCATAAAATCCGAACCGGAAGATGTCCCAGATCTGAGCTTATACCAACTTCAGTAGTGGGTAGAGCACAACCCACCTCGTGTGGCCTCAGTTGTCTCGCGACGTAAACCCCCAATTATAATATAACCTCGTGTGGCGATACGTAACGACCAATAAATCTGGTACCACGGGGGATCCTAGGGAAAGACCCCATTACGTCACAAGGAGCTGTCTGTCAAGGTTTCGGCATATCGGGTACCATGCGGTTTAGACCTTTGGCATACCTGATAGCTACGTGCATACCACAGAATATGACTAGCCCATGGCCATGCGATAAGCATAATTGAATAAGCCATCCTGCTGCTACCGTGACATGCGCAGAGTCGTGGAAGTACAGTATCCGAGGAAGAACTTACGTGGCGTCCTAGGAACTACGATCCTGAAGTTGTGTAGAAAGCCTTCTCGTCATCAGCTCGAGGTACGTACCTCGATCGTACCGCGATCCTCCAGCAAGCTTGACATATGGTGACATAAGCCGCCAGTCATCTGAGCTTTCACGATATCCTTCCAGCTCACAGTGAGTCCCCACGAGCTCCTGCTTGGCGACATCCTCAAGGGGCAGAGATGCGCGGGACGATGCATCTGCCACCTTGTAAGAGGTTCCCTTCCGGTACTCTGCCGAGAAGCCGTGTCGCTGCAGCGTAAGGCTCCAACGTGCAAGTCTTCTGGCAGAGTTTTCCCACCTATTCGGTCAGGTGAGTGTCTGATGGTCGGTCTACGTTACAAATTACATTCAGACACGTGTCGAAATTACTCAATGCGAACACGATAGCCAGACACTCCTTGTCCCTTAAGGTGTAATACCGCTCCCCGGGTAACGCCATCGCGGGGCTTGCAAAATCCACAGGCCGGAGCTCACCTTCATGCTGTTGGAGCAGTACGACCCCGAGAGGATGACCGCTAGCATCTATCTGTATGACAGGCGGGCAGTTTCGAGCTCAGCACTGGAAGATATGTGGCGGACTGCGTAATCGACTTAGCAAGGGAGGCGGATGTTCTCCTGTGCTTCTCCAGTCCAAGGCCATCGTGCACCTCAAATGAAAAACCAAGTTAATGTCTGCATCAGATCTGCGCACTGCGGCATGAATTATATGTAAAAGCCAACAGCACATAGGAAGCGCTGCAAGCTCTTTACATACCGGGAGTACTGGAGGATAGCCTTCAGTGTCTCCTCGTTCGGTCTGACCATACCGGCGTATATATCGTGAGAACAGTTGGATGCTGGCTCTGTCTTTATGAGATTGACCGTCAACCCTGCTGCTTGCATGCGTCCCGACACAACTTCCACGTTTGGAAGGTGTTCCTATACGACATCCTTTTTTTATCATTGCGAAGTTGAACTTCGTATCGCCGTGCACCTACTCCATCAGCCCTTGGAAGCTAGCTCGTGAATTGGACAGTCCAAAGGGGCAGGGGCGGATTTAGGGGGGGTCCGGATGTCCTGACCCTCCTGAATTTCAGTCGTTACGAGTCTCAACTGACCTTGGTGGTATAATAGCATATGCTGTCCAAGGCAGGATCCTCCCCTCAGAAAAACCCTGGATCCGCCTCTGCAAAGGGGAGCTTGACAAACTCGAATAAATGTCCATATGAGGTCTTTTCGTGTGTTTTCGACACAGTTTGGTGTTATCGGAATATGCAGTTCAAGGCTGTGGGTGGAGCCTCACCCTAAGCTCATTCAACTCGCTGTAATCCACGCCTTGCTGTTCCGTTCTTTCCCGGGGCGAGAACCACCGGAAAAGCCACACAGCACAAAGATTCCCATACCGCACGTCACGACTTTGACGTAGTCTGCGCATATGGATGCTAAGAAGCAGAAAGTTACAGCTCCCGTGTCTCCGGTCACCAGATTCCAGACCATATGTTGTAGAACAGCGGTTATACCTGGCTTCTCCGTGAACATACGGGAGAATGACCTTGATGTCAGTACTGTTCGGACCTTCCCTGAACTGAAAGTGATATCAGGGCTCCCTCCAAAACAGTGGGTGTCACCACGGCTGCTGGATGTTTTGCACCGGGAGTCCTCCAACGGTTTGTTTCCTTACCTGCGCGTTCTTGATTTTGTTGCAAGTTTTCTCACCCATCCTGCTCCGCTCCAGTTCAAGGGCCTTTAGCTTCATTAACGGATTTAAGGTGATACCGCTTTCGTGCCTGTTATCTCCTCCCCGGACCTAGAACATAGATCCAGGAGGATACTTGTTTGGATGGGAAAGCCGTGTTCAGGCAGGTGGAAAAGTATTACTCGAATCGTTCGTCAGTCATCGTCGATTAAGTACAGACGTACAATGCCTCCAGACGGTAAGACAGCATCAGAGGCGAGTACTGGTCGTTGGAGACATTCCGTTCCTGGCACCAATTACCATACAGCTGCTCCACTGTCCATCAAAGATGCGACGCCTTTTTTCCAGTGCACGTTAAAGAACCCCAGGTGATCGAAATTATCCGCAGACTGCTGCACGTGCAGCATGTCGCCTACCAGCGTAGGCGACTCACCTTACGTGTAAACTTACTCCCAATTATTTATATGCGATGTCCTTGCCTAGGACGCGCGCTTCAATATACGGTCCAATGTTGTGGATGTCGTCCTGCAAATTACAGTAAACCTTCTTTATAACGATTAAAAGAACGAAAAACCGAGAGACACGGGACACGTAGACAAACCTCTCCCTTTTGTCGATCTTTATAACGAAATCGCTTTTGTCGAAATATAGCTCTATTTGAAGTTTCATGCTGTCCCAGCCGATATGCCTGCATTTTCAACCGGATTATTTGAAGTAAACTGCCAGCCGACTCCGTTTAGTGCGAAGGGCGATCCTGGGAAAGCCTGCTTACGGCAAACCCAGTTTATTTCGTAAAGATCCTGTCCTGTACGTCGCGTCTCCGAAAACCCGATGAAACGAGATAAGAGTATGACGATATATTTTAAAGCGTCCCCAATCATCATCACACAATAAAGTTGTTGTTGTTTATTTTACAGCGACAGCTGTTATCTCGTTTCTCGTTAATCACTTGCAACCTCGATATCTCCGACGGGATGGTAAACGGAGCCACCGCCATCCTAAAGCACGTCGACTTTGACGAAGAGGGTTTACCGATGCGCGTGTGGCTTCACTTGGAAGGAGCAGCTCTGTCGCTATCGTTGATTTGATGTCACTGTAACTTGCATCATACCTTGTCAGTTTTTTTTTCTTTTTTTGAAATTAAAATAGATTACTGCCATGGGTATCCATCATCAAGGTTTACTTGCTTGCTTTGGGAATACTTGTTTTAAGGCTGCCGCGGTGTTTATGCGCGCTAGCGAGATACAGTTGTTGTTTTTGTGGCACTTCACCATATAGAATCGTCGCTTATATCGAATGTTTTCGGTCCAACTGACTTCGTTATAACGATGGTTTACTGTTCGCCGAAGTGCGTCCGCGTCTAGTGCATTGTCTGAAAAATAGCTCGGTTAAGACTGGTTCTCATTGGTGCGTTACGCTTGCGCTTACGGCGGATCTTTGCCATGGAAGCGGAGAGACAATCTCCACAAGGCCACTTCGCTGCAAAGAGTTGAGCCAACTTCATGGATAGTTAATAGACCTCTACCGGAGAAACGTCATCATGACGTTGGTAGACAAACTGAAACCGAAACAAATCGGAAGGGGAGGGCTGGGTTCCACGAATGGGCACTTGTTTGCTGCCTCCTATTGGAAGAAAAGTAGGACCGAAGGTCGCGTCTCTTTCAGGGACCATCGTAATCCCCTCAAGACCGTGGCTTTCGGGCGCGACCTTGTTCGCCCGCGACTCTACAACGTCTACCAACTTTCAGCTCTACCAAATTGGTGGAGCTGTCGAACACTATGACGTCACTTGTTTACAAACAGCGAGAGGTCTATTGGCGGGACGCCACGGCCAGAACGCAAATATGTAAACGGGGTGACGTATGCGAATGCGTCAGCCCGTTCTGTGATGGCGTATTCCATTGGGAGAGCAGATTTTGCCCCGCGCTGGGTGGGGTTTGAGCGCATTCTCCCGGCGGGGTCACACGGGTTTGCTTCGTCAATGGAATGTTAACAATCGTTCGAGGTACGAAGCACGCGCTGGGCATAGCGCTTGAGCCCGTGCTTCCCCGGGTTAGCTTTGGTCTCGTGGCTCAAAAACTATTGCTCTTTCGAGCAAACGTTTTGCCCTTGCTCCGTCAATGAAACATTCGGCGTCTGACACGATCCTGCCAATGGAACAGCTTTTGTCCCTTCTCGGGGCAAAAATTTGACCCAGCTCTGCCAATGGAATGCGCCATCAACGCGTGTGAACGCAAACCGCTGCACGTTAGAGCAGAGTTCGAGGTAACTCGTTACAAGTAACTTGTTACTGTAACCAAGTTCCTTTTCTTGGTAACTTGTAACTTAACTCGGTACTTTTGCGCCGTGGTAACTTTCAGAGGAACTCGTTCCTTTTTCAGGTAACTTTGCCAAAGTAACTCAAGTTAAGTTCCATGTTACTTTTAACGCGCTTTTCACACACGTCCACATATTTGCTTGCTTTCTCTTCTGTTCCTTCATGGCATTTTTTGCCATAGAATGTGATATTCAATCAATGACAGTATTTTATTCAGGAAGTAAGAACCGCTTCCATTGAAATGAAGCTGAACCATTGTGCGACCACAGGGAGTAAGACGCAAAGCGTTCGAATAGACCTCTACCAGAGAAACGTCATCATGACGTTGGTAGACAGACTGAAACCGAAACAAATGGGAAGGAGAGGGCTGGGTTCCGCGAACGTGCACTTGTTCGCTGCCTCCCAGTAAAAGAAAAGCAGGACCGAGGGTCGCGTCCCTTTAAGGGACCATATCGTAATTCCCTCAAGACCGTGGCTTTCGGGCGCGAAGTAACTTGTGTCCGAAGTAACTTGGAAGTAACTCGTGCTTTTTTTTTAAGTAACTTAGTAACTGCGAGTTACATTTCACGCTGAAGAACTTCGTTATTAACTTAGTTACATTTTTCACACGGTAACTTAACTTGTAACGAGTTCTTTTTGACGGGTAACTTCTCAATCTATACGCAAGAGTAAACGCGGCAGTGTGAACCAGCCTTTAGATTTTCCTCCGTCGCACATCGTGCTCATGGAACCCATTCGTCACCCGCCAATTGTCGACGTAGAGGCAAAGAAGCCGTCCACTTTACTCACCCTTCATATCGTCTTAGGCAATAGCCCATACCATTCCATGAAATGGGCGGATACTGCTGGCGCGCCATATTAATGTGTCTGCATTAGAAGCGGCGTTCCAAGGAAAAGTGTCGGTGTCGATCATAGAAATCATAAGGAGAGAGGCATATAATCCTTATGATTTCTATGGTGTCGATCCGTGGTGAAAACGTTGAAAGGAAGTACATCGCGTGAGAGAGGAGGGCAGTAGCAACACCATCTAGGTACAGAAAGCCTGCGCGCTCGTCGATGTGACGTAACAATTAAGAGTCAGCCAATCAGGATCGTGTTTTCAACGGGCGCAGCCAATCACGAACGTACTTGTAGCGGTCGTGGCCATGGAGAAGAACCACCGTCGTCTGCGAGTTGTGACTGACGTCCCCGCGTACTAAATGGGAACACTTTGAAATAAAGCGCAAAACGGTCTCAATCTTTCTCCAAACTGATTTTCTGGAAACCGTCTTGCACTTTTTGTCTAAATATTTAGGTCTGCAGTTTCCAGGTGAGCTGCAATCATTTGCGAGTTCTTGATTCGCAGAACGGTGAATCGCAGTAGCAGACGAATTCTGACTATACAGGGTGTTTGCTGTAACGTGTCCCTGAATTATATATATAAAAAAAATCTAGACATTGTACAAGGATGCCGCTTGCTGCATTGGTCTTTGCGGCACTTTTGCCATCAGGGAAGACTGATTTTGTCAAATTTCAACTGCAATAAATTGAATTTTTAAAATTGATCTCGCTAATTTGCCAAGTCAGTTTCACGTTTTTCCAACGGAAATGGAAAGCGCATGTTCGATTTACCGCGAAACATCATTGAAGACGCCCAACATCACAGCGGGAACACATGAAAAAAATATGCAGAAAGCGCCGTTTTGGGACTCGCAATTCGCCAGGCGCGAGTATTTCAGCGCTATGCGGGCCGTCGTTGCTCCGCCCCCTTGACATTCCCTCGCCGCACAAAATTTGCTGCCTCTGATAAGGTCACCCCTTCATTTTCACCTGACGCTTCTTGTCGTTCCACGCATATCTCTTCTTGCCTTGAACGTGCGTGTTAGTGCGCGCCCGGCGATTTGCGAGTCCCAAAACGGCGCTTTTTGCATATTGTTTTCATGTGTTCCCGCTGTGGTGCTAGACGCCTTCAGTGATGTTTCGGGGTAAATCCAACATGCGCTTTCCATTTCCGTTGGGAAAACGTGAAACTGACTTGGCAAATTAGCGAGATCAATTTTAAAAATTCAATTTATTGCAGTTGAAATTTGACAAAATCAGTCTTCTCTGGTGGCAAAAGTGCCGCAAAGACCAATTAATGCAGCAAGCGGCATCCTTGTATAATGTCTAGATTTTTTTAGATAATTCAGGGACACGTTACAGCAAACACCCTGTATATGAACACGTAACGAAGGAGGGAGAGGAGGCAATGCGCAGGCTTTATCTGTCTAGGCGGTGTTGGCAGTGGAGAGTTGAGAGTAAGGGAAAGTAGGTCACGGAGCGGAAGCCAATGTACATGCGGGTATCATCTCATATGGCCCAAGTGAACCGAACGCCCAAATGTTCATAAGACCCGAAAAAAATTTGGGCCTTTAGAGCTTTTGGGTCAAATGAGCAGGGCAAGGTAAGGTGTCCAGAAGGCCAAAATAGTCATATGGCCCGAAAACCAATAGGGAAGAATAGGAGTGACATAGATACTGTATTTTCTTTGCACATATGGGTAATATTAATTAAATGCGGAATGCGACAAAGGAGAAAAAGATAACTGAACTAAAAATATTAAGAAAAGTACTGAAATGAAGAAACAAATTTTCAAGCAGATAAGATATAAATGTGACGAAAACTAAAATGCAAATAAATATGAATCCTTACAGCGTTCAATATTTCGCTCGGTACAGATTGGTAGGCTCTGTGCCTAATATTTTTATTGAGTAACTTATTCGTTTGCCATATTAAAAGCTTTTCAACTTTCTCTAGAATACTGCTATGACGCACAATAAGTAGCGTTTTATCTGCGGATGTAACCAGCCGGGCACGTCAGTAGCGTAGCCAGAAAAAAATATTTCTGGAGGGGTTCAGGAGGGAATTTGCCTAAGAGAGAAGGGTTTACTCCTTGTTTCCCTCTCCCAAATGCGCTACCAAAGGTGCGATTTCGGGAGGGGTTTGAACGTCGCAAACCATGCCTACGCATGGGACCGTTTTTTCCGCTCTAACCCATCGGGGCCATTTTTTCCGAGACCATTTGTTCCGTCACCAACTTTTCCGGGGCCATCTTTTCGGGGACGTTCGACCAAATGGCGTTCCATCAAATGGCGTTCCATCAAATGGGTGGACACCTTCGAATGGATTCTGTAACTGAACTCTTTGGAGACTACATTTCACACGGTGGAAGAACCGCATTGTTTGTGTTCACGTCAGATGCGCGCTGCAGAAGGATCATATTCCACTGAGTCACCGAGTGCAATTGTCCAAAATGGGCACTGCTTGATGAACATAATAAATCTCAGTACCGGGTAAAATAACAAGCCGTAGCGCTTCCTGGAAAGGTGTGGAATTCCTGCGCTGTCACACCTGAAAAGCGATTTGACAGAAAAATATTATAAAATATTTCTTGCATATAACTCGCATTGATAAAAGTACCGTATTCTTCTGTGTATAAGCGCCGTTATATAGAAAAAAAAATTCTCTGAAGAAGTCCTGCTCAGAATGATGATGCGCATATGATGACATTAGATGACACGCAGGACTTCTTCATATAACTTTTTTTATGTATAACGGCGCTTATACACAGAAAAATACGATCGAAAAAATACACTCTTTGCCTTCCTTCCTGGTTTTCGGGCCATATGACCATTTGGGCCTTCTGGACACCTCATCCTGCCCTGCTCATTTGACCCTAATGCTCAAGAGGCCCTTTTTTTTTTTTTTTTTCTTTTTTTGCCTTATGAACATGTGGGCGTTCTGGTCACTTGGGTCACTGGAACTTGCGGGTGTGCAAGGCGCGTATGGGCTGAATTCAAGTACATCATGCAGTGTGAACCGAGTACGAGTGCCTAGTCAAGTAGGCGTCAAAAGAAGACGGATTCTGAGCGAAGGCGACGAGCTGCCGAAACCGAGGAACAACGCAAGCAACGTCAGGGCCAGTTCTCACTTGGCGACGCCCGACGCGACGTCGCGAGCGGGCGGCGGAAATAGACGTGCATTTCCGGTGTTGGAAGAGGAGAGACGTCGAGCCAAAAAAATTGCCATGCCGGTCTCTTTCACGACGTCGGCGAAAGGTGGCGAGAACGATACACTGACGACCAATAAGATGACAGAGAAAGGCCACGCCTCTTCAGTTTTCGTCTGCTTTGGGCGACGGAATGCCACTGTGGTGGGAACATGAAAATCATGCGCCTTGACGGGGCGGCGGAAATGCCCGTCTACTTCCGCCGTCCGTTCACGACGCCGCGTCGGGCGTCGCCAAGTGAGAACTGGCCATCAGGCAGCGGATGCCGCTGCTCGGCGCCGAAAGCGGGCGAACGAGACGGAGGAAGAGCGAAAGCAGCGTTTCAAAATACGCCGCCGCCGTGGCAGAAGGATTGCGCCACTGTTGTGGCTGTGCAGTTAGTAACTGTTAGTGATAGCTTGGGTGGATAGAGGTTGATAGGGGTGGATAGTGGAAGTAGGTGGGTCGGCTGAATGCTAACGCATTTCCGCCGCATTAATTACATTAATCGTACTTCAATTTTTGTTTTGTTTTATTCCAGCTGTCTGACTGCAATAGATAGCTTCCTCCTCCGTTATCACAATATGAAGCCTGTGTAGTGTTGCTTTGAAGGACTGGTATAAGAGGCGGAGGCGCTGCTGCGAGCAGTTTTGTTGACTGGTGTTCGCTAATAGCACTGCTGATCGTCGCGCCACGTGGCACTGTAGAGAATGTGTTTCCTTTTCTTGCGCGGTCTAACTTCTAAGCAATAGGTGTAACCTACCGACTTTTCCCTACTTTCGTTTCAACAGAGCGAAAACCAAAACGTTGATTTACGTGGAGCACCTGCAGGCCATCGGTTTTTCCGCTTTCTCCTGGCATTTTCAGCAATTGCAATGAAGTATCTGTATTGAACTTGAGAATAACCGGTTGTGAATTCGTTCCCGTTTATTCTTCATGAAAATTTGCCGAAACCTCTTCCGGCAGGTTCTTCCAGTGTACTCTACTCATGTCACTGGAAGGAGGGATTATAGAAGATTTGTTTTATTCGTTAGATTTAAAAAAAAAACGATGAGAGCTGCATAGAAGCCGTTTTTGCAGTTGAGTCACACTCACACGGCCAGGAGGACATCCTCTTAAGTGAGTATGTAACTGTTGCATTACCAATTGCCTAAAATTAATTACTTAACTCTTTAATTAGAGGCTTAAGGGTAAAAGCGAGGCTGCAGAATCGAAGACAATCCTAGTTCTAAGCCATTCTATTGTTTTAAAATTCCTGAAACGAACACGTGCGTTGAAATATCCCCCGCTGAAATATGCAAATGAGCAGAAACCAAAACCGCGCGTCTCAGCAACGCATGACCTTCGCCGCAAAGCGGCTGATCTGGCCAGCAGATCAGTACCTACTCCAATGATCTCCATCACTCCAAAGCACGTGGCCCTCTGATGTGGAATGAGCGCAGTCCCTGCGCTCCTGATGTGCGCAGTTTGTTTCGGCTCATTTGCATATCAAAATTCGCAGATGGATATTTCAACGCACGTGCCCGTTTCAGGATTTTAGAAGATCAACGAGGATTGTCTTCCATTCTGCTGTCTCACTTTTGCCTGAAAGCCCCTAATTAAAGAGTTAATTAATGAATTTTATGTAACTCATCATACAGTAGTTCCATGCTATCTTGGAGATGATGTCCGCCTGGCCGTATAGCCCAGAAGCAAAAACTGTATCTATGCTGCTCTCATAATTTTTTTATTAAAAAATCTGTAACGAATTAACGAGAGAGAGAAAAAAAAACAGTATCCTGTATATATGCACTCGCTCATCCGGCAGAAATCAAACCTTGACACGCATAGTAAAGCACCCTGCAACACTGCAGAGAAGCACTGCAAGGAACGCGGACGTCAACCTAGTTTTATGAATTATTCTGTCAGTGTATCCCTCAAAGATCAACTTTCCCCAGATATTTTAGAAGCGTCCCTTGTCGCCAGCCTTGGCGAGAGCCATTGTATTAGCACTCCCCTTCCCTGCGCCTGTTATCGCAAGAAATTCGGTATTACAGTATGCCTACGAACTGATCAGTCCTTATTGTGAACCTTCTTTTACGTAGCTCACGTGACTTAGCCTTCGTATACTTAATAATAATACTAGTTTATTTATCACTTTCGTGAATGGGAGGAGGGACAAAAAGTCCAGAAGACTTGACAGAGGCCCCAACTCCCAGCAGCAGCGTACAAACATCAGTCACAGGCTCTTGACATCAAAGATAAATATAAATATGTTAAGTTATAAATATACAGGGTGTCCCAGCTAAATGCGAACAGATTTTTTAAAAATATATATCTCACTTTTTTCGAGATGAAGTCAGTTGCAATATAGCATATGCTGAAGGGCACTCCTTAGGAGCGCATTGGCAAACTCCTAAGGCAATGTCCTAATTAACTTTCAATAATTAACTTTTTAATTATAAAAGCTACGAAGTTGTCCCTATGAGAACATCTGGTCCCTTCGGTCACCTGATACCGTAGCCGTTTTCGTGAAGCCGTTTCGTGAAATTCGTGAAGGAACACCTTTTTTCTGCTTTATTTTGTTCATTGCGCATCTCTGGAGACGCGTCTTTCCTTCATCCCCCAATGTGAGAGGGTGAAAGAACACACTATCGCCTCTGGCGTCCTGGAAAAAGATTCAAAGAAAACAGAAAATGCAACCTGAGAAAAGGGCTGTTCCGATAGCGTCACCCGATACATTTGTTTTTGTTTTGTTTCGGCAAGTTAAAGCTCATCCTCGACGCATGAGGCGGCACTTTGCTCCTTCACCCTCTCACATTGGGAGTGAAGGGAAGACGCGCCTCTGGAGATGCGCAATGAACAAAATAAAGAAAAAATGGTGTTCCTTCACGAATTTTTTGTGGACGATCTATCGAACGGATTTTTGTTCTGAAAACGGCTACGGTATCAGGTGACCGAAGGGACCAGATGTTCTTATTGGGACAACTTCGTAGCTTTTGTAATTAAAAAGTTAATTATTGAAAGGCCTTAGGAGTTTGCTAATGCCCTCCTAAGGAGTGCCATTCAGCATATGCTATATTGCAACTGATTTCATCTCGGAAAAAGTGATATATATATATATATATATATATTTAAATATATGTTCGCATTTGGCTGGGACACCCTGTATAACTTAAAATATGTCTCCGATGAATAAACTTCAGTTGTATGTTTGCAGTGACTGCGTATGTTTGCCTCTCTGTGTCTGTGTGCATTTTACTTGCTGCATATTCTCCTACTGAATAATAGTGAAGCATTTGTTTTCTGTTTGCAGCGCCCTGTTTGGTGGTAGCACATTCCTTCTGTTCCTGCTTTGTTATTGCTGCCAACGAAGAACCCGAGATGACGCGTTTTCTCCGATAGCCACTGCTATGGAACCTTCAGAGGTATGTCCACTTTACCTCATTTTGAGAAACAAGTGTCGCTTCACTTGCGTCGCTGTCTTATGGGACGCCAACTTCGCATATGTAACATGCTCATAGAACAGAATATCTTAGAGGAAAGAAACGCTATTCACAAAGTTGGCTATCCCCTACGCACTTATGGTTACCGAGTACAGTAGTAACAGTTACTGTACGTTGAATCGATAACGATATCAAGTACTTTTCCAATATACAGGGTGTCTAATGTGAAAAAGAAAATCGTATTAAAAATTTGAACACCATGGGATCAACGCTATTTATCTCGGGGGAGATTTTGCTATGGCTTCTGAGAAATTTTATCAAATTTAATTCGCGAGAAATTGAACTTCCCAATTTATCTCCGAAATTTGCCAAATCAACCTCACGTTTTCTTCACAGAAACTGAAAGCTGTATAGTAGGTCGAATACTACATTTTCACAGCCTGCTTCTGGACATTTACGTCATGAATAGACTACATACTTTTCCTCGCTTTTACTGTTACACTATAAGTAGGGCTCCGGGGTTTCGGAGTGTATTTTTGAGCATATTCGAAGAGTGTTCTGGGGTTTATTATTTCCTGAGAATTCTGAGGGTTTCGTCGCTTATTTTTACACCAGTTAATATCCGAAATTCGGAGAAAAAGCGACTGCTCTGAAACGATGTAGTACTCACAAAAAGAATTAGAAGCTGCCTTGCAGAAGCGCTTACTGTTATTCGGTAGAACTTTCAGACGACAAGATATGTGCACGATCGCCTTGTGACTGAACATCTCGAAATCCGGATATTCCTTGACAAATCCGGAAATTTTACCGGCGTATGTTTTTCGGAGCCGAAAACCTGGAACCATAACTATAACTACGGTGCTATAACCCATGCTTCAAGCGGAATACCACTAAGAAACAACATCACCATATGAACTGACACAGATTGTGCTTACCCAGCGCATCGAGTCAAAAGTACATCGAACTGTTTCATGGGAACTGTTTCAATCGGTTTATAACAGCTGTTTTGAATTGGGGGCTCCAAGTGACTGCGGTGCTGCAGGCATTGTATACAACCTCCTTCCGGCAACTATTTTGACGGGAAAGTTTTAACACTAGCGTGTTTTCCGACGCTTCCAGGTGCAGGTGACTGTAGCCAGATCACCTCCACCAGCTTATGGCTCTGTGATCAAGAAAAACTCCATCGTCCAGATCGACCCTCCACCCTATGAGGAGGCAGTTGCAGGACTTGAAGCGAGTGGATATGTGTAGGCACACGACTGGATAACAGACATATCCAGAAACACCCGCAAAAGACTGTGCATCACCAATGGAGGACAATCACATTGAGAAATCCACAAAGTGAGAGGACAGAACATGTACGAAGCGATTTATGTGAAGGAACGACGAAGAAATAGAAGGGAATAAACCTTCTCTATCTCAGTTTGGTCCAGACATTCGTGGAACGTCACTGCAGGGGATGATAAATCTGTGCAAGTGAGAGAGTGCACAAATGCATGTACTGCTTGCGACACGCTTGTCTGAAATCAGCACCCTGTGGTTTGTCCCATCTCAAATCTCCAGGTGCTGCAAGATCATTTATTTTGAGTAATAAACACGTGCAGCATTTGGTCTTTCTTTAAATACAATATTGGAGCAACATTTCCGAGGGCAACCAAGGAAATATGGGCTGCAGAACAACTGACAGGCGATTACAGACAACCGTGTCGCAAGCAGTACATTGTGCGATACCTTTTCTGTTGTTAGAGGATCAGGCATCATTTGCATACTATGAGATCCTCCACACATTTTCGAAATCGCTTTGCATGGCCAATCCTGGCCCAATATTCTCCGAAGTTTGCTTTATTTGGTAAAGTTCCCGAGTTTTCTAGTGACCTTGGAGCCGGAATGAATAAGCTAGGGCGAGGGGTGTCGGATGTCCTGACCTCTCCCCCCGCCCTCAATTTCTGTCGCACGGAGTGCTTCAGGTGACCTTAGGCAGCGTAGCATTCTGTCCATGAACGGACACCCCCCATCAGAAAAGATGTGGATCTGCCTCCAAGTGAAGCGCAGTTGTGCAATAAGGAAGCGGGTGTTGTTGCTGCGCGTTCGTGGGCTGCCAGAAGATTGTGGTCTCGAACGAAACTCTCGAACAAGTAAGGAGGGGCGGCATTTTTTTATCATTTGCAGAATTTTTGTAACAAAACTATGAGAACTGCCTCGATGCAGTTTCCAGAGGCAAAAGACGCGACGGGGGTTCGCGTCTGAGGCCCATGTGTTTTGTAGCGATGGAGCTGATTGGCGTAAGCGCTGATCTGATGGCCAGATAGGCTGTTTTCCGGGCCAGGTAAGGCGGAGGTCATATCGTTTCTGCGCTCGAGAAGTGCTATTTATATCTCAAATTAAGTGCTCATCTCAGGATATTTAAAAAAGAGGGTGAGTTTTGAATAATGACTGGCTCCAATTCTGCTATCTCGCATTTCCCCGAAAACATCTAATTTAATAATTTTTAGGTACAGTCAAACTCCTTTATAACGAACTTCAGGAGACCGCCGAAAATCTTCGTTGTAAAGGTGACTTTAAAACGGATGTTTCAAAGGAAAAATGCCTTAAAATACTAGCAATCTTGTTTATTGGTAGAATTTCGTTGGTCTGATCAAGGCACCTCAGACATTCAACATGCAATAGACATGGAACTTTATCTCTGTTTTGACCTTTTTACCTCCCTCGCAACAATAAACCGCGAAATTGCGTGACAAAAACAGCGACCAGAACACGTGGAGGGGACAGCTTCTGGCAACATTGTACGTCACCATTCCGCAAGTCGGCTTCACCTAATGCCTGTATGCTTTAGGAGAAGCCTGCTTTACGAGCGCGCGACTCGCGGATGGAAAGCACGTGCTGGGCCTTTTGAATCATCTCGCGAATTTCGACAGCATACGCCAAAAACGAAGACACAAAAGCGTTACGACCGGCCTCTTTCACTGACAGTAATGGAAAATGAACAGTCACTGTCTATTTTCTTGCCTAAATTTTCATTTTGGTTTAATTTTTTTTATACGAATTTCGGATGATACGAATTTTTTTCTGCGACTATCCTTGCGTTTGCTGACCAAGAGCAAGAGAGGCTCCGGCTTCTGGATGCTGGCCAATAGGAGGACGCGGAGGGCAGGCACTTCCCAAGCCTCTGCTCTCGCCTAAGAGATGGCGCAGCGTTACCGTTGTTTCGCGTGTCGGACCTCGTCCGCTCCGTACAGCCTGCCCACAAGCAGCAGGTCGCACAGTCAGGTCCAGCAATGCAGACTGCGCCCCACCCACGTGATCAAGTCATCCGGTTGGACAGATGCCAGGAGGATGAACACCTGTTCTATCTCCCCGCCTTTTATGATCCCCGCGGAACCGTCATCTGTGGCGCCGAGCGCGCCGCGTCGGAATGAAAAACGCTCTCGAAAAGTTCGCAATTCGACATTTGCTTGCAAAACTTCGCTGTAAAGGACGCGAATTTCGCCCTATCGACTTTAAAATCACTTCGTTATTTCAGTACATTCGTTATAAAGAAATTCGTTATAAATGTCCGAAGTATACATTGAATCCTATAGGCGCCAGACCAGACCACGAAAAACGTTCGTTATAACGTCCTTTTCGTTATAAAGGCGTTCGTTGTAAAGGAGTTTGACTGTAATTAGTCTTCCAGTAGTTACATACGCTATCTGACAGGATCTCCGGCCGGCCGCATAACCCAGCTGTGGAAACCGCATGTAGGTAGTTCTCACAGTTTGATTGTCAAGATTCGGTAAAGGATTTAAAAAAAAAACTCCCTGTATGTATTGGCGTTCTACTGGGCCCAGTAGAAGACCAGCCTGTTCGGAATACTGATTGCTTCCGACCTGAGGGTTTTGCTTCAATCTATCTTCACCGGATAGCGGGATCTTCCACTTTTAGAGAGATAAGGAAACATAGGCTGCTGGCAGAAACAACTTCCGAAAGGCAGTAAAAGCATTTATTGCACGCATGGCGTGTTTGTGCACATAATCTGCTGTCAAGTGTGTATGAGCACCATGCAACGTAAATGCTGTCAAACTTTAGCACAGCTATAAAGTCAAGATGACGACATATTCCAATTTCTCACATAAAGTCTGGTGCAGGTGGAAGCGACACAACGTTATTAATTTCTGCTACGGAATAATTTCGATGTCATGTTGTTTGGGCATTTGAAAAATTGTTAAATCCCGATTAAGCATATTAATGAGGGGGTAACATGTGCTATGTAAAGAAGAGATTATCTCTAGGGATTATGCTAGTGAGGTCATTGAGAAAGATTACAGCAAAGTGTGTCGGAGATTTCCGGCGCACGTCAGAAGAACCCCAGGTGGTCGAAATTATCCGCAGTCCTACCCTGCGGCAGGTGCAACACGTCGCCATACTGTAGGCAGACAAGCCTTACGTGTAACATCACGGAACGATTATTTTAGAAAGATTAGAATTACACAGAAGGGGCCTGCTATGCACTCAGAGTTGACAGGCAGTGTGATGGGGCATGAGATCTTGAGAGAAGATAGCGCCATTAGAGAGAAATTTTCTTCTGTGCATCAGTGTGCATTCTGTGTTACAGTTCACAAGGTTCGAAGCTGCCGTACACTGTTAAATGTGTCATTCCATGTGTTGTTAATCGACTTGCAACTAAAAAAAAAAGTAGCAAAGTTCACCAGCAGCACCACCTAATGCTACTGTCAATATGTATTCTTTGCCTAAAGGATTGGTCAGAGCCAAAGAGCCACACAATAAATACTGACATGCCTTTATTTACATAACAAGTCACTAAGAGCTCTGTACTAGTTGCATGCATATTGCTACAGTTATCCTTTGACACTTTTATTGTCAGCAGCTCCCTTGGCATGAGCTGCCAGCTGTTTCGTTGGATCATAGGGGTAAGTCTTCACTATTGGACCTAAGCCTGCTTTCTTAAATCTCATCTCATCAGCACGGACTCGATCTTCAAGGTCTCTGGTGATTTTTGCATTTGTGTATGCTAGAAGGGAAAAACATATAGCACATTTATTGTGCATTCCTATGGCAAGATGTGGACATGTGTAAATGCTCTGCTATGTTTCATTGCTTCATGTGCTAACACGTTTCCTGCACCACCAAAGTTTGCTCTACAAACGTACTTCAAGAGAACAATATAATTTGGTGAACTCTAAATATCCATCATAGCAATTCAGCACAGATGCTTCAAACACATTTAGCATCATTGATGTCTAGAAACTCTAGTATGTGCAATTTGTGATATGGGCCATGATTTGATCAGATATGATTTAGCAGTGCTCAGCTGTACCACCATGAAAGGTAACAAGGAAAAACACCAAAACAAGGACGAAGGCGGCACACAACACAAGCACTTGTGTTGTGTGCCTTGTTTGTCCATGTTTTGGTGGTGTTCCTTGTGACTTCTGTACCAACGAGCCCAGCTTAACACGATCATGAAAGGCGCCTACAAGTGCTGTTCAGTATTGTCTTTCTTCTAATTTGATACAAATATGATTTTTGTAACAGAAGAATCTGCAAATAGTGTAAAAAACATCGCTCATCTGCATAACGTAATGGATGTTATCCAATTTTGCAAAAGGTGATTTTCACTTCAAACTTCACAACGCAGCCTTTAAAAGCCAAGAGAAAAGAGACTTCCACGTCGGGAACATGAAAATGCATTGGTAAAAAAACTGGTAAAAAAATTTGTCAGAAACATCACACAAACTGTGCACACTAGGATAACTGTCCATTTAAGTCGCATCTGAAATTATGATGTGTGGATTGTATTAATCAAGAATATGTGTGCGGGACACTCAATACGTGCCTATTACAAATAGTAACTGGCTATGTATGTATAAACACAAATATATAAACAAAATAATCAACATATAAACCAAATTTTCCTGAAAAAGTTGCTTTTATATTAGAATACAGAATACATTTAGAAGTCAGTATGGTGAGCCTGTGTAAGTATATTTAGAACTCATGTCGTCACAGCCTGCACGAAAACACCTACAATGCTGGCAGACGTGTTTTGCTAGCTGCAAGGTGGAAGATGATGGTGCTTGGTCAATTTCATCTGTCGTTGAATTTCTTACTTGCATGCTACACAGTGTCTACACGGTGGTTCAATGCATTACACAACTTGCGTCAGCCACCACTTCCAAGATCAGTACAGAACCTGTCCTTTTAACCTTAAACCTGAACATCCCTTCAAAGTCATTTCTATGGCAACTTTGACTGCCGATTTAAAAGGGTACCTTCACTCAGATGATGTGAAGATTATCTGTTAAAAACATTTTTTGATACCATGCTACTGATTATGTGGCCAAGTGTTCTCTCTTGAAATTTCTTTGGACACAGTTAGCAAAAACCTGTTACTATACTGCGACTCGTGTATCTGAAGGCAACTGACCTCTTTCCGTTACCTTCTTTATTTAGTAAGGTCAGTCCCAACCTTCCCCTTTCTGCATTCTATGGCTAAGACCTTTCGCTTTTTCCGAGCAGGACGATGTGGAATCTGATGTACGTACTGCATAATTAATAATGTGTGAATGCCTACTGAAAATGAGTTTGCACAACTGAAAGTATGATTCACTTGTAGTTTATGCGAAGGTGTTCTTGGCTTCTGGCACGCGATATCACCGATGTACTAGCCACTTCCCGATGTACCGATGTCGAGCCACAGTATATCTGAGTGTGCGAATTATGTGCCAAAAATATTGCTACAAGTCCAAAAACAACTTCCTGCAGCTTATATGCATAAAACCACAGTATAAACCATATGCACTAAAAAGCATTAAGATATGCATCTTCAACTCAGCACGATACATATGGAGCCATAAGACTGTATTCACTCATTTCTTTGCTAATCTATTTTTGCTTTTCGACAGCAAGTAGGTGAGACTGATGTTGCCAATGCCGACACCAGAGACAGTGTTTATCCCAGAAACTTCCAATATGAGTCATAATGAAATGAGACAAGTTACAGAGGTTTGAATTGAAAATGAAAATTTTGCAAAATACTACTTATTTGCAATTTAAAGAGCAAGCTCTTCATACCGGTAGAGTTGTCTAATGAATAAACAGAAAGATGAACTCACAATCCTTTACACCTTCCATGAAGCTTCTTTTGGAAAGTGGCAGTGTCTCCCTCTTGTGCTTAATCAGCTTCGGCATGCCAAGTCGCTTTCTTACAGCTTCCACACGCAAGAGACCCACTTGGCATAGTGAAAAAGCATTACTAGTTGTCCAGTAGCACAGGATAGCCTGTAAGGTGTACAAGTACTTCCAGTATAGATGTTTCATCTTCATAAACAAGCATAAACAAGTTTCTTAGAGACTCGTAAAAAAGAGTATAAATGATGCCATGTGAAACAAAGCGTTGCATCTTACTGCACCTTCTTTATGCTATTTTGTAATAATGCCGTCTAAATACAACTGTTTGAGTATGCAAGATGGAAGACATTTCAACATCAAACTTGCAAAATGTAACTGTAAAAAGAAATAATGGAAAAAGGTGCGCGCCACACTATTGGGCGACTCACTTGACTGGCAGCCGAGGGAAGGAGCATTTGTAACCAGAGAGACTGAAAACTTGCTTGCGCACCAGGATTGTGCGCTGCTGTCATACTTTTTGTGCAAATATATATACCAGGGCCTTCTAGTCCTAATTTCTACTTCTCCTGACATAAACTGAACATAACTGAGAACGCGGATGGACAAAGACGACACGACATACTGTGTAAGTAGTAATTTTCGCAAGACTAATTTTCGCGAAATTCGCGAGCGCTCGTTTCTTTGCGAATTTAAAGTTCCGCGAAATATTTGAACCAATGACAGAAAAATGTGCAAACGAAATATGTAGGAAATTTTACCCAGGACGCTGAGGCAACTTATGTACGCGGTTTCTTACGCTATTACGCTGCACTGAATGCCGATCGTACCTGCTCGACGTGGTGACAGGAATGACGGGAGACATGGCAATTCGGCAATGACCCTGATACCAGCCGAGTAAGGACCCCATATTCTCAGCCCTCTCATTCAGAAAGGCTCAAAAGGAAGACAAATGCAACGGGTTATTACCCAGTTGTGATGCCTTTTGTTAACTTCTTCCTGGATTTCAAAGGTGGAGGGCCCCTAAGATGCCTGGTACAGGGTCAACGCACTGCGGTACCGCGAATTCAAGGTTCCGCGAATAATTGCCTGGTCCTGGCTCCTCACGAATTCGCGAATTATTGAGCCCACGAATTTAACCACTTATACAGTCTGCTGTTTTTTCAAGTCCTTCCATGTTCCTTCTATGATGTGTCATGCAAAACTGCTTCAACCTAAATGTAGCTAAAATATATTTGTTCGTTCTATAATCACACATGTTCAGTCACATTATACTTCTATGAATGTGATTTTGGCCGGTCATTTCATACAAGCTCACATATAAAGATTATCAGATTTTGCATTCCCTCAACATTGTCACAAGCAGGCTCAACCTGTCAGACTAAGTCAACTTACAGATGGAAACCCCATGATGAAGGGAAAGATGACGACAGGAATGGCCCGAAACACATGTCGTGTCCACTGCATGTTGTCTGCTCTCAAGCCACCTTCAGCTCCCAGCTAAAAAAAAAAAGGGACACAGAACCAAAAGGTGACTACACACAGCATAGAACAGTGAGCACAATATGTATGAATCGTGAGCAAGGAATAAGCACTCATAAGCACATGGTGAAGAACCCAATGAAGGCCATCAAAGTGTTGGTTTGCCTGGGAAGCACCATTCCCTTGATCAGCCCATGGAATTGTTAGAAGTGAAAAGCAGGCCGTACTGTATCTCTTAGTTTTTTATCCACCTACTATTTTACTTGCAGACTATACCAATATATGTATTTTGAGAGTTACACCACAAGTCTGGGTACATCCTATACTAAAAAACAAAAGCAAAGTTTTGTGAAATCTATGGTGTCATTATTAGTTACATGGGGTGGTGGCTGTGAAGAAACTTCATGTTCATTGATTGTATTTGATGGTCATACATGTATAATGCACCATTCCGACACAGCGGTGCAACTCCAAGTCTGAGTACTCTTTGATTGCTGCCTTTGCATTGTTCTTGCGGCGTAGTTTCATTTAGGGTTTAGCTAGCGTTTAGTTTATCCAGTTTGGTGTGTAGCGTTTAGCTTTATGAGGGGAGGAAGCAGGTAGGGGAAAGGATAGCCCTCGCTTGCACGCACGGCGTGGAGGTGCTGTGGGGTGGCGGAAGCATCTGTTGTCGGTTAGGGGAGATATCACCAATATTATATGTGGTTCGCTGCGCTCTAGGGACATCATGTGTGTTCAGCTGGGTGCTACCCCACTACATGAAAAAAACATTCGAAACTTTCTAGTAACAATATTTTATTGCAAACAATAACCAAATAAGTTACTCGAGTATTTGCACAGGCCTACTGAGAAGTGGATCTTTCTCATAAAAAAAAGAAGAAAAAAGAAACAGGCCTCCCATGACGCATAATTAGGGTTCCGCATTTTCGGTTTGTATTTTTGGGCGGATTCGGCGTATGTTTTTCGGTGTTTATTCATTTTCACGAAATCTGCGTTTTTCTACGTTTTTCCTGGCGTGTACGTGGCTTACCCGACAGTTATCGGCGAATAGAAATCACAATGTAATTTCCACACGACGCTCATTCAAAATGGCGTTGTTCATTACGGTGGTGTTTTACGGCTAACGAAAAAGTGAATGGACATTTTCACAACCATCGTATTTCTGTATGGTTTTCTGATCTGCATCAATAACTTGCTGGGTATGTGCAGCAATTTATCTCTGTCATCGTTCCCGGAATGTCCCTCTGTATTCACTGTTATTCACACTTGTGCCCGTTACTCGAAAAATGTAATTGATTACCGTTACCGTTACTTCTGTGGAAAAAGTAATTGATTACCATTACCAATTACTCGACTTCAAGTGTAATTGAGTAACCAGTAGAAAAGTAACGCGTTACTTCGGTCGTTACTCTGCATTCACGCAAATTATAAACGTCTTTGTGTGCCTCAGAAAAAAAAAAAAAGTTCAACAGTGCATCAGCTGAAATAACAAGACAAACAAAAACACGTATTACAAGGAGACGTTGACCCGATTGTGGAAGAGCATTGCGTGGAACTTCCCCATGACTCACTAAACCTCTAAGGCTTCAGGTACCATCACACTGGTGTAGGAAGAGATTAGGGAGAGAGACTCTGAAATTCCAGAGCGTTATTACAATGCCCTCCGCTTGCTATAGTAGAACAGCCCAACAAAGGCTGATGGCACCAGGGGCTTGACTTGGGGCAGAACATCTGAAAGATAAGCTAATCTCTGCCGGAAAAGTAACCAATTACTTAGTAATCGATTACTCAGAAAAGTAATTGATTACTCGAAAAATTACTTTGACAGTAAAGTAACTGATTACTCGAAAAATTACTCAAAAAGGTAATTGATTACAAGTAACGCAATTACTAGTAACGCGTTACGCACAAGTCTGCTGTTATTAAGGTGGCGCATCATAGCTGGCACTTTGTCGTCTACAGTCGAGGGATGGTGCAGCGAGCGAAATGGTTCGCGTAGTCACCGCTTCACAACATTTTGGCGCTTGCTTGGAAATGCAGTACCGCTGATGTAACGTCTTCTTTTTGTGTTATTTTTGTTTTCTCTTGGCGCGCGACAGGTCAAGCGAAATCTTGTGCAAACATATGACCGCTCGTGCTCACCCATGCCGAGTCCAATACTGTAAACACGCATATCGCGCTCAGCCGGACGGAACAATTAGTGGCGCGGCTTTTGAATGTGCACAGGCTGTCCAGCTATCTCCTGAACTTCTTCGTTGATCTGTTGCTGTCCCGTGCTGTGTTGTTGTCGGGCGAAAGGTTAGTCACCAGTCGTTTCGTGTGATTTCTGCAATGCTTGCGCATATAATAAACGAAATCTCTCGTAACACAAAAAACCTAGGTTGGACACGACGAAGTTGAAACAAGTTGGTGTCGACATGTTATAGCCTGCCAACGTTACGCGGAAATTGCGAAACGAAACCGCAACCTGTTTTCTTTATTTCCTGTCACCCTGGGCTTACAAATTTCAGACCACGTTGTGGTGGTGCAAAACGCTTCATTTACTTGCGCAGTCGACGGAAATGAAATAAAACCGCAAAGAGGCTGCATAGCATTTCCCATATCCTTGGACATCAGTGCAGGAGGAGGAGAAAGGCAAAAGAGAAGAAGAAAAGGGAAGAAAAGCAGGGTAGAGGAGAAAAATGTGTGTGCGTGGACCATACAGCTGCTTGGAACGTAAAGTGCGAATGGAGGTTTCCAGTTTGGTCGAGTATATCGCCCATCAAATTGTCTGCTGTACCTTATTGTACACTAAACCATACGGACGTGTCTGAAATCTGCCCCAACCAGCTCCATCCGCCTCCCAAAATTCCAAATGCTTAGAGTCTAGGGGACCGCACCTGATCCGCGCTCCTAACCACGTCATGGGACGAGGGGATACTCAGTGCTGTTCAAATAACTATTGTAAAGTTGTCCCATGAAACAACAGACTTCCCTTCCCGTTGACATCCTACTGGATGAGTGCTAAAAGCGCTGCCAGGTTTTCGGCATCCAGAGTAAAAGAAAATATTTCACTGTATGTATAACCTATCCAGCGCCACTATTTTTTTTACAAGCACGATCCTTCCACATTTCTGTGGCTGCGACTGGGAATTCCAAGACAAATAAGTTTCATCTACTGTTCCCCCGAGAAAATGAGCATCGTTGAACAAACAATAAACAAAATTTGGGGCTGGGCTATGCTGCCCGTGCTCGTGCTCCCGCGACATGGTCAACGTCGGCCTCGTCGTCTTCCGGCCACGTGCAGCGGTATATCATTTCCAGCCATCAAATTGTTGTTGCTTGGGACGACACACTCGATGAGAGATGGCAGCACTGCGCTGCCCATTCTGAAGCGGCGTACTCCACGGATGACCATACCTGACAAAAACTCGTGTGCCGAGTCAACGGCTTAACATAGATGAAATTTTTGTTGGTATTTTTTTCTAGTGCGTGATCGAGCCAGATTTTCGATTTTGGGCGGCTCTATTTTGTAAGCGAGCGGAATCTCGAAATATAGCTTTTCCCAAACCTTTCGACGACGATATAAAAATTTCTGAGTCTAAAACGCAAAATCTGCTTTGATCAGGCACTAGATCTAAGCATCCTCTTCCATTTAAAAGCAGTTGCACGGAGATCAACAAAATTTTCGCTGCGCTACAAGAGTTGAAAAATGTATGGGGATTCCCATAGAGCCGTCGGTGGTGATGCACCTCCTTAAAACCAAGGGAAAATTTACCCGGCGGATGTTTTTCGGTGTTTTTCTATTAAAACCAAAAACACGGAACCCTAGGCATAATGTAATGTAGGCATACAATGAACGATGCCTGAGAACTGAGCAAGACACAAAGGGAAAACGATCTTACTTTCGACGTTCACCTATATCCCTAGGAAACCAACACATTTCAACTTAGGCATGTCACCCTTCAATGGAAGAATTTTGAGAAAAATATGACAGGCATGTAGATTAAGGTTGCATATACTTCACACTAGAAGTAAGCAGCCAATGAAACCAGTATGGACAGACATGTAGACACCACTACTGCTAACTCTCAACTGACGGAATTTATTCTAAAACAGTACGTACTTACCTCAATAGTAAAGAAAAGTGTCGCACTAGTGAGAAGAGGCAATATGTAGAATGGGTCTGGCACTGTTAGGTCCACAAACCAAAACATACCCCCAGTCTTGAGGCTCTCCATAGGTAGATTGGCCATGCCACGCAGTGCAAAGAAAAAACTGATAAAGACTGGAGCCTGAAAAAATAAATAAAATATGATATTAAAATATTAGAGAAAAAAAACCACACAACTCCTGAATTTAGGAAGAATGCTACACAGAGAACTGAATCAAGTCACAGTTACCTGAAGGAACGGTATTATCATGTTTTTCACTGGGTTGACATCCTTTTCTTTCATGAAAAGCATCAGCTCATGGGCAGCTCGGGCAGCTGTTGATGCAAAATGGATGGCTTGATTACATTTTGCAACGTTCCACATAGAGTGTAACAGATATACATTCTAATGTTTTACAGCGATAGCATTATGAGGGAATTTGTTTCTCAAGAACGGCGCAGTTCCTGACTTACGACTCGGCGCGCCATTGGTTGGTGCAGCAGCAAATCGGAGAGCACATGAAACGACGTCAGGAGCCACACTGCGTCATTGACAAAAGTTGCGTCCTTACCAAAAAGAAAAAAGAAACAGCAGCCATGCGGGGTACAAGTACAAGCAAGCGCCATCAGTGTATCACACGCTATGTGGTGGCCACGGAGAGTGCGTACGGTGTCTGCAGATAGGGAGTGGAGCGGCACGCCGCTGTAGAACACAAACGGTATAGCACACCGAGGGGACAAGCAACCAGACGCGCATTGGCTGCAAGACGACAACATGACCCAGCAGTTACGGAATGCAAAGTAGCTGCGATAAGACGAGGGTGAGAGGACCCGAAAGTTAAGGATTGCGAGGCCGAGACCAGGAGACAAACTGTCCCCAAACGTGTGTACCTGAAACGAGTGCATGTCCATCAGAGTTTGCAATGACCGACGTGGATTTTGCAGCGAAGTTTTTGAAGAACGAGCTTGGACATGTTTGTGACATTTTGCGATGGGCTGTGGTTTTGCACCGACGTGGTGCCCGCACACGTGCAACACTGCCAACTGTCAGCCAGGGAGTTCACGGCAGAATGTGTAGAAAAATTTAAGAAAAAATTTGTCTACATGTGTGTGTGCAATACAACCATAAGCCTCATCTCGCATGCATGATGCAGTTATCATTGTCACTTCTTCGCACGTGGGCTGCGAAAAGGACACAATTTTTTGGCAGTGGCACAACTGGGAACATGTGAAGCAACCATGGTTCTCCGCCCAAGGATGCAAATTCAAATGTCAAAACTCAAAAGAGCAGGAAAAAGAAGTGGTTGAACAATGCTAGCAGGTGGATTGGTAGCATTACAATACAGTGAAACACACGTCCTCCAGATACCAGGCTTTCACTAGCCTTACAGCCTGCTCTTCAAAGCTTGCCCACACTACCAACCATTCAGAACTACATTTGCAGCATCTTCAGAAACAGCTAGAACCTCTCTCACTACAACAAATCTGCTTGGTCCACGGTCAAATCTAGCTTGCCAATGCCATGTCCTAAAAGCGCTGCTCTCTCTTTCGGACACTGTGCAGCTGCCATTAATCCAAACTACCACTACCAAATAACCATGAGCAATGGGGTAGGGTGCCACCTGTTGGAATGAATGAACCGCGGATGGAACACCCCACTAATTACAATCCAAATAAACTGTTGTTGGCGCTTGTCAAAGTTAGAGTAGCATGGCTGCCATTGTCTACGCTGACAAACAATTGTCAAAGGTTCTAAGGTGGAACACTCCAATGTGCAATTTGGTAAGTATAACAACTTCATATAGAGTTGGCAGTAATGAGGCGTTGAGGCCTCACTTAGAGGAGATATATTGCAAACAGCTGAAGAATACCATTTTGATTTTCAAAGGAAAGGAAAATTGTTTTGTCAAATATATCGCTGTACAAAGTATTGTTATACAGGGGTCTTACTAGCTTTATATTCACAATTACTGCACTGCACATAGAGAGAACCCAGTCTGTTCTTACTCTCCAACTGGTTGCCCGACTTTCTCGCCTCACTCATTTTCATCTGTAGTATCTGCATCTGTGGCAAGTGATTGTTCATATGTGCTGCATTCTTCTGCGCCTTTACAACCAATGGGAACATCAGAGTTTTCACCACCACTGTACCTGTATGCAATGACAAAAATGTTGTATTAGCCTCAAAGCGTTAATTCTGACAGGTACACATTCAATCAACTACATTGTGAACGTCGCACAGAAACATCCTCCGCAACATCAAACTGCGTAGTACAACAGGAAGTTCAATGAGCAAGATCAATTTCTGTCAACACACTGCAGATGCAGAGCTCTCAGAAATCATCACCAAACAGATTCCAGACTACAAACAGAAACTTGTGTAAGAGGCATCAATGCTGGGTCGAATTAATTACAACATTGAGTGTGTCAAAAATTTTGCACTTTGTAGAAACAATACTGCTAATTGGCTACTATTTAACGAATGTTTTAATGTCCAGAACCCTACTCCAGCTCACACTCCAGCCCAGAACCGGTTGTAGAATTGTTACGTGCCTTCTTCGATAAAATATTTGCTACAGGAGTCTTCCTGTGCTTACATATAATCAGGGCACTACTAATATTAGAGACAACCATAATCTCATATACTTAATGGGTCATGCTCAAAAACAAAATTTAGCACAGTGCCAATAAGCATTTGTCCAACTTCCTATATACAAATGTTATTACAGACATGGTTCGATATAATGAAACACTATTCAACTAAATTCACGGTACAGCGAAATGATTTGTATTCCCTGCCACAGTTGGCTGCCATATTTCGCCAGGATCGACACAACAAAATATTCGGTACAACGAAAGAAATCTGCCATCCTTTTCAGGTCAGATATCTTGCTCAACAATTATAAAGTTAATAGTCATGCAGAAAATCACATTTGCAAATAAGGACACTGATGCAGCTTTGACACCATGCCTCTCAGCGTCACCTCGGAAGCACACATTTTCCTGCAGGTCCAGACGTTTTCCTGTCCTTGGGAGAGGTCACACACTTCTGAGAACGTAGCGCACGATTGTGTTGTACCTCTGATGTTTTGGCTCAGAACCGGAGCCCATTCGAGAGGGTATATTTAGCCAAATATCTCGCATGTTAGAATAATCCCATTTCACTCTATAGTGGGAAAAGCCTGAGCATGGGCAAAAACACTGAGACAACAGAAACAGGCTCTTTTTCACCATGGAGTTCCTCCACATGCTTGTCTATATCTATACTACTACACATACTTGCCTATATCAGTTTTTGTCTCCCGTTTCGCTCATTATTCCGCCAAGCAGTACAATAAGATAAGATAAATTTAAAGGGAGGGAGGGAGGGCCTGCCCCTCTCATAAGGTGTACCATTCGATTGCCCTTTGTTGCAGATGGAATACTGCGAATTTACCCGACAAAACACGTCGCGGTTATTAAATAACCAAATTAAATTGATAAAGATTGCAGAGCATGCCGCGATCTGAGTTGGCAACAGTAAGAATGGCAACGTCACCCTGCGGGAAAGTCCGTGATAGGATACAGAAATCGTCTGCTTTTGCGCGCGCTATTGCACCGGCGTGAGCAGACGACTTTCAGAAGTTACTGGGGACCGCGGCAACTCTCGTATATTTCCTTTCAGTTCTCAGGCGAAAAAACGCACAGTCTAAGAAGTGGCCCACGTGGTGGTTTAGAACAACTATATTCATCCTCAGAGACAAGTGAAAAGTCGCAAGACAACCCCACCCACAATTACAAATCTGAAGTCGCCGGCCATCGGCGTGCGCGGTCGCATTACAGCTCCGACCAAAAATATATTACGCGCACTTGCTTGACACCCCCGTTGCACACTGATCATGCATAAGGTAAAATCCCCGAGACTGGGAACACGAAGGGGGAAGCGATCTTCACCAGCTCGCTTGCTTCCTAGCCATTTTTTCATTGACACTGAGCATGTTTCGAAATGAAGTGCCGCTGACGACGTACATGGAGAAGGAGTGCATGTTTATTTAAAAACCGCATTAAATACTCGGGGAAAGAAAACACGTGACTTAGCTTCCACGTATCCGATTATGCGCCACATTGTCGAAGACACCACAGTCAATGCACGGACTACATTCTCCGATCGCGGAGATATATGCCTGAGTGTCCCCATTTCGAGAGCAAAGGGGATGACTCAACCCAAGGTGCTTCTGCAAGTTAGTTACCGTGACAACGGCCATGTACCCGCAGGCCGACGTCATGTGTGACGTTGCATGAGAGAAGTGCAGCTTTCGTTGTCTGCTATTACGGCACGTTTCAACAAAGTCCTCGAAAACGACTTGGTTATTCTGAATGAAACTTTGACGGTTGTATGTGTACAGTACTCGAGAAGATAGTTAGGGAGTGACTTTTTCGGGTTAAACCCGATTCCGCCCGGTTATTCCCCCCCCCCCCCCCCCGAACTGATCTCCGACAAATACGGGTTAAACCCGATTTCTCCCCGAATTCCAGTCACTATGAAATCCTCAAGTGACGTTTCCACTGAAGACGAACATAGGTCGCCACGTGTAACACATGTAAGAATGGGTCACTTAGGTTCCCAGCAATACACCCATGTGTGCCAACACTGTCTATGCCTTCGGGGATTACCGCCGGAAGGTCACGATCCCGCAAAAAAAAAAAAAAAAAAAAAAAAGAGAGATTAGGAAAGGACTTAATAGACAACAGGAGAAACAAAAACACCCGAAGGCACAATTATCGCCCGATTTCACCCCGAATTAGAGATTTAAAAATAGCGCCCAATTTTTACCCCCCGAATCTGAGAAAGGCATTTAACCCGAAAAAGTCACTCCCTAAAGATAGTTTTGGCTAAGTTTCGGAATCGCCCCGGCTGTACGAGACCGTCCCTTTAATTCATGATAAGTTTCTCTCTTTCTTTTTTTCACAGTTACATCGTGACTGAAAGGGCAATGCACATGTTATGGAATTAACCACCAATACCACAGTGACATTTGTCCTTTATGCTCAGGAAGACACGCAGAATATGGTGGAAACGGGTGTCAAACCCCCAGCATCCACTGTTCATGGAAGATGAGGCAGGTAAATTATTATAAGGCAGGAATGTCTTAGTGCTGAATAATAGAAAGCAATGGAACTGACTAGCAAGTTGGTATGATAATGATAATTCATGGCTTTATATGGTGTGACAGCTATGAGTATGGGCGACGATCTGTGGATTAGTTTTCCCCACATGAGGGTTCTGTAACGTGCATAGAAATCTCAGCACACCGTACTTAACGCCCTTTGTGGAGGATGGCATGCCTAAGCAAGATTATATGAAATAGTAAATTGTTAACGAGGGTTAAAAATTGGGCTGTTTGGTTCTTCATAACTAAAAGTGATAAAATACCGTGCCGAGGAGAGAAAAAAGGACTGGACGAGATAAAGCACCGACTGACAAACAGGTTTTATTCCAGAATAAGCTGCCTTTTTATAAAGCCAAACTACACCCTCTACATCGGTTCCTATCAAACAAGGCCACGCGAAATGTGCACTATCTTTCCAAAATGACAATGACTTTATCCATAAATGAATACCTCGAGGTCTGTCCTACGTACTCTTTCCAGCATTTTAGCAGTATACCTGGATATCTAGATACGGATACGGATTTCTACAGTACACCGCTAAAATGAGGGAAAAAGTACATAGGACAGACCTAGAGGTGTATTAATTTAAGGATAAAAGAGCACCGAAACACGAAGGTAGATAGTTATAGTAGGCTGGGTGAGCCATGCAATAACTGTGAGGCAAATTTCATGAAACTTAAGATTTTATTTAGGGCCAAAAAAGTAGAAGTGCTACTATCTCAAGAGGCACTACAGATTAAAAAATCAGGTGATCGTTGCATGAGTGCACCGTCGGTTGTGCTGTTGGAAGCAATCGAGAGGTTCCTGGGAAAGAAAAGAAAAATGAAGGGGGGAGTAGCAAGTTAACAAGGTATGTTATCTGCAGCCCTTGCCATTTCGGAAAGATGGCGCACGTTTCGTGTGGCCCTGTTTGATAGGCACCGATGTAGAGGGCGTCGTTTGGCCTTATAAAAGGACAACTTATTCTGGAATAAAACCTGTTTGTCAGTCAGTGCTTTGTCTCGTCCAGTCCTCTTTTTCTCTCCTTGGCATGGGGTTTTATCGCTTTTAGTTATGTAAACTGTTCTAGGCACTTCTGAATCTTTTGAAAGAAGTAATCTGAGTGTATGCCATGCAGGGCTGCTTAAACAACAGTGCGACAAAACAAACATCCAAACAATGATGTTGGTTCACAACTGATAATTAATGTGAGACTGACCTATGACAATGGTACCCCACCATGGTATTCCAAAGTCTGAATTCAAGAAGTTGAGGCAATGCTGTAGCAATCCAGAAGGGCTCCAGCCACCAAGCCCCAGGTCTTCAAGGCTCTGGGCAGTATCATTACTCAGCAAGCTAGCTGCAGACTCCACTGTTTCAAGTATAGGATGAAGTGGAGGAGGTGGAATCTGTTCTGCTGAAACCTGAAACACATTTATATGCCAACATAAGACAACCACCAATATTACTGCAAACACTGCAGTACTTTTTATCTAAATCAACATGAAGATTCACATGTGAAATATATGTTACTCATTTCGTTCTTCCAAGAAAGCTAGCTAAAGCTAGTTGGCTGACGTTCAATGAGTGATTTCAGAATGTTCCTTTTTATGTGGCTCGTATATGCTCAAAAAGAGTGAGTAGATATACCTCCAACGATGCAGAAGGTACCTCTTGAAGAGGTGCGCCTCCTCCTCCTCCCGATGACCATCGTTGTTGGGCAACAAGTGGCCCAACTGAACAGCCGGTGGCAAGATTGCTGTTCCTTCCCCTTGTCGTAAATGACAGTAGTCCATATGACCGAGAATGTAGCTGTTGAGAAGCCTGAGAAGCAAACAAAGGAATGCACAGGATTGCATCTTCAGATTGTGTTTCTGGTGCAACACACGGTGGCCAATAAAACTTTTATCTTCTTTGTGAACCGTAGGTCCCACCAGTGATTTATCCAGAACACCCCCCCCCATACCCCCTCAAATGTTTGGCATCACCCCCCCCCCCTTTTTTTTCTACCTGTGCACTTCCTACAGGTGGGCCCTTGCTATTTCAGCTTTAGAAACATGTAGGTAATGATACGTAGAGCTGTTATGATGTAACTGTAATAATGACACCCCCCCACCAATTTTTTGCAACACCCCCCTGTGCATGGGATTCTGGGTAAAACACTGGGTCCTATCATATCACACCTTTATTGATATCACACATCATTTATAGCACACTATATATGGCAAGGAACATTAAATAAGGAAAAGTTGCAACACAGTAAGCCGATACATGATCAAATTAAATTGCATAAAAATTTATTACATGCATCGCAAGACCTGGTAAAAAAAGTGGAACAAGCAATGTAGCGTGTTCACTAGCTTGCAAATGCATTTTTGTCCTAAAGTGTGTAAAGGCAAGGGAGGCTCCTCTTTGATCTTTGCTACAATGGAATAGTTTTTAGTATAATGATGTGCAGCAGCATCTTAAAGGGGGGGCAATGGTGGGGATATGCTTCTTGTGCCAACAGCAGCCGTGAAAACAAAATGAATAGACATGCTTGTTGGGTGGATGACTGTATTTCGCAATATTATTTTTCTTCTACAAGACTGCTTTTACAAAGCTCCCACTGTAGGCAGGGCCAGCGAGAGGGTGGGGCAGCCGGGGATGGTGCCACGGGGCCTGGGCCACTTCAGGGGCCCACGGGACCCAAGCTCTGTCGTAATCATATAAAGAAAAATACTTGGACTGTGTTATCGAGACGTGAGGACGGGGCCCGGGCATGACCCACCCCCGGGACCAGTAATTTCTCTCGCTGGCCCCGACTGTAGGTACTATGAGGGCAGAGCTAAAGACTGCATTCTTCCACAGAACGGCACATGTATACTTTGACGTGCATTACAGATGAATAGCAGACTTTTAACGGCATGCATCACTGTATTCCTTTCTGCAGCATGTTTCTGTTTCAAGATGTATACGTATTCCTACTCCAGAACTGACCAATTTGTTAACTTTTGATGTTCTGTTAGGGATTGCAACTGAACACCAAACATAGAAAAATTGTTTACACTGCGGAGATTCAATGAATGACTTGTTGAGTGTTTGATTCGCCTACACAGTGTTCCCTGCGCAGGCTCCTCGCAATGCCCTGAGCTTCTCAAGTGTGGGTTCTCAAAGCAGAGTGTGTGTTACCCATTTGAACAGAATTCATTGAGATTCCAGAAACCGCATAATTTTCGCTAAATAATTCCAGGAATTTAAGACGCGGGAATGGGGCCGGGATCTCGGGAGTTCATTGTCCCAAGGAATGGGACATTTCGCATTGCGATAATCATATGATGGCACATACAGGGGCTCTTCCAGGGATTTCCCTGCACCCCCCCTGCATTTTTGCAACACCCCCCCCCCCCCCCTGAAATTTTTCAGGTGACCCCACCCCACTCGGCCACAAACACGTTCTGGTAGTGAGTCCGGTGCTGCGAATTACATCCTGTACTGTCAAACTTATGCTCTAGGACCACAGTCATTCAGATGATCGTACCATGGATTTGTCCAAAATCATTTTAAAGTGACTGTTCAATGCATATATTGCACGCATATACCAACAAAAATGCGTGCGGGCACGCAAACTCAATGTGGATCATCAAGAACCATTTGCACCCAACTCAATCAAGCAAGGTATTCTGATTTTTTCGTGTAAGGTTTTCACCTTTGGTTGCTAATGGAGCTTCGTGAGACAAGGTGCTAGTCTTTTTTCTTTGTCGGTCGTGCGATTATGCATCTTAATGTTGAAATGCCATTCATAATGAATCTATATTCTAATGTACTGTGTTCTAACGTAATAACATGTACTAATAAAACGGGAAAGCTGTGCAGATATGTCACAATTGTGCCACGATTCTTTCCGTGTCTCAGAAAAATTCCTTAAGTGGAACGTTCACCAAGCATACCCCCCCCCCCTTTTTCTTGAAAGCTCGGCACCCCCCCCCCCCCCCCCCCCCCAGCAGTGAATTTCTGGGGAAATCACTGGGCTCTTCGTAAAAGCACAACCCCACAGAAGAATATTAGCTGCCTTAGAGTCCTGCCTACAAGGTAGTTTCTTTGCACACTGTACTGCGTTTGTGCTCACACAGGGCATCAAGGAGTTCTGAAAGGCGGCGCAGTATGTTTTATCGTACTCGTACGTGATCTCTCAAATGGCATATTTGATCGGAATAAACGACCTGGACCGTGCATCGAACACAGTTACAGCAGCAAGCAAAAGGTACTTTACTTGTAACAGGAAAATAAGTCATTTCCCACGTGCATACCTGACGAGACGATATGTGACAGAGAACCACCGTACTTCGAAGAGACACCCTAGCGCACTGTTGCAACTTACACTGCACAATCATTGTTCTATAATATCAATATTAAGATTCAAATCAAACGTAATAGCGACACACAAGTTACATCACAAACTACCAAGATGCATGCGGTACATACAGCCGAAACAGCTACATAAAAAAAAAAAAAACTGATAAGGTTGCCAGATGTAAACGACCTCAACTATCGAATGACCTGCAGCTAACTCAACTAATAATAATAATAATGGTACCGTGATGTTACACGTAAGGTTTGTCTGCGCAGTGTGGCGACTCACGAATGAGCTGCAGCGGAGTATGGTGACGAAATTTTTTTTTTTTTAATAAAGTAGATTTTCAATATCTGAAAACATTCTAAGTGCCGGGAATAAGCATTTTGTTTGCAGGAATCCCACACCGGCAACACAACTTAAAATCAAGGCTGAAATTGACGTTTCAAGACACGGGTCTCATAATCAGAATGTGGTTCTTCGGGCGTCCGCCTTGTCGGAAGAGGACCCGGATGTTTGTTCATGCAATCTACGCTCGTTTTTATGTACCATGATCAGGGGCGGCGTAACGTCCTGAATTCAGGGGGACCCCATCCCATCCACCCAAGGGGAAAAACAACGTCGGTTGCCAGGTTGACGTAGGCTTCCGGCCTAAAAGTCGTTAGGCCTTGCTTGAAAAAAAAAACGTTGGGCCAGCTTCGGGCAGCCTTACTTAACACCGCCAACCTTGGGCCAATGTAGCCACAGGGCCAGTGTAGAAGTGTAGAACCAAGTCTGAGCAGTAACCGGCCATAGTAGGCTAGACAGCGGCCCATAGATTAACAGCAACGATGGGCCAACTATGAACCACTTGTAGCTTGTAGTATAGGAGCAGGGCACGGTTATGCAGTACTGTGATCCCATTGCAGTACTGCCTCGTCTATCAAGCTGTCCACCAGGAATCACCATGAAAAATATATTCGCTCTGCGGTGCGTTATAATAATAATAATGGTACCGTGATGTTACACGTAAGGTTTGTCTGCCTATAGTATGACGTGCCGCAGGGGTTCTTTTGACGTGCGCCGGAAATATCCGACACACGGCGCTGGAAGCAATGTTTACCTCCCCCACACTGCTACCACCCTCGGCTGGGATCGAACCCGCGGTGCGTTATAGCTGTGCAATCGAATTTACAAAAAAGAAAAAAAGAAAGAAAGGTCGAAGAAAGCAGCCGCTGACGGCTGGCACGATCCTCGTGGGACGGGGCGAATGCCCCGAGCGTTTTCTTTGTTTTTTCTTCTCAGCTCACGCCCGCTCATGCTTGAGCTGTGTCGCCGTACGTCACTGGTCATGTTTTTTTTTTTTAATTCCGTGTTAGCGCCGCGAAGCAAGTGTGGCTATGACGGCGTACAAACGTGGACAGATGGAGAGAGGCCAGCAGGAAGGAGTGGGGGCACGTGAGGGGAGTAGCATACGTCACGACGTCCTCTCGTTCTGTGATGCGCTCTTTTCACGAGAAGGATTTTTCAAAGGTGTGCGGAACAGACCCCTCGCGCTCGCTTTGTATGTCACCTGCGCTCATCGTTCTTTGGCAGGAACTAATTTTATTCGTTGGAGAACACTCTGCACCGAAAAACGAAAAAAATAAATTAATAAATTGGGGTCACCTCAGTGCACCTTTAAGCAATGAACACAGGTCAGCTTCAAATTTTTACGTGAAGCGAATCTCCATACAGTAGTTTATGAGCATAAATAATCTCGGGCTCGTGAGAGAATGCTAACTTGCCGAAAATTAATCGCAAACTTTGCCCAAAACGCGCTCCGTTCTTGAGCTCTTACGACGTCGCCGGATTTGTTCTCGTTCCATATGCCCTTCGGGAAGCTAGATGGACCCTTCCCCTCTAACACCGGGCAAAGAAAACTCGGAAATGAAGTCTGTATGTGTCAGAAAGACGCGCGGAACGGACAACACTATCTCCTGTTTGGGCGAAGTTCGAGGCGCACCCACAGTTAAAGAAAAAATCGTGAGAACATAAGTTTATAACTTATATACACACACCCCTAAGGGAATACACACTTTTTTTTTTTTTTTTTTTTCAGCAAATCGAAGAGACTCGGGCTACACCTCTGGCGGGTTTCGGCTGGAATAGCTCAGATGTAAGACTGATGGTCGAGGGGGCAAGATCAGAGGATGGCGGTACTTTCCCCCCAATCCAGTGACTTTAGTCACAGCTCGACGACGCTTTTAATGAAGCTCGTGTGATTGGCTTCGAAAGAGGGACCACGCGCTCCCCATACATTGAATAGGTAAACACACCAGTCCTAGTCCACCATAGCAAAGCAGTTTAATGTAGCCAAATATTTTCGTAGTGTTAGCGAAGAAAACGAGAACATGCTAAGCAAACACTGATGGATTGAAAGAAATTAATATTCTTCGCCAGCTTCTTCGTCGTCGTCATCCTTGGCAACCTCTTCGTAGTCCTTCTCTAGGGCTGCCAAATCTTCACGTGCTTCGCTGAACTCTCCCTCTTCCATTCCTTCTCCTACGTACCAATGGACGAAGGCCCGCTTAGCATACATCAGATCAAATTTCCAGTTGATCTGAGCCCAGGCTTGTGCGATGGCAGTTGTGTTTGACAAGAGGGTGACTGCTCGTTGAACGCTGGCCATGTCCCCTCCGGGTATTACCGTGGGCCGCTGGTAATTGATGCCAACCTGGGAAAACGGGTTATGAGTATGCTACGAGGACATGTGCCATACTAACTACGAAGCATGGTTCAACCTTGAATCCCGTGGGGCACCAATCGACGAAACGAATGGTGCGCTGTTGCTTGATGGCTGCAATGGTTGCATTCACGTCTTTCGGCACGACATCACCTCTGTACAGAAGGCAGCAAGCCATGTATTTTCCGTTTCGGGGATCGCATTTGACCATTTGGTTTGCGGGCTCAAAGCAGGCCTTCGTGAGCTGTGCCACCGTGAATTGTTCGTGGTAAGCCTTTTCAGCAGACACCACGGGAGCATAGGTCACCAGCGGGAAGTGGATCCTGGAGAAAAGTTACAATGCAAAACAAACGAAACGACAATACCATTCACATCAAATGTTGGATACCTGGGATAAGGAACCAAGTTTGTCTGGAATTCGTTGAGGTCTACATTAAGGGCACCGTCAAAGCGCAATGAAGCCGTGATAGAAGACTTCACCTGAGCCGCTAGACGATTCAGGTGAGTGTAGGAAGGGCGTTCGATGTCGAGTTTGCGTTGGCACATTTCGAACGAAGATTCGTTATCCATAAGGAAAGCGACGTCCGTGAGATCGAGCATTGCATGCGTGGTTAATACAGTGTTGTAAGGTTCGACGACCGCAGTGGCAACCTGAAGAATGCAGTGACATCAGAAACATTGTTGGGATGTCCTGTAGGACATACCCTGGGTGAAGGGTAGATGCTGAAAAGAAGCTTGGATTTCTTTCCATAGTCCCCCGAAAGATGTTCAGCCAACAGGGCCGTGAAACCCGAACCAGTGCCACCGCCGAGACTGTGTGTGATAAGGAAGCCCTGGAGGGACGTGCACTTATCTGCCTCTTTCCGGATGCGGTCCATTACGATTTCGATCAGTTCCTTGCCCACTGTGTAATGACCCCGTGCGTAATTGTTCGCCGCATCTTCCTTGCCTGAAAGAGAGAAATATCCTAATACTGGTATTGCCAGAGACGTTCGTACCGGTTATGAGTTGGTCTGGATGGTACAGCCTCTGGTAGGCTCCGCTGCGGATTTCACAGATGACGGTTGACTCCAAGTCGACGAACACAGACCGGGGCTTGTAGTGACCGCGGCTGCCCTCGGAGAAGAAAGTGGTAATATTATCGTCGCTCCTCGTTTTCTCGCTGTCTGTCGTGCCATCTTTCTGAATTCCATGCTCAAGACAGTACAGCTCCCAGCAGGCATTGCCCATCTGGACACCCGCCTGTCCGATGTGGATGCTCAAACATTCCGGCTGCGAAAGAGAGCATCATACGCCTTTATTTGCCAGGGGTAGGGTACACAGACAACGCGGGTGCATGCGAAAGCGTGCAGGCAGCTTACCATGTTTACAGTGAAGATACTTTGGTGCAACAGGCAACCAACAGGTTTGCGACCGCTCGTATTTATAATACATGTATCTGAAACGAGCATCACGGGAAGCCCGGGTGCCAAGATCAACCAATTAGACGGTCACATGCGGAGCGCTCAAACATACGCTGTTATCAGGAAGAGGTTGCCTGCTAAAACCAGGTAAAACGGGTATCAACGATCATTATCTATCCATGACGAGGACCCCCCAGTCTAGGGAACAAAAAGTGACACACAAGTGCACACGGGTTTTCGTCACGAATATATGCCACCAGGTCGCTTGCGTTTTACTAATATAATAATAATAATTCGGGGCTTTACGCCGCGAGACAATTGTGATCATGAGCGACGCTGCAGTGGTCGAGTCTGTGGATTCATTTTGCCCACCTGAGATGTTTCGTCCTCCTCCGAATCCCCTGTCTCTGGGTTTTGTCGTTTAGGGATAGCTGAACATAGCGAAACATATCAGCTAAACATGCCAGTTAAACATACGTTAGCTAAATCTCGACACACGGCACTACACATTTAACGCCCCTCGTTGCGTTTTACTATCTTGTGTCTGTAGGGTGGTGTACATCCATATCTGTCGGCTTTTCGGGCGTTTTTTGCTGGTCTGCTGGGGGAGGAGGGTGCTGGGAAAATCCCTGACACGTCATCCTTCAGGACGTCATTGTAGTAGTGGACACACTGTGTATATATACGCAAAAAGCCTCACCATTGACCTCGATATACAATAGATAACCGATTGTAAAATAAACACGTGACGTGAAAAGAAGACAAAGTTCGAGATGTAAAATTTGATAACTCATTCCACTCTTCAATAACACGCGTTCAAAGTAAGGATATAGTTCCAGTACGGACTAAATACCGTCCTGTCAGAACACTGTATTGGGAAATCTCGGCCCCAGCCCTTCATCACTGCCAAAGCAAGACCAAATCAAGAGGGAGAGAGCCGTTGACTCGCATCGTTCGCGCGCAGAAGCCGCCGAATTACTGATATTTCTGTCAGCATATGCGTATCGATATATATCGATATTTATACCGATGTGAATATCGATATTTTAAAAGTATCGACATAAAATATCGATAACTATCGATATCGTTTTATCCCTATCGCATAGTCCCCGTCAGTGGTCCCCGTGGGGACGAGAGGAAAGGAGGCAGTGCCGGCAAAGCGGGCAAAGCGGAGAAGTGGGAGAGGGCAAAGTCGAAAGGATCACGAGTCACGTGCCAGCTTGCTGTTTGTCTACTGTCGACTATTATACGACCGTCATCCAGATGTCGTAGCGTAGCCGTCGCACCCAACATGGCGACTGTGGTGCGTATTAAGCGTAAGGCTGATGAGAATCCGGCATGCACAATTGTATTGGCGTCCAAAAAACCAAAAGTAGAGAGCAATGACGCATTGAATGGAAGTTATGTGTTCTCTTACGCAGGGACATTTAAAGATCCGGTGAGTAGCACATCGTTGTATTTATGCACGTCGAAAGGTGACTGAGCTACTTTCACTATTGCAGGATTCAGAAGAAGCTATTGAAACTTTGAACCGTGTCAAGTCTGGAAGGTTGCACTTACGTGATGCTGTGAAGTCTCACAAATCTGATGTCTCTACGAAAATCCGCGAGCAACACAGAAAAGCTAGTAAGGAGAAGAGGTTGCAGTTATTGCTCAGTCACCGCGCGATCTTAGATGAAATCACGACTGAAGACACGGAAAATCTTGAGCCTACTCACCCACGGGAAAGCACAAACGACTTATTTAGAATTTACAATGTGGCAGCAGAAGATCTAAACGAGGAGCACGAAGAAGTGAGCTTATGTCATTGTATTTTTGGACGTTGATTTGGAAAACTGAAATCGATATATCAGTATATGTGTATGATGTCATTAATCTCAGCGTGTTTTAACTTGAATCAGGATCCTACAGCCAAAGAAAGTATGACAATAACATGTAATGATGTGCCAATGGTCAGGTGTCCTGCAGCACCTGACACTTCTCGTGATGACTATGTGTATGACATTTACTTCAGTGACGCTGGAGTTACACTGGTTAATCAGGAGAGCTATATGTAAGTGAATATATCCTTCCTACTTACCCTGCTTTTGTGGTGTGTCTATAACTCAATGTGGACTAATTATCATCGGTGATGACGTGCATGCAGCATAAAACTCCAACAAAACTGCACTCGCTGCTAAAATTTCCCCTGTTCTTATTTCTTAGCATGGAAAGGTATGCCATTTCTGAAGAGTTCGTACCTGAAGCTGCAGATGAGTCTGACCTAGAATTTGATGACGATAGTGACAGTAATGCAGAGGATAATTGGCGAAATGAGTACCCCGATGAAGATGCTGGCTTTGAGAAACGTGAGTGCTCAAATTATAATTCTTTCTCTGTGTTTACCCCTGCACTATAGTGGTAGCTAAGGAACCTAGGGCATCTGTAGGATGGTTTAGTGATTTGGGAATGGACGTAATAGGGATATTCGACTTGTGTGATATTCTTTTGTGTCAAATTTATCACAGTCTTATATTGGTGAACCAATAGAAGAATGTGATGTATCAATTTCAGTGAAGCCATTCCAAACCAATATGCATTATACTGGGTGCAGCCTTGCAGTAGTTCAGTTAGTTGATTTAGTTCTCAAGAGCATGTGGTTGCTTGCATCTGCTTGCCAGTACCCGAATCTCAAGAGAGTGCCCTCTCAGCCTACCATGAAGCTTTTACTTTTCTGTGTCACCTAGATTTAAATTTCATGGCACTAAGAGCCAAACTTAAAGGGGCCGTAAACAGGCCACCAAACATTTCTGAAATAATGATACCCCATGAAAGAACGCATCTCATAGTACCCAAATATACATTTCGTTCGGCTCGTGCCAGCTCATTAACCCGTATAACTACTTTTAAAGATGAGTAACCAGCGAGCCTCTCTCCACAACGCATACGTCACATGGCTACGTAGGGTTTTGCCGTCCAATCGGGCGGCCCAGCTGCGCACATGACGTTTCGAATTACCAGCCAATAAACATACTTCGTTATCAGCTGTGAGTCTGAGCGCTCAGTTTGTTTGTGCGAAACGACGTTTTGCGCTCCGTGGTTCCGAAATTCAACGACATGACATCTTCAGCATCTCCGGCTGGCGCAAACGTCAACAGCTGGGCTGCTATCACATGACGCGATTCGAACCCGGGTTCCTCCCAGTCACGACGTGACATGGCCAGCACGCTATCCACTGTACCACGCGAGCTGGTGACGCGATGCCGCATGGATCAAATCAAAGTACGGCAGCCCAGTTGTCGGAACCATTCGAAGATGACGAAGATGTTCCATCGCGCACCTGCCTAAGATTCCGGAACTGTAGTCCGGGATATTCATTCGCGCAGGTGGTGTACTGCGTGCTACTGCCCAGAAAACGTAGTGCGCGTATGATACCTAAATTAAACGCATTTCTTTCTCAGTTTGATGCTATAACTGTTTAGATTTTGAATAGAAGAGGATTCACGCTCATCTAGTCCAATTCCGAATTTGAAATAAAATCATACGTGGAACACTCAATCGTAATTGGTGGGGAAAGCGCTACGTCAAAATGACGTAAAGTTAAAGCGCGGGGCGGAGCTAAAATGCGAAAGAGTGCAGTGAATATTTCATCCGTATGCACGCGCCTTTTGTTTTTGAGCGTTAGTAATTGCAAGGACTTTTCACTGACTAAGTTCCAATAATATAACACAAAGAAATGTGCACCTTTTGTACCTGTTTACGGCCCCTTTAAGGTTTTACACAGCAGAAAGACAAGGACAGAAAGAACCAGACAGGAAGGCTGCAGACTCACAACTAACGGAAATTTTTATTGTTGACACACTTAAATACCTAAATTCCATGGCGTAGGCATACCACCAACACGTGTAGTATGACACCTTAAGTATGACTTACCAACGACCCCGTTTCTCTACCTTAGTCAACTAAGAGCCAAATTCTGCACTATAGTTGTTGCACATTAAAAGCCAACTCTGGTAAAAGATTAAGAGGCCATTTAAATCATGTGCCACCTAGAAGAGTTGTGCTTCCCCCCAAAAAAACTATATAAACAATGCAGCAGAAATAGTGTAAATTGATCTTAAAAGGAGCTACAGTTTGACAAAGTTGGGATGTATTCTCGTGCACCAACAAAAAAAGAGCTGCCTTGGTGTTTTTTTTTTGTTTTTTTTTTTTTTAATTGGGTGTTAGCGCCGCGAAGCAACTGTGGCTATGAGCGACGTACAGATGTGGACAGACGGAGAGAGGATAGCAGGAAGGAGTGGGGGACAGGGGGTTAGTATGCGTCCTGGGCCGACTTCAGGGGGAACTGTGCCGACATTCGTCTGGAAAGTCTTCGGAAAACCCAGGAAAAACCTCAGACAGCACAGCCGGCGGTAGGATTCGAACCCACCACCTCCCAGTCTACAGCACGACCTTGGTTACCACCAACGAGCGGACGCCTTAGCCCACTCGGCCATGCCGCTGGTGCCTTGGTGTTGATGTAGCATGTGACGTCTGATGATTTGGTCAGTGGTACAAGGAAATCTACCATTGACAGGGTGTCTACCAACCTGAAAACAAGGATTTTGACGTGACTGGAAGGGGATTGTCAGGAAATTTGCCAAAAAGCAGCCAAAAAAAGCTGTCAGAAAGCAGCTGGGGAAAATTGCAGAAAAGCACTGTGACAATGCACAGCAAATCGCGAGTGCGGATCAGTGGTTGAGCGACCACGCCGCAGCAACATCGCTGTGAGTAGCAGTTCGCCAATACGACAAGCTCAGAGGCAGAAAAGTAAGGCAGCTTTACTAATACTCAGTAAATTTTCTGTTTTATGAGAGATCTGTATCAAAACATAGCAGCAGGCACAAAGTTCTGTTTTGGTCAGGGAATTTGCTTGAAATAGCAGTGAAAGCCTGGAAAAGTTGGAATTTGAAGGCTGCAATTTGATAGACACCCTAATTGATCACTACCAATCAAGGTGCTATCTATGCTTCTTGTTTATGAATACTTATTGAGTTCCTCAAAGCGTATCAACTCCGATCGCTCTCAGAACTTCCAGGATGGTTGTGTGTTGAGGGTTCAGCTTCATTCACTGTCAGTTCTCGAACTGAAACTGGAATGCTCGAGTGAAATCTTTGTTCAAATTCCGGACTGTATCATCTGTCGCAGGTGCTCACAAAAGAATACTACCTCCAGCAGAATTGAGGACGCTATGAACAGCTTTTTTTTTTAGTCTTGGTAGCATGAATAAGGACCAAGGAGCTGAGTTTAATAACATGTCTACTTGATTGATAAAACTTTATGCTGGTCAGTTTAAAATAGTATAGAAAAGATACCAGAGTGGATAGAGAGATCACCAGGCATTTCAAAAGTCCACTAAATGATACCTGAGGAATAGAGTTACTGCCCAAGAAAGCTCGTGGTCATCAAGAAAAATTGCCAAGCATTACTCGTTACCTCAGAGTCCTCAGAGCATGCATGCAGAGCAACTTCAGCAGCCGTATAAGGGATTATCAAGGTAAAGAGCGTGGGCCAGAGTGGCTAGGAAAATGCATCAGGAAGGCTCCTTGAAATGTTCTTCACACCACAGACACATACGGAAGGCATGCCATTCAGGGCTACTGTGTCAGAGAGGGGCACACAGCAGAAATGTCTCACAACTTTCCTGTAATTGAAGTGATTTATAACGCACCAATATTTATAATACATACAACAAATATTTAGAATGAAAGCAATTTTCAAGTCTCCGGATATCAACCGTTTACCACATGAACACATTTTCATATGTATAACGGAAGTTATACATTGTAAAATGTGTCTCCAAGAGTCAGTGGGCACCGTCCACCAGTGCGCATTATGCATTGGAGTTTTTTCCTGGATGAGCGATTTCATGCAGCCTCTGGCCCCTAAGCCTTTGTCCACATGCCTGATATAGGCTTAAGTCATTCTTTTAAGTGCCTTGTTCAGAAAAAATGGGAAACGACGGAATGATAGACAGTGAGCACAAGCATGCGAAGGGTGAGCAAAGGCGATTGGCATGCCAAGGAGGCACGAGACAAAGTAGATGTTTCATAGATCCTAAACTCATTTCAGAAAGCTAGCACTGCTGAGAAGAAATGTGAGACTGTGTTCGTGATAGGGGCAAACTAATACAGGGCACACTGCTTTTATTGCACCTGTATGAATTATGGTTTGTAGAATCCGCATGTGATTCGACAGTCTCGTACAGTTATATGGACTTCCTTGTAGCATCGTCACACTTTTTCTTACCCACATCAGAGTCACTAAATATGGAGCAGAGTAGCGACACTGAGCCACGGTCGCGAGCGAGCCCGCCAGCCATCTTGGGTCTGTCGCGGCTCCGTCGCCTAGCAATGGGAACCCAATCTCGCCCTTCTCCGCTGGGGAACAGTGCGCAGTCTAGCCAGCTCGTGACCGAGGAAACCGGTTTTGGATGGAGGGGGACTCAGCATGGATGGCACGTTCTTGGAAGGAGAAACCACGTGACACGACCGGCCCAATTGCGGACACCAAACAGCGGCTCCGGCGCGGAGAAGGAATGCGATACTCTGTACCCCTATTTAGTGACTCTAATCCACATTACCTCAATATGCAAATACTGTCTGTAAGAGTTATAAACAATCATTTTCATGCACACCAAAGAGAAGCTGTATCGCAATGTACAGTCGTCTACTATAGTTGTGTGCCAATTCTTGCCTTCCTTTCAAAATCAAAATTTCAGCTGCATGATTACAATGCACAAATAGTGGACCAATATGTAGCACCCCTAGTGAATCATGAGGACAGAATCCCCCATAAGAGCCCTAAATTATGACATGGAGTGAGGCTTTATAACAAGACTGTCAAACACAGCTAGCGTTGCATAGCAGCTGCACAATCCAGGCTGCATTCCTTTCCCTTCATTTAATTGGAGCTGCAATAAAATTACAGGAATGAGCTTGCCAGTCCCCGTATGTTTACTGACAAGATGGTGTATATGCAGGCAAGCTGGTGGAAGAACTCCATTATGTAAAAGCCTGAGTCTGGGCACACAGAGGGACGACACGAAAACACGATTCACACGACACACGAACATGAGTCGTGTGTTCGTGTCGTCCCTCTGTGTACCCAGACTCAGGCTTTTACATAATGGAGCCCATATGTTTACTTTTCTCTATCTTTTTTTACAAACTGAGAGTTGTCAACTTTGTCTTTATTGTTCAACACTGACACAGAAAACAGTGACACACCATTTGTGTGCATACCAAGTTCTTGCACTTGAAATCTTGTTTTCATTGAAACATCTGTGTCACATATTTTTTATAGTTTTTCTTTGTTGTCCTATTTGTTGATCTACATTACTATTTCCAATTAGGTAAAGCTTGAAAAGCTACAGTTTAAGAGGAGGCGGTGCCTTATCAAGCTGGGGTTTATAGCACGTAGGTGGAGAGGGCTGTGCACTCTGCACATGTTGCTGATAACAACCTTGCTGCAAATGTATCTCTGTACATGTATGACAGTCTTTGAGCTGTTGCATTTTGGCACCCCCAACTTTTAATTTGAATGGCATTTCAAGTTAAACTTTGGCAGCAGTATGCACTTGGTAACATTAGCTTGTTTTTGCTTTTGAGGAACACAAGGAACATGAGTTTAGTTACTGTGGTTTTCTTCAATAGCAGTGATCCTCATTTACTGTCTTTGCACTGTCTACTGTGATAAATTCGTTGTGAAACAAGCATCCCGTTAATTTTTGGTCTACCAAAAGTGCAACACATCGATGGGATGAAACATCAAGATAGCAGTGACAGAAGTTACTATACATGCAGAAGCGACCTGTTGAGTGCTGCAGTAGTGATCTGCCGTTGTGTTTTATGACTACCAAAGATGGACGCCTAAGCAACAATAAGGACAAAATACTGGAACAAATATGAGAAAAGGGAGAACAACTTATTGCTTGCTGGAAAAATGCACATGAGCTACTCTAATGAGACATTTTCTGTGTGGTGATCTCATCTCGTTTTTACAACTGCGAAGGACAGTTGTCACAATGACATGTGCATTTTTTTGACCATGGTGATGTCCTTTTATAATTTTCTTTTGGCCATAGCTTTCATTTTGACAGTCCTCCGTTTGCAGTTGGTAAATTCCAGTTTTTGATTGTTTTGTTTTTTGCTGACTAGGTCTATTTGCTTGTGTGCCATAAAAACTCCAACAATCATCACCACCACAGGATTTTGTGCAGTCAAGAGAACATAAATGCCTTACCCCCATTATTGTTGCCCCACACGACAACCAGTCATTAAATTACTATTTTGTGCTTACCGTTACATATTTTGTTCACTTTCTTGCAGTTTTTGTTTTGCCTCACACATTGATTAACTTCTCAAGAATGTTTCGTACCTTGATGTTTTGTGCAAGCCACAATATTTAAAGTGACTCCTTCCCCTGTAAAATTCCAGTGGAACCCCTCCTAAAATATTTTTCTGACTATGCTACTGGTTTAGTGTAACGTTGATATGATTGAATCCCTCGCACTCTATTTCTTTCAGGTTTAGACTTTTATGATGATTATTCGGATGATGGTGGTGCAGACTGCGTTACTGACAGAATGCATACAGTCTACTTGGATGATGGTATGTATTTATGGGGGGGGGGGGGGAAATATGGTTTGCATTCTAAAGATATCAGACTGCATGTTCACTGTTCAAACTTTGTAGTCTAATAGTGCTTCTCTACTGTATTTATAACCGATGTTTGCCGAGACAAATGAGCAATGTCAGTACGCAGAGGCTATGTCTTGCTGTGGCCATGACGCAGTGTTGTGTCAGTGTAAGATAGTGTTTGCATTGGAAGTGCTCGAGTGTAAGTGCCCCTTCGGTGTTGGATGAGGAAACATAGGTATCTCCAGTGACTGTCACGTTTGCGAGGAGCATTGGTAGCTGAAAGCTCAGTTGTGTTCTCTTCAGTGTTTTTGGCTTCATTGTCTGGAACTCATATGTTTCTATCCTTCCTGTTTCTGTTATTACAGAAGATGAATATAGCCCAGAAGATTGACATGCCTGAATTACGTGTCATGGTTGTACATTTATTTATTTTAACAACTGTAAACTACTTTTATTGTAGTACAATGTGCCAAGAAAAGCATTACTGTCCCAATAATCTCGGCCATCATTGGGACCACAATGCTTCTCCTGATACGTACAACTACTATATGCTTGGGGTTCTGTTTTGTACCACGAAGTCACGAAATAAAAAGTGTGGAAAATAACATAGTAGTATTCAGTTGTACAGTCAATCAGTTGTAGCAAATCACAAAAAGCTAGTGGCTGCCAGCGAGGGTTTGCACAGTATTGCAATCTGGGCCCTCCTACTTGTGGAATATTCTAGCATCACTCATAGTGTACCAGTATGTCATTCTTGTCAACCACAATGATGCAAGTATTTTGGGACTGACAATTTATGTGTGTGCTTACCCACCATCCCTTCCTAGATGCATAAAGAAATTAACACTACGTAGGTGCTATAGTCTTTCACTTCCATCCCTTACTATATTTTTGTCCCTAAATTTTACATATAAATAGATGTCCCTGGAAAACGTATGCATACAGGAGTGTTACAGATAGTGTAAGTTGTGATGTCATTAGGGTATGCGTCACTCCCCCAATAATGGATTCCATTACAAACCACGTGATTACACAATAAACATCGCACCACATGCAAAAAAAAAAAAAGAAATCGCATGCTCAGAGAGGGCTCCACATGATGTTTTGCACTATCGCACCTAAGGATAGAGAAAGTTGCAGAACTGCAGCGAACCGCTCCCTGTAGAGATGACACTGGGTATAAGCATATGGACACCTATGCATTTGTTTGCTCCACATTCTTTAGGTCTTAATATCATCAGTGGTGCTTGCATTCATAAACTTTTCATTAGCATACTTGAAAGAGAACAAAAGTACTCCTTGCTTATGTTCTTAGCCTTACAATTAACCTGTTCAGGTGGTGATTAATCCTCATCTTCGTCCGCCTCACTATTACATATTACCGCATACGCATGACAATCAACATTTTAGACTCTGTGAACGAGAGTGCTACCGATTTTGAAAGTGTAAGACAAGATACTCATGTACAGCCTTGTCATCTCTGGCAGTAAAACAAAAGTTCAGCGAAGATTGGACTAGATGAGATGAGGTGCCCCTGTCTCCTCGAACATGTATGCATGAAACGTTTTGGCCCAGCTTATGTAGAGAACCTCAGTGGATAAATCTGCGCATGCACATGATTTCACACATGGTTTATTAAGGTCTCTTAATGTTTAATTTAAAGCATAGACAAGACATGGTATGTTAAATGAACAGGATCCCACATGTCAATCTTGACGCTGGTACAAAACTACCAGGTTTCCTGAACAACATTTACATTGGTTGTGGGCATTCAGCACCACCACGAAGTGCCAATACTAAATGGAGCACGGAGCCACCAGTGACTTTGTAGTCTGCTGCTGTCTTGTCATCATTCCTATAATAAATGGTGAACAACATAAAGCACAGGAGTTGAAGGGTGCCGACTAGCTCGTGCTAACTGCGAAGAGGATGAAATTCGAGACAGGGAAGAAAGACAGAACAAACACGAAATTTCACACAAAATTGAGAAATGTGTCTTTCTTCCCTGTAGAAACAAGGGAAAGGGTGCAGGCTAGCTGGTATAGATCCATGAAGAAGACCGAGAGACACGGACACAGAAGACGACACACGTAGGTTCTCAGAACCTACATTCTGAGAACCTACATGTGTCGTCTTCTGTGTCCGTGTCTCTCGGTCTTCTTCATGTTTCTTCCCTGTCTCGCGTTTCGTCCTCTTCGCAACATAAAGCATGCACACATACTTCTAACATACAAAAACACTGTCACCTTCACTAGACCTGTAAGCAACACAATGACAATGGATTGATGATATGCAGAAACTCTACTTGCATTTGTTTTCCACTAAAGATGAGTCGCTGTTGTGCAGGAGGAATGCCCTCCTTCTCTTCAACTCTTTCTTTGATCCTCTCGACCTGCAAGTGATTCATTTCAGGCTCGAAAAACAAAGACATCGAAATTCACTTTTATCACTTGCCTTATCGGTAGGTTCGATGTCTATTTCAATCTACAAGAGTTTGTTGCAAGTGACATTAGCAATGTAGCTTTTCTCTTAACATTTACAATAGTGTTAAACAGGGCGCCTCTTACCTCTTTTCCGGTGAGTGTCTGTAATGTTTTCACGTTGTGGAAAGAAAAAGAGTTAGCAATTAGAATCTTTCAAAGCCTGCCAGAAGAAAACACACTGTCAGATTTATGTAGGCAGGATAACGTATGGCATGTGCTATTCCTTGGCACGAGTCCCTTACGTTCCAGTGTACGCCCTATACATATATATTTGGTTGTATTTCGTGTACAATCTATCAACAAAAACGATGGGTCAAAAATATCAAAGAATTCTGCTGAAGTACGTTGTTTCCACGATTTCTCGTAACGACACCTCTGAGCGACGTTATAAGGGCTCTCACCTTGACTTTAATTAACATGTTGCGGCAGCAATTTCTTGCTACGAAAGAAATTCGTGCACAAATGAATGACAAATTACGAAGACAAGAACGCGTGGGCTAAATTCGAGCCGCACACTTCATAAAAGAATCGACGCCGATGCGGTAACTAAACCGCTAAGCCCAGCTCAAAACTTCGAAAAAAAATATTTGGTGAGGGCGCTGACTCTGTGTACCTCACTGATCTCTATGTATAAAGGCTGGATCGCGCATGGGAGAGGGGCTCGTGGGGGAGAGGCGTGCCTTCGCGCCGCCATGTTGGTGGGCCCTAAAGTGCTGTGTGTGCCCATAGAAAACAATGGGAGGCAACAGAGATTGTGAGTATTTATTGCGCTGCTAGCATTGATCGTTGTTTGTCATCACACAATTTTGTAAGGTTCCAGTATACTGATGTATCCTAACAGTGTTTCACAGGTGTCCTGCCGTTCGATTCTTAATTACGTTATGTTTTGCATTCCGAAACTAGACCGTCACTGCAGTGCAGCGCTGGGGATTGTACTACCGCACGTTTCCCAGCCAATATTCCAATAAGAAACGACTTGAGATTAACAACAACCATGTATATAATATCCCGTACTGCGTTCTGGACAAAAATGGTTCCATAAAGAACGGTCCGGGAAAAGATATACTCGCATGGCAGGAAGAGATCGTTCTGTAGAATCACAGCCGTTGTTTTAGCCGTGTATGCGTTTAGTATGATTTATATCAAGCATCGCCTTAGAAAGAGTCTTTTAGTAAACGACAGGGGTGCTTTGCCTCGCAAATATGGACACACCGAAGCAGCCCAAATAATTACTTCACGCAATTAGATCACACTCGTTAGGACAATTAATCAGGTAGTGATGTAAGCTTAATCAATTAAGTTACGTAGAAAGTGGTAACACCTCCTTGAGACACAGGACTTATCTCTTTTTGAAGTACAGTCCTTCTATGTTTGTTTGCTTCTTCCTTTATTTGTTCTGATTATTTGCAGGCGCGGTTGTGCCAAACTGAATGTCCTTCTCCTGCACTCACATGCTTTTGTTGAATACAAGTGCAGCGTGAGAAAAGCTGCTTGGGGACGGGGTCCTGCTATCCAGTGCTGACTTTGTCATGCTTGTTATGTGGAGCATGTTCCAAACAATGCAGCTCCACGTATGGTCTTCAAATTGCAACAGGACTATTTGGAGCTTGAAACAGTTGTGATTTTGTCATTTTGGCCCTCGTGTACCCAGTCTGTGAAACGCAAACAAAAAAGTCTAACACGATATGCTTTTGTAATGAAGATCACTGATGATGAGTAAAGAGAATATACTAGTTCAAGTTTATTTAATATTTTATATCATTCGTTAGATTATTCAACATTTTATGTCAAGTTTATACAACATCAAGTTTATTCAAGTTCAAGATTTATTTCTTGCACTTATGCGTTTCAGGATACAACGAACGTGCAGGGAGGTCACAAAAGACTACATTTATTGTTTTGTGACCTTGCTACAATGGCAATATATATTTTAGGAATGACAATGGTCAGGTACGCTCTCTGAATTTTAGGTTGGAATGAGCAATGAATAGCAACTCCCCTCCTGATATTTTCTCATATATGCTAAATTTTAAATTTAACGTGATCGAATATGTGATAATATAATAATAATATATAAGAATATAATACAGTAAAACCTCCAAAGTCGGACACCTCCTTACCTCGGACAACTCCCCATGTCGGACAAGATTTCATTGCACGGGCAGGCTCCCATTGAAACTACACGGGGACGAAATTCTCTATATCGGACACCTCCCTATCTCGTAAGTTGGACAGGGTTTTCCCTGCTAAGTCGGACAAAACCCTGGCCAAATTACCGGCCCATCTTTGCACCAAAAATACCCAAAACGAGCCAGTAGCCTTGACTTTCGCCCATTTTTTCCCCTATACTGGTCTCAGGAATTTTGTTGCTTTAGTTTTTCCGAGTCCAAAAACAAGTGCTGTCAGTGTACATCGTAATTCTTTGTGTGAGCATTTGTCTTCGGTTTGTCTAGAGCCTTTGAACGCACACTGCACCAAAGCAACGAAAAGTGAGCTGACGCTTCAGAGACAAGTCATCGCTGCTCAAAAAGCTCCAGAGGTAATGCCATTGAGTGGAATCTGAACAGAATTGAATCTACTAAAATCAGTAATAATTATCAGTGAAGAGTGGGTAGAGGTACCACTGCCACCAGGTACCACTCAGGACCATAAATTGAAGAAGGGGGACATTTCCGGCAACACAGCTGTGATCTTTTCCATTTTTTGTTTCCCTCATATTCTGTAACTCGGACACCTTTATAAGTAGGACACGCTTCTGCTGCACCGTGGTGTCCAACATAGGAAGGTTTCACTGTATGTGATAAATGAATGTGATCAACAGTAGATGTAAACAACATGAGTAGCCAGAGAAGTGCATTCTCAATAAATAATTTTCTTCTTATAGCGTATATGTGCATGCCTATTAACTGAAACAATTATCACAGTTCCATGACAAGTTTTAATTTCTGAGAGTGTACTGTAGAGGCTGCTTAGATCTACAACAGTTCATACAAGGTATTATATACTGTGAATGCCTTTCAAAATCCCATGTGACACATATGCCTTTACTTTCTGGAGGTGCTGTGGTAGTCAAGGTTTGTGGGCATTACGCAGGTTCTGCACCCATTTCTTGAGTATGTCGAGGCAGCTGTGAAGTAACCTGCATTGATGATGATTATTCCAATTTTTATGGTGCATCGACAACAAAGGAAATAATACATCAGAACATTGGTTTGGGTGCAACCAGTTAAAAATGAATATGTTGTTTAATAAATGCATTGGACAAATGTTAAAACATCAGTTTAAAACATGGTTTACAATCCCTGTATCTTCTAAAAATTAAAAAGATGAAAACTATTCTGAAAAGAATATGGGGAACTCTTCTAAAAACAATTATAATCTCTAATTATTATATTGCTGGGTGAAGGAGCCTAAAGTGTAAGGTGTGTTTCTGATGTGAACATGTAAGAAAATATGCAAAACTGAGAGAGGCTAACCACAGTGCGTGCACTGAGGTTGTTCCTTCCTGTAAAGTAGAAACCAGTGGATGAGGAACGTGATGCTTACCTGTACACCCAGCCGTATCACACTGCACAGATTATTCACTGGGTAGCCCTCATGACGAAACCTGTATTGAGAGACCACTTTTGCCTTAAAAACTGCTACAAATAGCACGACACGCTACAAATTATTACTATCGTAACAAGCTGACGATACAGCTCAGACACAAAGGCGTTATTGAAGTCGCGCCACACCACCGTTACGTAGTTTCTTTGTCACAAATCAAACCAAGGCACAAAACAATACCAATACATGAAAAAAGGTGACAATCGTGGTCTCATTATGACGTAATACCGAACTTGTGCGCGAAGGTAATTCAAAGAAATTAATGTGGCACTTGCTTCCGCAGAGAACACCGTGTACCATGCTAGCAATGCATGCAAAAAAGCGCTCGAGTGTTCGCACATATATTGATGACAACACTACCTGTGTAGTGTAACGTGTTCTTTCAAGCATATTATGCACTCAAACTGTATTTGCCGCCGGGTAAAATGCAAGTGTGCTCGATTGAACGTCGGAAGAGCGATCAAGCAACCTGCATCCAGTGCTCGTTTTGGGCAAAAAAACACTTCATAATGGTCAACTAAATATACAGAATGGACGCCTATTTATTCCTCGATGAAGAGTGACTCACCTGTATAAATTTAGGCCCTGTAACCTTGCCAGTACGGTTGGTACGACCGTAATTGCAAGAAGTTGCCATGATCGCTGCGGCGACTGTTGTGGGTACAGTAAGATGGCGGCCGGTTTCTTCACGCTCGCGCTCCCCATCCGCGATCCAGCCTTTTACAATCGAGATCAGTGGTGTACCTCGGCACGCTCCGAAATTTGCCACGACGCTAGCAACACAGCGAAATCCACACGAATGGGTGCTTAATTGTTCAGTAAATATTATGTTTCTGGAACATGCGTACTAATAAAACTGATGGGATCTCGGAAAATATTATGCACCAAAGAATTCCGGCGCCATAGTAGACGGCGCCACGCGCCACCATGCCGGCAAAATAGGGAACCGGTTCCCGGTTTTAGCGCAGGTGTGGTGTATTGCTCCTGGGCGGTAAGTGTGAAAAGTTGTAAAGTGTGATGTACGTAACGGCCGTTTGAGAAGTTTTTCCCGTCGAACGATGTAGTTTTGTGTGGTGTCATCACGTGAACATGTGCGCCTGTGTGTTACTGTGTCTAGCTCGTCAGCGCGGAAACTGAAACTGTATTTTTTTCACCACTGGTATTCCAACAGTTAGCAGTGTGTGGCTTCTGGGCAGTTTTGATTATTCACTGCTGGATTACCCGAATAAGTACGCTAGGGTGAGCATGTCAACTCTATTTTTTCGTATCCCCTTCTTTGCAGGAGAAGAACAGGAGGCTTGACGAAAGCAATCTCAGCTCACTCGTGTTTTTGTTTTTGTATGTGTATACCTGTTCTCGCACGACGCCGGATGTGCCCTTGGGCGGCGGCTTCACGAAATTTTCGACACGACTTCTACTTCAGCTTGTCCGACTTTGTTGCGGGATCTTCTCCTGATGCTTCGTTTGTTAACACACAAAGTATATCCAGTTGTTCAAAGTAGAAGTCAAACGAGTTGGTGTCAGTGGTTTATCCAGAATCGCGAGCACTGGAGCGTGTTGCAAAAATTGGAGGGGGGAAGGTCATTATTACAGTTATGTCGTATCATTACTGACATGTGTCTAAAGCTGAAATAGCTAGCATAGCAGAAATAGCAGAAACATGTGATGCCACCTGGAAACGCATGATTATTGAATATACTCCAGAGCAGTGGCGTAGCCAGGGGAGCTTTTTTTTTTCTTTTTTAGGGGGGGGGGGGGGTTCAACTACTGTTCCTGAAATAGTACCTTTGGTAGTGCATTTAGGAGATGGAAAGCGAGGGTGAATTCCCTCTCTCCCATGTAAAGCTCCCGTAGGACTCTCCCAAAATTTTTCTGGCTATGCTACAGCTTTAGAATAATAATAATTGGGAGTATTATTATTCATACTTGCGAAATTCACACCATATGGAACCATTTTTATACTAACAATGCTGTTATCTTGCTTTGGACCGCGTTCTTTTTTTTTATTGCCAATTTAATCGAGGCACTTCAAATCTGCAACATCACAGGGTACTTTTGGAAGTCACTGGAATGCATATTCCTTAAAAACGCTGTTTGTTACCCTTATACTATAGAGTATAGGGAAAATAGTAGAGAGATCGTGCTATTACTAACGGCTTCGTTTTCACCCCCATCGTGCTGCAGCAGATTCTCCGCATGTTTTTCCTGGCAGTCCAAAACTTCGTTTTCTTTCTCAAGTGGCACTTCCGCAACCTTTCTCTCGGCCTCACAGTAAGGTTATGGCAGGACACTTTCTCCAGGGCTTTGGTAGGGTGCATTGTTGAAAGCCTCTAAGCAACCTGAACATAACCACTAGCACAAAAATAGGGTAACGACCTAGATTGACAAGAAAGTCAACGAACACAATTTGAAGAAAGACCGTAGATGATCTGAGAGAGAGAGAGAAATGCAAAGGCAAATTCTTCGGTTGCACACTCTAAAAACGGAACTTCCCCGCATAGCACGCTGTGCGCCAACCAGTGCCACAAATGAGTGCCCCAGAGAGAGGGGGATGTACGCCTTTTTATGACAATTATCCTAAAATCAAAATTGCTACAAAAAGGCGTACGTCCCCTCTCTCTTCGAATCAGAAGCGATAACCTTATCATTCGCGGCAATGGTTGGCACACAGCGTGCTATGCGGGGAAGTTCAGTTTTTAGAGTGGTACTGCAAATATTTCATGCAGCCAGCGAGAGAGAGAAATAGGAAGAAAAATACTGTTAAAACGGGACTTCACCGCATAGCACGCTCCTAGCCAACCACCATTCCGAATGATATCATTCTGTGTCCTGATTTGTTCAAAACAAGGGAAGGTACCTCTCTGGGACATGCATAATGTGTCCCAGATAGGCGCCTCCTCCCCTTTTCAACAAATCAGGACACATAATATAATTCATAATTCAGAATGATGATTGGCTACGCTGTTAAAACAGAACTTCACCACATAGCACGCTCCTAGCCAACCATCACTCCGAATGATATCATTCTGTGTCCTGATTTGTTGAAAATGGGAGGAGGCGCCTATCTGGGACACATTATGCATGTCCCAGAGAGTTACCTTCCCTTGTTTTGAACAAATCATCACACAGAATGATATCACTCGGAATGATGGTTGGCTAGGAGCGTGCTATGGGGCGAAGTTCTGTTTTAGTAGTACAGAGATTTTGGCGTCCACAAAACCGCTCTGATCGCATAACAATCCTAATTTTGGAATTGAGCTACAGGCACCGTGCACACGTCTCCTTATTGAAAGTATGAAGACAGTAGAAAACAAGCATCATTTCAATGTGTTCCGGCGTGAAATTCTGTCGCCTGCATTCTACTTCACCGCATAGCACGCTCTGTGCCAACCATCATCCCGAGTGACATCGTTCCTTTCCCTGATTTGACCAAAACAGGAGGCCTTACGTCATTTTTGTGGCATTATGCCTTTCATAATTGCCGCAAAACTGGCGTACGCCCCCTGTTTTCATCAAATCAAGGGAGAGAACGTTGTCATTCGGGATGATGGTTGGCTAGGAGCGTGCTATGCGGTGAAGTTCGTTTTTAAGAGTGTAATGAAAACTTAAAAAAAATATAAGGTTTAAGTGCTATTAAGAACAAATTTATCAGCATTATCGGCTTGACTACCAAGCGAGTGTGTATGTGGGTTGTTTCAGAAGTTTGTTTTCAACAAGTACTACGTTTGATACTAGAGATGGGACGAATCCAGAATTTTCCGTTTAAAACTACGATTGTGTGAACTCCGTTTACAGACGTTTACAACTACGATTATGAGCGACACTGCAGTGGTCGGTGAGGTTTTTATTTTATTTATTTTTAACGTGCTCCTACATCGGAGCAGACTGCACGCCGGGGGTACCCGAAATCCACCATTAAGGATAAACCGCTTCAAAAATACACAGTTAAGAATATATCTTCAAAAGCAAACCGGCTTAAAATCCCCGCTCAAAGCTAGATTAGCGCGCTTAAGAATCCACCCCCAACATCTAGCACGGTGGCGGATTGATACATTGATTGGATAGGTGCGAGGTCGACCTCGTATTGAACCCAAGAGGAAAACGATACTGTCACAGGAGCGGCGTGAACGAAACAACGCAGATAGCGGGAAACCGCGCGCGAGTTATGTTATTCGTACAATTTTCGAAGCGTGTCCCGTGGAAGAAGGCATGAAGCAGGTCGATTTATTCATCGGCAATAATTCTTTTCTCCGCCATCTTGAGCACGTAGCAAGCGCCTCTACAGGTAGTTGGAGAGGCGAACTTTGCCTCTCCAGCTACCACTGGCAGACTGGCCGACAGATCATCCGCCTCTCCAGGTACGAAGCAATCCACCAAAGAGGTCGCCCGACGACACTCAAGATGTACAATGCATGCAACACATGGGCGTGGCTTACAGTGGCAGTGGCAGGGTCTGTTTATGGGTGTAGCCGAATTTGTCGTGTGACGAATTCAATCTCTCCCTATTGTTTTTTTTTTTTTTGTGTGTCAACATCAACATTATAAGCCCTCTTGATGTCCAAAAAGACAGCAGCAGTTAACCGGCCACATCCACGCTCGTGCTCAATGCTCGATACCAGGTCAAGGACGCAATCCATCGTGCAGCGGGATTTCCTAAAACCGGCCATCGCCTGAGACAGAAGTGCGTTTCCCTCTAGATGCCACTCCACCCGGTTGCGGATCATATACGCTCCGTGAGCTTACACAGGCAGCTCGTCAGGCTGATGGGTCGAAAGCAGTCAAGAGCCATGGGCGACTTTCCAGGCTTCGGCACAGGCACTATATACTTGCGGCACCTTCCAGGGGCCCTATTCTTCGTCAAAGTAATGGACCACGATTACTTTGTGTCTCGTTTGTCATTGGTCGTTACGTGAAGAAGGCGTGAAGAACAGAAATGAATGTCAGGCGCCCTCAATGAATAGTCGAGCTCTTGATCCTGCAATCTTCGTGAAAAGCATGAAGATTGCAGAATCAAGTGTTCGACTCGGTTGAGGGCGCGTGACATTCATTCCTGTTCTTCACGCCTGCTTCATGTAACGACTAATGACAGACACTAAGTAATCGAGGTCGATTACCTCGAGGCTCATCCCCGGGACCAGATAGCATCACTTATGCCGCACTGCGAAACCTTGACGGCCGGTCACTCCAAGCTCTCCTTCATGTTTATAATACGTCTTGGCAACAGGGATCCCTACCATCTATCTGGAAGGAGGCGTTAGTTGTTCCCGTCCTGAAACCAGGCAAACTACCAATTGCCCTGTCCTCTTTTCGCCCTATGAGCCTGACAAGCTGTGTGGGTAAACTGATGGAGAGAATGGTTTTGCATCGTCTGGACTGATGGCTCGAAAAGCAAGGTGAGTTTCCTCACGAAATGGCAGGCGTTCGTCGCCACCGAAGCTCCATGGATCCAGTTCTCGACGTCGTTTCTACAGTCCAACATGCTCGTGCACAATGGCGGATCGTTGTATCAGTTTTGCTCGACATCAAGTGCGCCTACCGTCTCGCACATTTGTGTGCTGCACGCGCTTTTTTGGAGTATCTGGTCGACTCTTCAGCTGGCTCCACGATTTCCTTACGAACCGGACGACTGTCGCTGTCCGCACATCCCACGGCCAAGGCCCTAAGCATCCTGTTCATCAAGGCGTACCCCAAGGAAGCATTCTGGGTCCTACGCTCTTCAATGTGGTAATGGCAGGCCTAAAATCGATAATTCCTCGCAAAGTTGCATTCTCTGCATGTGTATGCCGACGACGTTGCCCTTTGGACAGTAGGCAAGTCACGACCAGCCATTCAGCGCCGTTTGCAGCTAACCTTAAATGTCCATCTGTGCCTCAGGCGACTTGGGATGGACCTTTCGCCCGAAAAGTGCGTCGAGCTCCCTTTCACCCGCAAGGCTATGACAAATTTCCCTCTTTCGGTTAGTGCAGAAAAACTCGAGCCTGTACGTTCCCATCGCGTCCGTGGTGTGGTCATGAACTCGGACCTGCGCTGGGCTCGCCACATTAAGCACCTTGAAACCAAAGTGCAGCGATGACTTCCTGCAATTCAACATCTTTCGGGCTTAGGCTGGGGCTGTGATCAGCGCTCCCTTCTAGCCGTTCACGCGGCTTTGGTGAGGGCGACTGTGCTTTACAGCCTTCTAATCTTGCACAGGATTTCCACAACGTCATTAAATACCATTCGTACACTGTTTGCCCGAAGCCTTCGTCGCTGCCTTGGAGTTCCAAGAATGGCTGAAACACGGCAAGTCCTGGCTGAAGCTGGTGAACTCCTGGTGGAAGTTCTCCGTGAGCGTGAAACGGCTCGACACTTCCTACGTTTGCGTGCGCACATTCCCCGTCACCCGCTCCTCAGGGAAATTCGATACCGTCCTGAAAGTGATTTCCATCGCGTAGCGCAGAGGACACGCCAGGCTCTCACTGGCTTCATAGCTAAAGACGTCACACCGCCGGACGCCCCCTGGTCACTGCCTGTGCCACCCACCTTCGTATGTCTTCTGGACCTCCAAGAACGAAGAGATCATGTTCCCCCTCAAGTCCTTCGAGCCCATTTTTATGCTCTGGTAGACGCGAAGTTTTCTACCTCTACATATACCGATGGCGCATCTCGAAATGGCAAGTCCGCCTCGGCATTCGTCACCCCGTCCGAAGGCGTAGTGGAAGGACGTCGCCTTTCGCATCAAACCTCATCCACAGCTGCGGAACTCTATGCCATACTTTTCTTTCTGCAGCGCATCGTGGATTTTACCCCGCGGGGATGGGTCGTGTTCACTGACTCTACATCAGCGCTGCAAGCACTTGAAAATGCTGGCTTCCCAGGCTCATCCGCACCGTTGGTGACGGATGTGTTAATGGCTCACAACCTTGTCGACGAAGCAGGGCACAGGCTGGTTCTCCAATGGGTTCCAGCCCATTGCGGTGTGGAAGGGAACGAACAGGCCGACAGCGCCGCAGAAGCAGCTCTCTCGTCTCGGAGAGGGACGCGTATTGCGCTGCTGAGAGGAGATCGTCGTTCCGTACTTCGACGCCTCGTGAGTCATCTGGCTTCCCGCCAATGGACCGTCGACATTCTCCCCCAGCCATGCTGAGCAGAGTTGATCCAGCGCTCGCTTTCCGCACGCCTCGACATACCTCTCGTCAAGATGCCGCATTAGTTCATCGAATGCGCCTCGATGTGGCTTTTACAGCGCAGTGGCGTTACCGCTTAAGACAATTGACTCTCCCCAATGCAGTCACTGCGGTGCTATAGAAGATCTAGAGCACATTCTTCTCCATTGCCCACACTACCAACTTTCCCGAACCGTACTCTCCGGATCCCTTAACGAGCTGGACTCTCGCCCCCTCTCTCTCACAAAATTGCTTGGTCCCTGGCCACGTCCAGCCCACCAACGCTCTGCCCTCAAAGCTCTCTCCACCTTTCTGGATACCACAGGACATCGGTCCTTATTGTGAAGGGGCTCATTATTTCATTCCCCGCATCACCACCAGCAATGGGGTAGAGTACCGCCCCTGGCGGGGAAACTCCCCATTCATCATCTCGCAATAAGGTTGTTGTTGAGGTCGATTACTTTGACGAGAATAGGGCCCCTGCAGCCCGGGACTCTGCCCTCCCTCCAGGTCTCGTTAATAAACCGTAGGAGTGCATGCAAGGCTGTAGGACCCAGGTTTGGAAGCGATCGATTCGGTATTCCGTCGGGGCCAAGAGAAGTACTCAGACGAGAAGCGCGCAACGCCGCCCGTAGCTCCAGCACCGTGAAGTCCACGTCCAGCAGAGAATTTTCGACCGAGGCCCTAATGTCGCGTTTAAATCTCTCCAGAGAGATAATATGCTCAAGAGACGATGAAGCTGTTGAGGCCTTCTGATCACTCTGCAGAAATCGTCGACAAGAAGAGGCTCGTCTACGTTGAGGTGCATCTCTAAGGCTTTAAAGGGAGACGTTTGCGCCACTGGGGAGCTCAAGGATTTTACAAGTTGCCATATTCGGGTCGTCGGAGTGTTGGGTGACAGGGATGAACAGAACGATCTCCATGCTCTACGAGCCAACCGATCTAAATGACGCCGAATGAGATCCCTGATACGACAAGCTTGTTTGTAATCTCTGAAATCGCCAGTCCTCCGGAAACGGCGTTCGACCTTACGGCGAATTGCTTGCAGCCGTTGATACTCCGCATCGACGACAGATCGTCTGGCAGCACTGGAATCGTAGTTGTTGTTAAGGCTTGGCACCCTCTTATAATCTAAGTAAAGTCATCCAGATTAGCAACGTCTTCTAAAGTAGGAGTTTGAGACTCCGCCATGGCTGCGAACTGCCTCCAGTTTGTGACACGTACCCTGCGGTTGCCACTCATTAAAGACAGCAGAGTAATGAGAAGAGAAGCATGATCACTTCCCATTAGATCGACGTCGGCAGTCCAACGCACCGAGCGTGCAATATCCCTCGAGCACAGGGAAAGGTCCAGACAGCTTGAGTACGAGCCCCCTGAAAAAAGGTAGGAGAGCCGTCGTTCAGAATTAAGATGCCAAGCTCCTCAACAACCTTCTCAAGTAAACGGCCTCTACCCGGCCTCAGTGTGACTACTGCCCCAGGATGCACCATGAGTATTAAAATCCCGCATACCATAAAAGGCGAAGGTAGGCAGGCGAAAAAGTCTGGCAGATCTTGCTCAGCAATACGAACAGGTTGCGCGAGGTATACACTGGCCACAGTGAGCTTCTCGTGATTAACACGTACCACGCATACCACGCATTTAAGGTTCTCGTGAACCGATGACCTCACTAGGGTATGCGGCAAGTCCTTCCGCATACATACCATCGGCCGTCCATGACCTGGTCTCTGGGATTGGTGTAGGGCGTAATTTGAAAGCCTACGATTCATCCGCTCGGGGCTCAGGTAACAGCAGAATCGGGAACCCATAGCGGTGCATAAAGTTACGAAAATCGCCTGCTTTAGACTTCAGTCCGTTGCCGTTCCACTGAAAAATCGTAGGTCCATTATAGGCCATGGCAAGCGGTTGATGACACTAGACGTAGGAACCATACGAGGAGTGGCTAAAAGCTAGCACGGCTTGAACTTCGGGAGCTCTTGCAGATTCCGGCTGACCACGAAGAAGGACGCGAACTGCTCCGAAAGAAAGGGGCACCAGAGACAGCATCAAGTCCGCAGGTTCCGACGAGACGGATGGCCTGCGCGCTATTTTAGCTTCAGCGTCAGAGCTAGTTGAGCAAGACTCCAATGTGTGGGTCTGATTCAGATTAGTCTTCGAAGACGAAATCTTGCTGCTTGAGGGTTGCACCTGCGTCGGACTGACAGTGCGCGCAGCAGCACAAATATTGCGCTTATTTTTTCCAACGTTCCGTGCGTCTCCGGACTTCTTGCCTTTTACGGCATCGGCATATGACTTGCAAACGTCAGCCTTTACCTTCTCAGGGCAAAGCAACTTCGGCAATGTGTCACGCTGAGCGACCTGCTGTTGCTGCTGGGCCAAGGGTTTCACGTAGTTCGGATTCGAGTAGGACGCTTGATTTATGTCTCATTGACCCATAAATGACATTCTGAACGTAGGTAGCTACGGCTGTACTGGCCACGTATTTCGTGGTTTGCATAAAACCATATTATTTCATGTTGGAAAAGTTTTTTTAAACTTTTCATTCCGTGTGAGCGCCACAAAGCAACTGTGCATGGCTGTGAGCGGCGTACAGACGCGAACAGATGAACAAAGTACAACATGAAGGAGTGGGGGACATGGGTGTTTATATGCGTCCTGGGCCGACTTCAGGGGGGACGCTCTACCGACATCCGTCTAGAATGTGCCGGAAAAGCCAGGGAAAACCTGAGACAGCACAACCGGTAGTAGGATTCGAACCTACCACATTCCAGTCTTCAGCACAACCCTATCACCAACCAGTTTATGCTTTTGTTCACTCGGCCTGCTTTCCTCGTCCTTTTTCTCTGTTCTAATAAATATATCCCCCCCCCCCCCACACACACACACTCGACCATGGCGCTGGTCCCAAGTATTGTGTACAGCCGGTGGGTATTTTGCCGACACACATTAGCTCATGGTACCTCTGAAAGATTTCTTGGGCCCCCTCTTTCTTTCTCGGTTGGTATAAGCACACGTCTTTGCGACTTCGAGATCTTCTACCGCTACTTGATCGTTCCGTTCGTTGTTTGTTCTTACTTAGGAGGAGGTAATACTCTACGTTTTCAATTACTAGAGCCTTAGTTTGCTTGGTGTTACATGGAAAGTCAATGTGACATCCGCCCAGATTAAAAGCATTCCTCTTGCCATCATAACTGATGACATCTACTAAACATGATACAACCCTATAGTTCACAATCATCTTGTTACCGATGTCCCGCTGACAGCCAACGCCTTAGCGGTCTTCCCGTTCACTTTGACATCGATGTTACAGAGAAAAATAGTCTCACTCGGTGTCGACGGGCAGGACTGAGCACCCTCTCGTACTAGTCTTTTCATACATTCGATCTGTCACTTTCGGCCCCCCGACAGCCCACTGTCCTCACGCCGGCCGTACCCCGGGCTTTGTCTTTGTCTTAATGGTTCGTTCAGCCTATGCATATGACTTGGGTGTCTCCACTTGAACCTGTTTTTGCACATCTCGCGTCAGTCCATGAATTATGAGTAGGATTTGAGACGTTTCCGGAAGGTTGCTGTCAGCAATCTGTAAAAGTCAATGTTTTCCGAAGAAATATTCCAAATCAAATATTCCAATTCTCTTGAAATGAGACGAGGAAATCCTTCCATTCTTCCCATGGCTGATTCGGATGGTCTTGTAAACGTACCTCGTACAGCTCTCCGTCCCAAGGTATTATATCCTATGGGTCAGTTTTTATGCTTTTTCTCGGTAACCGCCGCGCAGATTTTGACGTGGGTGGTTTCATCATAAAGAGGAAGACGAGATGAAGAGAATTATGCTACTAGATTTATCATACATGTCGTATGTATTTTACAGCGACGTCACGAATGCGAAAAAAATACACAATTTTTCTCCTCCCTCTTTGAACAGGTTTTTATTAAACTTCTATAGCCATTTCGAAAAAAAAAACTTTTCATTTACTTTCTCCGGAAATATTTCAGGAACCGATAGACATCAAATTTATATGTCTACCACTTTCCGTTTTTATAAAAAAGCATGAAATGTGAGTACGGATAAATATCGTCTCAAAGCCCCGTAAACCGCGTCATTGTGTGTCGCCCTCTAGCCGTAGCACAGGAAAAACCGCGCGGAACATTTTGACCGTATCCATCCGCCGACCATGCGGCGCGCACGCGCACCGTAGTACTCCCTCTCTCCTCTTTACTTTCATGGACAGCTGACTTAGGGCGTGGCCTTGGAGACCAGAACAGAAGCTTACTTAGCTGCTCGCGAAGGGATTATCGTCAGCCAGCATTGTCGGGGTCCTGAAGATCAGAGGGCGATTCAACTCCAAGAATGAAAGGGAAATTTTCGAGGCCTTTTTGATAATGAAGTACGGGTCTGATAAATGTGTCAGTGAGCCGTCAATATCGCTAACAAGGGAAGAGTTCGGTTTCCTGGAATGCAGACTGAAAGGTGGAAGTGAGTAGTTAGATCCGGTTGTTCCTCGTGTTTTTATGGCCCCCACGTGTGTCCCGTTTATGCCCCTTTCCCCTCCCTACCATTGGTTATAAATGTGCTTGTGCTGTACAGTAAAAACTTGTTGATAGTGGAGCCTCTGTTTGTGTGTCTTGTGTTTTTGTCCCTGTTTTGACTGCTCCTTGTTCTCCGAGTCATGTACCAACAAGCCCATCAAGCTACTCTACTTTGTTCGAAAGACGTTTTTTCGAAGGGAGTTCGAAGCTCGCAGCATGTCCTTAGCAGTTTAGCACCTCTTTTTCTGTAACTTTTGACTCGAACAAAATGAGCATGAGGCAATCAGTGTCCTCTCCTTTTTTGCTTGTTTGTTTGTTTCTTGCTTTTTTTTTTTTCAGCTAAAGAGGGGAGACCTCTGGTTATTTGCAGACATTTGTCATTCACGAACAGCGCAGCCTTCTGGCTTTTTACTCTCTCCCATCCGAAAGGAAATAAAATTGAATTGAATAGAACAATGCTGAAGTATCCCGCGTAGCAGTAGGACACATACCGAAGAAAATGTCTTCAAGTTGGGAGCAGCCAATAGTCTGTGCTTCTTCTGGGCACCTTTTTCATTGCTGGGATCCGAAATATTATAGTGATATGTGCACGAAAGGCACTCGAAGTCTGAATGCTAAGAAGGAAATTTCGCCATAGTATAAAATACTTATATTGTATTAACAGCCATATAAAACCTAAGTTCAGTCTTGTTTAGAGTATGCATCTGCTCCAAACGAAGCAATAAAAAAATCAATCAAACGACCGCTGCCGTTTCGGTCAAACGGTGTTTGATCAAATGGCTTTCGACCAAATGTCCCGCGTTCGATCAAACGGCTTTCGTTCTTGCGGAGACCATTTCTCCGGGGGACATTTTTCCCTGGGGACGATTCTTCCTGGGGAAATTTTTCCCTGGGGACGATTCTTCCTGGGGAAATTTTTTCCGGGGAGGAAAATCCGGCATCTCGGGCGAGCTTTGATTATATGAAACGACTTCTCCGTGATCATTCCTTCATTTGGCAACTAGCGCTCATATTCATCTCCGGAAACCCCAATTTTGTAATTGCATCCGTGTTGCCCTTCAAGAACAGTGATTTTCCTAAAATACGCATAAATTTGGCTCACATGGTGTCCAGTTCTTCAGCTTTTCCACGACCGAATTTCACGTTTTCAAGTTTGGATTGAATTAACTGAGACCTCAGCATCCAACACAAGGAAATCTGGAGTAAAAATTTACGCTTCAGAAGTTATTCTAAAAAAAGAAAAGAAGGCATATATTATCCTGTCCCACATAATAAGGAGGCCGAACTGCACTTTTTTGCAACACTCAAACAAGAACACGTTATGTTGTCAGGTGACCATTGTTATTATTTTTCTACTCTGTGTCCTTCTATTTTTTGTCGAATCGTTCGTCCTGGCGTCCAGGAAAAAAAAACTGTGTTGGGAATATCGCGACTCCCGCTGCGAGGCCTTGCCGCTCGACCTTTCCATATCTTCTTTGGTTGGTTTCCGTGTGTCGACCCGAAGCCTTTATCGCCCTTCACCTCCTTTGTACGGTTTTGCAACCTGGCACACCAGAAGAAAAGGAGTCCCCTGTCACTGGGGTTTTCGACTGACATCATTTTCTGAGCGGGTGTAAGGTGAAAGAAAAAGAAGCGATAACATGGGGGAAAGGAGCCTTTCAAATATGTTACTGAAGTTTCCGGGTAATAATAAGAAGTCTGTTCTACGACGGAAATTTTGAAAAGTCTTTTGCACCAATGCCTTGTAAATGAATTCAGATATTTGATAATGCTTACTTACCAGAAATATATATATCAAAATGTAATTTTTGCACGAATAATATAGTTATTATCAAGGTAAATTGCATGTAAGCGAGTGCAGAAAAAAAAAAAAAAGGAATACCGTTTCGAGCACTAGACTTTCCAGACTGGCATTGTAAGCGCTGTGTGTAGGCAATGTTTATAGCCTAATTTACAGCCGCTGGTAGATCCAGTTGAGAGCCTCCGAGATACCGGCATCCGTACTATCCGATCACACTTGTACGTCGGCATACAGTAAGTATGCACGAGTAAAACAATACGAAGAGCAACTAAATTCCATAATCAGTCAGTACAGGCGCCAGTGACTTGTGAAAACAATAATTGTAGCATAAATATATAACAACAAAATAAAAATAAAGTACTCACATAGCAATAGGAGACAAGCAAAAAGACGTGAATGTCTCGAATCGAACTGCGGACCTTCGTGGCGAAGTCCGACACTTTACCTCTCGACAAACAGCACAGAGGGCGCGGACCGCCTAAAACTCGCGAGGTCAACCATGCACAATGGGGATTATTTCGGGAGGCGAACGGCGTGATAAGGACGGCGAGCGTGGCGCCATCTACAATCGGGAAAATCGTGAATCGGAGTTGCTACATATTCCTTACACGGTCTTCATCTGGATGCCAGTAATTTTTTTTTTTTTTCACAGGCGTGTTCATAAACCCTGAGCCAAGACACTCGGCTTACTGACTGACCGTCGAAGGAGTCCGGCTTGACTAGCTCGAACTTGGGCTTCTACACTTTTAAAAAAGGGTGTGTTGTAACTCCTTTTGAGGAGTACACCCTTGCCACTTAAAAATGATATATGTGGCAAGGGTGCACTCCCCAAAAAACACACCCTTTTTTTAAGAGTGTAGCTAGCCTTCAAAGTGGTTGACAGCACCTCCATTAGTTGTGGCACATGTTCCATCAGGCGCTCTTGCTGAATCACCTGACACCACTGCATTTGAAGAACTTGGAACATTATAGCATTAATGTCCATGGCTGTCGATGTCACAGCGGTTCTGGATTTTCAGCCAATGATCTTCATAATCCGACAACGTGAGGTTTATCTTGACTGACCCTTTCTGAAACAACTCTAGTACCGTTGTCTTAGCCTTGAGCAAAATGGGCTTTGTTAGCTCTGGAGTAGACAACTGTCCAGGAACTTCGAAAGCTGGTTCTCTATGAGCTTGTCATGTCGTTACCAGAAGTTCGTTCGGCCCATCTGGCCTTATTGTAGAGGTCACCCACATGTCAGGATCCTCGAGGGAGATTTTACAATTACTTCTGAACGCTTTTATTAAATTTAATTCGCGAGAAATTGCATTTTCTCAACTGATATCTGAAATTTGCCAGGTAAACCTCGCGTTTTTTCTATTTTTTTTTTTTTGTGTCAGAAACAGAAAGCGCCCGTCGGATTTACCCCATTGCATTCCAAAATACATTCCTCACTATTTTGGTAATAGCTAAAAAAAAAAAAAAGCGAAAACCGTCGTTTCGAGGCGCGCAAATTGTCGGCCGAGCTTTGTTGCGGTAGAAAAACGGTTACTCGCCCCTTCCTGTTTCCTTCTCGCTCTTCTTTCGGATAACTTTGCGTTGCAACCATGCTGCCGTTATCAGCAGAAGTTTAGAAAAGTGAAAGGGCAGGTACATGGCCTTCTCGCGTCGCTTCTTTCGGAGATCTGAGCGAGGCCGGCAAAATTGCGCGCCTCGAAACGACGGTTTCGCAATATTTATCGGGCTATTATCATTATAGTAGTGAATGTATTTTGCAATAGGGTGGGGTGAATCCGGTATGCGCTTTCTTTCTCTGTAAAAAAAAAAAAAATAATAATAATAAAACAAAAAGAAAAGCAACGCGTGGTTGACTTGGCAAATTCCGGAGTTTAATTGGGAAAATTCAATTTCTCGCCAATTTAAATTCTATAAAAGTGCTCAGAAGTCATGGCAAAATTTTCCTCGAAATAAACGGCGTTGACCCCATAATGACAAGTACATTTTTAATACGATTTTTTTTTATCACGTTAGGTGAAACACCCTGTACAACGTTCCAAAAAGTTTCAGTGACCTGAATGTCCTTCCTTTTCCCCACTTCTTTTTCTTCCTCACACGCTTTCCTCTTTCTTTCACACCCTCCTCTTCTCTTACTTCCTCATCTCCTTCTTTGACTTGCTGGTCTCTTACAATTTTCTTATCTTTTATCTATAACACTAGCATATAACTAGTCTTTGTCTTTTCAGAAATATACAATAACGTTATACAGCGCTGTAGAGCTTTATTGTTATACAGCACCTCGTATATTTTTGCTCAAAAATGCACGGGTTGTTTTCTCGTCCTTTAGGGAATTTGTATAAAAAAGCTATCGGAGCAGCATAGATACCGTTTTTGCGGTTGAGTTATACCACCACGCGGACATCTTCTCAAAGAGAGTATGTTACCACAAGATGACTAAGTACCTAAATTCATTCATTAACTCTTTAATTAGGGAATTGTTCTTTTGCGCGAAAGTATGGGGCCCTCTCACGTGGAATGAGCGTTGTCCTCCGTGCTCTTCCCATCGGTACGGTTTCGGTTTTGCCTCATTTGCATAGCGAAATTCGGCTATGGATGTTTCAACACATGCGCGTTTCAGGATTTTTAAAAGATAGAATGGCTTTCAACGAGGATTGTCTTCCGTTCTGCTATCTCATTTTCCCCGAAATCCTCGAATTAAAGAGTCAACAAATTAATTTTAGGTAATTACTTATATTGTAGTTACGTGTTCTCTTCGAGAGGATGCACGCCTTGCCGTATAACTCAACTGCAAAACGACATCTATGCTGCTCTCATATATTTTTATACAAAATCTGTAAATAACAAAAAAAAATAAATAAATGAAACCCCTACATATTGATATGAATGTAATCCACCATAACTCACTTGATTTTCAGAATAACTGTTGTTGTAATTGAGTTAGAATTCGTATTTTGTAATTGTAGCTGTGATTGAATTACTTTTGTGATCATATAGTTGTAATCGTAATTACTTTTATGATCATATAGTTGTAATCGTAATTACTTTTGAAAATATTTTTACAGGTCTGCACTGCACGGATTTAGAGACCAGCGCCATGGGCGAGCGGGTGAAAGCACCTGCTCGTTCGCGTATAGTCAGGGTCGTGCTGAAGACTGGGAGGTGGTGGGTTCGAATCCTACCACCGGCTGTGCTGTCTGAGGTTTTCCCTGGGTTTTCCGCCAGACTTTCCAGACGGATATCGGCACAGTTCCCCTCAAAGTCGGCCCAGGACGCATATACTAACCCCCCTGTCCCTCACTATTTCCTGCAATCCCCTCTCTCCCCCGTGTGTATGTCGCTCATAGCCACAGTTGCTTCGCGGCGCTAACACGGAATTAAAATTTAAAAAAAACTGAGGGCATGCCATTTGTCGTCGGTGGTTGCGAGGTGCTACCCATACGCATCAAACGCTCCTGAAATTTCAATGCCCCGCTGATAAGAAATGTATGTAATGCAGAACTTCGCCTCTAGGTGCCGCCTCCAGTATTACCAAGGAGTGGTAGCTCTCCAAATGTTGAAACAAGCTTTGTGCGATGAGGGCTGTAATGGAGGACTCACACTTACGAACAGTATAAGCCACGGCCGAGGTAGTATCTTTTGGAGTATCGCGTTGTTCGTGAGGCTCAGTATTTTTCGAACGGGACTTGTAGGGAAATCTATTGGGACGTGGAATGTGGCACGTTTCGGCAAAATTGTTCTCCATCTGCTAACGAATAAACAAAAACAACGTTGCTTTCACGTGTGCAGGGAGCTCAGCGCACTTTAAAATGACCCAAACTTGTCACGGACCATCATTTGTGATGAAACGTTGGTTTATGGGTACGACCCCGGAAACTAAAGAGTAATCTTCTCAAATGGAGCATCCATCTTCATCGGGACCGAAGAAAGCGCGGCAGCATCAGATCGTTGGCAGCACCATCAAATTAATGTTGAATTGCTTTCTTGACACCATAAGTGTAAAAAGAAAGATATGATAATACTCCACGGTGCCACACTGTGGATGGTGATTTCAACTTCTATCGCAAAGATTTGAGGCCGCTTCGAGAACAAGTTCGACGGAAACATATCTAGAGATGCGGCGGGTCAACGAAACATGGATATTGCATCGTGACAATGAGCCGGATGATTCATCACTCATTGTGATTGAGTTTTTGGCTACTACGAAAAACGACTGTCATTCGGACTTCTCACTCTGACACTCTGTCGGCCTAGCTTTTTGCATTTTTTTTCTTTCTCCAACATGAAAATGGAGCTCGAAGAACCATATTTGACTCTGTAGACGCATCGTAGAGGACGTGCTGAAGAGGGGCTGACTGACGCGTGAATGCGGCAGGCGATTACTTTGGTTACGATGAAATCTATTTGTTCTAAACGTTGACTTTAAATAAAGTTCTCGAACTTTTCGGTAGCATCTTTTGTCTGTCCGCTGTTGCTTAGATTGTCAGAAAATTCAACTACGAATCATTATTATCAAAACTAATGAGCCATTACTTTTTAAATGTAACATTTGGTGCCTGCACACAAACTGAGTTCACTTGTTTCAATTTCTTGAGGCAGCCCTCAGTCGTAATAAGAGCCAGGTTTCATTATCCTCGAGTATGGGGGAACGCACAGACAGACAGCCGCACACGACGGCTCCAAAGCCAGCATATGTTTAATGCGTAACAATCGCGTTTGAAAATGTTCAAGCGAAAAGAGGTTACAGATGGAAGGGTGGACGGTTTGCTGCCGTCTAGCATTCCAGCCATGAATGCAGCTTTCAACTTAGTTTCCTCGAACTTTGGCACACAGCTGGAACGCTCAGAAACATGTTTTGCCAATTCCGAATTTGCCACCCGAACATGGGCATGTTCCCGCAGACGGTCGTTTGGCCACATAATGTGCTCCACATGACAGTGAGATCCGATGCACGACATCTTTTGCCGAGGGATGTGCGTTGTTTCTAGTGCCTGGTACTGCTATCCAATTCACTGTGGTTCCTTGAGAGTGGCGTTAATTTTGACCCTGTGTCTCACCCTAAGACCCGAGACCTAAGAGGTCACTTTTTCCGAAACTGTGTGACTCGTGTTTGGACCAAAGGGGACGTCTAGTCGACCGTCTGCGGGAAATTCGGAATAGAGAGCCGTGGTAACAGGCCGACGAGGGTCCCGAATGGCGAGGACCTTATCAACTAGCTGTGTGTCGTTGGAGGCGGGTGAACCTTTCGGCAACCGCAGGGAACTGCTACGAACAGCTGCTGTAGCGCGTTTCTGTCGGCCACGTTATTGCCCGGCAGCTGCAGCACACGCCGGAGGAATTGCGTGGGTCGACGATCGCCCGGAGATGAGCGACTGGTGTAAACTGCGTCCCTCCGAACAATTCGACCGCTTTGGGAGCTCGTCTTTGCAGTTATCGTGGAGCCTGTCGGACGAAGAATTCGGTATAATACTTAAAGGGACAATAAAGTGAAAAAAAATTTCTCCTTGCGGAATGAAAGATGCCGTTACCTCGACACCAACACAAAAGGAACGAGACTCATCGGTTACGTCGTTCGCGATCTATGCGTGAACGACACCACAATCTGCCTCTCCTTCTCAAGAAGCGCGACAATGCGGAGCGGCCCGTCATTGGTTTCCTCAAACGATCACCCACGATGATTGGACCGATTGCTTGAGGAGACCAGTAAGATTCGTGTCATGGTTTGGCCATGGCGTGGCACGGGGTTTTACTTGGACGAGAAGCATTTGGTTCGCTGCTATGATCCAGAGAACGATCTCTGGTTTTGTGGGCCGGTAACAAGCACTTGGTCACTCCACGGAGTAGATCCAGACGTGTCCTTTGTAGTCCCTTCATCGCTCTCTCGATGTGTGAAGACGCTGTTACCGTTTGCGCCTGACGGTTTCCTGGAGTGCTGCAATATTACAGAAGGTTGGAAAGCAGTTTTCCCAACCGCTCAGTGTGCGGCGCTGTAGTATAGGATGCGGAACTTGTCCTGATTACCTGTGCAGGTTACAGCCTCGTCGCCGTACAGTCGGCATGTTCGGCACTGGACAATGGCCTATCAGTCAAAGTGCTCGGTGCGCAGTGTGCGTTATACCGGGTGTCTCAGTTAAATCCCCGGGCTAAATAATTCGGGAACGGGTGCACCAATCGAAGAACTTACTTTTTTCCAAGTGTCTGTCCAATACCACCTACAAGCGACGCGCCGTGTCAATGAGCAGGAGGCGCTCATTATTTAAATATAAATTCAAATGAGTTTCGTGAAAAACATAACTTCTGAAGCAGGGCACCGTTGGCATTAAAATGGGCACTACCCCTTTCGGGACCTTCAGTGGACACCTTTTAGAGAAAAAATCCGCCATCGAAGCGGGTCATTGTTTGCCGTAATTAATTGGTTTCGGTTTACATATTGTTGTCGCGGCTGGTCGCGGTGAAGCGCGAAATGACGCTCTTCCACTCCCTTATCCACATAATTACGTGTTCTTGAGCTCACTTCACAACGGGGAGTGCTGAAGGAAACGTAAAAAGCATGTGACATCAAGGTACTATGTGATTAACTGTGTTTCGTCCGTGCGATCATAACAGAGAAAGGGCGCATATCGCTCAGATAAGCGGGGAGGGGGACTGGCGAAGCCTGTCTGGCGCTGTTACTTTTTCTTCAGCACTCCCCGTTGCGAAGTAAGCTCAAGAACACGTAATTAAATGGTGGATAAGGGAGTGGAAGAGCGTCCTCTTGCGCTTATCGCTACCAGCCGCGACAAAAATATGTAAATCGAAACCAATTAATTAGTGCAACAAATGACCCGCTTCGCTGGCGGATTTTTTTTAAAAGGTGTCAACTGAAGGTCCCAAAAGGCGTAGTGCCCATTTTAATGCCATCGGTGCCCTGCTTTAGAAGTTTTGTTTTTCACGAAACTCATTTGAATATGAGAGAACTGATGTTCTGAGGCTGGAACAGCATAGAAGGGACAATCACATACAAGGCCTCAAGTTGCCTAAGTAATTAACGATGAAAGTCACTGAAAAGGTGAGCCAGCTGTAGGACTCGAACCCACATCTTCTGGATTACCGGTCCAGGGCTCTACCAATTGAGCTAAGCTAACACGCCTTCTTAGCGACTTACAGGGTGCTTCATCTGAAGGGACAAACCAGTCACTCTCTCTCGCTCATCCTCCTTTCACTCTTACATTTTTGCACACTCATACACACATTCATACGACAGGGATCGACGCAAGCGGCAAATGTTCAACATGAGAGAACTGATGTTCTGAGGCTGGAACAACATAGAAGGGACAATCACATACAAGGCCTCAAGTTGCCTAAGGAATTAACGATGAAAGATGAAAGTCACTGAAAAGGTTAGCCAGCTGTAGGACTCGAACCCACATCTTCTGGATTACCGCTCCAGGGCTCTACCAATTGAGCTAAGCTAACACGCCTTCTCAGCGACTTCCAGGGTGCGTCATCTGAAGGGACAAACCAGTCACTCTCTCTCACTCATCCTCCTTTCACTCTTAGAAGATGTGGGTTCGAGTCCTACAGCTGGCTAACCTTTTCAGTGTCTTTCATCTTTCTCATTTGAATTTTTATTTAAATAATGAGCGCCTCCCACTCATTCACACAGTGCCTCGCTTGTAGGTGGTATTGGACAGATACATGTAAAAAAGAAAGTTCTTCGATTGATGCACCCGTTCCCGAATTATTTAGCCCGGGGATTTAACTGAGACGCCCTGTATAACAAAAAAATTGCGAGATGTTGAAGCACACAGTCAGTTTTGAAACCTAGCAGATGAGAACTGAAAAATGTAGTGTTGCTAATATTTCTGCCCGTGCGTTTACGTTCTGAACAGTGGCACTTCATAGTCACTTGTGTACATGGGCGTTCCCAGGATGTTTTCCAAGGGGGGGGGGACCCCCTTGCTCCGCCCTCTCGGTACGCCCTTGCTTATGTACTATCTATTACACTTTCCCCCGTCACACTCTTAAAAATGAACTTCATCGCGTAGCACGCTCCTAGCCAACCATCATCACAAATGATATCGTTATCTTCGCTGATTTGTTGAACACGGGAGGCGTACGTCTTTTTTTGTGACACTGACGCTCTTCATAATTGTCACAAAAAAGGTGTACGCCTCCCGTTTTCAACAAATCAGAGCTAATAACGATATCATTCGAGGCGATGGTTGGTTAGGAGCGTGCTATGCGGTGAAGTTCATTTGTAAGAGTGTACGTCCGCGTCAGATGCCATATGTCCGGGCACTTTCGGCGTTTCAGTGGCACATCAGTAGGAAAAAAATTCACTTTCAAGGGCTTCTCGGTTGATTTCCCGAAAGCAGAGCCCTAGTCAAAGCGAGGGAGTAATCAAATAATGCGTGTGCGTTCATTTTCATCAGAGAGTTATTTTTTGGCAGAAGGTGCTCAAAGCACGGTGAAGGGAGGCGCTGTCCATGTTCTCTGCCAAGGTGGCCCTCGATGCTCAGCGGCCTTCTTATAGTTTGAGCGCCCTCAATCGTGCACTACGTGCATTAGGGTGCGTAGCTCGTTCTACGTAGTGGGGGCGTCTCACTTGGGTGGGTGGCCCCGTGCCGGAAAATTCTTCTCCCTTGCCTTTCATCTATTATTAACACAAAGGCACGCACTTTCGTTGAAGCCACAATCATGACCAATTTCATTAGTCATACCCTCGGCGCCACCTGTGGAGCCTTCCAGGATATGCTCTCTTCGTAGTGGTCAACGTCGTCACGACATATGTTACGTTCTTCACTCTCGTTTCTCTCCTCAGTTGCACGTTTGACCCGAAGGGTGCACGCCGGTCAGGGGGAAAACGGATCGCGGTTCTTGGCTTTTCAATTTGGCTCCGGCAAATCTGGGAATACAGGACGACGCCCACAAATATTTTTGCAGAAATACCTCAAGTAATGTCGCGTGCACGCTTTGGACGGAGAAGAGCTAGTCGATGCTCCTCGTGCTATCAGAGCGAAATAGGGGCGACCTTTTATCTTCCTTCCATCCCATAAGAACTGAGCCTTTTTGTGTGTTGTACTCACAACAACGGCCTTGAGGCGGCCGTGGTGGACCGAGGAGCCGTGAGATCATAATCGCGGAATAAAGTACTGCATGCCTGAAACCTCATCTAATACCTCCTGCGTTAGTCGTGACGTTGTGTGTCCGACAAGTGTGGCCGACCACGGCGAGCAGTTCCACCACCACCACTACTCATCTTGACAAGGAGCCTGAACGTAGAAACCTCGACAATAACACACAAAGAAGAAAGGACAAACACGATGCGATTCTTCTTTATCTGTGATTGTCTACGTCTCTACGTTCAGGCTCCTTGTCAAGATGAATGCTGACCAAAAAGGCCGAACTTGCTGTGCACCACCACCACCACGGGGCGACCTCAGGAACCTCGGCCAAGGGGGAGGGGGGGGGGAACATCACGATGACGTCATTTCATCCCTTTTGCTCCTCATTCTTCTTCCAACGTCCCGAGTACGGTATATATACCATCGCAGAAGGCGTCCCAGCATCGTACGGTATCGCTTCACGATGCTTAGCTGTCGCTGTTTTATTATCAGGGTTTTTATTTTTATCCGCAGCAGATTAAAAAAAAAAAGCATGAGAGCCTAATGGAAGCTGACCAGCATATCAGTACCGACTCTAGTTATCTGCATCGCTCCAAAGCACGTGGCCCTCTGCCGTGGTATATGAGCGCTGTCCACCCTGCGCTTCCGACCGGCGCGGTTTTGGTTTCAGCTCATTTGCATATCAAAATTCAGCGATTGATATTTCAACACACATGCTCGTTCCAGGATTTAAAAAAAAATGAAATGGCTTTTAACGATGATTGTCTCCCATTCTGCTACCTTGTTTTTGCACGAAATCCCCTAGTTTTAAGTTAAGAAAAGTTAATTAAATGCATTTTTAGGTAATTAGTCATCTTGTAGTTACACAGTCATGTCCGCCTGACCGTATAACTCAGTTGCAAAAGCGTCATCTATTCTGCTGTCGTAGCTTTTTTAAAAATGATTTTTTAAGAAAACAAGGGGGCTTAATCGCTTGCACGCGTTGCGAGAAGGGCACGTGATAAAACGCGTGCACGGCACTCTTCGCGCGATACGTGAAGGACGTGGTATACGTCACGCGCAATGTGTCACGTGCCCATCTTCTTTTTTTTTTTCCGCCACCCGTTAGCTAGTACACTTAAAACAGATGGTGGTGGTGGTGATGTTGATTTGTTGAAAATGGGAGGAGGCGCCTATCTGGGACAGATTATCTTGTCCCAGATAGGCGCCTCCGCCCTGTTTTTAACAAATCAGGACACAGAATGATATTATTCGGAATAATGGTGACTAGGAGCGTGCTATGTGGTGAAGTTCTGTTTTAACAGTGTGGTGGCAACCAAAGAGCGAGTGGAAGATGGAAAGGATGGAAGTCAAGTGGAAAGAATGGAGCAGGAAGCGCCACACAAGGAGGCGTCTTCCTAAGCTGAACTTTGCGAGCTTTATTCGGCTGGCATCGGACTGCAAGCCCATATTCTGACCGGTAACATCGTAAGACGATCCACTCGGTGACGCCGTGGAAAACGACTCACTCGGAAGCCTCGGTAATTAAGTTCACAGCTAAGCCTTACAAGCCGTCAGACGAACGACCAGTCTCCCAGTCGCTGGTAATGAAGGAGAGATGAAGTGCGGCGCAGGGACAGACCAATGTATAGCACTTTGAGTGCGGACACTACATTATCGGCAATAAAAGGAAGGCGCTGTCTTTGATTGAAGCCCATCGAAGGTGGGCGCTTCTTGTCGCTCCCGGAGGATCCGACAAGAGACGCTGGTCGATAGTACTTTTTGTTTATCCTGCATGCGCAACTCTGTGCATGTTTCAATTTCAGAAGAATATATCAATGACGCGAGTGAGACAGATAGTGTCTCGAGCCATGTATCATCATCCACTCCACCACCTCGTCATTTCATATCTCGTATACTAACCAGTGTGCAGGGAGCCACAAATGAAGTGGCAAATTTCCTCACTCATCGTTACTGCGTATACGTATTCTATTTAGGACTCCGCTGGGGCCTCACGCATTCTCTCATGTGCGAGGTATGCGCTACAAACTTTTAATGTCTTGGACCGACAGCTTCAACAGCATGGAGTGTACGCCAAGTCTGCGGCTTTCCTTTAGTGGTTTTCAGTCAGTACTCTGACAATGCTTACACCATGCCAGGAGACGTGCGTAAACTGGAAACCCTAGCGATATGCCGAGTAACGCGGTGTCATGTTTGTTAGATGTAATTGAGTTGGACGGATGTTGCGACAAACGCCGTATAGCGACTGATGTTGGCTCGAGCCACGTATAGTACCTTTCGCGCGTGTGGTTGCATTCCAATGCGAGAGTCGACGTCCGGTGGGGGGACCAAACCCTGTAAAACAACGTCAGTTCGTGTTCTCTGCCATCCCCTCGTTCCGCCGGTCGTGATCGCGAATCGAAGCAGGTGTTCTCCGCAACCTGGTCCATATCCTGTTGCTCAAGGTGTGCTGTCTCTATGTATGTCGTATTTGCAGCTTGTAGTTCCTTCGAGAAGCCTTGACCTTTCGTCAATTTGGGAGAGGATGGCGTTCACCTCTGTATTCCGTTTGATTGTGTTGTCACTACTACGTGATCGGGTGTCGTAAATTAAAAGGAACGCATTTTTCATTCGGGAGGAATTTGTAATGAGTTCAAAATTGCGGGCTGCCTTAGAGGGTCGGTGCGGCGAACACAAAGACTATTTGGGTGTTGGATGGGAAGGTGTTTTTACGATAACGGTTCCGCAAACATGAGCCAATCGCCTAATTCCTTTGAAGTTGCTGACATTACGTTGCTGATCTTTCATTCGACAACTTCCTCCGTCGTATTGTTTTCATGAAATGATTCCGATCTACTAAAACTCCTTGATTCACCACCGATACCAGTTTTTTTTATTTCCGTGTTAGCGCCGCGAAGCGACTGTGACTATGAGCGGCGTATAGATGTGTACAGATGGAGAGAGGACAGCAGGAAGGAGTGGGGGACAGGGGGGACCAGTTTATCAACCGTATACTATGCCATTGCTTTATTCGATTCCCCATATCATCGAGGACTGTGACCGGTACATATGTGAACGCCGGATGTTTCGACGCTAACTTGAGCTCCTTGACCATAGACCATCTTGTCCAAAGTACGAGGGGTGTTCAAGTCAAACCGGGACTTTTCATTTTTCGCAAAAGTAAAATGAACTTACAGGCGAGAAATTAGTTTTATTTTTCAACGTAATCTCCAGCTGCACTAATGGACTTGTCCCAGCGTTTCACGAGGGCTTGGATGCCAGCAGCGTAGAAATCCTTACCGGCGCGTAGCAGCCATGATCGGACCGCATTCTTGACCTCGTCGTCGCATCTGAAGTGGCGGTCCCCAAGGAACGCCTTCAGTGGCCCGAAGAGACGGAAATCGCTGGGGGCGAGGTCTGGACTGTAAGGGGGATGTGGCAGCAACTCCCAGCCAAGTTCATGTCAGGTGCGTGTCGTGAGATGCGCGGTATGCGGGCGTGCATTGTCCTGTAGGAGGAGGACTCCTTTGGTGATGAGGCCCGGCTGCTTTTGCTTCAGCGCCTTATGCACATCCCTGAGAACCTGGCCGTAATATGCACTATTGGTGGTGGTACCACTGGGCAGAAAATCAACATGAACAACGCAGGCCTTGTCCCAGAAAACCGTGGCCATGACCTTACCCGCAGACGGGATGCTTCGGAACTTCTTGGGAGCTGGCGAGCCCGGATACTTCTACTGTTTTGATGCGCGTTTAAACTCAGGTGTGAAATGGTGCACCCACGTTTCATCGCACGTGATGATCCGATCAAGGAACGGCTGTCCTTCAGTGTCGAAACGGTACCTTAGCTCTTGGGAGATTTCCAGTCTTCTCTGCCGGTCAAACACGGAGAGCAGCCTCGGGACCCAACGGGCACTAACTTTCCGAAACTGGAGGTGTTCATGAATGATAGTGTTCAACGTTCCCACAGAAAGGTCCGTCTTTCGAGCCAGTTCGAGACATGTTATCCGTCGGTCCTTGAGGATCAGGCTCTCCACAAGTTGGATGTTCTCAGGAACTCTGGCACTGGGCTCTGAGCCGCCACGGCCGGGATCGTCCTGCACTGATGTACGGCCGTCTCGGAACCGTTTGCACCACTCAAACGCTTTGCTGCGGCTAAGTGTATCGTGGCCATACTGAGCCTGAAGTCTTCTGTGAATTTCAGATGACTTTACGCCTTCATTCACGAGAAACTTCATGACAATTCGCTGTTCGATGTGCGCGCTCACCTCGTTGTCGGCCGTCTTGTCCAGCACGTGTCTACTGTTTTGCACAAACTTTGGACCACCACGTGGTGAACGCGGAGGCCTGTCGCGTGTGAGAATGACGAAAAAGAAGTAGCGCGAGCCATTTATACACTCAGGAGACAGAAAGTCCCGGTTTGACTTGAACACCCCTCGTACTTGGCCCATGGAGATCCCTGCGCATCAGTGCAGGGCTCTTCACTCCCTTTTTGCTTTCGTGCAAGCCACTGGCCTCCTCGAAGAGCTTTAAACAGAACTCCGACCCGTTTTCGCTTCGCGCTTACCATTAATTCATCATCTCATATTAACCTCTGTAAAGTGGGGTCGGGTCCTTGGCTACCACGGGGAAACATCTCATGTCATCATCACTTCTCCATCATTTCTTGTTGTTGCTGTTGCTGTTGTTGCTTTATTGCATGGTACAATGGCACATAAGGTGTGCTGCTAGGGTAACTAGCACGGTAGCACACGTGGCTAAACGTCATAGATCTCTTACGTGCAGGTCCCATGGACTTCTGATATTCTTGTTCTTGGTTCCTCCTGTTGTTATTCTTGTTCGTTATTTGTACGTAATGTAAATACTGCATCATTCGTCGTGCCATACTCCTGTACGTAGCACCATAAACCACAATAAAAGTTGAGGGGACAAAAAGCTGGCAGAGTATAACTGGTAGCATTGTAGCCGCTGTGCCGCAGCCATATCGCCATCGCCTGGCATCCAGCCACATCTTCACCATCATGTTCTGTGTGGCACGCTCTCTCGACCGTGCACCGAGGCTTCATTATTCGTGCGCGTACTTTCATCTGGCATTAAACATCGTTCCTTTGTAGGGTACGGTTGTCGTGCTCCCTTGCTCTACTGACCGGAAATCGCAGGCTGTGGCTCAAACCCCACTGCTGCTGCTTTCGCGTTATAAGTAGTTACAAAAGTTTCAGCTCGAAATGTACTGTCTTCAAAGTTTGGGAGTATCCGCCAGTTCATCCATATATTCGCTCGTGCTTTGTCCAGCACGACCTGGCGTTTTTCTTTGTTTTCGCGCGGTGTGAGGGAGACGTGTTTCGAGTAAGCTGTTCCTGACACCGTACAGGTTTAGTGGCTGGAAAGTGAAACACTATATTGCTGCCAATGAAAAGTTCTAGCAACCTGGCACGTATGCGTTGATCACGAAGGCCAGCGACGAAGGCTCTCAAACAGAGAGCGGAGAGTCTGACATCTCTTTCTGCTTCATTTGCACTGCGCAGCTGTGATGGAATGATGGAAGAAAGACGCTGCACGAACACGCGGTGAGCGACATATAACCTTGAGGGCAGTGCAGCAACAACAGAAAGAGAAAGCCAGACGGAGCTATGTTTCCCATTTCACCCTTGCACAAGTTTGCTTGCTTGCTGCTTCCATGATCTCGCATCTATCGTTGATAGAAGAGGGCCGCTGCAAGAGACGAATAGAACACAAGAGCTCTCTCACATCCTATATATAGAGGGATTTATTCGGACCCCCCTACACCCCCCTAACACCCCCTCCATTTCTTTCCTGTACACACCGTGCAGGAGGGGGGGGGTGCTTGTTATTCCAGCTTTAAACACGTGTCGGCAATGCTACGAGTACATAAAGCTGCTGCTCTTGCTACGAACTGTAAAAATCCCCCAATTTTTCCACCCCACTCCGTTCTTGCGATTCTGGAGAAACCACTGACTCTGTATGTCACCTTTCCGACACATCGGTTATATATAGAGCCTGAAGTTTTAGGGTTTTACCCGATTCTTCCCCGAATTTGCACCCCGAATTGAAGGTTGCCTATTTAGGGTGAAACCCGATTTTTACCCGGCAAACTGCCCTCACTGGGACATCTATAGGAAGTCACTAAATTAATTGTTTGGCAGCAAATGCAGTTACATCACCGTTTCTACCAAACCAGTACAGTTAGTTTGAGTAGCTGAGCCCGATTTCTCCCCGAATTTAGCATACTGGAAGTTTTTCCACCCGAATTCGCATGGATTTAGTGCACACGTTTATTTACCCGATTTTTGCCCCCCGAATTTCGAAAAAAATATTTCCCGAAAACTTCAGGCTCTAGTTATATACAGAAAGAACAGAAGAGATAATGCTGTCTCAAACAGTCGGCGTTTATTTATTCTTTTTATATGAGTATAGTGTTGCAATTTGAATCCAATTCAGAAGGAAGAGTTTAAAAACTAAAATCTACACATATACTTTCATCGGGCAATTGGTTATTTTATGTGGTTGTTGTTGCAAGAAAGCAGCACGAGGAATCATCGTTTAAAAAAGGTTTGCTACAGTTCTGTCAGAGAACATTGTCTCGCTGCATTTTATGTCACGATTTAGTAGACTTCGTCATAAAGCCATGTGAGCTTTTCACTAACGTCTTCCTTCCTTTCTTTTACAGGACCTTGGCACACAGAGCATCGCAGCTTCTGCACTCAAGCAAGTGTAAGTACAAGGCACGACCATGCATCACACAAGTGGCGTCTCCATTGATTGTGGTTGCTGTAAATGTAATTTCTTCCATGACACGATTCTACACAAATCGATTACCGTTTTCGTTGCAAATGATTAGGACACAAAACCCCCCGTATGACAATGCATATCATTTTTCAGCTTCCCGACCATTTTCGTGTACATGCATCATTTGGACACCAATTCTTCGTCGCTTTACTGTTTTCTCTCATTGCCTTTTCTCTCTACCCCCTTTCTGTCTTATGGAATATGGAACAACGTTCTGTCGCATTTCAGTTTACCCACCGAAACTCGATTTGAAACGGTGCAGGAAGAAGTGTTTTTCCAGATTGAGGATTTGGCAAGAACTTCCATTCGTCGCTGATCGATGCGGATTACAGCTTCGCTCTGACAGCGTAAAGTGGGAAGCGAAATTTCATTTTCTCCTCGTTGCGGAAATGTTCATCCATCGTGATAATGTCGCTGGATGGGACAACACTGTTTTCACCAAGTTGCCGGAATGAAAAAAGTCGACCGAGGCAACGCTTGGCGCTTTCGGCACAGCGATGGTGCTGAGCAGCATCGAGGACAGGCATTGACATGGGACTTTTTCGGCATTCATTATGTTCATGCTTTAAAAGAATTCTCGATGGAAATGCCATGCAGAACTAAAAATGGGAAAAGAAAAATCGTGCGCCCCGAACAAAAGGGAGCAACAATTATTTTAGCAAAGGGTATTCTTGCCCTCTGTCTGTGCTTTCATCTGCAGCTCCAGGGCGCACGACCCGAACTTAAGGTATGCCGCCTATAGTACGCCTTTCAATCGGCTGGTCGACCATTCGACAACATCCCCTGGAATACCTTCGTAGAAAATGGTACCCAACTGATGGCATTCTTCTCCTCCTCCTCCCCCCGAACACATGATGCGTATGACTCTGGTCGGGATTCTTTTCTGGGTAGGTCTTTTATGGATCAACATTCTGGCGTCCTTTCCTATCTTTGACGCGATTCTAATTCCTATACGAATAGTAACGGTGCGTGATGCATGCTGTCCCCCCTTACTTAAAAGAAAAACGCACACTCAGTAATTACTTGGTCTTGGTTAGATATACGCATTGCACTAAAGAACCGAAACCGCGGTTGCACTAAAGAACATGGGACTGTAGAACTACTGTTAAGTCAATAAATTTTCTAGTTTTTTTTAGTCCATTTCTTTCAGACAGTGGTAAAAGAACTTGAAGTCACCGTGCTTCGGACGGAGTCCCAATCAGCAACCTTTATTCCACAAGTTCCGGAACAAACTGTCTGTCCTGTGTAGGTCGAAGACACCATACCATCACTACACGCGCAGTGCTGCACTCGCGCACGCTGTTTTAAGCCCGGGGTGTTTAAACCCACGCATATCCCACCTAGTCTGAAATACAGTCGACCCCCGTTTACCCGGACGGTGCCGTTCCCGGCGAAATCGTCCGGATACCGGGGCATCCGGATAAATGAAACGACCGAATAGAAACGTCCTACAGAACAAGGTTTAATTAAAACACAGAAATCTCATCAATGACAGCTGTTACATAGTAGTGTAGGCACTCGATTCCTGCAAACTTTTGCTAATTGCATAGAGTTGAGCCACGCTGTTGCGCTACTCGAAGAATGTCAGTGCGGACGCAAAGTGTCAATGTCGGAGTCTTTTTTCTCACTTGCGTCATCGGCACCGTTTTGCTGCACATCATCGGAGGCAATAGCAACAATCACACCGTCATCAGTCATAGCTGCACACGCGTCATCATCCTTATCAACTTCAACGTAGTGAGAAACTACAGCATCATCTACGGCAGTCACAATGAGCCTCTGCATCAGGGATCGCAGCAGGCCCTCGGGTCGGAGTTTTCCCCTCTAGAACCGGACAGTTGCTCGAGATATTTCAAAATGACTCGACTGGTCAACGTGACCCAATGCACACAAATAGAAAAGGGGGTCATCGTGCACGGTTGTCTCCCCTACGGAGGAATGTAGGTTCCAGACGTGTGACGGGAATAACCCCAACACAGCGAAAAGGGTGACGAAGCGGGGTCAGCGTCTCCTCTTACTCACGGTAGTCCGGATAACTGAAGCTGGATTACAAGAAGTTTCGACTTTCGTTCCCTGGAATTCTTGTCCGAGTCCGGAAGCTGAAGTCCGGATAAACGAGAACAAAATACATGGAGGAAAATCCGTTCCCGTGCCTTTTGTCCGAATACCGCGGGATCCGGATAAATGAAGTCCGGATAAACAGGGGTCGACTGTACTTAGGTTATAAATGTCTTCCCTGTTCCGTGTTCGCCTTGATCGGCGCATAGCAAACAAACCTCTGTCCTAACACTGCAAGGAAGTCGCGTTCGCAGGGCCCTTCAATGACTCCTCAATCGGCGCCGGGAGCAACAACCAATCATTCGGTTAGCCAGTCCTTATCGTGGGTGCCTGATATGTCCGCGCACCTTAACATGAGCTCTATGTAACTCGCTATCCGCCCGTCTTATCATGTAGATGCAGCAAACCTCGGCAAACATCACATTCGCAGGCAATGGCATCCACGCGTTTTGTCCATTGTAGTACCGGACTCTCCATCTTGGAAATCTACGCTTCTCTTCACGGTCCTCCCGATGTTTATCCTATACGTGGTCCTCGGGGTACTTCATCCAGTAACCTAACTAGACTGTGGTGCAGTTCCGCTGGCGATTTTCTGGCTGTCGTAAGCGATGCCGTCCGAAAAACAATAGTCGCAACAGACGACTCTCAAGATTATCACGCTGCAAATGGCAAAGTTTGTTCATGACTGTTTGCCCTATCCTTTCCGCCTGCGCCATAAGATCCCTAGCCATCGTATCTCTTCCATCGTATTTTTCATAATTTAGTATCTTGGGCGCCGACGAGCAGCGTTCATCTCACCGAGGCTGGATCATACTTTCAAGGTCGGGTTGTGACACTGTAATCACGACTATATACTTGCTCTGCTCGCTGCCACAATGCTAAATACTGTAATGCTCTTCCTTAGAATATTGCATCGCTACAAGACCCTCCCAGGAATGTAAAATTGCTTTATCAAGGTATTTCTTGGCCATGTAACCCCTGATTCACCTCAGTCTTTTCTATTGTCGATGTTCGTTTACGTTGTGTTGTCAATGTCGCTTACGTTGCATGTTCGCACATTATTTCTTTGTATTTTATTATTTATTGATCGTTATTCGTTATTATTATTTGTTCTCCTGATCCTTACTGATTTGAGTGAGTGGGCTTTCACTTTTTTCATAACTGTGCCTACGCGCCTGTGACCGCTCCGTTATGTAACGCACTAACGGGCGTCTACCGTACGATCAAATAGATAAATTAGATCGCCATGGCAAAGCGAACAAATGCTTGATGCAACTTTTCGTTGAAAACTTCGCGTGCAGTCTTCTTGAATTGCTTGATGCGCCACCACAACGTCGATCTGTGTCAAAATTCATCGCGGATGCCACATTAGATGCTGCAGACAACACCAATAGCAATAATAATAATTTTATTTTTGCCATGGTGCCAAAAAATTATTATTATGATTATTACAAATGTCTGCAGCAGAACTAAAGTGACACCTGCAACAAGTTTTGAATTATGAAACTAGTACTTCCGAAACAGGACACGTATCAGCTCAACCTAAGACAAGGGGGCAAAGATGAGAACAAATACACAACACTAACAAACAAAGTTAGCGTTATGTTTGTTCGCATCTTTGTCCCTTGTCTTAGGTTGAGCTGATACTTGTCATGTTTCAAGGTCACGAACTACCCACCTATAAGTTGTAGTTTATTACTTCTGGTCATCTTGAAATTCATCCACGTGGGAAGTAACCTAGGAATGATCCCGCACATGGGTGGGTCACGGCATTTGGTAGCATGTTGTGTGTCATTTGACATCTCGTGCATTGGCCAACCATGGATTCAGTGTCAGCGCCGACACCTGGCCACCATATACAAAGTCCTATCTTTTTATTGACGATTCCTGCATGCCCCGGATGCAGAGTTGCAAGAATATCTCGCGGAAGCGCCTGAGGGATGATGACTGTCGTTTCCCAAAGTAAGCAACCATCCCATGTGGGCTACTGAATGACGCATCCAGTGCGGCTTGACATCATCCCCGAGGTGTGACGACCCCAGCCATGCTGAGTTCAGTGTCGGATCTGATACCCCTGTCACACGGACACTATCGAATCGCATTGAGCCAATGCTCGTCGAACTCAAGACGGATCCGCTGCTGCTACACGGACACGTTCGAGCAGCATCGGACCCAGATCCTGCTTAACCCGATCCAGTTCGTTAAACGGGATTGAGATTCTCGAGACGGCTTGAAGACCGCCATTGACGTCCTCGAACTCAGCGAATTTGTAGTAGTAAACAAAAACATACATTAATTTCCAAATGTTCCTGTACATGTCCATGGAATTTCACGGTAACGGTTTTAGTCTAGGTATGACGGGCGACTGCGTTTTCCAATTTGTTTAATCTCGGCCCCTCCGGCACCGCGCCACCTTAAAGGCTTGGTAAACAGCACAATGCGGAAGCGGTTATTGTCCACTTTTTAGGAACATATTTGTCAATCCCGCCGTACTGCCTAGGGGCTGTGAGCGCTGCACGTCGACAAGCCAACCTTTCAATACGCATCGAGTTGGACCGCGTAGCAGCATCGCGCACCGAACTCTCTCGATGCGGACCGGATTCAATCCGCATTGGAAGTGCCGTGTGACAGGGGTATAAGACGGCAATGAATTCCTTCTTGTCTCCAACCAGCATTTACTTGTGCCTTGTGGAAATTCTTCAATCGAAAACCGTACAAACGTCGATAACGGTTGCAGCTTAGATATGCACCCTCTGAAACCTCTGCTAATGTTCTTGCTCAGGATGGAAGGCCAAACTCCAGGATCTACATCTTATAACCGCTGCTCCGTTCAGTTTGACCTCTGTCTTGACATGTTCTGCGCGTCTTGTAGGGGTTTTCGATAACCTCATCTTGTAGATGATTAGCATGCCCTTGTTAGGAATCATAAAACGGCATATATGCAGGCAAGCCGGTGGACAAACTCTATGGTAAATAAGGCTGAGCACTGGGCGAACGCTGAAGACAAAACGTGTTCTCTTCAGCGTTCGCCCATAGTGCTCAGGCTTATTTACCACGGACCTTGAGATGAAGTGCATTGCAGACTTTTTGAAAAACACACGTGTTTCAAGTAACCCTTCGTTTTGTAGAAATCGCGTGTTGCATATTCTTGAAGCGAAATCTAATTTCTGTAGCGCTATCCGCAACGACAACGAGTACAAATCTTTCACTCGACCTTTCAACTTCTTCGGCTTACTTGTATACATCCCACTGACTTAGCCGAAGTGTAGCAGACCTCCTTCGTGCACTTAGTGATCTCCGAAGCGTTCTGATTCTGGCAATATCTGCAGTCCAACGCAGGTTTCAGCGTCAGTCCGGGATCCAGAAATAACGCTTCTGGGTCGCTTGATCCCTATACAGCACTGCAGACGATCGCGAAGCATATGTTGTCCGAGCCCGTGAAGATGCAGAACTCGGGGAGTCTTCGAACCTCAGCTTTCTACTTCGCAATGATGATGATGATTATCATCTCTCTTGTAGAAGTTTAATCGCCGTACAAATCCTCGGAGATCAAATAATAAAAGTGGAATCGCCGAAAAATCCCCTCGGGGGATACAATATTGCGTAGGCGCCGTATGGACCTCGTTATACCAGCACTCTGACAATTCCCGTGGAAGTGATGTGATGTGATGTGATAAAGAAAAAAAAGGGGAATGTGAGTTTCGACGAAGTCCCGTGGAAGAGCAGAGATGGAACTAATGCGCTACGGTAGAAAACTAGGCTAGTTGGTGACAGTTCGTAACGAAGATAACAAAGCGCCACGAAAACACAGAAACAGACAGAGCGAGACGTCTCGGGTCCATAAAAGGTTAAGAAAACTAAGGCTACGAGAAAAGAGTTAGGAGCGTCGACTTTCACCCGTGATTTCGTCAGCGTGTTCCATGTCACATAGGCACCAGGTCTGGTCTATCGAACGGCTTCATGTGTCCCAGATATGCCACGGTTGTTGCAGCAGCTTGCGACGTTACATCTCCAGTAGAGTCAGTGGACATCGCTGATTGAGGTTGCTCCGTATCTGTGGATTCCACTTGAAGTAACCGAAATTCGGCCAGAGTCCCAACCGGCGGCATTAATTGTATATCTGTCAAGAGAGACGAAGTGTATAACCCGTAGATCGAGTATACTATCGCTACACACGCGCTGCTGCTCTTGCGCATTAAAAACGAGGTATTTTAAACCCATACGTAAAAAAGGGGGCGTTCGTCGAACAGCGCTGATGGTTTTTATTTTATTCGAAGTTGAGAACAGTTATCAAAATCTACATATGCGTGCAAAACGGAACACAATTACCGGAGGTGTCCCTGGGTTCCCGAATTTTGTTTTCGATAAAGAAATCATGTCTTAACCAACCTTACCACGCGGCGACTTTTCTGGTTATCTGCACTGCCCAGTAACCTTTATTTGAGAGGAGCTCAAAACAGCTCGGCATGCCTCAGGACTCTTTCCCGAAATTAGACTGCACCGGAAGGTTAGCTCCCGGGCCCCGCGTTGAAGGGAAAGAAACGCGAAACTGTGTGCCACACATAATGGCATTGATAAGCGAACATTCACCGACTGCTTCACTGCCAGAACAGTTGTCTGCCACTTTGTCATACGCTGTCACGCGTAGTATTACGCAATTACAGACTGTCGCATCCGACATAGTCAACATGCGCCGGACTGTCATCTTGTTTGCCAATAGGAAGATCATGGCGAGCCTTTCTCGCAGTTTGGTCCCTACACAGAACTTGCAATGCAATCCGTGGCCAATATGTGAGTCCGGTGTTCCGGAGTGAGTAACAATGGGCAACTAACTTATTTATAAGTAAGCAATAGGGATGTAGTTATAGTTCGCGGAGCTGAATGAGGCCAGCTTTTGCTGAATAAGGTAGCCATTCCATTATACTTTCCAAGATTCTGAACCTGCTCCAGCTTCAGCAATCAACTGCAGTTCATGTTCCCAGATTTCGATGCCACTACAATGCTTTCTACCCATAGAACTATTGTATACATACAGCATTTGCCTTTTGCCTATGCAAGTGTAGTAGCATTACTGGTCAGTTGGACTGCTTTAAAGGGACAGTAAAGTGAAATCCACTCGATGTTAAACAGACAGTTGTTAAACAGACACTGGATGTTATTTTTCTATGTCACTTTGCAGAATTCATCTTCCTGATGAAATACACAAAGCATACGCTCTCACTTTTACGTGCTTTTCATGCTAATGGGTTTCCAAGATTAATATTTCGCGAGCCTCATCCGAAGTATTACCTGACGTATTTGAAGCAGATTAATTGCTGTTACACTTTCTTTGAAGAATAATAATTCTTGAGCAGTCTCGTTGAATTCGGAACCTGCAATTCTCTCTGTCTCTCTCCGCGTCGTCTGCTCCCGACTGCGATTAGGCATCCGGCGCGGTTGACGACTCGAAAGAGAAACCCGACTATATGTTGTAGTGTTCCTGGTTGCGCCCTTTCATGCATATTCGAGGACGGGCGTTTTTTTATCCCAGAATTTCAGTATAAAATACGCGAGAGCGAAAGTAGTTCGAGGGTTGTTGCTAGTCAGTGTTACTAGATGATGTATTCCGCGACGCTTGCTTGGCACAGCTATCTTTGAATTTGGATTGCTAATAAAGCTACTCACTGTATCATAGAGCTGTTATGTGTCTGAAGGTATAACCTTTCGTAAAAACGACCCGTTAAATAACCAAGCGGAGTCACTGTTCTGGCACTGTCAGTTTACGAGGTGCTACCAAGCGATTGAGGCCCTGACGTCTGCTCGTTCATTTTGCCCCACTGTCAGAACATTCGTGCACTTCATCTTCGTCTGTAGGCACCACCCATGGGCACTGAATCACAAATCATGTGCAGTTTTATACTCTTGTCAGCATACGGGTGAACACGACTGCAGCTGTATACTCTCTTGCGAGATATGTTCATTAATCAATGGCGTAGCCAACATTAGGTGACTCCATTAGCTGGTGCGGCGTACCCCTTTCCAAGATGTCTTCTTTGCTGTTGTGCTGCACATTATTGGAAACCTATCGTGATCACGTTGGATAATCGATACGTTGCGAAAGCACGAGTAGCTCATATAGTAGAGTATTTGAACGCGTCAGGTGAGAACACCCCGGAGACCGTTTCGGGCACCAATGACGTGCGAGATGATTACGCGAACACGTCACATTGTGACTTCCGAATTGGCACGAATAACAGGAAGGCACTCGAGCAGTAATTCATACGGCATTCGTCGTCAGCAGGTTCCCAATCCAAGGCCCCAAGGGCGTTTTCGCAGCTTCTCACTGAACAGCGGAACGTATGCAGCGTTGGTCACGAAAAGGAAGAGAAAAAAAAGAAAGGGGGGATGTGCCAGGAGCGTTATAAAACTGCGTATTTTACGTGAACCTTTATCGGAAGCGTTTCGAGCCGGCCAGGAATTTGCTGGCCATACCGTCGGCGACGCTCATTTACGTTAAATTGCGCTAATTGCGCGCGCAGCCTAATTTACGTTCCGTTCGCTGCACCAAATAGAGAGGCACACGAGTTTCTCAAAAGATTCGGGGGGAAGCAAAAATCGCCAGCGATAACAGCGGTACAGCAGTGTTTCTGGAATTCTCCTCGCTAATCGTTTTCATCGCGGGAATATTGAAGTGCGTGCGTACGCTAGGATTTTAAAACCATGCGGGAAGGGGAGCGCCAGCAACAAATGGACTGTCGGGATTGTTTTCCAGATAGAAATAGCGAAATGGCGCTGTGCATAGCTCGATTAGCGTTGTTGACTGTGTGAAACGAGGCGGCGGTAGTGGAAGCACCGTTCTGGGCGAAACGAGCGGTGGTTACAGAAACTTTGTATGTCGTGTTTTTTTGGCTCGGGACGAACTAAAGTAAGATCAACGTGGACTGTGCTACAATTATTTCTCGTACTTACTGCGTTTAATTTGAACAGCGGTTGTCTTTGCTAAAAGAACTGCTTAACAGACGGGGGAATTGGTACATACTCTATAGCGGATGCTGTGAACATTTGGACAGTGTTCGACAATTGATCCCAAGGTTGCGGGATCAAACCCGGCCGAGTACGCCAGCAACTTGGTGGCAGGGTACAAGTTGCTTTGACACACGCCGTCTTCCGCGAGGGACGTTAAATACGGTGTGCCGTTTGTTGAGATTTCAGCGCGCTTTAAATAACTCTCGGGTGGGCAAAATTAATTCCCAGACCGACCACTGTGGCGTCGCTCATGATCGTAGTAGACTCGGGACGTAAAGCCACAAATTAATAATAATAGAACGTTGGGAGAAACAGACGAAACATAAAGGACCGCTATTGGCCCGATAAGCATTCTAGACTTGGTCGTCCAAACCATTTAAACGGGTTGATAATATATTGTTGCTTTTTCGTGAGAAGCTGCGGTGGGTTTTCTTTTCTCACACAGTTGTTTCCTTCTCGCGTTATCGTACTATAGTCTCAACCACGTGTCGCGTGTGTAGGTCACACGACCGCCTGATTATTTTTGATACCCCTATAAGGCTAGGGTTCGCATCCACACAAGCTCACGTGCATGGTGCGCCAATTATGAACTTTGTAAATCTTACTTTCCCCGAATGTTCTCGGAGTCTGTCGTTTAAACAACATTTAGTTTCTCGCACATTTATTCTACCACATAACATGGGAATCGAATATACTACCCCTGTCACTCATTCAACATTTTACTTCACAACTCTGAGTATTCCCTTTGTTTGCTACTTGCCTAGGCAAAGAACTCAACTTAATTGCAACCGAGGGAATGAGGGAGCTCCAATCCTTGCACCCACCGTGCTGTCAGGGTGTTTTTCCTGGGCTTCCCTCCGAAGTTGACCCAGGACATACGATATCCGCCGCTTGGTAGGTAGATCGTTCGGTAAGGCACACCTCGAGAGCGGGAGTGAGGAACGAACCAGGAAATTGGAAAAACACTTTTGCGCCATATTTCCGAAACAATGAAATAAATTTGGGGTCCGTATTCCCCCTGCAACTTCGAGAGAAATTCGTCGCGACGGAAATTATCACGACGCAACGTTGCGGTTTTCTAGCACGTATACTACGATTAGTGATTGGTGGCATCGGTTACAAGTATTGCGGCCGACGAGTTACGGAATGTTCGGAACATTGTAACCGTAACCAAAGAGAGAGAAAAAAATTGAAAAATTCGCATAGGCTCCCCTGACACTTGTCGTGCTAGCATCAAAAGAAAAAAAAACTCTTTCATACTTCGCTTTAAAAGCGAACCAAGTGCATTCATAACCTTGCGCAACAGGGCCATCTCAAATTCGGGAATCGTCTTGATGGTGGTTAAAGCGACGATGAAGAGATTCTCGAAAATTTGGAGTTCTTGGCGGAGAATGGTTCTCAAGTATGATTTTCATCTGAAACATACGTGATATTTGCCATATTGCGTTGGGCGCAGTTCATACGCAAAAGTAGCGGCGAGCGGCCGCTATACACGTCCCCTATACAAACGGCCTGACGTCACTTGCATCATTTGCTCGTTGCAAGCGCGTCCGCCAATGGAGCAGATCGCCTGCTCGCACGTCGCGTCTATAGTTTCGACATACATCACGGCGGCAACAGCCAACAACACATAAATCGTGATTATGACCTGGGGTGATTCACCGCTGGAGAGCAGTACACTCCCCCATGACGTGCGAAACATTAGATGTGAGGTATGAGAATGAAGTTAAAGTTATGTACAAGTATACAACAATTGAGCTGTCCTCCTCTGGCTGCGCTACGCCGCTCAAAAGGAAGATGAAAACAAACAAACAAAACACGCACGCACGCACGCTAGCGGCGCATACGCTACACGGCGCTATACACAGACACACACGCACGCGCGTGAAAGAAGCACAAATGGTCAGTGGAATACAGAGCATGACACTACGGCAACAGTCAGGTATCGCAGCAGTTGCCCTTTTTTGGTCGTGGTTTTTAGTTTTCTATCTCCGCTATTTAACGAATCTCCGATTCATACTCAACATAGTGAATGTGTAACATACAGGACACAACTTAACAACACAGGAATGCACTAAAGATGCTTGTAGAGGTTTTGACTTTTGAGGGTATCGTCGTGGTCCCTTTAAGGCTATCGAATGGTGTCAACAGTCGAGTAACTCCCTTTGACACGGTTGACGTCCTGTACGAAACGGTGTCGACACTGTTGACTTGGCAAAGTTTGCAAGCCCTGTCGATGGGCACCACCACCGTGCTTCTCAGCTACATAAGCTGGATGAACGGGGACGAAAGCGGCCCTTCCGTCGCTGTCTCTCTTGCAGATCCAGACGAGCGCAAACAACCTCACCTATTGGGCCGTTGGAAAATGACGGGCTTAGCCTAATTGGTTCACCCGAACTCTTTATCGCTCAAATAGAAGTCGCTAAGCCTGCATAATTTAGTTTTGTAGCGAGGTTATACTCGTAGGTCGTATCACAAATACCTTTTCTTGGCGGGCTCTTACGAGAGGGGAACAAAGAGCCTGTTCGTGCGATAAATTGTTGTGGTGTAAGGTCGATGAATGAACGGTCGAACGGTAAATATGCAGCGGGTGGCGTTCAAGAGGATCGTGATGTTGGACGAGAACCGAAAATTAACGAGCCAGAAAGGTAGGCTTTTCTGACACAGGGAATAACACGCAGTTCTCATGTAATGTGTACACAGCAGCACAACTTTGACGCTATACTTCAAACTTTTGAGGGGTTTGTTTAACTTTTGCTGGAAATTCCTCCACTTTGTCACCAGTCTATGGAACCTCCTTTTCGCGTGCACAAAAAATTCAGTGGCGATTTAGCGGTAAATGCGAGAGAAATGCGTTAGCATTAAGCGCCTTTTCCGGTCCATACTTGACTTCCGGTTGTCCACCTCCGGTCTATACTTGACTTCCGGTCCGACACTTTCAATAACCTTATGTAAGTCCATTTAATTCACCCTAATTACGTTTACTTTACCTTAATTACTCTCAATTTCCCTTTAATTGACGTTAATTACCCTTAATTATGTTTAATTACCTGCGGTTACCTTCGGCAATCTTTTTTCATTTAAACCTTTAAACTCAACTTTCTTGCTTTAATTGCCTTTAAGTACTCTTGCCTCTTACTCTTAATTACCTGAACTACTTCAATTTAATTTCAAATCATTTACCTCCAATTACATTTACCCTCTTATATTATATCCCCTTTACATGTCCGCTCATACTTCTGTCTCTGTGAGGCTTCACCGTTTCATACACAGACGCACACGCATACATACATACAGCTTTTTCCATTGTGACACTCCTAATGCTAAGGCATTAATAACTTCATGCACATTACAAATACGTTACGTTGTCAAATACGAGTCGAACGCAGTCTTAATTGGCTTTTTCTTTTGCCCTTTACGCATCTCCACCCTTCATCCTCCATCCGTTTTCTTTTTCTTTTTTGCTATAGTGGTGACGATGCTCACTTCTGTGTAGCCAACAACGGCGAGACGATGCTGTCATTACCCCCCTTTTTTGTTTTCCTTTGTTTTGTTTTTTTGTAGCTGGATGACGACTACCTATCATTTTGAATTGGAAGCAGAATAAAAGTAAGTAAAGGGCCACTCTCGATTAAAAAAAAATGTTTGTCTCGAAAATCAACGTCACACAAAGACTTCAAACGCGAAACATATAGGGTATCAGTGAACGTTATATATTTTACTATTTTTTAAAGGAACCGCTAACATGTTCACCAGGAGGTAGCTTACGTCATCACGTGCACTGAATCAACTTCACCGAATACAAAGAAAGCCTGCTTAAAGGGACGGTCGCATGCAGAAACCCATCTATGAGGTACCCGGGCATACAGGGCTACACGGAAACACCTGTGCTGACGCGGCTGCGAGACGCGCCGCACTTGATGCGGCCACGCCGGTGCCCCTACTGCCGCTCCCAGTGTCTACGTGTCGACTGCTAATACGGCGTCTCTGCGGCGACGGCACCCGCCAGTTTCTTGTAGACGCTATCTGACCTCATGCATTCCTGCAGTCCATCAACCCCTCACTGGATCGAGTTTGTCATCGGCTGCCGCTGTACCCGCGAGGGGAGTCCCTTCTACATCGTCTTCGGCTGAACGTTGCCCTCACCCGTTCAGTCCTGTTCAAAATCGGCCGCGTCCCATCTCCCACTTGCCCCTGCTGCGCCATAGAAGACGATATCTCCCATCAGCTCCTCCACTGTCAGCGTCACCACCATCATCGAGCCGTGCTCTGGCAACACCTCTCAGAGCTTGGGTGCACGGACGGACGGACAGACGTTTCTCTCGCAACACTCCTTGGCCCCGTGCAGCGAGCTAGCCTGTGGAGTGTCACAAAAGCGGTGCTCCGCTTTCTGCGTGATATGGGCCTCCTGGGCTCCCTGTGAGCCGAGTTTCTTTTTCATTTTTTTTTCTTGTTTTTATTTATTTATTTGTATTTTTGTTATTTCTTTTTCCTTTCTTATTTATGTTTTTCTTTTTTTGTTTAGGGAATAGCAAGCCGGCATGCTGCATGGCTGACCTTTCCCCTTTCTTTTTTTCTTTTTCCTTTTTTCTGCCAATAAATCCCCCCTCCCCATCTATGAAACCGATACCACTATGTTCCGCATCGGCCGACAATCTACCGGGCTAGTTTTTTCGTCCGAAAGGTGCTTAGATATGAAATAAACGCATTTTAAAGACCAGCGCTGCCGCAGAAGCTCCGATGGCGTGACGTTCCTCCCTCAGCGGAGAATTGAGAGGGCGGCGCTCGGAGGAGAAAAGCGTCGTCCAGACGCCCGTAACTCTGTGGGACGCCCGCAGACCGCGGCATTCCTTTTCTCAAGGTCGCGCCTCCGTTGGTTCTTAGAGAGTGACATGTTCTCGTTTTTCCAGAGAGGGAATTCCGGCATACTCTCAACAACCGGCGTCTGCTCTTGTCATGTATTCCACCGAATAACAGTCAAACTACGCCACTATTTCGCGTGGTATTTTTGATGCCGTGGTCTGTGGCCTATGACTGAGGTATAAAATGACACTATAGTTTCGAAATCGACTGGAACAGATACGACACTCCCTTTAATGCCCCCTCTTTCTCCTTCGGCACGTGGACACGTAGAGTCGCGTTGTCGTCTGTTTCAGCCAATCGCCACAGACGATTTCGAACACAGGCTTTCTGTGGCTACCAGTGGTCGCCCATGCGGTTGATGCCGGCTCATCTCCATAGCTACAGCCTCTGAAAGCATGGTCGTGGTTGGCGGGCTCTTAATGACTACGTCATGTCGCTGAACGCTCGTTTCGTAGCACCGTCGGGAGCGTTTTCACTTTCCGTCCGTTCCCGGTCTACGTTCCAGGACAGCCAGCACAACCGGGGTGGCCAACACGGTGCATAGACGATGGCAGTGTATTCTGGATTGGACCTGGCCACACATCATTGCACACGTCAACATACATGTAGGGACATAAAAATGGCTGGGCTCATAGTCCGAGGTCAAACCGCTTGGACACAACGCGATTGCTGTTTTTGTGCGTCGCTTAGCCGACATCCTTGTAGTGAAACACGTAGATTTGCAAATGAGGCTTCGTACTGACCACTCCCAAAGATTCGGTAACGACGCCGGTCCTAAGATTCACTCAGCCGATGCGATGCACGAGGAATCTCATATCGCCTGTGCACCTTTGTATTTACGCTCGCAGAATATACGCGTTCATCTCTCAGTTTTATGCTAATGGGAATGTGTTGGCAAGCGCAGAAACGGAATATAAACAGTCAGGTGACTTCAAAATGACGTTGGCAAAATGATGTGTGTGTCAACCAGGGCGGTGATTTTGCCACAAGCGACCGCTTGAGGGTAGTTACAAAAATGGCGGTCGCACTGGGTGAGGTGATTCCAACTTCTCGCGCCGTTGCATGCTGTATCGTCTCTCTTGAGCGGCGCCGGGAACAGGTGTCTTCCTCGCCGTTGGGACCACACCGGTCGCCGCATGGTTGGCCACGCGATTCGATCTACGGGAGCGTACTGTGAAATGCCACCGCACTTGGACCAGCCGTGGGGACGGGATTCTCATCAGGGTCAGTGGTGTCAGGTGTGGGTTTCCAACCACGTCCAGTGTAAAGGCGCCTCACAGCACCGCCTACGAGAGACGATACAGCACGCCACGGCGCGTTGTTTCGACGCTGCGACTACAACGGTATAATCTCTTCCTCCACTTATCTTTCCCCTGATTGGGAACCAAAAGGGGATCTCTGCGGCTAGCACTCCTCATTCGAAGTCGGAAGGCGACATTGGATGTGGCGTCGCACAGGAACAACGTTGGCACGGGGTAACTTCATCAATTCTCCTGGCGGTAAGCGTGGTACAGGGAGCATCCCAATGAAGGCTACTGAGGGATGCTCGCATGTTTCGTGGTGGGTAGTTCTGCGGGACTACCCGAAACCCAGAGCAAGACGGGACACACTCCCTCTCTTGTACCACCATCATCTCTCCCCCCCCCCCCTCCCGCCCCCTTGTTGCTCCGAGCCGCCAAGCCTGTGCAGGCTAACCACACCTTTCCCGATTTCGCCCCACCGGAGTTCCGTTGCGTGGACATATATTTTCTAAAATTATAAATTTATTGTTGCATACAGAGAAACAATACTTTTTTGAATGCACATTTGGTTCGATTCGCTATATGTATCCGCACGCATCCTTCGTCACTATTACGTATTATTTCGCAACCGCATTCGCACTTTTTTTTTTTCGCATAATAAACCAGGTGGTGGCCCTCCCGTAAGGGCTGCACATCTCCCGAAGACATTGCGTAAGTGATTGCATATCATCAGAGCCATTCCGAGGGTGGGGCGAGAGGGGCAACTGCACCATGCGCCTTCCCCAGAGCCAGACGAAGTTGTGTTCATTCTATCTCTCTCTCTTTTCACTATAGAATTCAAAATTTCAAACAGTGAAAGACGGGCATGTTGATAGGAGTCGATAATTGATTAGCACACGAAAACAAAAACGAACAACCCACCGTTGCTCTGCTTTTCACTACCCTTGTAATGCAGAACATTTGTGCAGCAAAATAAACTATTGTGGAGGGTACTTGAATATGAAGTGTTCAATTCAACGAGCAATTTTCTCCCTGACTGTTTTACAGAATCCTCTTAGTCAGCAGTGCTCGGGGGGATGGGGGAGGGGGCTTCACACATATTTTGCCCCAGGTGGAAATTTACCTCAGGATGGCTCTGCATATCATCTCACGATATTCTCAAGAAAACTGCAACCAAAGAAAGGGTGGTATTTGCTGCAGGATTACAAATGCTGTCTCGCGATAATAATAATAGACTAATAATAATAATGGTGCCGTCATGTTACACGTAAAGTTTGCCTGCCTGTAGTATGGCGACATGCTGCACGTGCTGCAGGGTAGGACAGCGGATAATTTCGACCACCTGGGGTTCGCCTGGGCCTCGCGATCTTGTTCAAGATGCGGAAGAAAAATAAACCTATTAAAATCAGCTTGCAGCGGGCAGCTATCTATCTGCAGGAAGGTACGCTGCCCCCCACTTATACGTCCATGGGGTGATGCTCTGCGATGCCTCACTTTATAACTCTATTCTCTAGTTCCCGTTACGATGAATTCCCCCCGCCGGCAACAGATGGCGCGAAAAACCCCCCCTCCTTCTCCAACTTCTGTGAGGATGGGGTGAGGGGTGCTTTTTGCCGTCTGCGACCGTGCAGCACGACGCGCGCGATCAGAATAGCCGGAGACGCTTCCAACTGATCGTTGTTGTGCTTAGCTTTGTTTGTTAGGGACGTGATTTATCGCTTTGGATCTCATTCTGTGTTTTGCCTTAACAGCGTCAGCAACTCTGTTTGGAGATGTACGCTCGCAGCACGTCCCCGGTAGAGAAGCATGCACTGAAGTAGCGGTGCTGGATATTCATTCATTTGTAGACTTTGGCAGTTTTCGGCGGCATCGTGGAAACTGTGTTATCGGTTCTCTATGTGCCCGTGCGCACGTGTATGTTTGTAATCCTTCTGTGAATCTCATGCGTTTGCTACTTTTGATTTCATCGGCTGTGGATTCTTTGTGCGAACTTTCGACCGTTTGAGCTTCCGACCGGAACGAAAGATGACGTACTTTCGCGAGTGACACTGCTACCAGGTAAGATTTAGCCCTCTACTCGAGTGAAACAAATGAGACAAGGAGCACTATATATCTCGGCATTACTCCGAAATATGTGGCGCGCTTTGGTTCGCTTAATGCCTTAGAAAATTTGTGGCGCGGCACATACTTAGCAGGACGCTATTGTGCCGTGAAGCGTACCTCTACGACTTCCCAAACAGCGCTGTATATTACATTAAATGGTAAGGTTCGTGGCTTTCAGGTATCGTCAGTATACAGCGCAGAGTTGTCCAAGAAAAAGAAAGGAAAGAATGATACATCTTCATGAAAATGTATAGCCTCTGAAAGACAGTTAAAGGACGGCAATTGACGAAGAAGCAAGATGATATCACTAGCCATGGCCTTCAAGAAGAACCTAACTCATGTTTACCCTCAGTCCATGGATTGAAAGCGTAGAGCCCTCGCCGTACCATAGAATCATAATTAACAAGTCGTTGCTTTTCGTCGCGAGACAACTGCGATCATGAACGATCGCCACAGTGGTCGGTCTGTGCACTAATTTTACCCACATGTTTTTTTTTAATGAAATCTTAGCACACGGCACGCCGTATTTCATGTCCCTCGAGGAAGACGGCGTGTCAAAGCAACTTGTACCCCACCACCAAGTTGCTGGCGTCATCGGCCGGGTTCGAACCCACAACCTTGGGATCAGCAGGCGAACCATAGAAGGAGAAACCATCGCTGACTTCTGGAGGATCGTATCAGGGTGCTCTTGCATACATAGTTTGGTCCGGGCCGTTCCCGCCAAGCAGCTATCTTGGATGAAAAGGCACCAGCTGTGGCCCGGGGATTCGAATGCACACCCTCCGATTTCTGGTCAGAGATGCCACCAGTAGCAGTTGCTAGCTACCCTCTCATCTACCAGGGACACTCAGCCTCAACACGTTCTCTCTCACATTCACACAGACGAACACGCTCATGACGTCGTTCTCAACTTAATCGGAATAGGGAAAAAGGTTCCAAGTTGAAGACAGTTCAGCTCTTCCGACGAGAGGAATATTTCGAACTTTACCATACATGCTGAACAGGTTCCCAAATCCCTTGACCGTTGTACGCTAGCTCGCACCGACGGTACATAAAATATTTATTGCGCACCATCCAAGGCATCAGAGTATACATATTTTCCTCAACCCCACACCGTAAGTGAACGACGTCGTTGAAGGGTGTGTGGGCAACTTGACGACACGCTTAAATGGTATGAAATACAGTTCCCACACCGGAACTATAGGGCATTTTCCGATGCATAACGCGCACTATATAGGGGCAAAAATACCCACGCCATTTCGTTTCATTTATATTTGAATGGAGGGGACTCAAACAAAAAGTGAAGTCGCCTTCACTCGAATTAATGCACGGAAACTGTAAACTCTACATCAGCGGTGTCTACAGTGATCAAAGTAGTATCGTGCGTCGAGTGGAAGTACTTTACATTACATCCATCCATCACGGACGCAATGTTTACTTGAAGCCATCAAAGTCGGATCCGTCAGAGTCGGTGTCGTACAGACTTCGTGCTCCTCGCAGCTCGCTGTCCTTCTAACAGCGCTAGCCTATTGAAACCTGTTCAGGATCACTGACACCTCGACATCCTCCCATGCTTCTTGGACCCACTGCGCTACCTCGGCAGCCCTCTGCGCCACTCTTTATGTAGTCGTGCTCACCTATCTATCAGTCATTTCCCCCATTTTTTCCTGAACGGTACTCAAACGAACGATTTACGCCTACGTCACATGTGTCGACCAAGGCTACAGACCAGAGGATGCACGTCATCTCCTTACACTCTCAGAAAAAAGGGTGCAGCAGTTATACCTTTCAGGAGGTAATTGTCGCATATGTTGTGCCTAAAAGGTTGCAAAGGTCTACCTGCTACCTCACTCTCTGCCACGAATGATAGGGTTACCACTTCTGATTCGGTGAGCGAGGGGGGCGTACGCCTTTTTGTAGTAATTTGGATATATGATAATTGCTTTTGCCACCCTTTTACACCCTTTATCAGACTCCATGTTGACCTAGGTGGTAACTATAGAAGTTACCACCTTTTCACACCCTTTTTTCTGAGAGTGTAGGAATGACTGTGTCGGGAAAAACTCCAATGTATAACGCGCACTACCTGTTCGGGGACACTTTTTATAACGCCCGCGTTACACACTGAGAAATACGGTATATGCGACGGGGCCGTTGTGAAGCATCAGTGCCGTGTTCGTCCTTCTGTTGTTTCAATGTCTCATACTACGTTCTCTGAAAGACGCTCTCACGGACAGATGACGCCAAGCCTTCAGCGAGCGGTTGCTTGTCTCGCCGTAAGCTTAATCTGGTGTCCTGTGCTGAGATTAGCTAGCAACACTTCAGGGGCAGCTGTGATCATGAACAACGCCACAGTGATAGGTCCGTGAACTAATTTTATCCAACTGAGGGTTCTTTAGCGTGCGCTCAAAGTTCAACACTGTATTTAACGTCCTTCTGCTTGTTATCACGCTTCCAAGTTGCCAGCGTCGTCAACTGGGTTCGCGACCATGGGTAAATGTATACACTATACCTGTTCCACCGAGGCCGTGAATAACGTAACGCAAGTAATTTTGTAAGGACCGTTCGCTTGGTCGTCATCCGCCCTGAGGAAGTCTGCACGAGGTCCACTCCTCGTCACCGACAATGCACCTCTACGAAGTGTGCCGCACGTAACGCGACACCTCCATGCGGAAAGTTATTATTTATGTAGGCTCGCTACTGTGTCGCATCTTAAGTGAACTTTCCTCATTTTCTTTTCTCGAGATCTCCGATGTCATGGGTGAGAGGACTGAAGAGCTGACCTCACTTCTTCCTTGCACTCATGACTATTAAGTAGGGCTTTGCGAATAGTAATTTTAAAACTGAAGCTAATAGCTACATAACCGAACCGAACACATATGTGATGTGTGCGTGCCTATCTTCGTATGAAGCATGCAGTTTCACTTTGTTTTTCTCCGTCTCTTCTGGCGTTCTTACGAGTGCAGCCTCGGAACTATTCCAAAACCTATTCGGTTTGGAAGAGACATCGCTTCGATTAGATACTAGAATATAGAATTCCATATTCGATGCGGAGTTCGAATAGGATATACAATTGTTCGCTTGGGTATTCGAAAAAATCTGAGTATACGCACAGTGAAGACATTCGTGACTGTTTCCCTTTACTGCGACCTCACCCGTAAGAAAGTGAGGGCTGAGCTGTCTAACCTCCCGTAACTTCGCACTCACGAGGTCGATGGCCCTTACGCCGTGTTGATTTCTGAGGGTATACTTGCACCATTCGACGGCCTCACAAATGAAATGCACGAATATTCAGTTTTCTTTTTTAAATTGAAGTGCAGCATGTGAGTGCGCTAAGTCATATAGTATAGGTCCGGTTTCACCAACGCTGGTTAACTCTGAACCAAGATCAAGGGTTGCTAAAACTTGAACTTAACAATCAGTTATTTTCTACAAACGTTAGTTGGTGACGCAATGAATGTTTCAGTGACAATAAATCCCTTTATTGAAGCAGAGTTAAGTGTTAAATTCAAGTTAAGTTACCGTTGATCTCGGTTCAAATATTAATCGGCGTTGGTGAAACGGGGCCTTAAGGGTTTTGCGTTTTTTACCTGAACTGTTAATGTCTTCAGTAATGGCTGCTTCAGTGATTAAATTCAGTAATGGCTGCTAACGTTCCTTACGTCAACTGACATGACAACTGTCAGGTGAGTTCAGTGCCTGTCGGCGCTGTAGAACATATGAAATAATAAATGCTACGTTCCCAAACGAGCGAGTTTTACAGCGAGAGCTGGAAAGCGACGCGAGGACGAGGTCTCGCTACCATCGCTACCTCTGGCTATCGCTTGGCGATACTGCGTCCAACTTCTCTGTCCCCAAAGATGTACTCGCAAGAAATGCTGAAACAGAAGACTGTATTCATCATGTCGTCCAAGATGCGTCTAGTTCCTCTAAGTCACCTCACATAATGCCATTCTAGACATTTTAAAATTGTTTTTATTCAGTGCGTCTACGAAGCGCACATATTTGAGCACTGATTTCGGTGTTCCGCTATGACAGCTTTTAATACCGTTTCCCTTTTATCTTTCCTTTTCTTTTTTTCGCCAATAAATACCCCCCCCCCCCTTGTGTCTTCTTCACATGGCCCTTGTAACCCCGCACACCACACACGTCTTCACTACGGCATTGCTTACGTTTTTCATAGGTTTATCCAAGTTTTATAACATTTTATCGCCGGTTTATAACGTTTTATCGCGGCAAAGCATCAGCCTTCGACATTGGGTCTCCTAGCGGATTCTGGGTGAATTTATGATTTTATGAGCACATTTACACGCAATTGTTTGATTGAAATAGCCGGACGCATGCAAAATTGCCTTAATTTTTGTGCTTGATATAGTACAGTCAAAACTATCGCAATTACTATTTATACTACATTTTATGTGCCAGCATGCGCTTATGTTTTCGTTTTCTCTTGTTTATTAAATCTGCCATCTTGGAAGCGAGACCCAAAATATCGATAGGTCGCAGATATCAGCGAGATGGGGATTTCGCGCTTGTGCTGCCGATTTTTCACGCTCTCGCTGGGCGGCTCGCCAGTTTGGGAATACTCGAGCGAGAGCGAGTAGACTGCCATTCTCACACTCCCGCGTGTCAAAATCGCTCGTTTGGGAGAGAGAGAGAGAGAAGCTTTATTTATACAAACATGTGCATACAATGTATGTTTATACAAGCATGGGAACGCAGCATAGAATGCCGTGCACAACACCATTCTATGAAGCGTTCTGCGATTCTACCAGGGATAGGCATAAATACATTTTTGCTGTATTTAAATATAAATACAAATACTTTGCTTAAATATGTATTTAAATACTTGGCATAAATACTTTGCAAGTGCAGTATTTAAATACCCTAAATAGTTTCATAGATAGATTGAATGAACAAATAATTAAGATCAACACAGACTGAACAACTTTTTATCAGCCTTCAACCAAACCCAGTTATACGAAGTAACAGCTTTCCTTGAACATTGTGATTTTAATGATTAAATGGTTTAATTAGACGCCTTTATCGCCCATGCAGCTCCTGTTTGATCAGGCGATATTGGTTCGTGAAAGAAACGAGCCTCACCACAGTATATAGTCGAAGAATAATATGTATATCCAGAAAGTCCCGGTGCAACATCTAGACATTGGTTCTGGAGTCTTTCTGAGGTTTCAGAGCCAAAGGCTCATATATGGTACTGAGTGCGGTATCGGTAGAAATAAGTAACGTTGATGCCATTCAATTGCTGACACAAGTGCAGTGTATCCACGTATGCCCGAAAGGAACTCCCAAAACCTAACCTCTAGCCTCTAAGCAAGACCTCAGTGACGACAGCACATGCAGCTGCGAAATTTTGAAACATGCGCATTTGATGTGTTCACGTGTATTTACGAGGTATTTATGCAAATAAATACTCAAATACGGTATAGTAAATACAAATGTACATACATTTTTCTAGACTGTATTTAAATGTATTTATATTTTAAATAGTATTTAAAATACGATGTATTTAGATACCTGGATTCTACCACGAAGTCAAGTTGGAACACGCGTAACAGTCTATTGTTCAGGAGTGTCATTTGTTGCGTGCAGGAATGAGTGCAAATGCGTTACAGTGTGTTTTCAAGCTGCCAACTCACTTCATCAGCGTCATTTTCCTATCAGCAAATGTGACACCGACCTCCCATTGTTGATAAAATGGGAAGCGAAATGAAAACCTAAATAATCTCGTTACTATAGCCTTACACCTTTCTCCCTAGAAGAAGGTGACGTAAACGGAACGTGCCTCGAGAGTCTCTATACAAGAAAAACGTGCCAATATTGATCTTCCTGTAACATATCCCGCGTATGGACCATCGCCAATGCCGGGGTTGCGCAAATATGATCCTCTCTGTGGACTCTTTCATATTCACGTTAAATGAAATCAGGGTTGATAAGGAACTGAATAAAAGTACCTGAGTTTGAGTTTGAATGTAAAAAAAGGCAGAAATTGAATTCGTCACCTGACGAATTCTGCTGCTCCCATAAAGAACCGCTAAATGGATGCAAGAAAGGGAAAAGAAAAATGAAAAGATAAAAAGAGAAAAACGCCACCCCTCCTGATGACCGAACTGTATGTGCACCTCGACGACACATGCCTAGAACGCGGTCCTAAAATACAGATTGTTTTGAATTAAAAATAAAGTATCTGAGTATACAGGGTGTTTATTTTTATTTATTACAGAACTTTTATTAAAAAACTAGCAGAGCAAAACAGATGCCGTTTTTGCAGTTGAGTTCTACGGCCAGGCTGACATCCCCTCGAAGAAAGTATGCAACTACAAGATGACCAATTACCTAAAATTCATTAATGAACTAGTTAATTAGGGGATTTCGGGCAAAAGCGGGAGATCAGAATGAAAGACCATCCTAGTTGAATGCCATTACACGTTTAAAAAATCCTGAAACACGCACCTGCCTTACGATATCCATCCCCGAATTTTGATATTCAAATGAGCCGAAACTGAAAAAGCGCGCCAGAGAAGCCCATCACCTTCGCCGACGGAGGCTTATCTGAGCGGGAAAGCGGTTTATCTGGCCCACAGGTCGGCACCTACTCCAATCATCTCCATCGCTCCAAATCACGTGACCCTCTGACGTCAAATTTGGGCTGTACCCCCTGCGTTCCAGGTCGGCACGGTTTCGGCTCATTTGCATATCAAAATTCGGGGGTGGATATCTTCACGCACGTACGTTCTTCAGGATTTTTTATACGTGGAATAACTAGGATGGTCTGTCATTCTGACCTCCCGCTTTTGCCCGAAATCCCCTCATTAAAGAGTTCATTAAAAAAATTACGTCATTAGTCATGTTGTAGTTGCATACTTTCTTCGAGGGGATGTTAGCCTGCCCGTAGAACTCAACTGCAAAAACGGCGTCTATTTTGCTCTGCTAGTGTTTTAATAAAAATTCTGTAACGAATAAAAATAAACACCCTGTATATGGGTCTAGCTACTTTTTTGTGTGTCTTGATGACACCATACATTTTCATGTGCGTACTTTGTATCTGTAACTCGTTAACGTTTTCAGTAACTTGTGTCCTGTTTTTTACTATTTTTGAGGTGCTTAGAAAAACGATGACCGCCGCCAACAATCTACACGTACGTCAACTGGTGGCGCAGCGGTGAGCTCTGTGAAGTTCTTATGGAATGCAATGCAATCCGCGCAGTCCGCTTCCTGGGAGGTAACTTGAGTTCGAATCATGGCACCCGCAAATGTTGGCACAGTTCCTTATGAAATCGGTTCAGTGCAGACGATGCACCGCGAGCGACATGCCACCATATCGTCAGACACACCATTTGGACGCCACTAAACCCGCGTCCCCCGATATCCTGCTATGTCAGGTCGACAGGGACAGAACTCATTGCGGATGAATGCGAGGGTCGTGCAAAGACGGTGGACACTAATGATAGAGGCGCAAAGATTAAACTAGAGTCACTAAATAATAAGCTTATATAGTGACTCTAGATTAAACAAAACTAATACGGTGTGGAAGCCGAACCACTATTACTAACCAACTTTGATTGGGAGTAGGGTGGGAGCTGAACTTCATGGGTGCTTAAAGGACAAATGGGTAAATGGATGCTTGTGTGTTTTGTCTGTCGTTGTTGACTTTAGTATTTATTATTTGCTTATCTACCAATTCTTTTGTCGATAAACGTATATTCCATCATCACTGAGATGCGTGAAGAATATTCAGGAAAAATTCTACCATTCATGCAGGAAAGAAACTCATTATTCGACGCACCAGGTTACCACATATATGTTTTTCGTTTACTTAGCTCTTGGAGGAGATGGAAGAAAGTAACTGTAAAAGGATCGAAGTAACTGTGTCCATGTACTTTTTCCATAGGGGCATCTGTAAATGTAACTCGGATATTTCTGAACCCATTGAAGTTCTGTTTTTAGAGTGTATACACTCTAAAAACAGAACTTCACCGCATAGCACGCTGTGCGCTAACCATTGCCACGAATGATAGGGTTATCGCTTCTTATTCGAAGAGAGAGGGGGCCGTACGCTTTTTTATAGCAATTAATAATAGCACCGCGTGCTATGCGATGAAGTTCGGTTTTTAGAGCGTAACTGAGGTACTTTTTAAAAGTAACTTCAACAGCCTTGAATGAAGTATGCGATACGACTGCAGTATTAGACGAGCCATATAATCCTCGAGTCGTCGTCGGAGCCACCGTTATAATAGTTATAGGCCTGGGATACAAACATTCACTAATCGAGAAATGCCAAACATGACGCGCATAAAGAACGCAGTGTCGAGTGCCGACGGTCACGTGGGAAGGTATGACCGGGAATTCATCCTGTGTACCTAAGCCTCGTTTCTTAGGGGTAAGCCCAGGAAAATTCGTTTACCCCCAGATTTGCATCACCGTCACTTGGAGCAAAACCTGGAAGAACCCGAGAACCGAATGCAGCTTTATGCAGGGGGGGGGGGGGGGGGGGGATTTATTGGCAGGACAAAAAAAAAAAAAAAGGAAAATGAAAGATAAAAGGGGAAAGGGGCTTTACGCAGGCATGATGTGTTCTTCTCTCCACTCGAAAATCTGCCTTCACATGATATTACCAGATATTACCTTGTTTTACAACCTATGTCATAAACGATCGATGTGTCTACGGTCTACGTCTCGTTTATGTTCCTAACCGATTTTGTCCCTGTCTTCAATACTGCATATTGTAGCAAATTATGAACGTTTACCAACTACCCCGCTTTGTCCCTCTATGTCATAAAGCCCGTTATCTTAATCCCCGATTGGAGAGAGAGAGAGAGAGAGAGAAAAAAAGAACAAGGATCTACTCTACCAACACAAGGATCTACTATATGTATACACTGAGCTTGCACATAGACAAATGTGTGAGAAGAAATCAGTCGGGGAGCCAGTTCAATGGGAAATCGATGTGACATATTGGAGCTACACGGGCCATTCGAACGACTTTTCGACTACATGTCGAGACACCCGAAAAATAACTGCAAATGAGATATTCAAAATTGACGGCCGTTACCACGCATATACAGGGTGATAAGCACACTCTAAAATCTGTACCTCTTAAAACACCCTTTTATAAGGTACCTTTTTGCAAAAACGTACCCTTTATTTTATGCGGTACGAAAGCGCCTAAGAGGTACAGCACTTTTAAGATACTGCCGTCTAACAGGTACACCGGTATAAAGTGTACAGCCATCTAACAGGTACAGCAATTTTAGAGGTACCGTCGTCTAAAAGGTAGCGCCGGTGTAAGAGGTACGCCGGTGTAAGAGGTACGCCGGTGTAAGAGGTACGCCCGTCTGAGAGGTACATCCGTCTAAGATGTACGCCCGTCTAAGAGGTACGCCCGTCTAAGAGGTACAGCCGTCTAAGGGGTACAGTTGTCCAAGAAGTATACAGTCCACACACAACGGAGAGGAACATGTTTGTGGTGACATAATCCGTACGTGACGTATCGCATACACAGCAAAATGCAGGACGCGCATCGTGTATTGTGCGTTGCATGTAGGGCACGGTACATGATCACTTGAGGGATGTCTCGCAGTAGACATTCAACGAAGAGTCGACGACATAACGGGAACCCGCTGACAAAATAAGGTTCAACACGCTCAGCGGTAGATAGTAATAAATAAATTAAAACTGTGGAGGCTAGGACGGCCGTCGTGTTCGGTAGCAGAAGAGGCGTTAAAATCGGGTCCCTCGAGGAAAGGACGACCGAATATTAGTGTGTTTCGTCTGTCAACTCACTGGCTGTTGCTCTGCGCTATATGGTCTATCAAGGGGGACAACAGCGTCTGCACTTCGTCTGCGGCTGCGTAACAGCACCACTAAAGATCATGACAGGAACGGCATCGCTAATTTCCGGGGAAAGCTAATCGCCGATAAAAGCCCATGCAATGAAACGCCAGGTTTGTGTATTTCTTTGGTATCAATGCTTGCCTCGCTTTCCTTCGCGCACTGTACAACAAGAAGCCAGGACCTTAACCTCATTAAGATTGGGAGAAGCGCCAAACGGCATCTCAGCGTTCACCGCAGCCCCGACAAAAGCTTGAATAGCGGGGTGCTCATTCAGTATAGCCGCCATATCGTTGAATACTGTGAAACGCCTTTATTCTATTACTGTTCTAATGAAATAACAGTAATTCCGCCTCCGAAATCGTTGTCTTTTTGCCTGCACTATCGCGGCGCAGACGTTTAGATACGATTGATAAGAGGTTAAATCGAATTAAAGTCGGGAGAAAAGCGCCAAACCGCATCCAGATGCGTAGACGGATCTGTATTTGATCATTGCATGGATGCAGTTGTAGGAGATGACGCCGTTTGCAGGCGCCTGTGCATGTGTATAGGTAAGCGCTGCATTTATATTCGCACGTGTTGAGGTAAATGGTCTGACGCTCGTCGTTAGCGGTGGTTTCTGGCAATTGCCTCGCCGAACGCGAATATAAATGCAGCGCCGAACGCGAAAGTGGCGCCTATACGCGGCGAGCTCCACCGGTCGTGCAATTAGGAAACGTGTGATGGCACATATCATGGTCTCGAGCAGTCCATCCCTTGCAATATTTTGATGCAACGCTTTTTGAGATTAACGAAGAGCAAAGACCCGACCAGACTGGACGATAGGGCCCCAATTGCTGCCGCAACTGCTCTCATTCACCTATAGTAGAAAAAGCAGATCGTCCCAAGACAGCGGTCGCATGTCTCAACTGCGACGCACCCGATGCAAATCTACAGAGATGCTGAAGTTTCGCTTCAGGGGTCACTTCGTCACTTTGCGTCAGTCGGTAACGTGTTGGCCTGCTGAGCTCCATATCGCGGGTTCGATCCAGGCCGAGAACGGTAGCAATGTGGGGGAGGTAAACATTGCTTCCAGCACCGTGTGTCGGAGATTCCCGGCACACGTCAAAAGAACCCCAGGTGGTCCAAATTATCCGCAGTCCTACCCTGTGGCACGTGCAGCATGTCGCCACACTAGGCAGACACGCCTTACGTGTAAATCTACCCCAATTACCTCAAAAACTTTCGCAGCTGGCCTCAATGGTTTTAATATTGGTTAGTTGGTTTCAAGAAAAAAAATAAAATGGAGATTTTGGCTTCACTAGTGTGGGGCCCGCAACTCCGCATCACTTGCACCAGTTACTTTGATGGAAAACCCCTGTAATGATAATGCCAATGAAGAGGATGATGATGATGATTAGTGGTGGTGGCTTTAATATTCTGCACGTTGGGACAATTCTTCATTGAGGCCACCCTGCGCATCCACTGCTCCATGGTCCAAGCGAAGCCTGTCTTCTTCGTCCTCTGCACCCAGAGCCGTCGAGATAAATTACGGACCTTGGGGATGAGTCCTGCCCAGGCCCCCTCCTCACATCTCCTTGTGCTAGCAACCTTCGGGCCTTGGAACGGACGGGCCCCTGAAGAAGCACGAGCCCCGGGGCTCCGTCCCCGACTGTCCCCCTCTCACCGGCCCTGCCTGCACCCGCCTCCATACTCAAGCGCCTGTCACCTTGGTGAACGACCGACTGCGGAAAGTTTCCCAAGGGGCGTAACCGTGGAATCTTCCGAATACACCCAACTGCGTCAAACCTAATTGCATTCAAGGAAGCATGAGTCGAGGCAATGTGGACGCGACGACCAGCAAAACACGAGTCTTGCACAAATTTTGTCTCCGCAATTTTCTGTCAGTCTATCGGTAATGCACCTGGAATACTGCAGTACATCAGCGCACCCATCCCATATCCAGGACTTTCGTCGTATCATCCCATAAAAGAGGAGTAAATAAATGGCAGCACCACTTACTCGTGAGAAGGAATGTGTTTGTCTAAGGTCTCTGGTAATGCGACCGAGCGCTGTATGGAGTGCTCCTCTAACGCGCTGAGCAACAACAAAAACGAACCAAGAAGGCTCTCCAAATGACTCTCTCTGCGGTTGATTGTGCTCTGTTTGAGGTTGTCCTTCCTCCGTTCCTAAAGAGAAGAGACCCCTTTGGGCCAGCATTGAGTGGCGCTTCAAAGGGGAAAACAAGTATTGGCGCATTTGTGGGATGTACATACATGCTTTTGACAAGCGTTCATCGATGGAAGGTTTCTTTACTCTTTCTCTCGCCATGTACAGACCATTTATATTCTTTCTCGCAACTGCAGCGCTTATTTTGACGACTACATGAGTGACGACGCTTCATCATGCAATGTATGTTGGTGGTTGCACACTGGTGTCCTAACAGAAGTGACGGAAAAGGAGAAAAAGCAGCGGATCACGTGGAACATGTCGTCCCTATAAATATACACGAAATATAAGCGTATTATAAAATTCAACGCATAAATTATGGACGTCATTCGCTACGCTATGCAGTCTCCCGAGCGCTGAGAACGCCCCTCATCATCGTCCCTCAGTATAAGGGCTTTGTTTTTCAGAATGTGTTTGTCCCTTATTATTATCGTTTCAATGCAGCAATGCAAAGTTCTTAGGCTAAACTAAATGTCTTTTGGGGCACTGTGCCCGTGTCAAGCAGTATTTGTTTCTGCTTTTCGGCCTCTTACGAAATTGTGCAATACTCTCGGGGATCGTAATAAAGGTCGATAAAAAGTGAGTGAGAGGTGGTTTTGACAGAATTGTTCGTTCGATTAGTTTCTTTTTGCCGACCGTGTTATTTCCGTTTTCGCGTGGGCATTAATAACCCGGTGAGCCGCTAATCGGAACGACGCGACGCAGATCTGTTAGCCTTCCCGGTAATTACGGACTGGAGCAATCGGTTTCCGATTTGTCAGTCTGAAATCCGCCACAAGAACCTTTCATTATATGACTCTATCGTGTCTCCTTTACGCCCTGCTTTCCGAAGTGAATCTCGTGGAGGTAATGTTTCTTCTCTAGAGGTACCTCGATTTGCTTCATCAACGAATATGGATAGGGGAAAAGTGTGTTGATTGTATAGTTGCTGGTCGTTCGCAGGGGGTCTTCATCTCTGTGCATTCCCGTTTCGCCTAGTCCTTTTTTGGCTCATCCCTCCACTAGCGCGCCTACCTATCGTGAACTGCACCAAGTCCGGTTTCCCCTACCAGACAATGGCCCAACATGTGCATAGGGTCAAGACAGAAGGCGGTCCTTTGGCACACGGCCAGCCAAAACAGCATTGTTTTGATCCGTGGCACAACAGTATATAGATAACGTACAAACACTGAACATTTATGCGGATATGTTTGAAACATTACTCTTCATCTTGGTCCCTCTTTGTATTTGCCATATCTTTCGCGCTGTGACAATTTGCGGAATAGAGCAGAGAGTTTGCGATAGTTTTAGAACAAAATGTGGAAACACTGCTACAGAAACGTAACTTTCATTTCATTTCGTTTTATTAGGTTGCCCAAAAAACAGTACATGGCGCAACAAAATAGGTAGTGCAACAAAACAGGAAATTCCACCGATGAAAAACAAACAACAAACGCTTAATGACTACAATGCTACACGACACGATGCGACACGATGGAAGTGAGCGTCTGGAGCAGTGTGTCCTCTGGTACTCACGTTTTGAAAAGTGACCGTCAAAGCAAAGGCGGTCACATCGAAAATGAACCACCGAGGCCTCGCCGAATTTCCGCAAGGTATACTGCCAGCAGATAGGCAGTTTATGTTGGCAGCGTAGTCTTAAGAGTTTGTTGCTTGTAGACCCAGCGCAACAAATTCTACGTGTGACAGATCACTCTTAATATTTTTATTGCAAAATTTATAGCAAAATTGCACTAAGAGGACTCGGGTCGACCTCAGGTGGGAAATAACCCCTTCGTCAAGCAACCGTGACTATGAGCGGGGTACAGACGTGGACAGGTGGAGAAAGGACAGCAGGAAGGAGTGGGAGATAAAGGTGTTAGTATGCGTCCTGGGCCGACTTCAGGTAGAACTGTGCCGACATCCGTGTAAGATGACTGCCGGAAAACCCAGGGAAAAACCTCAGACAGCACAGCCGGTGGTAGGATTCGAACCTACGACCTCCCACTCTACAGCACGACCTCTGGAGTATAATTCCGGACGAGTGGATGCTTTTGTCCACGGCCATGCCGCTGGTCCAGTACACGCTTAAAAATGAACCTCACCACATAACACGCCTCCTAGCCAATCATCATCCCGATTGACATCGTTCGGGTACCTTACACATTCTTTTTCCCACGATGTGGAACTTGTGCCACACTCAACTTTCAGTAGCCTTTCAGTAGCCTTTCAGTAGCCCTTCAGTAGCCTTTCAGTAGCCTTTCAGTAGCTTTCAGTAGCCTCCTCATCAGGTGACTTGTCGTGATCTACCATTATACACTCTTAAAGATAAACTTCACCACATAACACGCCTCCTAGCCAACCATCATCCTGTGTGACATCGTTCGTTCCCCTGATTTGCTGAAAACGAGGGGCGTACGCCATTTTTGGTGTATTGTACCGCCATAACGGCGGAGAATGACCCACCACATCATCATCCCATTTATGTGTGTGTGTGTGGGGGGGGGGGGCATTGTGTAGTTCATAATTGCCACAAATATGGTTTTCAGTTCCCCAGTTTTCATCAAATCAACGTTGTCATTCGGGATGATGGTTGGCTAGGAGCGTGCTATGCGGTGAAGCTCTGTTTTTAGAGTGTAGAATTAGTACGAAACCTTTTGTACTGATTCTACGTGTTCCCCAGAATGGTTTGCTGCTCCTGAGTCCTGAGTGCTAGCCGACACTGAACCTTTTTTTTTTCGTTCTAGACCCAGTTCTATGCGCGTGCAATGTAGTTTTGCCGCCGTATTTGACGGTCAATGCGCAATTAGTGGCTACTTCGACACAGTGTTGCCCGTATAGCTTCCAATTTTACGTTTCCAAAAACTGTGAGTGCACTGGGAACGAAAATTGTGACGTAGGAGTACTGAGCTACACGCTGTGGAGCTATCGTTGTGGAGCACTGCGTCAAATTGTAGTTAAAACTACTTTGCAACTACTAGGATGTAGTTGTTTACATTTGTAACTACTCCCTCCATACAATACTGATGTAGTGATATGTCATGCAATGATACAGACATGGCCTGTAATCTGACGACAGAGGGGGCGTAAGCTTTTTGAATGTGCTGTGTGTGTCGATCGTTATGTACCCTGGTTAACACAAAAGTGGTACTTTCTGCTCGTGTGCATTTGAAACAGAAAATGATGTCAGTGCAATGTGTACTGTGTACAATGTGCACTGTGCAATGTGTACTCTCTTTATTGCAGTACTTCTGCACGCTTTGCTTGCGAGCGTCTGCATGCGTGTGATGCGCAAGATGAAAAAATTCTCACAGTTGTCGCTAATAAGCACATGGAAAGAATGCAGTGAAGCACACGGAAGACAGAGGGAAAAATGCGAAATAGTTGTAGCACGCTGTAACCTAACTGCTCTAGTTGACTACAAAAAAATAAGTTTAACTAGTAGTTGTAACTACCATTTTTGCAAGTAGGTTTTAACTACCTTTTAACTATCGTGCAGGAGTTTAGCTAGTAGTTTAACTACAAATAGTTAACTACTGCACATCCCTGGTCGTTTTTGTCAGGCCATAGTATTGGAGTCCGGACTCAGATCATGGGTGCGTGTGTCGTCGAGGGAAACCTTACCTTCTTCCATCCACGTATTATATAGCTGGTCGTTTTCCTATTTTCACGAACCTCATCGGCGGGCTTACCGGGTAACGTAGCGTTCAACGTCGTAGAGGATAAGCTTGCCAAAGCCACAATTGCTCCGGGAACGTTCCCAGATTATCGGCACGCAGGTGGGGAGAAAAGCATTTGGAAAGGTGTATAGACCGGTTCTTGAACTCATCCAAGCAGCGGGAATGACATTAAAAAAGTGGGTTGGCCACGAAAAACACGGATACATATCGGACACCTTGTGAATCGCAGATATCTGGAAATTGGCGTTCCCTATAGTGCTTTCAGTGCGTCACAGTGCATGTAAATCTACTCTAGAGTAGATTTACACATTTTATCGGCATCACATCACCGTCAGGAACTGATCTCGAAGTCGCGGGTTCGATTCCTCGCAACTACAGCAGGCTGGTGCGCTCTTGGATGCGCCACCGTCGTCGTGTGGAACAGAGGCAGCAGGCTGACCTCACGAGATTTCACTTCCTATACGGCTAACAGAGCAGCCCGCTCTTTGCGAAGGTCTCATGTATCGTTGTGTACAAATTATCGTGATACACCCATCTATGAATAGTCGCAGGCTGGTGCAATGAATGTCACGAAAATATTTACATTCACGAACGTTATTAACGAATAGTTCTGCAAGTGAGCTCAACCCCTTGCGAAAACGGTATGGAAGTTGTCGTATTCACCGAGAAGGACCTCTGTGATTGAAGTTTGTGGAGCGTTTCTGTGAACGAGGTCCTTTTGAAATTAAATTTGTTCTCATTTTCTCCCGCTGTTACCAGAGTCGTTGAGCCCACTTGTTCACTAAGGCTTCACTCAGCTAGTAATACGAAGGAAAATGAGCCGGCTCATTTCTTGATCTAGCTCCATGGCCTGCAAAAGTGATGTGCCCGTGATATTAGGTGGCAGTCGGGTACGTGTATAGCGTCGCATCCTTCGCTTGTCGGCCGAATACGAATCCTGCTCTCTGAGCAAGGCTATGATTTGCGAAACTGTTCTCAAGACGACGTACGTGTTTTTCCTCTTTTTTTTTTTTTTTCTCCCGTCGGCGCGGGGCGTAAAATTGCGTGTCGCCATATATATTCACGACAAAGGCTCTGAATCAGAGTGCGTTCTTTCAGCGAATGCTTATGGCAAAAAACGGGACTCCAGACATCATGCCCCGTGCGAAGATTGTCCTCTAAGTTGGTTCTCGTGCTTCGTTTTTCGAGTCGTTTTTCAGTAAAATATGACAGTGCGCATGCTGACTCCCAAACGATATCCGAGCACTTTTATTTTGAATTTCGCTCGCCCTTTGTGTCTTCGTCGCCCCTTTCGCGTTTATCTCTGCATCTTCCCAGATAAATTTGGCCCCCTCGATAGAGTTCTTTATGGCGTAGCAGCATGCATCGTTCCAGCACATGTTGGATTTTCCACTCACTTTTCGCGCGGCATTCGCAGACACGTGCATTTCCGCGTTTTATTCTCGCCGTGAGCTATCAAATGAAGGTGCCAAGAGAAATGAATGCTTGATTCGCCTCCATCGCGAGCAACATATTGTCCTCGTGCTGCCCCTGGTGGTGGCGGTGGTGGGGCTCGCCGTTGCCGGCGGCTTCACAGTTGTTGGCTCTTAGCCAGCTATCATCCGGAATCACATCGTTCTGTCCCCTGATTTGTTAAAAACGAGACGCGTACGCCCTTTTGGAACACTTATGCAGTTCCAAAAAAGGCGTACGCCCCGCTTTCCACAAATCGTGAGTGATAAAGTGTATCATTCGGTGCAATTGTTGGCCTTCGCCGTGCTATGCGGTGAAGTTCTGCTTTTACAGTGTAGCATGCTGCGCGCCGGCCATTGCCATGAATGGTGGAGTTATCCGCTTCTGATTCGAAGAGGGGGGAGGGGCGTACGCCTTTTTGTGGCACTTATCATATCTCCAAATTTACATAAAAAAGCGTACGCCTCCCTATATCTTGGAATCAGAAGCGATAACACTGTTATTCGTAGCAATGGTTGGCGCAGAGCGTGCTACACACTCTTAAAAATGAACTTCACCGCGTAGCATGCTCCTAACAAACCATCATCTCGAATGATATCGTTATCTGCCCGGACTTGTTGAAAACGGGAGGCGTACGCCTTTTTTGTGACACTTATGCAGTACATAATTGTCACAAAAATGGCGTACGCCTCCCGTTTCCAGCAAATCAGGGGAGAGAACGATGTCATTCGAGATGATGGTTGGCTAGGAGCGTGCTGTGCGGTGAAGTTCATTTTTAAGGGTGCACCCTAAAAACAGAGCTTCACCGCATAACACGCTCCTACACTCTAAAAACTGAACTTCACCGCATAGCACGCTCTGCGCCAAGCATTGCCGTGAAATTATGATAGGGTTTTCGCTCCTGATTCGAAGACAGGGGGGGGGGGGGGGGGGGGGGCGTACGCCTTTTTCTGTCAATTTGGATATATGATAATTGACAAGGGCGTACGCCTCCCTCTCTCTTCGAATCAGAGGCGACAACCCTATCATTCGTGGCAATGGTTGGCGCAGTACGTGCTATGCGGTGAAGTTCAGTTTTTTAGAGTGTAGCGCTCCCAATCGCCAGAGAAGGCGCCGAACGGCAGGCCCTGGCAGGTTGTTTGTACAGTATGAAGCGGGAATGAAGTGAATTTGAATTTACGATCTCGGCAGTGCTAAAGAGTGTTTTCTTTTCTTTGTTTACGCTTCACGTTTACCCTGCCCCGGGCGCAAACTCGCCTCGCGACGGCTCTGTATGCAATGGTTGGCCTCCATCGTATTGTGTGGTGAAGTTTCGTTTTAACAGTGCAGGACACGACATTATTGCACAACGAGTCTACGAAATAGCGCACGCAATTAACGCGTGCGTAAGGAAAAAGCGTGTTCACACTGGGCACGCGCTTGACGCAAAGTCACAATAATATAGCATAGATGCAGACGTGCTGGTGGATGAACGCCATAACGAAGAAAATCTGAGCTATGGGTCGTCTTTTGTGTCTTCGCGCACGCATGCTTTCTTCATTATGGACGCAGAGTCATGTTCTGCGCACGCGGAGTGTGCAGCCGCTATCTCCTCGCTTATGCAAAGCGATTGCGTACACAGAACTAAAACTGCGTAATATAAAGGCGCGGTTTTAGGGAAGTCAGGACGACGCAATGGTCGATAAGGGATCTACGCAAAATTTGGCATAACGATAGGCGTGTATGTTTCTTCCCCTTAATTTTCGACTTCCGAAAGTTCCCCGAATCTGCATGAATGTCGTAGAGGTGGTTTCATCCTCTTCTGGAATTGGCAGACACGTGAATCCAATTAGTGAACAATGGGAGGTCGATAGGCGGTTGGGTTGCTCACAAAGAAATGCGTATCGCTTTTCGTCGTTTCGAGCCGTCTCCGTTTACAATTTATCGCATTTTGCGTGACTCGTACGAAAACGCTCATGGCTTGTTGCGTGGTCCAAATATTGTTTATAGCTGGCGAATGCTAATGCAGTTTACCGCTCCCGTTATTAGCGTTTTTGCCTGGAAGTCTTTTACCTGCAACAGTTGTTTTCTGGTCTTACGTATACAGAGCGTTTGTTTGCCGATGCCAACAGATAAGGCCGGTGGCCCATAGCTTTAATGTGAGTAGTAGTAGCAGCGAGGGAACGGAGCACTAACGAACAGGAACGCGGAAATGATGGCAGTCCTAGGTTTTCTGATGTTGACTATAACGGAAATGAGGCAATATACAGCATATTTTGCTAATTTTACTGCCGCTTTTATCATTTGGAAGGCTGAAACACGCAAACACAGCTTTCGTACCGACTGAAACTTACTCTTGCGCTGATTTTTCTAGTTTCGCTGACTACGCGGTAGCAAAGTGCGAACAGCAACGGAAATAAACGGCAATGTTATTCCACTGTCTCTGTGATTCTCTACTGGCGTTCGAACGAGGGCTTCGGAGGGATGAGAAGAAAACACTGGTTTTCTAGCATCCATTCGCACGTATCAATCCAAATCGTCATGTAGCGTTTAATTTAACACTTCTTAGTTGCAGTCACGCGTGCCGGTATACTATCGCTACGCTGTTCGTACATTGCTACGATGTCCTTACTGAAATATAGACGTTCTCAGAAATAACGGACAGCTATAGACGGGATGCCATCAGTCTTTATCCCTAAATAAATAGAAAAAATGTAATAGAAATAATAGAAATAAAAAGGTAATAGAAAAAAATATGGATACCTTTCTCCACTCTCTTTTCTGCTCACACTAATTCACAAATAATTGTTTTACTAATCGCACTAATTGCCAGCATTTGCAATAATGGGGGTACTTCTCGTTTCCACTTCCCATGAGAGTATTGTTATAATCGTACGGTTCTGACCAGTCCATCTCCAACCACAAAAAGCGACGGGTTCACCAAGTACCTCATGCATTATCCCGCGAGGATCTCTATCGGCAGAGCGCTCATTCGACAACCATCAACATTGGGTGGTCCGCTTCGTTCGTGTTTGCTGGGATCGAGTGTGTTGTAAAGAAGACGTACCGCTGAGACAAGACGTCATGCTTCGGATGACGGTTAATCAGCCGTCACCAATGCTATAGGCTATGGGCCTTTAGCTGTCGCCTGACTAAGGCTTTGTCTCGAAGATGTCATAAACGTTATAATTAGGGTACCGGGATTTCGGATTTATCTAAAATGAATCCGAACAACATGCCCGTAAAATTGAAAGCAATTCCGATTTATCCGAAAGACTCCGAAGGATCAGCTCAAGGAAAGCCATGTCCTGATGATAGTTGACGGAGTTGGTTTCCTTTTGCCTTGCATCGAGGGTTGCCAGCCCGCTCCACAAGGAATGGTGGATCACGTGACCCAAATCCACTATGGAACAGTCTTTAACAACGCGCGAAGCATCTGTGTGATGCGGGTGATCTCCATCCTTACTTAGAGGCACCTCGGCATGGGAGTCGGTGCCCCAAGGGGGTGTGCCGATTGAAAATAAGCTGCCTAAAATGTGCAGTCGCGCGCGGGAAAATGCCAACTGCGAACTTCGAGACATCGAAAAGCTCGTGAACCTGAGAGATTAATTAGTGATGTCGGATTTTTAAACACGGCATATCATCTTACGAAGCAATCGAGCATTTTCTTTGTTCCGAGATCGTGAATTTTGCAACCAGGAATATCGATGAGTGCTTTCTAAGTATTTATTTTTCGGAAATATTTTCTCATTTTTGGGCACAACTGTGTCGAAAAGAAGTAGGACGTACTGTTCGGTTTCAAGCTCATATCACTTCAGAGGTCCGTATCATTTAGTCAGCTGGGAGGGGTGCGTGAATTCAGCTTTTGCATGTCTCCACTTGTGCTCTATAGAAAGGATTTATGACAACGTACGAAAGCTACTATAGCATACTAGAGATCGAAACCGGATGTCACCTTCAACACTTCGATTAATCCTTAATTCTTCAGTATTAATTCCAATCTGCGATTAGGTACTCGATTAGCTCCTTACGATATGGTCCCTTAAAGGGACGCGACCCTCGGTCCTGCTTTTCTTTCAATGGGAGGCAGCGAACAAGTGCCCGTTCGTGGAACCCAGCCCTCTCCTTCCGATTTGTTTCGGTTCAGTCTGTCTACCAATGTCATGATGACGTTTCTCTGGTAGAGGTCTACTCGAACGCTTTGCATCTTACTCCCTGTGGGCGCACAATGGTTCAGCTTCATTTCAATGGCAGCTGTTCTTACTTCCTGAATAAAATACTGTCATTGATTGAATATCACGTTTTATGGTGAAAAAATGCCATGAAAGAACCGGAGAGAAAGCAAGAAAATATGTGGATGTGAGTGAAAAGCGAGTTAAAAGTAACTTGGAACTTAACTTAAGTTACTTTGGCAAAGTTACCTGAAAAAGGAACGAGTTCCTCTGAAAGTTACCACGGCGCAAAAGTACCAAGTTAAGTTACAAGTTACCAAAAAAGGAACTTAGTTACAGTAACGAGTTACCTCGAACTCTGGCGATAACCCTATCATTCCGGCAATGGTTGGCGCACAGCGTGCTATGCGGTGAACTTCTGTTTTTAGAGTGTGGATCTACCTCCTTTAGCATCTGCATAAAATGTTGGATTCGTAAAAACATTTTTACAACACCAGCGGGTCACATGCATTCCCAGACCTTGACTTTTACCCGTTGCATCACAGCCACGCTTAGATTTGAATAAAGTCGGGCGTTACAAGCTACCGATCTCTGCTGACGTGATCTGTGTTTCCGGGGCGTGCGCTACCGCACAGGTCACTGCCTCCTTCTAATAATATCTCCATCAGCTTTCGCAGGTTGAAACAGATGCTGTTTGTCGTTGTCGTTGCCAGTCGCTAAAGAGTGGAATATAACGTGTAATGCTCACGTAAATGGTGTGGGGAAACTGTATTTCGTTTGAAAAAAGAAAATGGCAGAGTGAGCTCCAAATGCTGGAGGTATAAAATATTAGTTTCAAGATAGCTTCAACCATTCGTTTTTGCTTTCGCAGATCGTTGAAGAGTGCACAATACCATCGTTATGTTTATGTTGGATATAGTCCTAGTTCACACAACTCACTTGTTTGGTGGAACAAAAGCGTAGTCGAAACGACTTTTTGGAATGAATAATGCTACGTTCGTAAACAATATTATAATGTTTCGTCGAGCCTCCCCCCCCCCCTCTTCCCACCCAGAAAAATAAAAAATAAAATCACACACAGAGAGGAAGAGGCGTACAACTAAACAACAATGTATTTTCGTAAAGACGCGGATTGTTCACGAATATGTAGCTCGTTCGTTACTACGGGTAAGAAAGATGTACTCATGAAAATGAAACGAGAGGAACCTTATACTGTCGCTCTGTCTAACTAGGGAAATCTAGTCTCTCTCTCTCACTGTGATTTTGTGGCTTTCCTGCAAAAGTTGTAGTATTGTTTACGTGCATATTCTTATTTGTTCCGAGGAATTGTTTCGGCAACGCTTTTGATCTACCCAAGAGGCAACTGCGTGAACCAGGAGTAAAAACATGACGTTGTTCCGTTTGGTCCCTTTCGACGATGGGTAAAAGCAAAAATGAACGGTTAAATCTAGTTTGAAACCAAGATTTTATATATCTGCATTTAGAGCTCACTCATTAATTTTGAACTGCCTTTCTATTTGTCATACCGGATGCGGTTCCCCACGCAATTTAGGTGAGCATATGTTCGAGCAATCAACCAAATTCAATAAAAAATGTCGTATCAAATAATATTATATTTGACTCTTTAGTCGTTCGCAACGCTGACGCCAAACAGCATCTGTTTGAACCTACGAAAGGTGATGGAGGTATTATTAGAGCGACGGCAGTGACCTGCGCGTAGCGCACGCCCCGGAAACACGTGAGCAAAGCTCAGCAGCTTGTAACGCCTGATATTATTCGAAATGAAAGCGCGTAAAACAGCTTCTACGAGTACCACTGTTCTTTTTGGAGTACGCCTTCGTCTTGTGCTATGTATGCAAGGCAGAAACACCTATACGAACAATGTGACATCTGCTACAATGTAGTGGTTGAATAAGGAGAGACAGGAGTTGTCCTCGGCGATACTTGAAGTCTGTTTGAAGAAATCGTGACTGTCAGCCATTCCTCGTCCTACCCCTGAAGGATTTCGTTCCCAAAACGTCATGCCAGAGAAACGGGGGTTTGTAGATTCCCAGTTTTATTACTACTTACATCTATGTAAATACTTACATGATGCAAGAAGGAAGTCACTGAAAGTCACTGACTTGAGGCATCTGTCCTTTCTATGTGTTCCAGCCTCAGAACATCAATTGCCATCCTGTTCAAAAGTGCTTACATACCTACTGTTATTATTATTATTATTATTATTATTATATACACTTCCAAACCTGTCGTAATTGATTATAATCAGCGCTACACCTACGTAAACTGTTGTGTCGCTCGTGATCATAGTTACTTCGCGCGCAAAACTGGAAATTAGTATCATTGTAGGCTGACGTTGAAGGGAAGCTCCTTCTGTACAATATGTATACACTATTTACAAACCTTACGTTGTTGATTGGCTTCACGTCACGAGACAACTGTTATCATGAGCGACGCCCCAGTTTGTGGATTAATTTCGAGCAACACAAGGCACACCGAATGCGACGATATTATCGAAATGTCATCGCAGTCGATGGAGCTCTCCAGTGTTCTCACAATATCGATGGTATCACTGTCGCTACTTCTGTGTCTCGTAGTGTACTCCGTACTATTCGTAGATGTGTCGCATAACCACTGATATCTACGGTACAGTATACAGCCTCCGGTTTGCCGCGCATTTCTCTTTTGCCCCCAAGTGCTTCGGTTTCGTAGGGACCTTGGCGAACTTCCGTTCTCGCTATGGATGAAACGGGACAAAAGGCCATCTGCGTCTCTCCCGGCTTCCAGACGGTGTATTGTCACTCCTCAGTAAAACCCCACGCGTTCGGCTACAAAGGAGGGTCCTGCGGGAAGGGCCCTTCGCCGTATACTCAAACAAATAAAATAAAATAAACGATCGGAACTATACTAGTTGGTCTGTGCGTGTGCCCGCGTATACTGCTTAGTATTTAATTCTCGAGCTACAGCTATCGAGCTGGCACGGCAGGCGACATTGTCATTGGCCTCACCACATTAGGGCTTGGCTCACAGCAGCGTGACCAGCAGCTTCGTCAACTCTTTCGTAACGGCGCAGTTTTCTGCTGTTTCAATAGGGTCTCATTCGTAGGTTCCTTTACACGAACATGCATAGAGAACAACGTCAGATTGTAGCTCCACAACTTCCCCATAATTTAGCGCAAAAGTGAGCCATGTGTCTGGCGTTACCAGATGCACTTTGGGAGACCCGACTATATGTATAGTACATAGTGTTGCGAGCAACTACACGCTAGCTGCGAGCCTAAACAGCACTACAGATAATGAGAATTTGGCCGTGCCTCTCGCAGAAACGCATTCGCGGGTTGGCTGACAGAAACACGTGTAGCTCAGAGATATAAGTCGTCTCAGTTGCTTTATCAGATAACGAGGTCCATCCAGGTTTTTACCGCTTCAATTAAAACAGAAAACGCGATTTTTGCCCCCGGATTGACAGTCGAAAGATAAGTATATACACTCTAAAAACAAATCTTTGCTCGCATCACAGTCTCATGATCATATCGTTCTCTTTCCTGACTCGTTGAAAACGGGACGCCTTTTTGTAGCAATTCAGATAGAACCAGTTAATTGCCACAAAAAGGCGTCCGCCCCGCTATCTCCGTATATCAGAAGCGCTGTAATTGTATCATTTGGCGCAGAGCGTCTTATGTGGCCAAGTTCTGTTTTCAGAGTGTATACATGACATTCTCGGGTAAACTTAAAGAAGCCCCCGCCACAACTTCCGGTCCTTCCGCGACTAAGGACGCTCGGAACCAGCCGCCACGCAGAATTATACTTATCTTTCGCCCTGATTTGTTGAAAACGGGAAGCGTACGCCTTTTTGTGGCAATTTGAATTGCCAGAAAAAGGCGTCTGCGACCCTCGCTCTCCTCAAATCAGAAGAGATAACTGTATCAATCGGCACAGTGGTTGGCGCAGAGCGTGTTTGATGTCAAACCGGATGTCGTTTTGGCACCAAACCGGGAAGCGGTGAAAACGGCATGTATGCATTGCAGTACATACTCTAAAAAGAGAACTTCACCGCATATCATGCTGTGCGCCAGCCATTACCACGAATGATAGGGTTATCGCTTCTGATTCGAAGAGAGAGAAGGGCGTACGCCTTTTTGTGACAATTAACTTAACTGCATAAGTGCCACAAAAAGGCGTACGCCTCCAGTTTTTAATCAGTCAGGGGGCAGAACGATGTCATTCGGGATGGTGGTTGGCTAAGAGCGTGCTATGCGGTGAAGTTGTAGTTCTCGACATTACCTCCCGCTGTTTTAAGAGTGCACCGTGTAGGTCCGTCCGTGGCTTTCTACACTCTTAAAAATGAACTTCACCGCATAGCACGCTCCTAGCCAACCATCATCTCAAAAGATATCGTTATCTGCCCTGATTTGTTGAAAATGGGAGGCGTACGACTTTTCTGTGACAATTATGAACAGCATAAGTGTCACAAAAAAGGCGTATACCTCCGGTTTTCAACAAATCGGCAGATAACGACATCATTAGAGATTTTGGTTGGCTAGGGGCGTGCTATGAGGTGAAGTTCGTTTCTAAGAGTGTACACGCTTAAAAATGAACTTCACCGCATAGCACGCTCCTAACCAATCATCATCTCGAATGATATCGCTATCTGCCCTGATTTGCTGAAAAGGGGGGGCGTACGCCATTTTTGTGACAATTATGAACAGCACAAGTGTCACAAAAAAGGCGTACGCCTACCGTTTTGAACAAATCAGGGCACATAGCGATATCATTCGAGTTGATGGTTGGCTAGGAGCATGCTATGCGGTGAAGTTCATTTTTAAGAGTGTAGGGCCAAGTGGGATTACGTGATCGCCACACTGTGTTTACGGTACGCTGAAATTGTATAACATATTAACACCACAGTGGCAATGCAAAAGAAATTAAACGTTTTCGTGAAACACTAAATGTCTTTCAGTAAAAAAATTAATAGCATTTCAAAAAGAGTATTGCCAAAAAAATTACCGCCAACGATGGTACAGGTCCCGACAAAAGTTTACTGAACACGCGCGCGGTGTATTTTCTTCTTGGTGCGACACCCTACCGGCGAGAGGAAATGGGTTCGTTTACTCGTTCAGAGGGGTGAGCGAGTCAGAGCGAGTTCACCGGTAGCGACACACCGCGGTAGTTTCGGTATGGCTTGAATGTGCTCGAAAGGTGGTTTGAATTAGTGTCGCTGCAAGCGCACTCCCCCCCCGAACGAGTGACCAAACCCGCTTCCGCTTGCCGCTAGGGTGTCGCACCGAGGAGAAAAGACACCGAGCTCGCCTGTTCCGTAAACTTTTGTCGGGACCTGTACTATAAAACTGCCGCGTTTAAAGGGGCGGTCGCATCAGGAAACCCATCTATGAAACCGATACCACTATGTTCGGCATCGGCCGACGAACTACTTGTGTAACGTTTTCGTCCGAAAAGTGCTTAGATATGCAATAAACGAATTTTAAAGATCAGCGCTACTTCCACAGCTGCTGAGGCTCCGGCGGCGTGACGTCACTCCCTAAGCGGAAGAGTGAGAGGGCGACGCTCAGAGGAGGAAAGGCGACGTCCACTTTGTGAGATCAGTGTATGAGACAGCATTTCTTTTCTCAAGGTCACGCACTCATTGATTCTTAGGAAGTGACCTTTTCTCGTTTTTTCCAGAGAGGGAATTCCGGCATACTCTCAACATCCGTCGTCTGCTCTTGTCATGTATTCTGTCGAATACCAGTCAAACTACGCCACTATTTCGCGTGGGATTTTCGATACCGTGGTCAGTGGTTCATGATGAACACAATAACACAATAGTTTCGAAATCCACTGGAACGGATGCGACCGTCCCTCTAAACACATTTTGCACAATGAACAGACAACTTTTTTACCATTTGTTCCGGTTTAATTTATCCCAGTTGGTAAATTTTGTGTGTAGCAAAACGAACGCAAAAGGACGTCATAGGGAAGTGATTAAACCCTAGGTTTATGGCTGGACTCACCACCTATAACGGCACGGCCAGCTGCAGGAAATGTTATATTGGTGACGTTTTTATTGTGCGGGGGCTTCACGCACGTTGGGGAGCCGGCCCATAGTATGACCACCTCATTACATTTTCCTGCCTCAGTTAGGACCTTTCCCTTTCTGCAAACTTTGTTGTGTGTGGTTGGTGTTGAAATCTCCGCACACGAAATGGGGTTCGGGGCATTTTCCCCTCAGGGATTCTACCAACGCAGTGTTTGCTGGAACATGTTCGCAAGAGTAAACACACATAACTGTAACGGCTCTAGGGCTCTCTACTACTTTACATGGCAGGAATTATTTTTTCGATGCACAAACGTTCTACTTGAGCCCTGCCTATATACTCCTCAGTAGAAAAAGTACAGCTCGAGGAAGACCGATTTTAGGAAAAGAGCTTTCCGGAAACAGCACCGCAAACGATGCTGCCGCGCCGACGACCGTTTGATAGACCGATTGGCGAGAGGATGAGTGATAGACTATAGTATATGTAGCGAGATTCGTCTTTTCATCATCACCTCATTATCATGTTCAGCCGTACAGTCGTGACGGTGCCCACAGCATTCAGGCCAACCGCGGCAAGCTGCAACGCCACCACCACCACCGGTGCGAGATTCTCAAGTCCAGCCTTGAGGGCGATCTTGGATTTGCTAGCACGTTATTGGCATCTTGTTTCGAGCATATATACCACTGCATATAGCATGCATTCGGCACTTGTCTGGCCATTGTCAGTGAACTATTAGATGAGCCTTTTTATTGTGCCATTCTCTGTGAGGGAACTTCTGGCAAATCCTGGTATAGTTCAGTCTCGGTGCAGTGAAAAGTGCCTCACCATTTGGTACACCACGTTTGTGCCTTCGGGTGTAGTTCCGTATTGGGACCACTCGTTTTTAAAAATTAGTGAAAGCGTTAGGAACGTAAATATTGCATAGATGTGGAAGAAGGGCATATACTGAATCTAAAAATGTAAGAATTATAAAATTCTGTGGACTCGAACTTTTTTATATGCATTTCAACAACCCCATCTGATTCACTTTTAGCGCAGGAGAAACACGGGAATGCTAAGCCTAACGGACTCGAAACTTGCCATCTTGCAAGAGGTAGGGTCGTTGAATTGGGCTGAATCCCCCCCCCCCTCCCCCAGGCACGCACTAGGCGGTACGGACGTCGAGACTGTGCCTCGGGTTAGATCAGAAGGTCCTCAGTAAAGATGGCGGATCGCCTTCCAGAAACGGGCGATAAAATTCAATTTTTATACGTTTCACGCAATATACAAGGGTCATTCCTGTTTAATTTCGTTACTAATTAGCTCCTCTTTCACGTAAAAGCGTTTGATTTTTGTTTTATCATTTTTTCTTTAAAAAAAGCCAGTGGTCCCGATATGGAACTACATCCGTGCATTCTTCCTTTCGCCCTCTCTAGACGTATACGTTGTTCCTGTGGGCTAGCAATTGGGGATCGTCGTGTTCCATGCCGAATGTGTCCTGGGCAGCTTCTTCTTCTTTTTTTATCGTTCATAGTACCGTCCCTCCGGACACCAACTTCTCCAGAGGCCCGTTTTTCGTTTTTTCCCGCTCTTAAAACAGATGGTGGTGGTGATGGTGAAAGGGCTTGCCGTTGTCGGCCTCACGTATGTGGGCAGCGTCACGACTGACGCCTGGCCACATAAAACGCTCCTAACCAATCATCACCCAGAATGACATCGTTCTCTCCCACGATTTGTTGTAAACGGGAGGTGTACGCCTTTTTATGACACTTATGCAGTTACGTGAAAGGGGCAGTGAAGTGCAAAAATTTTCCCTCATTGAATGAAAACTGTCGTTACCTTGACAACAATGCAAAAGGAACGGGATTCGTCCGTTGCATCCTTCGCGATTTCTGCGCAATTTACGAAACCGCAATTTCCGCTTTCCCTCTCCTTCTCAAGAAGGGTGGTATTGCGGAGCGGCCTGTCATTGATGTCCTCAAACGCCCAAGCATCGCGGGAGATCGTTTGACGAGACCAATAACAGACCGCTCCACATTGCCACGCCTCTTGAGAAGGAGAGAATCGGGGAAATCATAAATCACGAAAGACACAACGGATGATAACCCCGTTCCTTTTGCACTGATGTCAAGGTAATGACAGTTTTCATTCAACGAGTGAAAATGTTTGCCCTTCACTCCCTAAGTGCTACAAAAAGCATTTTTGCACTTCACTAAGTGTTACAAGGGGGAGGGGGGTGATGGCAGGATCGGCTCGCCGTTGTTGGCCACACAGCAGTGGGCGTCGTCACGACTATAGCAAAAAAAAAAGAAAAAAAAAAGAAGGACGGACGGATGAAGGATGATGGGTGGAGATGCGTCGTGGGAGCATGAGTTCGTCGGGGAGAGCAAAGTATTAGATGGGTCGTTGAGCAAGACCTGCCTTCTGCAGAAAGAGAATAAGGTTTCTTGCTTTAGCTGAAGTGTTAGAAAAAAGCGCACGCCCCGCGCTTTCCACTAATCAGGAGTGATAACGATACCATTCTGTGCAGTGGTCGGCCTTGCGTGAAGTGGTCGGCCAGCGGTGAAGTTATGTTCCTAACCTTCTAGTATCTGCGATGGCGGTACTCGAGATCACCTCGTCGCTGAGGACAGTGCCCGTGTTTCTTATTAATCCATGCAGTGTCTCCTTTCCGAGTTTCTGCGCCAGTTACTTGTGATTTGCACGATGCCCTCTGGGGCTATTCTTGAACGTGCTGCAGTAACTTTGAGATGGCTCAGAGGGGAGATGGCGAAGCCCTTTATAGGTCTCATTAGCGCTGTCTGTCCGATGCTTGTAGCACGCTGTTCCTCCTTTTGCCACTGCCGCTTCGGCACTCGGGGTGTAGCGTAATTTCCAGCCGAAGGTGCACCAGGCAAAAATTCTATTTAAAAAAAGGATAGAAAGTATCACGTTGAAATGAATCGTATAATTAGTAATAATTCGTGGCTTTACGTCTCGAGACAACTATATATGATCATGAGGGACGCCACAGTGGTCGGTCTGTGGATTCATTTTGCACACCTGGGGGTTCTTTAACGTGTGTCGAAATGTCAGCGCATAGAGACGGCGTGTCCAAGCAACGGTGCCCTGCCCTGTCACCAAGTTGCTGGCGTTCTCGGCAGGGTTCGCGCCCGCTACCTATGCATCAAAGCTTGCTACCGAGACAGAAAATACCACTCACACGCGCGTCGCGGTATACAGCGCGCAGTGGGGGCCCGGAGGACAAATTCCGCCCGATAACATGCGTGTTATGCACCAAAAATTACAGTTGTTCCGCTACCCATTTATCGCTAAAAAAATAAGAAAAAAAACTGGCGAAAGCGCACAAAAAGTCAATGAAACGTACTAGTGGGGTGTAAAGCTAACAAACCGAAAAATATAAGAATTACGAGAGAGTGGGGCTCACTTCTTTTTTCCGTTTAGGCGGTTTCGCGAAGGCAGTGGAGTGTGCGGGTCTGTGTTCAGCGCAGTCATGGGCAAGTTGCTCAAGAAGATAACTAAGTTACACCTAGCCTGCTAAAATAGTACCTGAGTTACGGTTACTGTTTTTGAAATGTAACTACACTCTAAAAACAGATGGTGGTGGTGGTGGTGGTGAAAGGACTCGCCGTTGTCGGCCTCACAAAGGGTGGGCAACGTCACGACTGACGCCCTGGGGGATGTGCGTCCTGCACGTCTGCACGTACGTCCTGCACGAACTTCACCGCATCGCACGCTCCTAGCCAACCATAATCTCGAATGATATCGGTATCTGCCCTGATTTGTTGAAAACGGGAGTCGTACGCCTTTTTTGTGACACTTATTCTATTCATAATTTTCACAAAAAAAGGCGTACGCCTCCCGTTTTCAACAAATCCGGGCAGTTAACGATATCATTCGAGATTATGGTTGGCTAGGAGCGTGCTATGCGGTGAAGGTCATTTCTAAGAGTGTGGGGCGACTTCTAAGGGAACTGTGCCGACATATGTCTGAAAAACATAATAATAATAATAATGGTAATGGTACCGTGATGTTACACGCAAGGTTTGTCTGCGCAGTCTGGCGACATGTTGCACGCGCCGCAGGGTAGGACTGCGAATAATTTAGACTACCTGGAGTTCTTTTGACGTGCGTCGGAAATCTCCCACACACGGTGCTGGAAAACAGAACTTCACCACATAGCAAGCCTTAGCTCTTAGCCAATCATCATCCCGAATGACGTCGTTCTGCCCCCCGATTGGTTAAAAACGGGATGCGTACGCCTTTTTTGGAACACTTCAAGAACCTGTCTTACCGAATTCCTCCGCAGATGTCCCGGCCGCTCGAAACTTTGCTTCACAGACTTCGACCCAATGTCCCATTGACCAACGCATTTCAAGATATAGGCGCTCAACCTTCGTCGTTGTGTTCAACATGTGGTGTGCGTGAAGATTCGGAACATATTGTGCGCGGTTTCACACTGCCCGTTTGCAACTTGAGAGATCCTTGGACCGTCTTGATAGCTGACCCCTTTGATGTCGTGAAAGTGCTGCGATTTATCACTAGGGTGCACAGCACTCATTCGCCTTCGTTAAGAGCATAGCAGAGCTCTCGTCTTTTTCGACGATTTTTTTAGAAACATTTTTAATGCGTTAGCATTAGAAGGCTCATATCAAAGGAAAAACGGCGGTGTCCATCTGCGGACACGAGAAAGAAACGAGAAGAAAGGAAGGAGCAGCTTGAACGAAAACAACGAAGACAGCGGGAAATGACACGCGAGTATTGAATTTGAATTGATTCGAGACAGACAACAGCTGAAGGTTAAAACAGCGCCGTGGTACAGGGTCAATGGCCCATGCTATAGTAGAGACTCCTGCAACACATAGTTAAAAACACAACAACTAACAAAGAAAGTAAGATATTAAACAATATTTAAATATTTTGATGTGGCAAGTAGATGCTGCCTTAACTTTGTGACAAAACAATTACTATTTTTCATGTCGAACGGTAGTAAATTCCACAATCTCGTACCAAAGCACACTCTAAAAAATATAACTCATTTTTGGGTGTAATTCGACGGTACCATGACTGACTTCCTTTTGGGTGTATATATACACCCTCTGTCAAAACTACCCCCCCCCCTCAGAAAGGGTGTACTCTGAACACCTCTTTTGGTGTAATCCAGCGGTATACCGTAACTGACTCCCTTTTTGGTGTATGTCTGCACCCCCAGGCAAGACAACACCCTTCAGTAAATGTGTCATGCCGAGCTAAACAGCAACACAAAAGGCAAAATAACACACATTATTTATTTGGATGACCTATAATACACTGCGTGCACTGCAATAAGAATCGCATAGTCACCGCACAATACAAAAGAAGATAAAAGTGTCCACAAACAGAGCGACGAAGATGAAGGTATTACAATGAGGCCAAGAGAAGTCCTGCCTGTGTAATGAAGAAAATAAATCTGAACTGCGAAATGTTTTCATCAAAATAAGCGAGAACCGCAAATTACACGATAGTAACGCTGATGGATGAGGTTAGAGAAGAATTAAGACTACACAAACACAGGCCTCGTCAACACGCAAGCAGATCAAGATAGAATGTAAGGCAATTGGCAGAGAGTCAGCGAAGTGTCGGTAGCGGGACTCGAACCCATACCTCTCTGATTTCCGGTCAGGTGTACTACCAATTACACCATGCCGACATCGCGCCCCTAACTTGCCAGGGCCTTGTTCAGAGGACACGCACATCTGACTGAATATCAGAGAGGTGTGGGTTTGAGTCCCGCTAACGACACTTCGCTGACTGTTGCCAACCGCTTTAGTTTCTACCACAAATTGCACAAACCTCGTTTGCTACATACCTCTTGACTTTGGGTCACATGTGGCCGTTACAACGCGACGCGCACTTTTCTGTGATCTACTCCGTACATTCCAAGTTCAAACATATTCTGAAAATACCCCCTTCAAAGGCACCTCAATCAACAATACAAGACAAAACACACCGACAACACTTACCAAACAGCACGATGCAGCGAGCCGCTCGGACAAGTTACTCGATTCGATGGGCACGGCGCAGCTGTTGCTTGCCTCCGTTCGAGACCCAGAACCGTAATCCTTGCAATGTCATACTAAACTCATATGGTGAAATGACCTGTAGTTCAACAAACGACCTGTCCCAAAGAACGCGAAAGCTACCACAACCAACTCCAACAGCCATAACTGCAGAACACAGAGTAAACAGCACACTGCTGCCAGACGCGTCGTAGCGAAGCATTAGAACCTTTTGATGGCCACTACACCTTTTTCACACTAATTCTCGAAATTACACCCCGGAGGACGGGACATATAGCTATTACACCATTTTTACACCCAAAACACGGTTTATTCTTTTCCTTGGACGTGTAATAGGGGAGTAGAGCAACTGATACCCCCTAAATACTCCCCAATTACATCTAAAAAAGCGTTTTATTTTTTAGAGTGCACGGTTAAACGGGTGCCATATAAATTCTTTGGCCTGTAAAAAATATAATCATGTAAAGCAACGCTTCGCTTGCTTCTTATACATTTTCGAAATATACAGTTGTTGTAGGGCAAGTTTGTCGTTACAATGTACAATGGAATGTCGTTTTAATGCGTTAGCATTAGAAACGTCATGAAGAAGAACTATACAATGGAGTGCGAACGAAGTGGCTCACGGCCATCTTTTGATTGGTAGAAGAAGAAGACGAAGTACGAGTGCCGGGCCAAGTAGGCGACAAAGGAAAACAGAATGTGATCGACTGCGACGGGCTGCCAAGACTGAACAGCAACGTCCGTCTGCGGACGCCACGGCTCGACGCCGAAAGTGCGCAAACGAGATCGAGGAAGAACGAAAGCAGCGGCTTGCACCATAAGAGGGAAAACCCACACCCCATGTCTCTCAGTCTAGTTCCACCGCTTGCAGTCGCACAAGCTCGACACGGTCACGGCAGAAGCAAACCGAATCATGTCACGACAAGACTCGTTCGTGATAGCCGCAGTGACGGAGCTAAGGACCCCTGCCTTCGAAACGCCTGCCTCCTCTGCCCCTCAGAGACGGTGATGGATCCTAATGTGCCCATCCAAATCAAGGGCTTCTCCTACACCACTGTAGCCAAAACGCCCTGGAAACCGAAAGGCCGGAGTTACCATATACGCTAAGATGGCATCACCGTTACACCTCGAGAGATTCGCAGCAACGTTCACGAATACGGTGAGTCCTGTGCCGTACACCTTCCCACAGATCTCAATGTCGTGGGATTACACACAAGCAAGCGGCAACCGCTGTAAACGACATGCTGGACAGCGTTATGCTTAGGAATGGGTCGTCATGGTGGGAAACTTATCAACCAAGACGATGTGAAAGACTTCCAGTTCACCTAAGATGTGCGTTTCTGTGCTTTGTCCGTTCTGCCGTCCCCAATGGTTCCATCTCCACTGATCGAGGAACGTGTGTGGACCACGTCTACCAAACTACGCCTCTGGTGGACGAGGCGCTGTACATGGCATGCCACTTCACCGACCACAAGGCCCTTCTGGTGTCTCTCCATAAGGACACTCTCCCAAAAGAAGCCGTAGACGGCGTTTGAACACCAGAAATGCTCCAGTGAACCGAAAGGAGGATGCAAAAGAAGGAATCAAAGGCTTATGCTAACGCATTTCCAAAGGATCTTTTAATGTATCTTCCTATTTTTTTTTCTCTGTCACTCAGAGAAAAATCTATACCTTTAGAGGTATAGATCGCCTGCTCAATAACTTAGCCCTTCTTAGGTATTATTTTATACCTCGGTTACAGGTATAAAAAATAGTCCTCAACAAAGGGCTATATGCCATACCTTTAGGGGTATAGCTCTGTACCCCTGTGAAGGTCTGCACGAGTACCATCATGGTGTTACGTCACACCTAGGCATAGGTATTTTTAGAGGAGGGAACTAGAAAAATCACCTTTGGAGGAAAGAAATTTTTTGACAAACACACGCAACCGTATATGGTTGTGAAGTAGGATGACAGGCTCGTGCACATTACTCCGCATGTAAAAAAAAAAAAAAAGAGAGAGAGAGAGATGTAGAGTTGATATCTAAAGAAAATTTTAAAGGAGCAAGATCACTCTGCGCAGGCATATCACGATGTATCGCGAGATAGACATTTACAGAGCAACATATACTGATATACTGGTGGCGACTTGACAAACTGTGGAGCAGCTTTCCGTCTGGTACGCAACCCTAAGGATGAGGACATCTAGATTCAACATTCCAGCAATGAAGATTTTATGCAGCCATAAACTAATCATGTGGATTTAGATAGTACTGTACTGATGTCTGTGTTTCTTAGTTAAATATCCGTTTAACTTAGCTGATACCGTCTCAAGAAAAAATAATAGTGATGTGAAAAAATGGCTAATGGGTGATACAGCACGTTGCGGAAGTAAAGGTATAAAAAACCATAAAGGTATGAAGAAACAGGAGGTATATGCAGCCTCATCTATATACCGTGAAAGGCATAGCCTGGTGGTCTATTCCGGGTACTGGATATGAACGCGTGGTGATCAGGTATAAATATGGTGAGTTAGTCCTCCTTTATACCTCTTTCATACCCTTGAGAAGGGTTGGAGGTATAAATAGGAAATTTGTACCCCTTCTATACCCTCCAAAGGTATATATCTGAAGCAGAAGGTATAAAAGAGGTATAAGAGCACATTATTATACCTTATTAATACCTTTTTTTTTCTAACAGTGTACTCGATCTGGAGTAGCTTGTCCCGCGATGAGCGGGCTCAAATCTCCAAATTTTTTCTCCTACCATCATCATCTAAAAAAAAATGTTTTAACACTTGTACTATCCTGGCATAGTTATACAGTGTAACAGAGAATTTCCTATCGGCCAGTCTAACGCCATCCTGTCTGCGTATGAGATGACAAAATTCGAGTAATTCCTGCTTGGGAAGAACGGCTGGGTATTTGAAGCCTCGACAAAATGACGCTAGAGAACTGACGCGTGAAAATATTCCAATACCTGAGTAACTTAGTTACATTTTACAATTACTTTAAGCAAAAACGGTGACTATAGTTACAGCCATACGTTACATTCGTAGAAGGGTAACTAGCCACTGTATAGTTTCTGCAAAAAGTAACTACACTCCAAGAACAGAACTTCACCGCACAGCACGCTGTTCGCCAACCATTGCCACGAATGACAGGGTTATCGCTTCTGATTCGAAGAGAAAGTGGGTCGTACGCCTTTTTGTGGCAAGTATAATATATCCGAATTGCTACAAAAAGGCGTACGCCCCACTCTGTCTTCGAATCGGAAGCTATAACCCTATCATTCGTGGCAATGGCCCTATCAATTCGTGGCAACTCCAGCAATAGGTGGAATTCGCCATAAGCGAAACGGTTCAACAACTAACAGTTGAGAGCTAGGAGGTGTTTCCTCATCTTTTTCCGCCCTTGTCGTCTTTTTTTTTTTTTTTGCTGCTTATACGTACAGTGATGAGTATGAAGTGCGGTCCAGAACGTTTTTTTAAGTGCATTTGTCTCACACCCTCTGAAGCACTTCACACAGCAGAAGAGATTAACAGAGCAGAAGAGATTAAAGGGGGCAGAGGGTCTGAGGACCCCCCTCACCTGTGGGACAAAAGACAAGATCGTCTGCATCGAATAGAGCGGTATAAATATATACTTTACGATCTACTATTTTACGACAAAGAGAATGTCTAAGCGTGTTTTATTTATAGGTATTGCAAAAAGCAGTTTTAAATGTGCTCGAAACATCAAATCAAATCTTCAAGATTAACTGGTGAAGTACGAACACCAGGAAAATATCAGATTCTTCCCCTTGGGGTAGAAAGAGAGTGAGAGAAAAAGGTTGTGGCAGTTATTGTCCGTGTGACTCAGTTCACGTAGAAGGTGCATCCGTCTGTGACATTCGATTTCAGTCAGTGCCTAATACTGCACCCGTTCGAGAGGCGATTCACGTAGAAGGTCCATCCGTGACTGAGGTGTGATTATGGGATGCCTCGTGCGTGTTGCATATATCCAAGCATCCAAGATGTGAGTGATGTTGAGTCAGAAATGTTCACCTGAAGGCCTCATGTGTAACTGAACCTCCCTCTGGAAAAGGGAAAATATTATGTATGAGTGTGACTTTGGATGATTACTACATAGGATAGATCATTACTATACGTGCGAGAAAAAGGAAAGAGTCAGCACTCCCCTGGGTCACCTTTGAAAGGACATGCCTCCTGAAGCGAGTATTCAAAATGAATTGGGTGAAAAACTCGAGGTGAAAAACAACAACACAATGCGAACACAACAACACGAGGCGAAGAGAGAGGGAGGCGTACGCCTTTTTGTGTCAATCATGATACATCCAAATTGACACAAAAAGGCGTACGCCTCCCTCTCTCTTCGAACCAGAAGCGATAACCCTATCATTCGTGCCAATGGTTGGCACAGAGCGTGCTATGCGGTGAAGTTCAGTTTTTAGAGTGTATATAGGAGCGTCCGCTGTGATTAAATTTTGTTTGTGTTGACCCTGCGTCCGTCTCAACATAGCTATATGGTTTACCTTACCTAAATGCTCGGATCCATTGTTGAAGCACCGTATATACCGTATGTACCGCATACCGTACCGTACCGTATGTACCTTTCCAGGAATCAGTTATGTTTACGGTTTTTTACTCCGGGTTATTTTTTGTGCGCGATTGTAATATCATCACCAGTGGCGTAGCCACGGGGGGTGGGGGGCTAGGGGGGGCTCGAACCCCCCCCCTACCTGCCACGGACCGGCCCACGGAAATCGTGCAAATCCGAGGAGAAAATAATATATATATGGGGGGGGGGGGGTGACAGTGTGACGATCGCGAAAGTTCTTACAGTTCATGGCGTCTAAGCAGCACTCTTGAATGGTTTTCAAAGTATGAGCTTTTCAAAATCCTTCCAATCTCGTGACACCACCTCATTGGACACAAATCAAGTATTTTCGTTCTGTTTTATTTTAACCGCATTTTGCGGCGTGCACGAGTATGTGTATGTTGTCGCGAACAGGATCCCGGGGGGTGGGGGGGGGGGGAGGGGGAGTAGGGCGAGTTTTCGTATCGAGCCCCCCCCTACCTTGGAGGTCTGGCTACGCCACTGATCATCACACCGCGGTTGTTGTTCTGCGGTCTTCCAATCGTAGTTCATCTGTGTGTCGGGTACTTGTGGTGCCAATTACTCGTATCCCTCCTACGTACGACCCTCCCCGCTGCTGTCTGGTGAAAAGGTCCATCATCTCCGTGGGTTTCGGGCTCTTGAATTTTGCCGATTTCACAATCCGATACCTTTAGCGTCAGTACCGCATAGCAGTGGGGACACCTTGCTTTCGGAACGAGACCGTTGTTACGTAGCTACTCCAGTGCTAAGTCCTTCGTCGAAAGGGCGACACCCAATTCCATTCGATTAGGCGCGGTTCATGCAGTTGATTGATGCACGGGGTAGGGCCGCGGCCACTGAGACTGAGGACGACGTCACTTCGTCAATCACGGTATTAGAGTCCGACTCAGTGACGTCGTCCACGTTGTTTTTCCCGGACGATGCTGGGTCTTTGTCGGAACCCAGGTAGCATTATAGTGTACTGGAAGTGCGAGCACACAGGGATGGGCCGGATGTTCAAGCATTTATTTATTTTTTTCGTGGGCAGATCCGCGAAATGAAGCATCAGAATGATAAAACAGCCACATCTATGTACTTGAACCTTCAGTACATTGTACTGCTTGGGGTACTTCGGCGTTTAGTCGCTAGCAGTGTGTCGAAGCAGAACACAGGAGGAACCTCGTAGGTAGCGTATACAGGGTGTTTCACCTAAAGGGATAAAAAATTCTAACTGGCGACGTACTCGCCGGATGATTGTGGGACTTTACTTTCTGGGAATTTTTGCCGCCATTTAGGAAGGCTTTGGACAATTTTTAATTGAGGGAAATTTATTTTTTCAATTGAACTTTGAAAATTGCCAAGCGAACCTCACTTTTTTTAAACAGAAATATAAAGTCCTCCACGGATAACCACGGACCCAACTGAAACTATGCACAGTATCGCAACAGAAATAGTCTAAAAAAAGTAGAAATTCGGCTTTAGCCCTCCCTCTTGATTGTTGCAAAGAAGAGCACACTTGAAGTTGCGGGTGTTCCCGCCTCTTGTTGTACCTTTATCTCCCCCGCTTTGACCTTGATGCTGGTTACAACCGTCTTATCACAAAGAAGGCAAAAGGCGGGGACATTTCCTCCCCTAGACGCACATTTGGCGCGCGCTTCTTAGCGAAAATCAAGCAGGCAGGGCTTAAAGCGTAATTTCTAGTAATTTTTTTTCGACTATTTCTGTTGCAATACCGTGCATAGTTTTTGTTGGGTCTGCGGTTATCCGTGGAGGACTTCATATTTCTGTAAGAAAAAGTGAGTTTCGCTTGGCAATTTTCAAGGTTCAATTAAAAGAAAAAATTCCCGCAATTAAAAATTGTCCAAAGCCTTCCTCAATGGTGGCAAAAGTTTCCAGGAGGTAATTGCCGAAAGTCCCACGATCCTCCGGCGAGTACATCGCCAGTTAAATTTTTTTGTCACATTAGGTGAAACGCCCTGTTATAGTTCACGCAAAATATGAAGAATTCCTTTTGCTTTAACTCGCGAGATATAGGAAGGAACGCTTGGTGCTTCGTCATCGTTGATGTGCCTGCAGTCCATTTAGTTCTGCTAGTAGGATATAGCGGCCGCCAACTCGAACGGGGGTATTAAAATCCCGCGCGCAACAGTATAGCGTATACCGCGGAATTGATGGCGTTGAGTGGGTTCGTTCACGGTGCGTAAGAAGCGTGAGATCCCATCAGCGTTACCCATTTGCGGCGCACTAATTACGCTCCAAGTAAGCAAACTTGGTCCAGAAACCGCAACGTGGACGCGGTAATTGGATCATTAGTCGGAAGAACGTTTATCATTACAACTACGAGCTTGCTCCATGATACTTGTCCCACCCCCTTTCTTTTTTCGCCGATCAGAGGTTGGGCTTCTCGCGACAAAGTGTCACGCAAAATAATGGAGTGTAGCAGCAGCCACTGTGGATTACTCCACGCACATTCGCGTCTTGAAACCCATTCTCAGAAAAAGAAGAAAAGCAAACCTTTCGCGCGCGCTTTTTTTGTGACAATCAAGCAGGCAGTGTAATAGTGTACTAGTGTTGACGTTGAATAAATTCTCTCAATCAAGCAAGCGGGGCTAAAGCAACACTTTAGCCTTTTTTTTATTACTATTTTTGTTGCTATACTGTGCATAGTTTTTGTTGGGTCAGCTGTTATCCGTAGAGGATTTCATATTTCTGTAAAAAAAAAATGAGGTTGGCTTGGCAATTTTTAATGTTGGATTGAAAAAAATAAATTTCCTTCAATTAAAAATTCTCCAAAGCCTTCCTAAATGGCAGCAAAAGTTTGCAGAAGGTCATAGCCGAAAGTTCCACAATCCTCCGGCGAGTACGTCGCCAGTTAGATTTTTTTATCACTTTAGGTGAAACACTCTGTATATATATATATATATATATATATATATAGATACTCATGGAACGATGCGTCAGCACCAGAGGCTCGTTTGTGGCTCGTCAGCTCTGGGCAGCTGCGCATCGTTCGGAATTGGCAAACCAGGGGTCGCTCAGCGAGCGATATACACCTCTGAGGGTGACTGAGCACTCCTCAATGCCACAGTGCAAGCCAGTGAATATATATATATATACAAATGAAAAATAGCCGAAGCTCTGTAGCTGCACATTGAGCATATGTTTGTAATTTGATCGTGCACTCCCAGCCGAGGACAGCTGTTTTGCTCTACTTGGAGCTCTTCAGCCCGGCGCAGGAAAGTGACACGATCTTGGGTCGGCGCTAACAATGTGGCTCGGCGAGGCATCAGTGTTCCACGGTGACGGCGCCACCTGTGGAGGCCGCAGTCCCTTATGAAAATGATTTTCTAGTTTCTATACAAGACCTATAGAGAATCTATCTATCGTGTCTAGTGTCAATCTCGTGGATAGGAAATAGATAGAAGCTGTATAGGGTTTGTAACTGGTAAACTCTATACAGTTTCTATACAGGATTCAGACTCTAGAATGTATACGTTTTCTATGCAGTCTCTATAGAGCTAGTACTATAGCTGCCCCGAAAGATCTTATTTACGAACATGTGCTACTTGTTTTTTGCTGTACATTTGAAGAACAACTAATACATGTGATGTGTGCGTGTATGAACATGGATATAAATGCTAATAGCAATATTGTGACTTATCACTTCAGACAACGTGAACATTTGCCGTTTATTACTTTTTAATGTTGCACTTGAAGAACTGCTGCTTCTACACTGTCAGGGGAAAAGGTATAAAAAGCGTATGCATAAAAAAGGTAAACGAGGGCGGAAGTACCATTTTTGTACCTATTTCAACTCTCTATACCATCGTTTAAACCACGTGTAACTCACTGATCGCAGTAGTTAATCGTATAGTACGGGGCTGGCTCCATGCATGCGCAATGTGCAGCACCACATAAATTTGGTGTGGACATTGTGCTGGTCTAGTTCGAGTAATTTGAATAATAAACACAGTCCTTAATGCAGTAATATATTAACAATTGGAGGAAATGCTTTTAGTGACTGTAATTCGCTACGAAAATAACAATCTATGCGTGCTCCCCTCGGGTGGTGACCGAAATAAACCGTCCAAAATAAATCGTTCCGAAATAAATCGTGCCGAAATAAACCGTGTCAATTTAAATCCTAGTAATACTCCCACGGTGTTCAAAATCCCGCTACCGGCGAGAAAACCACCGCCAGCTATCCCGACACCGAGTGCCGGTCGCCCATAGCCACAGGAGCGGTGATGGCCCGCACCCCAGACTTGTACACGTTACCGAAAAAAAGTAACTAAATATCGTTACTCGTTACCATGAAAAAAAGGAACTAAATACGTTACCCGTTACCAAAGTAACAAAAGGAACGCGTTCCCGTTACTCGATAGTAACGAGTTACTTTTACGTTACCACGCTATTACAGAGCCGCGACCATGTCTAAATTGGCACGTGCTTCATTTGGTCCGACAATTTCCATGGAATTCGCTTTGAAGAATGGTTGGTGCTCGAAATGGGCATCGGTCATTTTTGATACGTTTGCTCGAGAGAGCCTCTGTGGCAAGACTGAAAAATTGCTGTGGAAAGGCATGGTTGCATCAAATACAGCCACCTTTGTTTGATGCACGTGTTGGATGCATGCATGTATAAACTGGCTCTTTGCATGGCAAACCTTTCCTTCATTTTACTAAACATACCCCCCCCCCCTTCGTTGTAAACCATCAAAGCAGCCAAGGTTCTCGTGCTACCTCCTCACAACACGACATTGGTTCCACGAGGTATTCGATTCATTCGTGGAAAGCAGTGCCTTTAACGTATAATCCTCGATACGGTAACTGCTACAGCTAACTAAAATATTCAAGACTCTTACCTGAGCACGCTTCTCCAAATTCGAATGCGACGAGTGGGATGCACTCGGTCATTTTAGTTTGGGAAGGCAAAGAAGACACCAAAATACTACATTCCCGTCACCTTTTGCCGCCTCCACCCTGAACGTCTCCTCAAACCCAGGCCACACTCACGTGATTATCATCTGTGCAATGGCCCACGTCGGGTGGACCCACTTTACAACACGGCGAATCAGCAGAGAATGACAATGCCATCTCAGAATCCAAGTTTCGGCGAGCTTAGTTACTCTAGTATATCCATTGGCAGCTGCTGGGAGATAACACCCACACCCACAAACAAATCCAGGGTATTTTTCCAGGAATGCTTTCATGGTCAATGACACGACCGGGAAGTGTTGCGGCATTCGTCATGCCGGTCACCTTAGGACTCAACGAAAGAATGACTGTCGACCAGAGGCTCCCAGGAGCTGAACATCCAGGTCAGGTCACTTCGTGTTAGAAGCGTACGAGATTTCGGGAATTTCCACATACTAACTGACCATGTCGTCCATGTTGAACCCGAGCGCGAACGAAGGAAAGGAACGAGTAACGTGAGTAACGAGTTACCGATTTTTGTAACTGAATACGTTATTAGTTACAATTTTTACAAAAGTAACTAGGTCGTTACTTCGTTACCGAAAAACGTAACTGGTTACTGGGTAACGAGTTACTTGTAACGAGTTACGTACAACTCTGCCGCACCCTGAGCCGACGGGAAAAGCAGCCGGCACGCAGGCAATAAGAATGATTTTCTAGTTTCTATACAGGACCTATACATAATCTATTTATCGTATCTAGTGTCAATTTTGTGCATAGGAAATAGATAAAAGCTGTATAGGGTTTTTAACTGCTAAACTCTATACACATTCTATACAGGATTCAGGAACTAGAATGTATACATTTTCTATACAGTCTCTATAGAGCTAATACTAGGCGCCGAAAGGTCTTATTTACGGACATGTGTTACTTGTTTTTGCTGTACATTTGAAGAACAACTAATACACGTGATTTATGCATGTATGGGCATAGATACAAATGCTAATAGCAATATTGTGACTTATCACTTCAGGCAACATTGACCGTTTTGTTACATTTTAATGTTGCACTTGACGAACTGCTGCTTCTACACTGTCAGAGGAAAAGGCATAAAAAGTGTATGTGTAAACCAGGGCGGAAGTGCCATTTTTGTACCTATTTCAACTGTCTATACCATCGTTTAAGCCAAGTGTAACTCACTGATAGCATGTAGCTAATCGTATAGTACGGGGCTGGCTCCATGCATGCGCAACGTGCAGCATCACATTAATTTGGTGTGGAGATTGTGCTGGGTTAGTTCGAGTAATTTGAGTAATAAACACAGTCCTTAATTCAGTAATATACTAACCAGTTGGAGGATTTTTAGTGGTTGTTATTCGCTACCGAAATAACAATCTATGCGTGCTCTCCTCACCCGTGTGGTTGCATCTCGAGCTAAGACGGCTCCACATGTGGCCTAGCCATTTCGTTGCGTGTTCTACCAGTATCTGTTCCTCTGCAAAGACGTCACAGGCGTGTGCGCCCTCTTGCTGTGTTTCCCTCTTGCTTTTGTTTATTTTACGTATTTCTTCGGTTTCTTTTTCGTTCCTTTTTTTTTTCTTTTTGGCTTGGAGTGGGATGTGGCGGTGAAATAAATGGAAAGTTCCTGGTTTTCGAAATAGAGAAGAAGATTATCGAGCTACTGCAATCGGCTCCCTCTTCGAAATTCTTTCGCAACCCGTTTCGTGACGCACCATTCATTGACAGTAAAGTCCACTTCATATAGTACATAAATACAGTCAGTATAGAAAAATAAGGCAACTTTATACCCTACCTGAATACAATCAGTATAGAAAAATGGGGCAACTTTCTATCCTATGTCTAACTACTTTGTTTTCAATGTATATATAAATGCTTTATCTATTTTCTATCCGATAGTATTCCCATTTATTCATAGAAACTCCATTCGGAGTAGATACAAGTTTTAATCTATTTCTTATGCGCTCTATCTAGGGTTTCCTATAGAAATTCTGTAGAAAATAGAATTTTTTTTTTCATAAGGGGTGCAAGCCAGCAAGTACATATACAAAGGAAAAGTAGCCGAAGCTCTGTAGCTACACATTGAGCATATGTTTGTAATTTGATCGTGCACTCCCAGCCGAGGACAGCTGTTTCGCAATACTTGGAGCTCTTCAGCCCGGCGCAGGAAAGTGACACGATCTTGGGTCGGCGCTAACAGTGTGCCTCGGCGAGGCATCAGTGTTCCACGTTCTTGGCCTTATGTTGCTCAACCGTCAAATGACTAACTACCTAAAAATCGTTAATTAACTTTTTAATTATAAAAGCTACGAAGTTGTCCCGATGAGAATATCTATTCCTTTCGGTGACTTGATATCGTAGTCGTTTTCAGAACAAAAATCCGTTCGCTATAGATAGTCCGGAAAAAAAAAAAAAAAGAGGTGAAGGTACACCATTTTTTTCTTTATTTTGTTCATTGCGCATCTTTGGAGACCCGTCTTTCCTTCACCCCCAATGTGAGAGGGTGAAAGAGCACACTGTCGCCTCTTGCGTCCTGGAAAAAGATTGAAAGAAAACAGAAAATGCAACACAAGATAAGGGCAGTTTCGATAGCGTCACCCGATACATGTGTTTTTGTTTGTTTCCGCAAGTTAAAGCTCATCTTCGACGCATGAGGCTCCTTCACCCTCTCACATTGGGGGTGAAGGAAAGACGCGTCTCCGAAGATGCGCAATGAAGAAAAAAAGAAAAAAAATTGTGTTCTTTCACGTTTCTTTTTTTTTTTCGGACGATCTACCAATCGGATTTTTGTTCTGAAAACGGCTACGATATCAGGCCACCGAAAGGAACAGATGTTCTCATTGGGACAATTTCGTAGCTTTTATAATTAAAAAGTTAATTCACGTTTTAAGGTAATTAGTCATTTGACGGTTGAGCAACATATGGCCAAGAAAGTCCGCCGGCCCAGAGATGATAGAAGTGAAAACAGCATGTCTATAGCCCTTATAGTTTTTTTAAATGAAAAACCTGTATCGAAAAAAAAAAAAAGAAAAGACACCCTGTATAAACATAGTAGGCGCAAGCAGTAACTACTGCAAAAACAAACAAACAAAAATCGCGGAAACACTGAAGGATGACTTCAAGCTGGAACAAGCTGTCGTGCAGCAGACTACACTTATAACATGACATTATCGGGTAAACATAAACAAGCCCCCGCAACAACTTCCGGTGCCACGAAGACTTCCGGTCCTTCCGCGACTAAGGACGCTTTGAAACTAGCCGCCATGCAGAATTATATCTTTCGCTTTCCTGATTTGTTGAAAACGGGAGGCGTACGCCTTTTTGTGACTATTTGAATTGCCACAAAAAGGCGTATGCGACCCTCTCCTCAAATTAGAAGCGATAACTACATCAATCGGCAAAGTGGTTGGCGCAGAGCTTGATTACTGTGAAACCAAATAGGCACCAAATAGGAAGCGGTGAAAACGGCATGTATTAGCAGGCGTGTAGTAGACGACACCAGAAGTGTCGTCTGCTACACGAAAGTTTGTTCCCGAATAAACCAAGTGAAGCGTCAGTGTTTGTTTTAATTTTCTTGATTAGCATTTAAGTCCAGTAAGGATTCACTTTACTATGCAAGGATGTAGAAAGAAACAGAAGAATGTAACCTTTCAAGCGTTGCGAGTTTTACTGTCCGCACCAATGAGGCAATTTTCTGAGATTTAGCTTCTACGATACCGAAATATACGTTTTGCAATTGGGTTTGTGTGTTCAGTTGCGTTGAACGTTGACGACACCAGTGCCATATTGTCGCAATCTTTGTGTGCGCTGCGCAAACGTATTTGTGCAAGAGACGACGTCATGTTTAAAAAAAAACAATCGTTACACGACAACATCCTTTCTGAATTAAGCGCTCCTTACGGTAAGTGGCACACTGTGTGTGCAAGTGTTCACCATGGAAAAGTTCTAGAATATGCCATTGATCCGGAGAATGAATTATGAAAGCCCATGGATGCAAAGTGAACGAGGGAAGAAGACTCTTTTGTCCTCAATCACCAGAAAATCCTATGCACAGCAAAATATCTCGTAAAGGATAAAGATGAGGCACCGTCCCTCTACCCACCTTGGCCATAGTTTGGGTGGTGGTGGTGATGATGGAACTGCTTCCACCTTGACCATAAAAACACAATTGTATGACAAATAACTCCCTAGGTGGACACCATGTTTTTATAGATGCAAATCTCCCTAGAAGTGAACAATTGTCGCATCAGGATATGCGCCCAAGGACTTCATACCTGCAATTCAACATTTATTCCGCTACGACCGTCTTTGTCCCCCCTTCTCAGTTTGCGTACAAGGGATCGATGATTATGGATTTCTCCTATCTTGTGGCAGACTATATATTGGCCAGTCCGAGACGAATATTAACGAAATGTTGAGGGAACATGGAGGCTAATCTTGCCGGCATGGGACATTAGAGTATCAATTATTGCGGGTGTTTACCAGAGCCCACTGAAACTCTACTGTCTTGGGCCGATATCGCAATGCGTTGGAATCTATCCAAGCATTCCCTATCAGACAAGGCACACTCGTTTAAGTCAGTCTGCGGTTTCACTTTCCGAGTTTATGTTTTTACGTTAGTGTGTTTGTCTGTGCTAAGATTTAGGGTAACTTGAGTAAACATCCGTTTATATAAACTCTTATATATAAAAACTTATATATAAACTCGTGGCGTCTTCTATCTCGTGTCTTTCCGCAAGAAAGGCGTCTGTACCGATATTCTTTACTCGCGAAGGGCCTATGAGTATCCAAGTCCTTGCCTTGGGTTCTCCCTAGGAACGCGAGATATAATAATAATACTCTAAGGGAATGATTCCAACAACAGAAAGTAAGGTGCACACACACAAAAAAAAAAAGAAAAGAGAAGAAAGAGAAAAATAAAATAAAAAGGGGAAACAACACTTCTCCAGAAATTAACGCGCAAGCTTTCTAAAATTGCGAATTATGTTTGATACAGGATAGTTTAACGTTGATGTCTGATGAGCCTCTCGCGAATGGAAAGAAAAGGCATTTCGTAGGAGTCAAGAAATTCAACAATAGATGATATATCGATCACCGTTCTCCCGCGACGTAAAGCCCCGAATTATTATATATTATTAGATGATATATTTGGGGTAGAAGTGGACTCATTCTGTAGGTGTTCACAAAAACACCGTCGCTATAGGTGCACGCGAAGTGGATGTTAAATAGAGCCGTCGAGCTGGCTTTGAAGCCCTACAACCCATTTCCGTAACGCGGGGAATCCGTGCAAGCGACGGCAGTACTAAAGCACACTGGCGATGTAAAGGGATGATGGGGGCGAATGGGCCGGCCGGCGACGAACCATGAGAGGCGGTCGATCTCCGAAGATTACAAGATGAAAAGAAGGCCATCCGATAACGGTCGTTTCTACGCGTTGCTCTGGAGTATCAATCCGTTATTTCCGGACGACTCGCCTTATTTTTTGTCTCCCCTATCGCAAACTTCTCTCGCCCGTTTTAATACATCGTTACGGCCCAGTCGAACTAACTGAGGATGAAGTCTGATATGTCGAAAAAGTTCACCTGGCAGAGTCATGGACGTCACTTTCGTCGCGGTGGCCTCCTCCGATACGCCTGCGACACCTCACCACACAGCATGCACCCTCGAAGGCAATGTCATTCTGTTTCCTGATTTGCTAAAAATGGGAAGAGTCGCCTACACTCTTAAAAATGAACTTCACCGCATAGCACGCTCTTAGCCAACCATTATCTTGAATGATATCGCTATGTGGCCTGATTTGTTCAAAGCGGTAGGCGTACGCCTTTTCTGTGACACTTATGCGGTTCATAATTGTCACAAAAATGGCGTACGCCTCCCGTTTTCAACAAATCAGGGCAGATAACGATATCATTCGAGATGATGGTTGGCTAGGAGCGTGCTATGCGGTGAAGTTCATTTTTAAGAGTGTACATCTTGGACACAGTGTCCAGGATAGGCACCTCCTCCTGTTTTCAACAAATCGGTGTGACAACGTATCATTCTCTGCAATGGTTGGTTGGTCAAGTTCCGTTTTGTGAGCGCTGTGTGCATGAGCATTTACCTTGTACTTGCCCCAGGGTTGCGAGTTCGAACCCTGTTGTTCTCAGCGAGAGGCGAGGGCGTGCCTCAGTGTAGTAAAATTAATAAAATTTTCTTATAATAGTAATTACGAAAATCTTGTAATAAGCGTAAAAGTACCGTTATAACAGTATAGTGATTTTGTAAACCGAGCTATATGAAAGCACCATTGCAAAGATCAAAATTCATTCGTGGTCTGCCTACACGGGAAGACTTCTGCTCTGTATTCGCGAGGCCCTAGATGAAAATTTTTCTGGCATCCCTTCCACAAACTGCCTCTTTCCTTCGCATTTTCGTTATTTCAGAACTTAATACATCTACTTTATGAACTAATAAAAATTCAGAGGGCGTCGTCCGCGGTGCAGCAGAAACACATTTGCGTAGCTTTCATTTGTTTACTGTCAGAGTTCTACCCCGCAATATATGTGTACGAATTGTTGTTTCTCAACCCGATTCCTTCTTTCCGTATAAACACATTTAGAAAGGAAAGCGAACGCCTCCACTATGAGCACCTTTACGAAACCATATACCAAGTAACCAGTGATGGGCAGTACTTGAAGTACCAAGTACTCAAGTAGTACTTTAAGTACATTTCTGGGTACTTGTACTTTACTTTAAGTACACCTTAAATCGTGTACTTTGTACTGTACTTCAAGTACTTTTTTCCGAGTACTTTCCCATCAAGTACTCAAGTACCCAAACTTGGACCCCAGGCAAAAAGTCACAAAAGAGTATCAAAAATACACCCTACTAAAAGCGCTAAAATGACAACAAGAAGACGAAAACACACAGATAGGGCTATCTCTGAGTTTTCGTCTTCGTGCCGTCACTTCAGCGCTTTTAGTGGGATGCGGTACATTTTACCAAAAAGGATTTTTGTGTTTTTAAATAGCACATTTGTTGAAGCGGATCTATTGTTGAGAGGCTTGAAATGTGTAAAAATAAATAAAATAAATAATTGGGTGTTTACGTCGCGAGAGAACTGAGATCATGAGCGACGCCACAGCGATCGGTCTGTGGATTGCTTTTGCCCACCTGAGGGTTCTTTAACGTGCGATGAAAGCTCATCACACGGCACTCCGTATTTAACGTCCCTCGCGGAAGACGGCGTGTCCAAGCAACTTGTACCCTGCCACCAAGTTGCTGGCGTCCTCGGCCGGGTTCGAACCCGCGATCTTGGGATCAGAAGGCGAATACGCTACCGACTGAGCCACCGAGGCCGGTAAATGTGTAAAAAGTATCAACACTTCTATTATTATGTAAAACGAATGGAATACAAAGACACGCACACATTATGACATCGCAAACGGCAGCACAATGACTTAGTCCATTGTCATTTCAGTTCTCGCAATGCAGAGTTCTATGCTTTTTTATAATGTCTCCTTCATTCGCAATTAATAAGCATTTATGCATTATATATCACATTATATGTGTGATTGCATTACATGATGAACACTCTGCAAGACACACCGGCTTTAATTTTTACATTTTACGTTTTTTTAATTGGTCACATGGATTACATTGCAGCAGATTACAGTCGTATAAAAATGAAGGCTTATACTGTGCTTCATCTTTTTTACTTTCATCATATTCTTTTTCTAAACAAAAAGCAGCAAGAAATTCCCAGAAATATGTAATTTCTGTTGCCTTGTACTTTTTTCTTCTTGAAATTTCCTAGTCTGCTATAGCAGAAGATTAGTACCAGAACACCACACTAGGCAGGTGATCCTGGATCAGTCAGGGTGTAATACTATTTTGCATAATCACAGCACAGCTGCTGATTACCTTCCTACATGTAACTGCACATTATGACCTCTGATTAAGTTTATATTCACGGGTTAGCACTTAACCTAAGACTTTATGGCTCCAAAGCATTTGTCAAGAATACTCGCTAAACTTCTGCAAAAAAAAAAAAAAAAAAAAAAAAAAAATAGTCACAGATGCTAAACAGTAAAATGCAAAGTGATACAAACTAAATTGGCAATGTACTTGATCAGTACTTGAAGTACTTTGCCTGGTACTTTGTACTTTACTTGAAGTACACTTTGAATTGGGTACTTTGTACTGTACTTGAAGTACTAATGATGCCAGGTACTTGGTACTTTACTTTAAGTATAATTTTGAGGTACTTTGCCCATCACTGCAAGTAACTCGGTTTGTTAATCAGATAATACGTTATTACGGGATATTTCATTAAATTCGGCAACGTCTTTCATCAATGAAAAGCGTGCAACCTTCAACTATGCAGAGATATCTATAGCATTGTGCATCACTGCATGGACGCTTTTAATAACGAATTCTTTTTTTTTTCTTTTTTTTTTCACGTTACTTGCTTCCGTCCACATCTCCTTCAAGCAACAATATCAGTTTGCTCCAAGTATCATCCGTCGAACCGGTCAGCGCGAAATGGAGTATTCGTGTCGTCCGAGGTGACACCAACATTCCTGTCACGCTGCCATTCACTATGAGAGCTTTTACGCTCCGTCGGTGGCTGCTCCACATGTTTGTTGATTGCCAGCCGAGGAAGTGGACGTCTTATGGCAAATTTATTTTTGCTTCCTGATACTCGCGTCATTGTCACTTCAGGAAGGGTGTCGGATAGAGTCTGTCGCTCTGAGGCTTCACTGCTACAGACATAAAAAAATAAAAGAAAACACAAATAAACTGGATATATATTTTAAATACGTGGATCCCCGGCGCGAGCATGAAAATCGCTGTCGGAGGACAGATTGGTTACTTTCGCGGCAGAGACAATCTCCAGATACTGTATAATAATATCGCCTGGCTGGCCTATCAGGCCGTTCCCTGCACTCTGTTCATTGGTATGTGAGTGGCTGCCTGTTGTGACCGGAAACCGTCGGATGAAGTTAGGACGAGGCACTGTTTTTGTGTTTGGTGCTCTCCGACAGTCGGTCCCTGTGCACATTCGGGTTTTTAGTACTGATGAAATAAAAGCCAGCGCAGTGTATATTGCAATTCTTTCTATGCACTGCATGGAAACTGTGTTGTAGGTACTGGGGAGCTGGTCAAGGCAGCACCAGCAACCTGCGCTGTGTGCACTGACGACCTACCTCAAGGACATACGTGCTGATATAATCTTTTAATTCATTCAGTGCTTCCACACGTCAAGCGTCCTGGAACAGCTGGTCGCACCAGTGCGACCTATACGTTTCCATTTTTTCTTTCTATTTCTACTCTATGATGTTTTATTATTACCGTGTCGCTGCCCCCCCCCCCCCCCAGTGGGTCAATTACTGGTCCAGTGTTCGAACCCAGCCGTGGACGCCAGATTTCGGTCCACGTTAAAGCCACCTGGTGGGCAAAATTAATCCACAGACCGACCACCGCGGCATCGCTCATGATCATAGCTGTCTGGCGATGATCAATTATCTTCCGAACCGATGAAATTCTGCTATAACACTCGCGACCTTGACGAAGTACCAGGTATAATTTCTGAAATATCGCCAGTGAAAAACCCTCGTCGAAATAACCGTCCCATATTACGCCACCGTCGTCCACATTTTCCAAGGCCCGCATTAGACCGACATTAGAGCAGCGACACAAGAAGGGGGTGTCAACATGCTGTTCTGCACGACTGATGAGATCGGTTCGATCACTGAAATGTGTCGGTTGTTTGAAATAAAAAAATATTGAACACTAACGGAAAAAGTAAAGAGAAATCTTTTAGCGTACATTCTCTATCCGCGATCAGTGTTCGCTGATGAGCCTCACCAATAATTTTCCTACTCTGCGACGGCATTTAAGAGCAGATGCTACGTGCATTAAAATGTCGCTAAACGTGAAAGCGATACTTATGCAGACATACACAAACACACACGCGCAAAAAGCCCTGCCGGAAGAAAAAAAACCATTTAGTGAGGCAGTAGATGTCTTAGTGAAAGTGTGTAAAAGCCTTTTTCCTTCTCGCTGATGATTTCAGGCCTTCTGGGGCTTTACTTGAGTAGATGCATTTATTCCATTCTGTGTGGACGGCACTCACTTGGAATCTTTCATGCTCTCTTTAGGTCTGGCGGCGCAGACAGAGCTCAAGTTTGACACTGGTAAGTCACGTCCAGGGGTTTTGTCATTCTGAAAATGAAATCAGCATTTTTTTTCTCTCTCTTTCACTTTTCTGAGCAAGGGGACACGATAGATACATTCGTATTATTATTATTATTGATTGCAACAACTCCCAGCAACAAATGAATATGGACTCTATCGACTGCACTTGAAAGTACTCCAAGAGAAATCAACACCGCTACAAGCTACTGTTTTTCCTTATTCTTTTTCGCGCGCGTCTTTTACACAGAAACAATTTACTTCACTTGGCCCCCTGCGGAAGAACAGTTATGACGGTATGGAGCAGCCCAACGATGGGGAGTATTTGAAATACCAAGTACTAACTTTAAGTATATTTCTGAGCACTTGTACTTTACTTGAAGTACATTTCAACTTGTGTACTTTGTACCGTAAAATACTTTTTCGTAGTGGTGGTGGTGGTGCTAATGCAAGAGCTCGCCGTTGTCGGCCTCACAGAGGTGGGCAACGTCATGACTAACGCTCTGGGGGAATGTGCGTCCTGGGCCGACTTCTAAGGGAACTGTGCCGACATATGTCTAACAGCGTCTGAGGAAAAGCCCCAGACAGCACACAGCCGGCGCCGGGACTTTTCCTAGTACTTTCCCGTTAAGTACTCAAGTACCCATCTGGGACTGCAGACAAAAATCGGAAAATATCAGTAAATATTTTTTCTTGAATGGACATTTTTGAAGAAGAGAATTCATTATTGACAGGCTCAAAATGTTGACAAGCTATTAAGAACTCAGTATCAGCTATCAGAACTTTTATGTTGTCCAACAGTCAAAAGTTGCAAATGCAAAGGCCAACACACACTATACGTATGACTCTGAGATAGGCAGTACGATGACTTGGTCTCTGTTCTCCCAAGGCATGATTCAAGTGCTTTTTCCATCATTCAATCATTGTATTTCACAATATCTTAATCGCTTCTTATCTTATTCGCTAATTATTGTACGATAAAAAAAATGAAGATTTTTTTTCACATAACACGGATTATTTTTGCAGCAGGCAAAAAGCTGCACAGAACAAGAAGTTTCGCAATGCGCTTTCTATTCTATTCTTTTTTTTTTTTTTTTGTCTCTCTCTTTCCTTTTTTTTACATGTGACATTTCTGGAAGCAGCAAGGAGTTGTCAGAAATACAGGGTTTTCCACGAGAGGATGTCATTAAAGTTCCTAAAAATTGTTTTGACTTCAGTAAATTATGAAACTACCTGGAATACATTCATGCTTTTGCCACAGGTTGGGGCCATTTGCGTTCGTGTTACGTATTAATTAAGCTAATTTGCATAGTTAAGCTCGAGAAATTGTCAAGCAAATGCAGCATTTTTCTTCCTGAATTCGGAAGCCTATGACCGTAACACACTATTCCAATCAAAATCACGTGTTTTCCGCAAGATTTCTACAAAAAATTTACAGCCGAAAATCAGTCACTCGCCGAAGCATGCCCGGTGAAATCTGCGTTTGCGATTGCGGAACTCTTGGCTCGAAGAGCGACACAGTTTTATTCCGATCGAGGGCCTTGTCGCGCAGCCCGTCATTATCAGTGACTGGCGGCTGATGACAGCCACGTTGATAAAGGCGAAAGGTGTGATTGTGGCGTGGTTTCCTTTCTTATTGCACAGGAGGGAGGGTATATGGGCGGAGCCAACAGTTCCGCAAACGTAAATATCAGCGCGCTCGCCACAGACTGATTTTCCGTTGCCAAATTTTTGTCGAAATCTTGCGAAAAACCCCGTCGTGATTTTGATTGGAATAGTGTGTTATGGCCACAGGCTTCCGAATTGAGGAAGAAAAATGCTGCTTTTGCTTGGCAATTTTTCGAGTTTGTACGAGTGTATACAAATTAGCTTAATTAATACATGGCACGAATTCAAACGGCCTCAATCTGAGTCAAAAATCTGCATGAGTGTATTCCAAGTAGTTTTATCATTTTTTGAAGTGAAACCTATTTTTAGGAATGTAATGACATCCTCTCGTGGAACACCCTGCATATAACCCCCGTTGGCCTTTCGTATGAAATCTTGCCTTCTCGCATATTATGCCCAAAGATTAGCACCGGAGCACTGTGCACTGAGGGGAATGAGATGTATCACTCATGCTCATACTATAATAATACTTTGCACTAGCCCAACAACAACAACAACATAGATGAATGGATGATGCTGGTGATGATGTGGGATGTTTGCCTGCGTTGAGTGCAGGACCCTGGCACACTGCACTAGCCCAGCTAACTGCCTGTGTGTATATAAATGGCAAACTATCCCACCTAGTTCAGCTCATATTGACGCGTAAGTAATTAACAGGATTTCACAACCAGCACTTGCCAAAAATATAAACATAATTACTTTCTGACTTTTTAAAGTCATGAAATGGGTTAATGGCGAACTGCGCAGCGATACAAACTAAATTTGTAATGCGTTTGGTGTGTACTGTAAAGTAGTTCTCCTGTACTTTGGGCTGTCCTTAAATTACCACTGATACTTGGTTACTACTTTGCTTTAAGTACAATTTGAGGTACTTTGCCCATCACTGGAGCCATTCTCCCATACATACGGGGCCGCTCGAATTTACCCTTGCGTTCGATTGGCCGAACCGCAGATACCTGGATCTACGTTCATCCCATATTGTATACGCATAAAACAACACACCCAGCGAACGAACGCCCACAGTCACAATTCACCGAATGTGCCTTGAAACTACACGCGAAAATCGGAAAAATAAAATAAATATTAGTAAACTAGAATTACGGAAGAGGTATGTTGTCTATATGCCGACGTCTCTACTTCCCCGGCAAGTTACGTTTTCTGTTTTCTTTGTAGGAGGCAGGGAAGGTGTACTAACACTTGTCGAACACACTTTTGCCTTTCATTTTCCCGATTGACAGAGGACGCCGCAGGCAGTGTGCTTTCTGGTTCCCGTCCTATCTTCAATCGACACACTCAAACGAAACTTGTATTGGCCCGTTTGTGTTTTTGCTACTTTTTTGTTTCGCAGCATCAGTTGACTAAATAGGATAGGAAGCCCATTTCGCCTATACGTGTTAAGTTCTCTATACTCCCCTTGCATCGATGTGTTGGAGCAAATGTGTATTACTCGGCACTGTTGCGTTTTTCCTTTGCGCGCTCATTTGTGTAATCAGATGACTGTGGAGAGTTTCGTTACGTTTCTATTTTATGCAATTACCGAGAAAGCTCGTCTCTCTTACGGGCGTATAAGGATATCGAGTTCAAACGCCTCACAAGGATTTGATCTGAAACTACCAGTGTCTTCGCGTTTGGCACATGTGACTATGCATATTAAGTTTTGTAATTCACTGGCTCTTCCTGTCCTGGCCACCCTCTTCGCCAGAGCGCCATTTCGGCGAGCTAATTACCCTCTGCTTCTTCCCCCACTATTCATGTAAGCGCCAACTTGTGATAGGGCTCCCCAGGTTGCGTGGTCGAACCTGGACCGACCCCTGTAGTGTCGCTTATGGTCATAGCTGTTTTAGATTCGTAACTAATAGTGTCTGCGTAATTGATGTTTAGGCAAGGGAAAACACTACCGGAACAAAGTTCTGTTGCAATAAATACATGTACCAGACGTGCGGCGCAAAAAAAAAAAAAAAAAAAGAACTGCTGTTTTGCCTATTGGTGGTATACAGAATACGCGGATGTTCTTTTGGTCATTCCGACGATATTTGGGAACGTAGCATGCATTCTACCGTGCTTATGTACGAGCTTCAGTCGCGAAAGGCGGTTAATGACTTTAATGAATCGGGCCGGTCTATATACGTTGGTGCGACTCCGGAGGTTGTACTACAAATATTTGCAGATGATTGCACTGCTGGAGGTATGAGATATGCTGAGGGCATAGAAAGCGTCTGGGTCAAAGTTTATTGTTATTACACTGCGTATTTGTCGCGAGAGGCATAGTGTAGGTTTAATCGTTCCATACGTGATATAGATGGTAGTGATAAGGGATAAATACGTTGTCTTGGTGCTGCTTCGCACCTCTTCTCTTATACATTTTCCTTCAATACTTTCTCAGTACATCTAGTAACGGGGCATTGTCCCGTCACACTGTCTATGTATTTCGATTCATCATCAAATCAACTAAATTTGTAATTTGTTAAAATTAATTAAATCATCCTCGCCTAATCGTGTCGAAGAGGTCTGAATATACGAGCCTGGTCTGATTTGGTCATTGGATGAGCACACATGCAGCGCTCAACTAGGTAAGAGTTCGATTTGGTAAGAGCCTTTCCGTTATGAAGGCGGGTTTTGAAGGAGAGGGATGGTGGAGTGACCTTTGAATTTTTCACGGCTTCGTTTTTCGACAGCTGGCAAGATTGACCTAGTGCGTGCTGGAGAGCCCGGTAGAGAGGATGCTCCTCCCCCGTTCACGCGATCGAAGGCGCAACGGAAAGTAATCGATTTGACATCGCGCTTAACGCGGTTGGACAGTCCATGCTGGTTTCGGGGACTTGTTAGCGCTTTTGCCGACGTTCTTGCAGCACTAGCTAGGCGAAGCGTTAGCCCTCACTTGTGCGCGGGGGACTGATGTCTTACGGGCTCTATTTCGTAATGACGCGACAAGAACCAACTAAGCCATCTGCTGTGTGCGGGTAGGCATCAAGGTACGCTTAGTTTTGCGTCCTCTTTTAGGAGGAACTGGACTCATGCCGACAATCGTCTGGGACATACCGCTGAAAACCGAGGTAAAGCCCTTAGATCGGCGGGTGACCTCTCCCTGCGTGGATGCCACTTCCTGTTCATTAAACTTATGCATATATACACCCCCCCCCCTTATATTGCATACATGCAGGCGTTAGAATCAGTTAACAATCGTAGTTCTTTTTTTTTTCTTTTTTTTTTTTTTTCAGTGCCGTGCCGTTACGACATTATGATGTTACTAAAGGTATGTCCCGAAAATAGAAAAAAGTGAAGTGGTACCATTACCTTTAGAATCCAGTGTGGAAAAAGCTCCAATTCACATTTTAATAAAGCGACCCGGTAGCTGAAATTTACTAATTACTTATATAGATACTCAGGGTGTCTACCAACCTGGAAACCCGAGAATTGTCAGGGAATTTGCCAAAAAGTAGCTGAAGTCAGGGAAAATCGCAGACAAGTGCCGTGACAATGCGCAGCGAATCGCAAATGCCAACCAGTGGTGGAGCGGCCACGCCGCAGCAACGTTGCCACGAATAGCAGTTTGCCAGTAAGACAAGCTCAGAGGCATAAAAGTAGGGCATCCTCGCTAATAATCAGTAAATGATCTGTTTTATGAGGGATCTGTATCAAAACGTAGCAGCAGGCGCCAAGTTCCCTTTTGTATTGACCAGAGAATTCGCTTGAAATAGTTAGTGAAAACCTGGAAAAGTCAGGGAATTTGAAGACTGCAATTTGGTTAACACCCTGGATACTTTTTTTTATAGACTTTTTCACGCGCTACGTAAAACAGCCCCCAGGAAGTACGTAGTAAATACAGACACAACCTTAGTATTTATACTCTAAAAACAGAACTTCACCCGCATATAGGGCGCTCTGCGCCAACCATTGCAGCGAGTACGCCTTTGTTGCTTCTCGGCGCTAACGCGCAATCAAAAAAAAAAAAAAAAAAGTACGCCTTTTTGTGTCAATTTGGATATGTGGTAATTGACACAAAAAGGCGTGCGCCCCCTCTCTCTTCGAATTAGAAGCGGTAACCCTATCTTTCCTGGCAATGGTTGGTGCAGTGCGTGCTATGCTGTGAAGTTATGTTTTCGGGTTTGGCTGAGTGGTTAGCGTGCTGGTCATGTCATGTCGAGACTGGGAGGTACCCGGGTTCGAATCCCGGTGCAGGCTGGGCTGTCTGGGGTTTTTCCTGGGTTCTCCTGAGTTGATTGATTTGATTGATTTGTAAAAAAAAAAAAAAAAAGAAAAAGAATCTTAAGACGCTTTCTGACATATGTCGGCACAGTTCCCTTAGAAGTCGGCCCAGGACGCACATTCCCCGTCAGTCGTGACGTTGCCCACCTCTGTGAGGCCGACAACGGCGAAGAAGTGGGAACCCTTAATCTTTATGCAATACGATTAGCTTTCTATCTGATCTGTTTCCATACTCCTATAGTGGATGCCGGTCTCAGGGTCGCTCTTGCCGTCGCAAATGATTTCAATGACGACGCACACAAAAGGCAGTGCAATTTTTTAGCGGAGGCCAACTGCCCGACATCTTTTTCCATTCTCGAAGTCTTCCTAAAAACCATTTGCAACGGGCGACTCTCCTCAAAGGGAGAAGCCATTTATATCGTCTAGAACACGTCGTTTCACAACGAGGTATTGTAATCGTCGAAGAATTGTGAGCATGTGCATGCAGATGCCGATTTTGCGCATTTCTTGTATACTGCTTTTTTCTTCTTCTCTCACGCTGGTAGTAAGCAACAGCTCCTCGTTTTCCTTTTTCCGAAGACGGGTTCCTCCCGAGTCTTTTTTACCCTCTAAGCAAGATTTCCCGCTTTTTCTTCCGCTCGAGGGTCACACTTCACTCAGTGCTTTTCCCGCGTTTATGGTGCGCAGTACGATAGCGTGTACGCGTAATTGGCGCACGCTGGAGTTATTTGTATTCTCTCACATTACCTAATAAGAGAAAATGTTGTCACCTTTTTTTGTACATGTAGCGAAAGAGCCGTTCTGCAGGACAAGCCCTTTTCAGCTCTTTCGAAGAAACATGTTCGATTGACTGCAATCTAAAACCGTGGTTATTCGAGCGGCACGTGAAGATTTTCTCTCGTCGCGGGCCCCCTTTTAAAGGATAATAAGGTGCAATAACGCAGTAAAATCTGACTCCCTTTCTTTCGTAACAAGTTAGAAGCTAGGCTCTCAATCCCCTGATGACATTTGGTCACTTAGAGGTGCCAAGGCATAGAATTTGTGTAATGTTAACTCGCTAAGATAAAGCTATATTTGTGTACGCACACAGACAGGTGCATTAGGGCTAGACGGGATTTCTACCCCACCATATCCCCATGACACCGACATGACCCTGATGACAAGACATGATGCTTCCGTCGCGTCCTTGCTGGAACATAAAGAGCCACCACCTGGAAGACCCGTCCAGGATAGCGTTAATCCAGTCAGTTGCAAGGTCGTGTCTGAGGCAGTCGTGCACGATACATTTACATTAGCACGTCACATAGATGGTTAAATAATACGAATGTCAAGGGTCTGCACGATTTTTCATGAAGGCTACCCGCTAATATGGCTTCCGGTTCCTGACGGATCACGCCAAGGCGGGAACTAGGGCTGTCTCATGAGGAAGAGTGAAGCAACACGGTGCTCGAACACTCGAGCATTGGTCAAAACTGCGTGATCTAAATTTTTTTAGTGCACGACTTGAATATCTCGTGGCCAGCGATAAGACGAATACAGTAAGTAAGCAGCTTAGTTAGCTTTCACGGCAATATGGCCCTAGGAGAAGAGCGTTTTCTGCAGACGCAGCGGCAATTGTAGTGTGCGCCCGTCCTTGATGTTCAACGGATCGACGAGCAGAGAACGTCAACACATGGTGAACCTCACTAGCGGGAGCCGTCTATTCCCGGAGCAGCCTGTCCATGAATTGTGCCTTCGAGTCGTGAGCGTTTGTCAGTCACCGTACTGACTCCTGCGGAGGTGTTCCTCCTTTCCAGCTATAGAGGTCCTAATTGCGTGTTTAATCAGTCTCTGTTTAGGCCTATATGACCATCTGTACTCTAAATACTGTATTTTAAGTGCTTGAATTAGTATTTGAAACGCTTTTATTGGAATCCTAGCACTTTATTGGTACCTTGCTTTACTTATTTATTAGTGCTTTTTCCGAAACATATTTTCTACTCAGTACTCCAATTACTCCAGTGCTCCAATGTTTTTCTGTTTGTCCCGCACCATGTTCGGTTTCACAACCTTTTTCCGTGTCCTCTCCATTCCACTTTACCTTTTTTCTCTTTGATTCCGTGTTGGCGCCGCGAAACAACTGTGGCTGTTAGCGCTGTACAGATGTGGACAGATGGAGAGAGGACAGCGGGAAGGAGTGGGGGTTTAGTACGCGTCCTGGGCCGACTTCAAGGGAACTGTGCCGACATTCGTCTGGAAAGTCTGCCGGAAAACCGGGGGGAAATCTCAGACAGCACAGCCGGTGGTAGGATTCGAACCCACCACCTCCCCTTCTATTACCCTCTTCGCTGTGAAACTTTCAATACAGGTTCACATCGCTGCAAAGAACCGTCTTTCACGTTTATCTGGGATAACGTGGGATGACCTGTCGCATCCCCTTTAACTACAGCTCGGCGACGCCGCTGGTCTCACTTTACCTACCTTATGGAATCCGCTTTCTGGCACCGTACTATGATCTCATACTTGACCTCTTGTCCCTTCAGATTTGTTTTGAGGGGTTTATCACGCAGGTCTTCAAGGATATTTCACTTGACGACACGGGGAATTTGATGATCAGTGCTAGCTTTGTTCCCCGTTTAGTTAATGGCAGAAAAAAATCCGAGTAGCTGTGCAACCTTTGCTACTCGCGCTCGTTTGCCTTCAACGCATCGGGAATCAACATTGCAGTTCAGAAATGTCAACGTCGAAACCAAGCGACAACTTGTATACGTCCGCCATGTTGGAGTTTAGATGCGCCACCTACATGTCATGCAAAACGCGAATTTTGCGTTTTGCATGACCTGCAGGTGACGCAGATTGCTGTCGTAACTCCACACGCAAATAGCTTGTAGGTGGTCATTTTGCCTCTTGCTAGCAGAGGTCCTCCAAAGTATATTCCAATGACCTCGAAAGGTAATGCCTGAGTAATATTAATAGGATTAATATAATAGCATATTAATAGTATTGTCGCCATCCTCCTTTCTTTCGTTAAGCGTGAACTATAACAAAACACTTGACATGTTTTTTGGTTTATAAATCAGTGTATATATTGGCATAACAGCTTTCTTAGTGTACATGATCTAATCAGTTTGCTGCTGTCTGTATGGGAGTCGAGGCGCTCTTCAAGCTATAGCTTTTAGCTCTGTATTGATGGAATAATAATAATAATAATAATTCAATCTATTGGTAGCGGCGTTATGGTTTCTTCTGCTTGTCTAGCATTGAAGCGCTGGCATGTGATGGTGTTTTATCGCATTCTTTACCAGCTGGCGTGCACCAACCCCGTGTATATCTCTCAGTTAAACTAATTTGTCTCACTCCGCTGTGCAGTACCTGATTGTGACGTCTCCGAACTAACAACTTCGACAGATGGTGAGTCTTCGGGAGCGTAATAGGGTGCTGCCCATTGTATCAGCTTTCGCTCAACTGCAATCTACCGGAAACCCCAGGATACCATCGTAGTCGATCAACAATGACACAGTGTGGAGAGGAGAATTTGCTGCTAGTTTCGCTTTTCCTTTGCGCACTTGATCTCCGTCGAGAGAGAATGTTTCTGTACATATTTTACCCAATACTTCTCTGCCTGTTCAACTCATCAGCCATAATTGGTCTGGAGGATCGATTGCGTTGCCGTATAGGTTCTTCACGTAACGCAGTATCTAAGCTGTGTCTAAGTGTCTAAGAATAGTGATATACGATTTCATGTTTAGTAAAGCATCGCAAAGTCACTCAATTGCGTTCGTCTGAAGAACGTCGAGAGTCTTCCTTACTTCTCATTCCTCAGTCTGCAGGTCATCGGCCGTTGCGTGTGGCCAGTTGTCTGGAGACTTGTGCACCCAATCTGGTCCCGTTCACCAAAGGGTGCTAGAAACCAGTTGATAGCGGTCACTCTCCTCGTCACTAGGTCTGCTGGATTCCCTTTTCCTGGGCAATATACCGCCACCGAATGCTGTCTCTGCTGTTTAATGTCCATATCTCGGTTTCGTACTAATTGTTTCGATCTATTTGGATCGCTTTTTGATCGAATGTATGACGATGGTTGAGTCAGATCAAAACTAGACCTCCTCCAAGGGGACCCTTAGACTTCGTCGAAAATCGGAATATAATCTAGATGACAAAATGCAACTCACTCGAAAGGCTCAACTTACTGAAGTCGAAGTGTTTCCTTGCATGTCAGTGGTTGTCAAATATGTCAGAGTTCCGTAAGCGATTGAGCTTGCATCCGCAAAAATATGCAGGGCATGACCGCAAGCCTTGTCCTCCGCACTTGCGCAGGTGTAGCGACGGACTGAATTTTTCGTAGCTCTCTCGGCTGTGAGTACAATTGTTTCCAGTCCCTGTCGATGTCTTCAGGTATGGGCCCGTCCCAGCCAACTTTTAGTATCCAGACCTTCTGAAACAGGCGCGCACGAGGATTGACCCTATCTAACCGAGTGGTACGTCATAGACCCACGTGGTAGTCCTTAGCATCGTTCTCTTCGCGTATAGATCGGATACACGGCTACTACGCTGTCTAGCGTAAAGGCTAGTTTATCGTTGAATGTGTCCTAGACGATTCCCAGACCCTTCAGTACTCCTGCGATGTATTCAAGGTGTTTTGTATATCTACCGCACTTACTTCGAAACGTCCTCGAAGGGTGGAACTGTTAGAAGCCCGTGTGTGCAATTTCATAGATGCTTCAGAAAGAATGTCATTGATATCCTCATACAGCTTCAATGCTATCTCTTCATCCTCAGCTCCCGTCAGTAAATCATACACGTACAAGCCTTCTGATATCAACTTCTCTGTCGTTGGATATTTGTCTTCCATGTTCTTCAGACGGTCGCAATATAGCTGCTATAGTAGAAATGGGGCTCGATGCTCTTCCGAATGGAACTCGTCTCATCGTGAATGTTACAATCTCTGGTATTCCCCTCATCTTGATGATGTACGTGCTCGTACCATAAGGAACCGTAAGGCGTCTCTGTCACTTATCCTCGCTTGAGTCTGAAGGAATGTTTTTTTCATGTCAGCCACCACCACCAACAGATAAATTAATGATGATGAATGGGGAAATTCGCCACATGAGGTGCGGCCCACTACCCACCATTAGCGCTACACGATGACACCTGAAGTTTAACAGTAATGCCACTAGGTCTACTGCCAAGTTAGGCCCTGCAGTCTTTTGGTTATCGTTGAGCGATAATGGTCCTGGAGCGTGCGACGATGAGCCAGACACTACTCCCAATTTGGTTGTGCTGCTTTGACTTGCGAAGTACTGCCTGATATGGCTCATAATAGGTTAAGTTGTATAGCCGCATCACATGCTTCTAACCGCTGTGTTACTTTCTAGAGCTCTCTTGTCAGTTGCTGAAGCTGCTTTCTTGCCACTTCTTTGTTGCTTGCAAGGCTGATGTGCGGCCTCCACGGTAAGTCTACCTCATACCGGCCGTTGGTCTCCCTTACAGTTTGTTCGAAGAAATCCACAATTGGGTCCTCTTCAGTATGATCAGGCTTTGTCATCATATTGACGCCTAAAGCTCTATATAGCGTCCAGAACTTTGACAATACGTCGGAGGTACTTGGATTACATACCGTAGACTTTAACGCAGCTTGTGAGCACTGAGCCTCTTGCGCGTATCCCGGAGTCATATCCTGAACAGTTCATCCGAACACTGTGTGTATTGTCATCAAGCAGGAGAGCTACCTATGTAGGTAGTCCCCTTTGGACAGGCACTAACTTCACGTTATAATCCTACAAGCTAGATAACAACAGTGAAACACCTCATCTCATCGTCATCATTTATTGTTGTTGTTAGATAACAGCACTCTCTAGGAGAGTTTGCTTTTCGTACTGGCCATACCAAGCGGACAATCCAAACACGGCAACACCTTTCTTCGAGCCATCGACCCCGCGATGCAACTTTACCCCACCCAACACCTTACCAGGGCCGAGGAAACCCTCCTTCATCGCCTCCGCCTAAACATCACCTACACTCCGTCACTCCAGCACAAGATGGGCAGACGCGGCAATGCAAACTGCGATGCCTGCGGCGCCATCGCTGACATAGCCCACCTCCTGCTAACGTGCCCGACGTTCTCGGCGCCTCGTGCCGCCCTCGCCCGACGCCTCCAAGACTTGGGCCACCCACTCCTCGGACCTGTCCCGCGCCCTGGGCAACGGGATGTTACCAAGGCACTCTTCGAGTACCTCAAGGCCACCGAAATGATGACCATCCTCTGAAGCACAGGCGGCAAGCCTCACCGCCCGCAGCACATCGTTGCCATCGCGGCTTCTCCCGCACCTGGCTTTTTTTTAAGGAGTAGCAAGCCGGCACTTGCCTGGCTGACATCTCCTTTTGTGTGAATAACATATACCCCCCCCCCCCCCCCCCCAAACACGGGAGGGTCGCTGCGGAGTGCAGTACAGTCCTAGCGAGCTGGCTGGAACGATTTGCCACTCACCCTGAAGGTGGCGGAAAAGACGAGTAGACTTCAGCCAGCGGCGAGAGCACTCCACAAGACCGTACAGTGCTTCCTCGCGGACAATGTGGCTACGAAGCCCTGCCTTGACAGCCTGAAATAAACCTGCGTCTCAGAAGTCTGGGCCTCCGAAAGCCAGCGGGCAACGACGGATCCAAATTTGAAAGTTTATCTCAGTAATTAATAAAACCAATTGTTTACGCTGAGTGCGCGGAACAGGCAACGGTTCTAGGAACTGTACGGTGGCCCAGGCGACAGTCGACAGCTGAAATATTTGCGTTAATCTGCGCCACAGCAAAAGAGGAACACGACAACGCCTGAAACAGTGCTCTGCGGTTTCACACATCCCCCAAGACGGGCAACTGTCAGAGCGAGAGATGTGAAACCGGTGTAATCGCTCGCGGAGAGGAAGAATGTTGTGGGCAAGCTTCCGCTGAAGACTGGCTCGGTGGGCGTCTAGCCATCCCGCAGGATTCAACGCCACGAAAGCTTCGTCGGCACCGAAGGGACTGCGGGACCGGACTGCAACTCCCTGATCGCCGTATAAAAATCGCTGACAGCCCATAACTGGATGTCAGCGTCAGGAAGCTGGAGTCGCAAACGCCTCACAACATCAACACAGTCAGCGTATTGATGAGGCAGGACTTCGGACCTAGGCCGAAATGCGGGACTTTCAATGAACCATCTGGTGGCGCATCCGAGAGAGTACTGCACTAATGCGCACCACTGGGTGATCGGGAGTGTGCAGTGCCTGGAAATAAACGCGCGACTGAAGTGCAAGCACTTGTCGAGCACCACCGGTACGGCTAAGCCGCCCTGGTCACGTATACGGTGTAAGCGGAATCTTGCGACCCACTCCACTGAACCGCCCCAGAAAGAACGGAACATATGTCTAGTGATGGCAGTACGGATCAATAGTGGCGGCGTGGCAACGTCCACTAGGAACCACAAGCGACTGTAGTACCAGGCCACTAGCAGGTGAGCCCGAAAAGTGATGGGCAAATCAACGAACCTGAGCTGCCGGAGGACAGCTCTACAACGATTAAACACACGGGGCCAATTTACATTAGATATCACAGTGCAATCGAAAGTCACGCCAATAATTTTGATCTCCGGTCTCACTGGAACCCCGAAAGGAGCCGAGAAGGCCGGAGGTTCAAACACAGTGCTGCACTTTTTGATCTGTTCAGTCCTGCCCCTGAAACAGCTCCGTAATCTTCAAACGCCTTCAGAACAGGCCCTAGGGAACACTCGCGTTAAAGGATCACAGAGGCGCCATCCGCGAACGCGAAAACAGGTGGAGGACATCCATTGGGCAGTGCCAAGGTAACGGGAAGCGAGCCCAGTCTCTCGAGCATAGGGTTGATGGCGATGGCGTACAAGGCGGGAGACAGAGGGCATCCTTGGCGGACGCCACTATACTTACATCAAAGGGCAGCGACAGGCCGCCAGCAACAGAGACAACGCTTCTTGCGCCCCGATAGAGCGTTTCTACATAGCTGACCCACGCAATGGCGATTCCGTATGCCTTCAGTCGAGAGAACAGGTGTCGAGAGAACAGGTGCGTGTCGCACACGATCAAATGCCTTGGATTGATCGAAGGATGCCTGCACAGCGGGGGCACGGCCACTGTTAATCCAGTGGATGGCATGGCGAAGTGCGATCCTGTGAAGGTCTGAAGATCTGCCCGGAGCAGAACATGCTTGGCAAAGATGTAACACCTTCTCCAACAGAGGCGAAGCGCGCAACAGAAGTGTTTTAGCTAGGATCTTATAATCGCTCGTCAGCAAAGTAATCGGAGGATAAGCATCTGGGTCCAGTTTTCGAGACGTGTCTTTGCACAGAAGGACAACAACACCATTGTGCATGCTGGGGCATAGCGACCCTTGGGTTAAGCAGATGTTAAAAACCCGAGTCATGCAAAAACCAATTACATTCCAGAAGCGCTTGTAGAACTCAACTGGGAGGCCATCAATGCCAGGGCACTTTCCGCTCGTCATTGAGGAGACAGCTGCATAAACCTAATTTTGCGTGAGCGGCCCTGAGTCAACATGCTCCATTTTGTTCGCCGGAAGTGAGCACTCTCGGCTGACAACAGGCTCGTCGTAAGGTGACTCCTGATAAAGGGCCGCGCAATGCTCACGCATTGCTTCCTGAATCTCACCGGGATCAGAGAGAATTGAGCCGTCAGCTGAGCTCAGTGATTCCTAAGTCCGGATTTTTTGCCACATAGCGCTTGATTAGCACACGGAAGCAATATGCCTCCCGACACCAGCGCACCGCACAATGCGTTGCATATAAAAAAGTTCTAGTCCACAGAATTTCACAATTCTTACATTTTTAGATTCAGTATATGACCATAACCTCGTATTGCTAGGCAGTTGTTCGAGCACTGCGAGAACCACGCGACGACGGCATGTTTGCTGCCTTCCAAAGAATAGTCGAAAAACTGAAGAGGTGAAGTGACGGAAATGACGTTGACGCGCTCGCGCCCCAGGCGTAGTCAGCTAATGTCACGTGCACGGCCGTAACGACACCGACAGCTTAACGACATCGGTTGACGAAGAAATGCGATTGCGCCAAGGGGATATCGTCGTTACGTTTGTTCTATTCGGTAGCCTCCTGCTTCGCTTGCCATGTTAAGGGCGGAGAAGAGGATGAGAAGGGCCGCGCGCATCGCTCGGGTTCTGTACCTTCCCCATTTCGGTATGCAGCCGAGTATGTTCGGTCGAAGTTGTGGTCAGAGATTACGCCACTGTCCCGTTGACGGAGCGAGCACGAAATATGCCCCGTGAAACCCGTCTCGCGCTAGTTTTAACGATAGCCGTTGCTCCCGTTAGCTCGTGAGGTGGACTTGCGATTAAGCCCCCAGGACTGCATTCGGAGAGACGCTAGGCGCCTCCGCACGTCCTCGATGTCGGACGCAGATTCAGGAACAGTCCATACGAACACTGTTTCATTGCCTCTATGGTTTCCTTCTAACTTTTTTGACCGAGCAGTTCTTACGATCCAATATCCGCAGCCGATTGGTAGACCAATATTGACGGTATCTATATATGTATAAAATGCCCAGTCGCGCGCGGGAAACTGCCAACGGCAAACTTAGACTAACCTAATAATAAACTAATAAAACATGCTGCTCGTCATTGTCCGCCCTGCTAAGCCTAGCGGCTGCTAAAATGTGGCTTTCCTTCGCTAAAACGACTTGGACAGACATCAAAAACCCGTGAGTTTGAGTGGTTAAACAGCGATGTCGTGTTTTTAAACACGGCATATCATCATACGAAGTAATCGAGCATTCTCCTCGATTTCTTGTTTGGAGAACGTGAATTTCGAGATCGGGGATTTCGCAACAGGGAATATCGAGGTCCTCCCCACCGGGGCACCGCAGCGTGACTGCGGGAAGTAAAACTACAGGTCTTTCCCTTGCACCGTTACAATCTAAGTTAACGGGGGCGCTTTGAACTGTCTCTGTAGTGGTTTCACTCTTCCACAAAGCTTGGACCGCACATGACTGTCGCATGTCGACCGTCGTATTTCTTAAAGTCCACATTGCTGTGACAAATAATTGCTGGGTGGTTTGGTCTGATACCCCGAGAACACCTTCTTGCACAGAGTAATAAAGTTTTCTCTGCTTCCAGCGACAGATCTACGCCACATTCCATCCTAGTGTGACCTGAGTTATACTGTAGGGTTTCTCGCTTTCGGCGATTGTATTTTTCGAGGTATTACGAGAGAGAGCGAAGATAGGCGACAAAGAGAAAGCATGCTGTTATCTCACCGACGTTAGAAGCCAATTCAAACTTTCATCACTGTAATTTGGCTTTGCGCCAAAATTCTCGGGCCATAGTCGGACCCCTCACATCAGAGGCGAGGCCTACGAGTTGTTGCTGAGTTCCTCTCCAGCAAAGGACCTCTCCTAAAATTCCCCATAATGAAAGAAAGAAAGAAAAAAGGACTAATGGACGAACTCCAATAGGATACCTTTCCGTCATCATCCCTTTCTCATCCCTTCCACAAGAGCAATGGGGCAGTGTACGACCCACCACATCATCACCCCATTTATGTATGTATGTATGTATGTGTGTGTGTTATGTGTATGTGAAAATTATAATCGCCAAAAACGAGAAACAGCGTTTTTTTTTTTTTTCCTGTAATAACTTATTACAGAAAAAAAAAAAAAAAAACACTGATTCCGTTAGCAGATTTCTGAAGAACAGCACCTAATGACGACGGGTTTCCAGCCTACCTGGGTAGTAATGTCATTACCGTAATGAAATTACAGTAATGGATTACTTTTCCTGGTAATTTGTAATGTAATGCATTACTTTTGACATTATGTAATTTGTAATGTAATTTAATTACATTTGGGCAGTAATTTTAATGACATTACTCATTACTTTTTACAAAATAATCGAGTGTGTGTTTGTGTTGGCACTTGGCAGAAAGAAAGTTGGCGATTGGCGAGTTAAAAGAATTCCAACGCCCACTATGACTACAACACCGCGTTGCCATCGTCTGCATCGGTCGAGATAGTCTTCAGCATGGCTAAAGACACGTTCAGTCATAAGAGGGCAGCCTAACCGACGGCCACTTCCAAAGTCAGTTGCTTCTACGCTGCAACGAGACCTTTTTGCCATAAGAGAGAGTGACAATCGTTGTGACGCACAGAATAAAATATATCTTCTTGTTACAACATAGTCCGACAATGAATTCCCTCATCCTCAATATCGTTATGCGATTAAGCTCGCAGTAACGACTTTATAATGTCATTACTTTTTCGTAGTAATTGTAATGTAATTTCATTTCATTTCAGTTACAGTAATGAGTAATGCAATGTAATTAAATTCTAACTGGAGTAATGAGTAATGTAATTTAACTCTAACTGGAGTTAATGTAATTGAATTACATTTTAGAAGTCATTTACCCGGGTATGGTTTTGAGTAATCTCCAGCGCATATGCTGCATAACTTCCATATTTTCACGGCTAGCGCGACGATGTATAGCGACAATCCTGTGATGCTGTGTGTCTCAGTCTACTTGCGGACTGGTCACGCTTCACTCCGCTGTGCTGCTGAGCTGCTATTCATGGTCCTCTTATTAAAATCGAGTAGAATATCTCTTTGTTCTCCCAAGCGTTTCAAGTGGTTTATTCCGTATCGAGCTCACTCGGTTTTAAAAATCAGTGAAAGCGTTTGAAAGGTAAATATTGCATAAGGTCACATACTGAATCTAAAAATATATGAATTATAAAATTGTGTGGTCTAGAACCTTTTTATATGTACTTGAACAACACCATCTGAAGCACTTCTACGCAGGAGAAACACGAGAATGCTAAGCCTAACCGATTCGGAAGTTGCCATCTTGCAAAAGGTATAGGGTCGTAGGGTTGGGTTATTTCAGCCCACTTTAGTGAGGTTAGGTCAGTTTGGGGTTGACAGATTTGGGGGGTGGGGGGGTTCTGGCTCTTCAGTGAATAGCCGAAAGCGAGTAACATAAATGGAGGTGTTTCGCTTCCATGGTACTTATTTTTTGGTCACTTCTTTTCAATGCATTGCGTAACTGTAAGCCATATTTGCCCTAGTAGATTATTTTGCAAATAAAGGGAGGAAAAGGTGGTGTCAACTTCGTTCTTCCTTGTGTGTTTCTTGCTGCATTCAACAGTATGTCAAGATACCAACTACCCCAACTTCGTAGACTTGTGTAAAGGGAGGAAGACTGACTGACCGACAATATGAAATGCATTACCCCTACTACGAGCCAATAATGCCTATGCTTAAATTTAAAAAAAAATAGGAATCTCTTTGCTGACCGATATTCAAGTATCTTAATGTACCTTCAATGCTTTTTGAAGTATTTACTACTCTGCTCTAATTACTTCCTTGTCCAGGTTTTTGTACTGTATCTTAATTAGATTCACCCTTCATCATTTTGTATCCTATTTTAAATACATTAGTATCTTGTACATGTCTGGGTCTCACACACCTCGTCCATAACCAGCGTCAGAGGAGTCGCCCAGTTTTGCTCAAGGAATGCACCGACCCGTACATGCCTCAACGGGGCTTCGGTCCCTTTCCGCAAGGGCGGAGGCGCTAAAGAAAGAGACTACTTTTAGCGCCCAAAGGTGCGGAAAACAGGCATATGTGGGCAAAATCAATGTCCATTAGAGGAACACTTTTGAGAGCAAATTGCGTCTTTATAATCGAAGTAAGTGCAGAATAAATCTGCATGTTTGGTAACTGCACTTTGATTTGTTCATTGAAACAAGGAGAGACTTTGCAAGCTTGTGCCGGCTTAGAGCTGTTCCACGGTGCGCCTCGTTTAACGGCCAAGAATTACTAATTGGGAGCAATGGCACAGGAGTAGCATCTCTACGTTTTGGAAGTTGTGCCTCCTCCTACTGAACATTGGTTTCTAAGCCGAAAACGAATGCTCAACGTCACGACCAGGGCGTATTTGTACCTGAGAACGTTCGGAGTTTTTTACACCATCTGGAATCTGCTTTAAACAAACCTTTTCAGCAGTTGGTCCCGTAGGGACGGCGGCGATCCGTTTTAGGACATTGGACATCCAGGGTCAGAACATTCTCCAGAACTTACAAATTTCTCAATAGTGACTGCTTTGGATCACTGTTTCACCGCGCTCCAATCTTTAGGAAATTTTACGGAAGGCAAGTTTTGGAATTCTGCATTGGCCTAAAGGACATTCACTGCTCGGTCACCTTGGGCTCCTTAGAAGCTACAGAGGAAGCTGTTCAAGCATTGCAGGCAAACGCTCAGAGTTCGCCTCGAATAGAGAAGTCCGACCGAACGATCTACGACAGGAGTGCTTGAGGACATGGTTGGCACTCAGAACCCCCTTCAAAACGGCCACGTGATGAAAATAATGAGTTCGAGAGAGAGGAGATCTCCATCCCGAGAACCTCAACCTAGATTCCGACGAGAGTGTTGGTTAAACGAATACCGTATTTTCCTGTGTATAACGCGCGCGTTATACAGTAAAAAAGTGCTCTGAAGAGGTCCTGCGCGTTATACACAGAAATATCTTCCTACAGAGTTCTTTTTCTGGTCGGTGATGTACAAATTCTATCCTGCTCTCCAGTGGTGAATCACCCCAGGTCATAGTCACAATTTATTTGTTATTGTTGTTCTATCCTCTTACAGGGTGTGCTGTGAGTTTCTCCCAAATCTCTTGGGGCCAGTTGACAAAGCCGGCGAAAGGGCGCTGGACTTCATAAAAATTAATGATGCTGCTTAAGGATGCTATTGAGCAGTCAATAATCCTGAATTCATTTCAGAAGGCTGGCGTGATTGAGAAGGGACGCGAAACTAAATATGTTTCAAATAAAGCATATGCATATATTATACACCGCCTTGGTTTATTGTGTATACTGGTGGCAGTACAGAAGCTTGTAGCAACATTGCGGTGCGCGTTATACATGGAACTTTTTTCAAATTCGGCCCGTTTTTATGGGTGCGTGTTATACACCGGAAAATACGGTACATGGTTAATGAACGCGGAGCCACCACGCACAATGTAGTATTGGATTCTGACACCTGTGGGTATAGAAATAGACAACAACCCAACTCCAGGACGGCAGTTGACTAAAAGTCAGTGAATGCCGGTGGTGGGAACCGAACCCATGACTGGTGTGTAAACATTACACTGCGCCGACATCGCGCTCTCGTCAACAGCTTGCTGACGTTGTGAGTTCTTTAACCTGCCCTTGACTTTGATGAGGGTAATGAGGGCTCGTTGCTGTAATTAATATCTCCATGATGGATGTGACCATACACCGTTTATTCATACTGACGTCAAGTTATTCCTATACGACGGTTTGCTGCAGATTAATTGTCTCTAGTCTCGTCGATCTGAGCCAGCTGCAAATGATTACCCTAGAGCCATAGCCCCTATACTCCATCCCTGCTCCAGTCCTCCATCCCTCGTGGTGTGATTAGGTCACAAGCAGCTTAACTGCACCGGCTACTGCTAATACTCGGCTTCGGATGTACAAGACTAGAAAAAGTTACTCCCCGAATTGTCTCACCTGTGACACACTTGCGGACATGGAGCACGTCTTATTTGCGATTATCTATAGGCAAGGTTACAGCAAGCTTTTGAGTTTGAGAGTGCAACTTGGTCCTTGGCCCAACTCATCGTTGCAGCTGCAACGACGAGTTTTGCCAATGAGCTCCGATGGTCAAGGCTAGCTTTGACCATATCCTTACTGATACAGTACTAGCATTCAGTCTTTTTCTGTGCCATATGATCATGTCATTGGTGCGGCGCATATGGGTGCATATCAGACAAACTGCATGGCCTCATCTGGCTTTAATTTTGGTAGTCCCTGTCTCCATTTGATAGCCGCTAACAACCCGTGAATTCAGAGCAGATGCTCCTATTTTTTTGTGATCAACCACTGCCATAATCATTTTACTTGTCACCCTTCCGTCACCGAATGTGAGATATACTGTATAAGCCACCATCAGTTGTACCGACATGCGCCGCCTTGATGGCCTACGGCTACATTTCTGATGTCGCAAGATACTGTACGTAAAGTGCGCTTAATGAATTCACATCGTGCATGTGCTGTGTGCAACCGTTGGTGCGCATAAATTTACCGCGCTTTCACAAATAATAGTACAGTAGCCCACATCGACAGAAAGTACATCGATATACGGACGCGATTATAAGGTTCATGTAGTCGTGTGGGAATGGCATACACATTCAAAGGGATTCTTTGATGAAGCTCTTTGATCGCCTACTGCCCGAGAACGATGCTAACTTTCGGAATAAACTAACCATAGACAAATGCTGGGCAAGATGCATCAGTTCCAATTAGGGATGGGGCGCCTCATTTCCAGGCGTTTGTCTTTGACGCTCGTCTTCTGTTGTACACAGACGGGGTAGAAGCACGCATGCATCTGTTCTCTTTGCAATGTCCAATATATAATACTAACGAGCTCCTGATTACCGGGCTTTTTGTTTGATTTATTGGCCGGCCTCGGCGTTTCAAAGTGGCGGTGTTACACCACATGTGCGGGATCGAGCCGACGAGCATGCAGCACACGAAGTTTACTTCCACATTTTCCATCTTTCGTCTAGCTTTAAAAGGGTGTGAAAGAATTCTCCCATGTTCGGATGAATCATGTTGATTGTGCGGGGATTTGTCTCCGCAATACGCGGATCAAAGTCATATGCCGATGCGATCCTGCGTTCAGAAATTATTGCGCGGCGAAAATTAGGCACTGGAAGAGGGGCTCCTTCGCTCTCTCCATGAGTTCCCATAAATGTAACACATATTATCGTAGAAAACGATTCTTCTTCAGGGGAAGTTCCGAGGCGTATCTGTTCACATGGTAAACGTCTGCCCTCCCGCATGAGAATTCCCAGTTTGGCATCGCGCTCTGTCGTCATGTGTGTTCGTGGTTCCTGAGATGAGTGTCGAAAATGAGCACGGCTGTCACACACCACCCTGACTTCAGCAGCTGAGCTCCACGGGATCCATCTGGCTCAAAGCTTCATCATTTCTCAACCCACGTGCTCTTTGTGGTCTGTGTACAGTGACTCAAGATGTGGCCTATACAGTCGTTGACCTCTGTATGCTCATCACGGGGTCTCTGGCCCTAATCGTTCATGATGTGCTGCACCTTTATGATGCCGCACTCTCACGGGGCCATGATATCATATTACAGTGGATTCCTGGTCACTGCGGCATAGCCGGTAACGAGGCTGCGGATGCCGCTGCGCACTGAGCACTTCAACACGGTCATGTTCACATAAAGGCCATTTACTTCACCATAGGGGACGCAAATAGGATGGTACGTGAACTGACACAACAAATGTGCAACTCTTCTTGGCTGACAGGATCTGCTCGATCTTCGCTGTTGTACAGGGTCGACCCCAAACTATACGCTTCCAGGTACCTCCGTCGTTTCCTCGACAAGCAGCGTGTCTCCTGCATATAGGCTTCGGCTGAATGTCCCGTACAGCGGTCGGTTGCTTTACAAACTGGCCATGTCACTGTCTCCAAACTGCAGTGAGTAGATGTTGTTGGGGACACAGAGCACATCCTCCTCAGGTGCTCCAAGTATGCCGACAGCCGCAGGACACCAGAAGGAAGTATGGCTCGCCTGAACGCCCGGCAGTTTGACCTTGTAAAGCTCCTGGGTCCTCAGCCATTCAATCGTCAAGCGGCTGCATTGAAAGCGCTCCTTTGTTTCCTTGAAGAAACGCATCTGATTGACATTTTGTAACATTTGTGACACTTTCTGGTTCCTCCTTTGTGACAAGTGTCCCCAATGGTTCGGGATGTCTTTCTCCCCCCCCCCCCACACACACACACACCTACTGGGTTTTCTCCTTTTCTTCCCAGCTAACTGTAGCTAAGTGGTAAGTCTGACTTCGTCGCCACTCACGTCCCCTTTTTTTTCCTCCTCTATCACATCACATCTGTCTATCGAGCTATTTTTATATGTGTGTGTGTGTAAATGTTATTACAAGACAAGTGTTGCTACGTGCTTTGAGTATGAAGGATACAATATTACAAGCAGCGCATTAAACGCACGGCGATGGTTTCTCAACTCCTTATTTATCTTTATTTTGAAATAGCACGCGTTCCGTGTGTGTACCGTTAGAAGTTCCTCGTGGCATGTTTACAAGTTCAGAATCTCCTGTGGGTGCCCAACGGGGATCGCACGCGTCTTCATCGATAATATATCGTATTTGCGCATACTGCGGACGAATTCCTTGTTTTGATATGGTCATTGAAGTGCGGGCTGGAGCTGGCGCAGCGCCAAATGCACGCGCATTAGCCAGATGAAATTGTGCCAGAACGCTTAACCTCCCCGTCTTTCCTGACTGCCCTGCCACACAATCACAGACCACCCATCGGGGGTGATGGAACCACGATTACCAGGCTGCTCGTCTCTTGGGTACGATGGCGCAGGCAGGCGAAACCTTATCGCATAACTACTCTTCGGACCTTCCACGAAATCCCAAAGCCTTCATTTCCGTCATGCTACTGGAAATTATGTGTATGTATACATCTTGTATACATATGTATACAAGGTGCTTCTTCTTTTTTAGCTGCTGGAGATTAAAAAAAAAAAAAAAGCTACGAGAGCAGCATAGATGCCATTTCTGCATTTGAGTTATACGGCCTGGCGAACGGCCTCTCGAAGGCAGTATTGAACTACTAGGTGACTAATTACCTAAATTCATTAACTCTTTAATTAGGAGCTCTCTGGCAAAAGTGAGATAGCGGAATGGCAGACAATCCTCGTTGAAAAGCCATTCTACTTTTTAAAGACCCTGAAACGTGCACGTACGTTGAAATATCCATATCCATATACTGTACGATGAAATATCCGAATTTTGCTATGCATATGAACCGAAACTGAAACCAGGCGCCTCAGGAGCACATGACCTTCGCCGATGGTGGCTTATCTGGGCAGCAGATCAACACGTACTCCAATCATCTCTATCGCTCCAAAGCACGTGGCCCTCTGACGTGGAATGAGCGCTGTCCTCTCTGCGCTCCTGTTGTGGGCAGTTTCAGTTTCGGCTCATTTGCATAGCAAAACTCGCCGATCGATATTTCAACGTACGTGCACGTTTCAGGATTTAAAAGATAGAGATGCTTTTCACGAGGAATGTCTCCCAATGATACGTATCTCCCTTTTCCCAGAAAGCACTTAATTAAAGCGTGAATTAATGTGATTTAGAAAATTAGTCGTGTAGTAGCTATACACTTCGAGAGCATGTCCGCCTGGTCGTATAACCCACCTACGCACACGGTATCTATGCTACGAGTGTAGCATAGATTTAAAAAAAAAATTCTGGTGCAGCTAAAAAAAAGCGCCCTGTCATACCGTGTGAGTCATATTGTAAAAACTCTGAGGAACATCCTCGAAACACGCGCGAACACAGCTAATTTAGGCGATTGGGTTCACTTTTATAATTTTACTCGGAGGATGAATCACCAATTGTGATACTTTTTGGGCTCTTGGGGCTTCTGCAGCAGCCCTGCACCACAAATCAAATACGTGTATTGCACAGTAAGTGAATACTTCTTGGGTATAATTGTGCTTGAGAAACGACAGTATTATCCCTCTTTTCCCCCCTGAGATGTAACTTTCTGCATTTCGCATCGAAAAGGCAGTTTCCGAAGCGAAAGCAAGTAGACGACATTGGAGACAATCGCCTGCGCTGCGCTCCCATTCGTGTGCCTGGCTGATGTCATAATGGTGTTACAAGCGCTGGTGCTTGCTTATAGCTGCAGAGGGAGTGCGAATCTTTAAAACTCGTTTATTTAATATGTAAGCTGTTATCGGAAGAGAAACTTGACCAAGTTGACTGTGAAGCGGCGACGAACATTACCGTAGCTATTGGTTCCACACACACGTTTCCGGATGCCTTTAAAGCGCCATAATCGTCTAATGTCCACAGTACCCTCCTTAATTCATATCATTGCAGTCTACGTGTCTCGCCTTGCATTCTGCCAAAATATTTCTCATGGTGTGACGCCCAAGAACCATAAACTTAATTTCTAGCTTTGAAGAGTACGACTACGGCGTCATAATGTGGGCAATCTGCCACCCGTCTGGCAACATTGCTCCTCCAAGGTCGTTTTCCGTCTCCCCACCACGACCCTCCCCACCAGAGCAGCTGGCAGCCTTCCATCGTGGGCTGTGGAAACGGAGAATGTGCGTGCGCTGTTGCTAGGAGGCAGGCGCCAGAGCTTGTGGTGACGTCATCTGCGATTGCAGACTCCGAAACTATGAAGCACTGCGGCTTCTTTCGAAAATTCGTGGAAGCGCTAATGCTCATTGACGGCATTTCACCGTTTGAATGAGGATGATTTATGATATGATATATGATGATTTTTTTTAGTCCAGAGTGCCACTTTTAAGGTACCGTAAAACAGCAAGCAGACAGGTTATGTTACCGGCAGAGTTTGACAGCTTGTTGCTTGTAAACCCAGCACAAGTTATACATGTGACAAAGAACGCTAAATGCTTTTAATTTGCTAGTAAAACGGCTCGGGGCGACGTCTGGTGGGAAATAATCCCCAATTTGTCGAGCAACACTGATCCATGTTCCCGACCGCCTTGCTGATCATAGTGACTACTTAGCCAACTTCTTTTCTTTCAGACACAGTGTTATGCGCATGCAATGTAGTTTGCCGCCGTACTTGACGAGCAATGCGCAGTTGGTGGCGACTTACACAGTGTTGCCCGTAATTTTCAATTTTAATTTTCTATTAAAAAAACCATGAGAGCAATTATGACGAAAATTGTGACGTAAAAGTACTGAAGGCTCAGGCTATCGAATAGGTAAATTATCTGAGATTGCACCTCTACTGCTTTACAGTTTATGCTGGCCCCTGTGGCAGAGTGGTGAACCTCTCTCTGATCCCAATGTCTGACATCCGCCACACTTGTGTCACGGAACAAGGCGCACGTCAGAGTCTATGACGCCTCTCAGTAACGCCCTAATTATAGTAATACTAATTTCATTAAATGTTCGTAAGCGGAGGAGTTAGTTCCTTTGGAAGGCCTGTTGTTGCTCATTGAAGTGTTTCTCTATTCGTCGTCCGCTGCCATCAAACCCATATAGTGAATGGTTGCCATTCGTCAAGCGAGGCCACGCGTAATTTGTCTGCATCGGGGCGTCCATTTTTCTCCATCTGTTTCAGCCGCCTTTCATATTTGGAAGGTGAGCCGCACACTATGGCGTGTTTCGAATCCGTAACTATGTCTTCGTCTGCCGTTTTGTCGAAAGGGCATTTGCAAGTTTAAAATGTGGCGGTCAAGCGAATCTATCGGAATTTGGCCTTCTTGCTGCTTGGGTCATTTTTCTCATTGATGCTTGGGGCTTAAGTGGTCGTCATTAATTTCGTTTTTTCGGGGGTGGCGCGATATTGATGGTTGACCGGCGTCTGTGGCCCCTCAGTCAGGAAACGTGGATTTCTCTTCTTTTTGTACCCTATTGCTGTATTCGCGTTATTCCAAAGGATATTAGGAAGGATTGGTGGCGCACTTTCTGACTTTTTCGTCGTGCGGGGGTTGATATCGAATATTTGCGGTCGTGTTTTATAAACGTCGTTTAATTCGGCGATATCGTAACTTAGGCGAGTTGCGCAAACTGTATTTCTTTCCGCTTTATCGGGCCATTGTTACATAAGAGCAATTTGGCGAGATCTCAAAGCGCTTTTTATTCTTCTAAAAGCACTATCTTTCCGGCAGAATGAACGGGTTCAGGACCGACCGCATATTATAACGAGATGTGCGCGGAACTCGCTTATCCAGATCCACCTGCCCCGGTGGTTGGTAGCGCAGCCGCCTACTTATCGCTTGGAGGACTGCGATCATCTTTACATTTCACTTTACGTTGGTTGGAGTTTTATCCTAACATCACTACTAGTGCGTGTCGTTCCTTCAGTAGTATGCTATTAAGGAGCAATAAAGGCCCCCTCCAGAAAATTTTCATTTTTGGCTGCGGCGTATCGTGGAACAAATTGGCAGCTTTAGTATTGCGTACGCCAGCATACGCACAGGGGTTACGTACGCAAGGAAATAGTGCGCAAGTGCTGACACTGCGAAGGCGTCGAACGCGACGCAAGTTTTGCGCGCAGCGTACGTACGCTATTTCTCATATTTGGCGTGCGTATAGCCGTATACACAGGGCCGCTTGCGTTCGGTTCTCGTGTGCGAGACAGCTCGAGACCTCCAGTTTGCAACACTCACACGACACCACCGGAGTTGGACTGGGCGGAATTGTTTTGGCTGTACTTCGGCTTGCTGCGTTCTTTAAAGTGATTGTGTAGCTTTTATTTTAAGCGACAGATGGTGCCACAATGGTTTGCGTAAATACACGCTGCGCTGTACTAAAACTGTGCGTGCGCCACGAAAGTGCAGCATGCTGCTATCGCATAGCGTACGCGATCGAGCGCCTAGCCCCATATGAAAACTCCCTAATAACGTGTTCTCTCGCTCAAGAACGACGATGGTAGCTTACTCACCGCACGTGAGAGAAGTCTTTGATCTGCGCACCCTCTAGGAATTCCTTCCCTTCTTCAGAGAGCCTGTAAGGGGATACTGACGTCAGTGCGTGACGTAGAGAGTCCGCCACAAGTACCAGATGCTACGTCGCACGAACCTGATTACGTCACGCCAGGTCACGCCGCATCGTTTACGGTTGCTTTTGTAAACTTCATTGCGAAAATATTATGCATTGTGGCTCTTGATAGAGTGCTTGATGAATGGAGCAGGGTTTCAGCAATGCTAAATGTCACTTCCTTTAACACCTGGGCCAAATTGATGACGGCAACCTTATGAGGTGTACACGGATGGCGGCCTCGCTGACATGCAGCACATTGCCGTGAACCCTATGTGTGTTGACTGAATCCTGCCCGTGTCAGTGTCCGGACAGCATCCTAATGGATTCGTATAGGACATATATGATGTTTTACCCCCTTTTGGTTGACTGCCCTTTGGTCCGTCGCAACGAATGCAATCTCGTTTCGTCGGTAAACGCAGAGACTCATGTGTCTGCCTCAAAAGCTTTCAGCTTCGTCCGGTTTTTGGTCTTCGGACGGCTCTTGATTGCGGGTAAAGACAGACCCTTTTCTATGAAACCGCCTCTCGTATTTGACATCTATAGACATAGTAGCGTTCGCTCTAAAAGGCTCGTAAATAAGCGTTCGTTTGCGGGATATAGTGCAGTGGCAATATTTCATTTGTTTTTTCTCGAGTACGACACTGAGAGGCTGCTCGAATGCCTGTTGGTGTAGACATTGAATTTCAATGAGATTTGGTTTTCGGGTAAGTATTCAAGTATGCGACTGGGCGTTGTAAGGCTTCTGTTGTGCTACTGAGCTTCTGCTACGTTAAATTTGTTCAGACGGAGGTCACTGAGCTTGACGCTTTGGGGTTTACGATCCAAAGCTAACGAAGGTGTCTCGGGACGCTGCTCAACTCGCACATTTTCTTTCCCAGCTCGCAGAATGAAAGCGAACGTTACGCAAGTGATTGAGCGAGTGTGGTTACGAGAATAACGTTTGGTGAACTGTAGTATATTCTATATGGAACGTACCCATATTTTTCTCTTTTGTGTGTGTTTTACTTTCGGCCCATATCGGGGAAGCATTAGAAAGAAAACGTTATGTGGATGTGATGAGATGCGCATTATGTTGGGTGGTGGCGACAGGCACCGCCACGGAGCCTCGGAAGGGCAGAAAGGGGATTTCATGGGGCACGTTCTTTACAGCGTTGCATTTCACGCCGATGATCCAAAATCGATGCTTGAGCGACCACTTTGGCGGAAGCACGCATTAAGCCGGTTTGAGGTGCTTGCGTTTGCGATAAATATCGGCGGGGATCGCTGAGTGGCTCTTATAGGGAGATGGGGCTGTCCTCCATAAAGATAGATAACAGGAGGATGTGCAGACAACTTCCCGATCACTCAGGATTTTCGAGCTTGTCGGGCCAACTTCAGCGGTTTAGTCCCCTCAATCGGTAGCGCTTTTTGTGCTATGTATAGGCGCAGTGTTTGGTCTTGGCGAAATTCGGACGAGCGACGTATTTTGGGTCGGTGGTAAGTGCTGCGTTGTGCCGTTAACAGTATAGCGACACGGTAGGACTAACTCGGACACATTCACTGGCCTTACGAATGGAGTGGGTATAGACCAAAGGTGATTTCCGTCAGTTAATGCGCAGTAAACTGAAGCAAAAGTACGCTCGGATACACCTGGAGTAAGAAACTCATATCAAATACGGCGATTGTCTACAGTACACTACTAAAATAACATTATCTGAAAAGTACCCGATCACTATGTTCGGCACCGCAAGGTGGGTGCGCTATACGAAGACTCTGAGTTCAACATTGGAGGCTTTTGTTAGGGGGGGGGGGGGGGGGGGCATATGCTTATTAAGAAAAAAGAAAGGAAAGGTTAGCCAGGCAAAGAGCCGGCTTGCTATTCCGAAAAAAAAAAGGAAAAGAGGGGAAGGGGAAAACGAAAAAAGAAGAAAGGAAGGAGAAAGAAAAAACAAAAAGGGGAATCAAAAAAGAAAAGGAAGGAAAGACAAAAGAAAAACCGGGGAATCAAAAAAAAAGGAAGGAAAGAAAAACAAAAAGCAACAAAAAGAAAGGAAAGGGAAAGAAAACAAGAAACAAAACGAAAGCAAAAGGAAAGAAAAAGAGAATAAACACTAGCGCAATGTTACATGCAGTTCACGAGTCCTGAGACTGGGAGAAAACCGAGGAGAGCGGCAGTGACAGCCCACTGGTTGGGGTGCAAGACGGGGTCAAGAAGAGCGGCCAACGAAAAGTCGATGAAAGATGAAAGTCACTGAAAAGGTTAGCCACCTGTAGGAGTCGAACCCACATCTTCTGGGTTGCCGTTCCAGGGCTCTACCAATTGAGCTAAGCTAACACGCCTTCTCAGCGACTTCCAGGGTGCGTCATCTGAAGGGACAAACCAGCCACTCTCTCTAACTCATCCTCCTTTCACTCTTACATTTTTGCTCACTCACACACACATTCATACGACGGGATCGACCCTGGAAGTCGCTGAGAAGGCATGTTGGCTTAGCTCAATTGGTAGAGCCCTGGACCGGCAATCCAGAAGATGTGGGTTCGACTCCTACAGCTGGCTAACCTTTTCAGTGACTTTCATCTTTCATCGTTAATTTCTTAGGCAAATTGAGGTTTTGTATGTATTTGTCCATTCTGTGTTGTTCCAGCCTCAGAACATCAGTTCTCTCATGTTCAACGGTTAGTCGTTACATCCAATCTGGAGCAGACGGCGGCGGAGGGTGTCCCTATGTTGAAGGTGCTGCTGGCAATACTGGAGTTGTGGGATGCCAGCTTCCACTCTACAGACATTACAGTTTGGTGAATTTAGCCGACCCATCTTGAAGAGAAGTGAGGGTGTACGGGCAACATTGAGTCGTAGGCGGTGGAGAAGGGATTCTTCTTTACGGCTGCGGTGACAAGTGATGAACTCCATCAATGGGTCGATAGACCGTAGGAATGAGTTGTAAGTCATAGTTTCGGCACGGAACTGCTGAGCACATGTGGCACACCGACGGCGTATATATAGACGGCATGTGGAGGCCGTAAGCGGCAGAAATGCAAGGGCCGAAGTGTCATCAGATCCAGCGCGTCTCGCTACTGCGTCTGCTCGGGTATTTCCATACACGCTTACGTGGCCAGGGAGTCAGGGACCCATTGAAACGTGGTGTTGTAACCAGTGGCGAAGAGTTCATTGAATTTTTGAAGCGTCATGGTATGCAAATCGCTTATTATGCTGGGGCGAGATGACGACAACATATCTAGTGATGCTTTGCTGTCGGTAAGAATGACCCACGTTCAGTGCCCGGATTCGGTAATATGCTCCAGTGCTGCCAGGATACAAAACAGTTCGGCTTCTGTCGAGGACACTGTATATGGGAGTTTGAAACCGTGCCCCAGGTCTTCATCCGGAACGTAGAAAGCCGCGCTCGAACTATCTTGGGTTACTGAGCCATCGGCAGGGGCGCCGGAACAGGGGGAGCAGGGACAGCGACGGCTCCCCCACATTTACGAATGGGGGAGCACGGCTCCCCCAGTGTCAGCCCAGCGTCGTATTCTTCTACGGTCTAACGGAAAGGCCCGTGCATGTGTTCTTTCGGCGGCCATAAATTTAGAGAGCAATAAACAGAGAGCCTACCACTGTCACTGTGCGGAGACCGTTTGAGAAGAGCTACATACCAAAGCTGTCAGGTTCACAGGGTTCTGGAGTTGACCATGGCAAGGTTTTGGTACGAAGTGCACTGTCGAGGTTTCGAAGTGCAATACTCAGTCCGAAAGTGTGTACCGGGAGGCGCGACCATTACCAGCCTCAATCCACGGGGTGGGGTGGGGGGACAGAGGCGCAAACGGGAATCGCGAAAGGCACGCAAGACACAAGACATCTGGGGGAAATAAGGATACAAAGATACCGCCCGGTTGAAGGTTGTTATAGGGGCGGTTTGCGAGGCGCAGCCACAGATTTCAGTCGGTTGTGGCCAGGGTGCCCACTTCGAGCTGGCGTGTAAGACCTGTAGTACGACAAGTGCGATTGACTGAGACGAAACGTCGCACCGGTGTTGTGTTCACCTGTCGGCAACGTCAACGTCGAGGGAGCGCCATCAAGTTGTCGCCTGCAGCAGCGTTACATGATTATCAAACGCCATAGACATCGGAGAAGCCCACACCTCTGGCAAGAGATATGTATCGCAGCTTGTTTGTTGTCTTCATATTATGTATATGTTCACTTGTCATAGTAAAATATTCTAGCTGTTAACCTGATTGCTGGCTCCTCACTTTCCACCGCACTGATGTCTCAAACTACCGGCTGTTGTCATTTACCCGGCTTTTCTTATTGAGTCGCCCTGGACTGATAACGACAGCGTGACACTCAGTCAAAGAGCTGGGTGTCAAAGGGACACATTCTTGCTGAGCTCCAGACCGCCCCGGGAAAGTCTGGTTCCTTCGCAGAAGGCTTGCGGATTAGACGATATTCGCTTCCAGTCGTGGCACGCGTTCATGCCGCGACGACGATTCCCGGGGACAAATCCCCGAAGTTCCTTACACATTACTTGACATAGAGGTCTAGGCACTGCGCAGACGTAAAAAAAAGTCGGACACACTGAACTCATACCAACTAGCCCACCACCAAGCGCTATTTAATTACAATACTTCTGCAATGCTATTTTACATCTACTGTACAAATATGCAGATGTCGTTTGCCTGCACCCCTGTACAGTCAAACTCCTTTACAACGAAACTCAGGGGACAGCAAAAAAAAAAAAAAAATCGCAGTAAAGATATTTTCGTTCACAAGGATGTCCATTATTGGACCTATAGGGCTCCAGCGGGACCGCAGAAAAATTTGCTGTAGTGGTATTTTCGTTAAGAAGGTGTTCGCTATAAAGGAGTTTGACTGTATAACACCAGCATGAGCCCTCAAGGAAAATAAGTGATGGTGATGATGATGTTTATGGTAGCACTTTTTTTCGCTCCCCCACTGGAAAAATAGTTCCGACGCCACTGGCCATCGGTGTATATATATGGCGACTTAGTCGGTGTGTTGAGGCGAGGTGCGCCAGTGTGAGCTGGTGGGCCACGACTGTGGGGACGTCTTTCTTGCGTTGGAGGCCAGGGATGTTATCAGGGTCTTTCAAGAGTCCACATCGCCGGTGCATAGGATGGTGTAGACGCGGGAGATGGAATGCTCCCTTTCAGGTTGGCAATGGCAATGGCTTTTGTTAGGATTCTTAAGGTTGTGTACATATAGGGATGAACGTCTATTGGAGATGTATATGGCGCATCTACCGTTACTGGGATGCGAAAGTATAGCCTTTGCTGTTTTCACTTTCTCTGAAAGACCTCGTTCAGTAGCCATGAGTTTGAAACAGAACTAGAGAAGGACCAATAAAGTGCGGAGGGTTACACCAATGATAAAACAGGCTCTCCGGAAAAATTTATCTCTTGAGAAGAAAATTGTGCTAAAAAAGAAAACTTTCGTTTCTTCCTGCATTTGTTGTAACGCTCAGCAACGAACTCGAGTTTTTCAGAGGCAATCGAGGAGCATCCTAGTCTGGTTAGTTTTTATTTTAAAAAAAACAAAAAAAAACGGTGCTTCTTTCCGTTGGGCTTTTAGTGCAAACCGTGTTAGTAAACGATGGACGATAGGAATGGGCGACGCTTTTTAGCCGTGCACTGCACGCCGGTCATTTCATTTCATGCGCTTTACACGAGTGTTTAAACTTCTCAGCGATATCGATACAGCACGAAAAATTTTCAAACAAGTCTACAGAGCTGATCCTCTTTTGACCTTGTGTGTTTGTCTGTCCGCGCTTTTTTTTGCTCCGTGTGGTTTGGACCAACTTGCTCTATTCCTTCCTTACACTTCAGCACGGGCCATCGTGTATGCTACCATTGTTGTTGCTCTCGAGCGGTGCTCGAATTTGGCGTACAACTTCACTATCCCATCTCTTCCTCATTGGTTCCCTAATGTATTCTTTCTCACACATTGTCCATGGCCACCCTCCTTGGTCCGGTCCCTCGGCCTACTCAGTGGGCCATCACCACAGCCCTGCTCCGCCTCTTAAAAGACTCGGGCCTTTTGCGTCTGCCCTCTGACTGGACATTCTTGGGACTTTCTTTCGTGCCTGTACTGCACTGCACTGCATGCCTGTTTTTCTTTCATTTTTTCCTTTCCTTTCTTTCTTTTTGTTTATTCTCAGTTCCGTTCTTTTTCTTTCTTTTAGTTTATTTTTCAGTTTCTTTCTTTTCTTTCTTTTTGTTTATTCTTCAGTTTCTTTTCGGAATAGCAAGCTGGCAATAGCCTGGCTGACATTTCCGTTTTTTTTTCTTCCTTTTTTTTCTCCACTCTATTAAGCATGAGAGAAACTGATGCTCTGAGGCTGGAACAACATAGAAGGGACATATCCCCCCTCTCTCTTTCTCACATTTACCCCGCGGTAATGTGCCATACTGTCTCGCATGCAGATGTACGATCGGGTGAAACCAGCCGATTGTACCAGGACAACAGTGACAACCAGGACAACAGTGGTGTCCCCGAATTGTCCTGATTGATACATCAAAATGTCGTCTTTCGTACGATCATTTCGCAGATGTTCATAGCCACAGCCACAGTTGCTTCGCGGCGCTAACACGGGAAAAAACTTCGCAGATGTTAGCTCAGTGCATCGGGACACAGCTACGTGTACCCAGTTTGTGAACTGCGTTCGAAGCTTGCCCCCCCCCCCCCCCCTGCTGTCCTTCGTAGATCCTTTAAAGCTCTATACTGAACCTTCGTGAGCAGCCACACAGGGGGACTTTCAGCCGCCGTTTCTGTGCTCTTGAACCGATCGGAAAGAGCAGTGATCCGTTTAATTCTACTGACGGCTCATTGACCTGCTTCGAGCTTCAACTCCGGAGATGCGGCATCACGCGCACGTCGGCCATATCCCCCACTATGACAGCCACTGAGTGGCATCACCGCTGTTGTCGGGCGTTGCGGAGGGAAGGAAATCAACATGTGCAACAACCTTCCCAATAATGCAGCATAACCATTCAAGCGGAATGTCTCTTCACATTTTTCGTTCCTTGTTTGTTGGTGCTATATCGATATGCAGCGCCTTTTTAATCGTCGTCCTCGTCGCGCGTTAATGTCAGATCAATTGAGGTGACTGATTGGTCCTGTTGCGTACGTTCTGGAACATTATGACCAGGGACCTCTCGGCAATTATGCACTAAGTCTTTGAAGCTGCTGAAGGACTGGTTGTATTTGCACCTTTTTGGCTCGCGATATCTTTAAAAAAAGGACTACGAATGCGATGAGAGTGACGACCATATATAGGTCTAAATTCGATTAACTTGTCTGTGATCTCGTACTATACACGTTGAACAATGCGTATGACATAGATGTTAGACATTTCAAAACGCTACCGTCCATTTCATATAGTACTATCGTTGCGAAAGGTGAATACTCGTCACTTTTCAAACTTCGGACTTTGCGCTCTGCGGCGAGGCCGTTATTGGCTCGTCGACGTCGTGGACTTTTTTTATTTTATTTTTTTTAAGATTTCGGTAAAAGTTAGGTGCTAGCCTAAACCGAAACCGCGGCGATCGGGAACGCAGGGAGTGCAGTGCTCATTTCACGTCAGAGGGCCACGTGATTTGTAGCGATGGAGATGATTGGAGTAGGTGCCGCTCAGCTGGCCAGATAAACCGCTTTCCGGCCCAGATAAGCCTCCGTCGGCGAGGGTGATGCGCTACTCAGGCGCGCTTTTTCGGTTTCGGATCGTTTACATACCGAAATTCATCAATGGATTGATTGATTGGTAAAAGACAAAAAATGGAAATCTTAGTCCCTACTCGGGACTGGCTACTCCAGGACGCGTTATTTAGGGCTCATTACATGTAAAAGAAATGGAGGGAAAGGAGGGTGAGGAAAAAGAAGAAAGGGAAGACTGTACTAGTCTATACACTTTGTGAGGCACACATGCCCAAACGCGAGTGGGAAAACTCAATCAAGTGCGAAGGTGCGAAAAACTCAATGCACGAAAAACAAACGATGGATATTTCATGACACGCGCTCTTTTCTTGATTTTTAAAAGGTAGAATGGATTTCAACGAGGATTGTCTCCCGTTCTGCTCTCTCTTTTTTGCCCGAAATTCCCTGATTAAAGAGTTAATTAATGAATTTCGGGTAATTAGTCATCTTGTAGCTACGTACTCTCTTCCGGAGGATCTCAAGCTTTTTTATAAAAATTTTGTAAACGCAAAAAAAAAGAACACACACAGAGACAGACAGACACTGTATAAAGGGAAACTCGCCTCGAACTCATTGCTGAACTTGTACTTCCCTGTGGCTATGATCGTGTGCGAAACCACGACCATGTTCCCACCGATGCACATCAACCCACGGTTGATGAGCAAACCGTGCGCAAGGGAGCTTTGGTTTCGACAAAATGTTCACTATGCGAACGACTCGTTAGCCAACACGCTATGCAGTTTTATTGGCTAGGTTGAAGAAAAATGCGGGCCGAGGAAGGGTCACGTAGAAGTCGAAAGCGCCTCGCCTGTCTAGCCCAACCATTCTTCCATTCGGCGTTCGCTGCAACCGAAGCGGGACAACGCCGTCCCACAGGCAGGCTGGTGGGACAGCGGGACAACAAAAGCGGGACATCTGGTCATTTTACTCTAATAGTGAGCCGGAAACCCCTAACGAAAACGGGACGATACAGGAAGTTGTCAAATCGGAGTTCAGCATTTTTATGTCAGCTAAGCGCGTATGGCTTATCACCTTTTCGGAACAGTTATCGTCAACACCCTTCCGATCTACTCAGATTTATTCCAATATAGCAGGGGTGCATTCGTGTCTGCGGGCCGCACTGAGCCATGGAGGAACGACGCGGGCCGCATACCACGGCCTTGGGTAGCCGGTTTCTGATATGACACAACACTGACATTAAAACGACATAAAACGCACATATTTAGGTTACTTAGCCTTGCTCTGTCATACGGTCAGGAACCATTTTTATTTGCTGTATCATGAGGAAACTTGGCACACCTTGCTTTTAACTATTGCGTCAACATATGTGAAAGTGATTGCGCAATTCCAATCTTAAGGATTCCGCTGAGGTGTTCGTTTGTTGGTTGTGAGCATACTCACAGAAAACGCCTGCTCGCAGACGTATGTTGGCACAGTTGTCTCACGACGTAAAGCCGCGAATTATTATTATTGGGCGTACGTTGTACCGAACATTGACAGGTTTGTCCGCGACAATATACGTATCTTGAGGCACTTTCGTCCAACGTAAGAATAAAAACAAAGCCGCACCAACTTCAGCTAACCTGGGTTCGTCGCACTGCAGGTCAATCAGGTCAATTTGTTAATCATCAGGAACGTTGTCAACAACTGCGGAAAACGGCGAGCCAAAAAGCTCCGTTTCGAATCTCCTGCGTTCGAATAATCTTTGCTCGAATTCACTCGGGAGATCACCCAGCCTGCGACTGAATCGGTCCGTTTCTTTTGGCATTGAAGGTACAGCTTGGGCCAAAAGTTTACGGAACACGGCACTGGCGTATATCTTCATTGCAGCGACCCTCTGCTGGTTATCTGGGGGAGATCGAATAAGGAACTGGTGCATAATGTAAAACCCCGAGACTAGGGAACACGAAAGGACAGACACAACACGAAGTCTCTTTTTGAGACTTCTTGTTGTGTCTGTCCTTTCGTGTTCCCTACACTGTAAACTGAAAAACACCCTTATGGGTGTAAATGGCTTGTCCTATATAACTCACACCACTTTTTACACCGTTTGGTCTGGAACACCCTTTCTAGGGGGTGTATCCGTGTAAAACACCCTTTGAAAGGGTGCTTTTCCTTGAAAATGCCTTCTTTTGCACCCTTTAAGCACCCTTTTAGGAGGGCATAAGATTGTTAAACACCCTCCTAAAAGGGTGTTCCAGACCAAACGCTATAAAAAGTGGTGTGAGTTATAGGACAAGCCATTTACACCCATAAGGGTGTTTTTCAGTTTACAGTGATAGTCTCGGGGTTTTACATTATGCATCATCTTCAACAGCTCGCTTGCTTCCTAGCCATTTTTTCAAGGAACGGGTGACCGGCTATTCTGTCCATCTCTGAGTATGCGTGTCTGCTCTTGTTTGCTGCTATATATAGGGTGTCGCTCCAATGGAGAAATGCGACACCCCGGTGTTCCGTAAACTTTTGTCCCAAGCTGTACCAATACATACTGCAAACGTATTTTTATTCGCGATGTATTAATTTTCGCGAATCGCATTTGAGAAGTTATTCGCGAGTATTTAATTTCGCGATTCCAGTTCTGTTTCCTTCCGCGGGATCAATGTCAAGCTGTGTTCGCGAGTACAATTTTTCGTGATTTTTTAGCGGTCGCGAAATTCGCGAAAATTAATACATCGCGAATAAAAATACGTTTGCAGTATTACAAATCGGCCATGGAGGGTTTGCTCAGAAATTTTGCCCGGAATGTACAAGGAATGAAGAAAAAAATCAGACACAGGGACAGGTTTAGAGACTCATCAGCGATGAGGATGAAAGCAACACAGGGACAGACAGGGAACGTCGAACTTTGAAAGTTCGACGTTCCCTGGCTGTCTTTGTGTTACTTTTGCCGTCTTCGCAGTTGTCATGTGCCAACCGGTACCGCCTCTCTCTTAGTTAGAGAGTCACTGGCTGTTACAGGTCAGTTGTAACAATTTTCTATCACTAATTAACGCAAGATAAACTGCACGAGTACAGAACACAATGATAACGCCACGACCGTTCATTATGCTTGTGTCGAGTATTTCTAATTTTATTTTTTCCTCCGGGGCCACGCGGGCCGCCACTTCGGCACCCCTGCAATATAGTATAATCCCAACAAGATTGCCTATGGCGTTGACTTCCCACCATGTTGTACGCGCGACCTCGCGTTAGTGGAAAAAATAGGCACGAACACCTGGTACGTGCCTCCTGTCGTTTCAAGGGAGATTTTCTGTTGAAGTCTAGTGATGGGACAATGGGAAATGGTTAACCACGTATTCATTTAAAAATACTACTGCTCTCATCATAAACGAAGGTTTCGCCATAAAACCTTCGGTGATGGCGAACGCGCGCTGTGTGCAAAAAAAGAGCTTTCTTCAGAATGTTGACAACGCATAATTGGACTGCTGTACCGTCGGGCTTCCATCCGAGAATCTGGAATCGTGGCGGAAGCCATTTCGTCTGAATGTTTGTTTCCGGCGGGAAAGAATTCAAAGGATTTGGATGGCTTCGCCCACACTTGGGATCGATGAGGCACACTTCCAAAGGCGGCTTCACTTCCGTGCTTCTACGAGCAGTTGGAATGAGAAAGTCATTACCCCCTCGAAAAACAAAAATCACGTCCTATAAAGAATTGTTTTACAGATGCGCAACTTCTTTTCTTCTTGATGCAACCGGGTGATTGAACGATACCGATGTGCTAGACTGAAGCGAATGGCCGCCACCTATATAGATGAAACAAATACGTTGCCATTGAGTATACGGCGGCGCGGTTACGCAACCACCCGATTGCGTAATCTCGTCCAACAATATGTTACGCTTGCCAGAAAATGCGCCTACATGAACTGTCTTTCTATCCTCGTATTCGCCCGTTTATTCCCTTTTTCCTTCGTGTTAGCGCCGCGAAAGCAACTATGGCTATAGCGGCGTACAGACGTGGACAGGGGACAGGGGGGTTAGTATGCGTCCTGGGTCGACTTCAAGGGGAACTGTGCCGACATTCGTCTGGAAAGTCTGCCGGAAGACCCAAGGAGAACCTCAGACAGCACAATCTGTTGTAGGACTCGAACCCACCACCTACCAGTCTTTAGCACAACCTTGGCCACCACCAGGGCCGTAGCCAGGATTTTTTTTTTTTTTTTTTGGGGGGGGGGTTCGTAGGTGGCGCAAAAAGAATCTATCTATCTTTGCTCCCACATTTACGAGGCAATAAATTGGTGATCGACAGCCGGTGGTGATCACATTTCTTGAGCACTACAGCGAATCAACCTGAGCCACCGTGAAGAAATGGCGCCATACATACAAGGTGGCCTACATTTCGTGGGCATCGCTACGCCCCTGGCCGCCACCAACGAGCGGATGCTTTCACCCGCACGGCCATGCCGTTGGTCGTATTCATCTCTGGTCAGAGGTATTCACTGCTGGCAGACAATAGAATACATTGCAAAGCTGGCTATTCTACCTAGAGGTTTGCGCGGGTGCAGTTATATCCACACGGCATTCTTTCTTGCGTAGAGAAGCGTAATGTCTAGAAATCCGCAAGTAAGCATTAGTGCCTCTCCCGACGTCCGTTAGGGGGAGCCATAATGCAGAGCACGCGCTGGAATACGCAGTGTATCCAAACTGGTGTCCTGCCATCCCTTGCATTGCTCTTCCTTTGACTGCTATTGAGTGACTGCTGTATGAAGTTCCCGAGAGAGTTTGTACGCTGAAAAGTAAACGCGTTTATAACTTAACATTTTCGTCGTGCAGATTTTTTCCTACCCATGCAGTGAGCGCGGACGTGCAGATATACTCAATGTCTCCGCGGTTGCGGCTACACCTATTTCAGCTAGCGCGATTGCAAATCTTACATGCGCGGACGACGTGCGGGTGTGAATGCTGTCAATCTTATCCGCTCTCGTCCGTAATTATAAGCATCGAATTACCGAAACGCATAATTGTGTGTTCGATTTGAATATGAAATTCTATATTCGAATTCCGAATGGAACTCGAACAGTTCCCCAGCTGCACACGTAAGCTCGATAACGCCACAAGAGAAGCAAAGTGAATGCTGCTTCATGCGAAGACGCTTACATCACGCGCGTGTATCTGCTTTGTGTGGAGTATACGATTCGGTTACGTAACAATTCGCTTCGTATTCGCTTCTGTTTTAAAATTACTATTCGTATACACCCCTACACTGTAAACTGAAAAACACCCTTATGGGTGTAAATGGCTTGTCCTATAACTGGCTCCTCTTTTTACACCGTATGGTCTGGAACACCCTTTTTAGAGGGTGTATCCCGTGTAAAACGCCCTTTGAAAGGGTGCTTTTCCTTGAAAATGCCGTCTTTTGCACCCTTTATACACCTTTTTAGGAGGGTGTTTAACGATCTTACACCCTCCTAAAAGGATGTTTAAAGGGTGCAAAAGAGGGCATTTTCAAAGAAAAGCGCCCTTTCCAGGGGTGATCTACACGGAATACACCCTCTAAAAAGGGTGTTCCAGACCATGTACGGTGTAAAAAGAGGTGTCAGTTATAGGACAAGCCATTTACACCCATAAGGGTGTTTTCCAGTTTACAGTGTAGCTTACCAGTATCCACTGACAGGTTCCAGTTGACCTTCAGCAAGTTTTTATCCAAGAACCGTGGCTCTGATTCTTCACATAACCTATGAAATCTCTGAGCTGACTGTAACGGGCACAGTTTTTGGTGTCTTGGAAGATCGTTCTCTGTAGTACACTTCGTGTCTTCCCATTCTGCCGAATCCCAACTCGCCGAATGCATTGAAGGCCGGGTGACAGCCTTAATCCTCTGATCTCTAAACGTGCTGTACCAACCGCGGCCGAATATCCGGCATGACCATTCCCAATCCGCCGAATTCACCTTCCTATCGTGGCTTAGTGGCTAAGATAAGTTTCCACGTCCAAACTGGACTGAACATGAGGGGGCTCAGAACACTGCCCTGCGGCGTTCCGCAGGGCAGTGTTCTGAGCCCGGCGCACAGGGTACGCGGCACTATCGCCCTCTCGCATACTGGAGGACTAATTACCTAACATTCATTAATTAACTTTTTAATTAGATGCTTTCGCGGAAATGCGGAACAGCAGAATTAGAGGCAGTCGTTCTTGGAATCCACCCTCCTTCTTTAAAATCCTGAAACGTGCACGTATTTTGTTATATAAATCGAAAAACTTTGGTATGCAAATGAGGAACTACGCCGAACCAGAACCACGCACTTCGCGAGCGCAGAAACGACATGGCTTCCGCTTATTTGGGCGGGAAAGGGGTCTATCCTGGCAACAGATAAGGGTTTATTCCAATCAGCTCGATCGCTACAAAATACGTGGCCCTCCTTACGCGAACACCCTTTCCCTCTTTTTGCGCTCCAGAAGTGCGCGGTTTCAGTTTCGGCGCATTTGCGTAGCAAAATTTGGCGATTTGTATCTCAAAGTACGTGCTCGTCTCATGATATTTAAAGAAGGGGATGAATTTAAATAATGGCTGGCTCCAATTATGCTATCTCGCATTTCTCCGAAAACATCTATTTAATAAGTTAATCAATTAATTTCAGGTAATTAGTCTTCCAGTAGTTGCATGCTCTTTCCCGCAGGATGTCCGCTTGGCCGCATAATTCACCTGTGAAAACCACGCCTACGTAGGTAGCTCTCGTAGCTTTAGTATAGAAATTATATAAAGGATAAAAAAGAACGCCCTGTAGAAGCAGTATCTCCTGTCGCCTTCGGCCGGCTTTTAACCCTGGAGCAGAAATGGCGGCCGCCCTGTTCGGAGTCTCAGCATGCTCCGATCACTTTATCGGTTGAACAACAAAGAACGACGTACCCAAGCGACTTGTACCATGACAGCAAAGCGGGCGTCCCATTTGAAACCTGCATCATTTTTATCAGTAAGCATTCTCCATTGAGTCGTCGAGGTCTGAAATAGTTACTCAGCAAATTTAGGCAAACTTAGGAGAGGATGAGCGAGAACACAGTGACGACAGATCAATTCTCGCAGTGTAAATCCCAAGCCATGGGAAGGATGACGTATAAAAACATTTTTGTTCGACCGTACGAAACGCTCCCCGTTTTGGATGTCTCGCTAGGTCATTACACCGGGGTCGATCTATAAAAGAGATATTTTATATAGTCCACTGCAAGCCACGGAGATATTTAATGCTGTCCCTCAACGGCCGTCGTAAACAAGAGGGGCCAGCATTGCAGTTCTGCCTCTTTCTTGGTTGTCAGCGTAATTTTGATTCAGTGAATTAACGTAATGCTGTGGCTCCTGTCAGTCCGCAGCAAATAAACTGCGCATCTAGCGTGGCGTCAGTCTGGTCGACCATAAAAGTACGCCATCCTACAGAACTAAGACAGCACAGAGGCTCATATTCTCAATATATGAGTATATAGAGGAGGCGCTCTGTTCCACGCGCGTTTGTAGGCCACACTGATGAAGCTCGTGAAAAAGTCATTACACCACGTCCTGCTTATTAATTGGCCGGCCAGTTATTTAAAGACTATTTTCACAGCGGCGAGCCCTTTCACTAACACCACCACCACGGTTCTACAGAGAGGTGTCAGCGTCCAATTCCATCTTTTCGTAGCTTCTTCCATTCAGTTTAAATTTATTATTTAATAGTCTGCACTAATTCCACCGATAGTTCGAGTTTATCTTTCTTTTTTTTTTTTCGGTTACAAATTGCTTCTACAAACACCTACAGTGGTTTACAGCAAGATTTAAGCTTTAAGCGTTTCCTTTTCATTTACTTGTTTTACGTATAGTGAGCCCTCATTAACGCGTCCTAAATGTTGAAAGTCCCGAGTGCTTTGGAACTATAACATCTCCACTTTTTTTTCTTTTCCCACTCAGTCAATCAATCAATCAATATTCCGAATCAAATCGCAATTATACGAATGTTTCTGGTTTTCAACCATTTATCTTCACGCAAATTCGGCGGTTGTTTATCGGCATCTATTTCGTATAGGAAAATCAGCACGCGGCCCGCAATGAGCTATTCTGCGGCCCGAGGTCCCTCGATAACCGAAAAGAAGGAAGCTGCCCTCTCAAAACGTTTAATGAAGAATTAGGAAGAAACCAGATTTTCAGTCATCGTTTTCACCCTTGCCTGGCATAGTGCTGCCCCTTGTTCATGTTGCAGCCAGCAGTGCAGCACATACTTGTGCGAGCACTTCTTGCGGCTTATGAACGTCCGCTGCAGGTTACGCTGACAGCACTCGTCACGTGCACGTTGATGAACTAGCACTGTAACTAATGTGAGGATTAAGGTGGTCCAGTCTTAACCCCCACACTAAGTTTACAAGCTTATTAAGAGCAGCAGCCTCTCCGGGTATGATCCGCGGGAAATCAGAATGGAACAGAGAGAGGTAGAGAAGAAAACATTGCGACGGAACAGTAATGTATAAAGTGCATTCTATTGTATTTTTAGGAGTCATATTAGGGTACAATGCCCGAAACGATCCAGTTTAAAAAAAGCCAACAACAACAACAAATAAGTACTGATGGTGTAGTGGGATGTTTCGCCGCTGAGGCCTGCTTACTGTTTCTCTCCGATTTTTCTATTTCTTTTCCTAAATTGAAACTGTAAGCAAAGGCAAGAATACAGTGTGTAAATAGGAGATAATTTCAGTGCTCCTGAACATTGTCATATGATTTGTGAAGAACTATATTTCTCGAATGGTTTTTCATATTTTCAGCCCCACATTTGGAAAGGCAGCTATTTATTTCTCGGTGTGTCAAGTGGAGTTTTTCAGTAATGAATTTGCACACAATAACCATACCGCTCCTGTTCTTTGTGTATTATTTATTCTATGGCATTTTACTGTTTTTTATAGTAATCACGGTCTTTTTTTTCTTTTCTATGCGGCCCCCATGATGTGGTGTAAGGTCAATGCGAGCTGTGACTTGATTTGAGCTTGAGGCCCCTGGACTACATAGTTTTCTCTTCTTCTTTTTTTAGCTGAGCCACATTTTAAAAAAAAGCTAAGTCATGAGAGTAGCCGAGAAATGTTGTTTTTGCAGTTGGGCGATTTCATCTCAGATCAGGCAAGCCGGTCCCCTTTGGTCCTCCGATTTCGTTGATTCTTTTTTATGTTAAAGCCACACCTCTATGATGAACAGTGCCACTGGTCCGAAACTTGAGATCGCAGTAGTTGCCGAGAAAAAAATTGACGAGCGTGCCTGGGTGGCGTCGTGCGCTTCACAGAATCTTCCTCGGGTGGTACTTTGAGAGCGTCTCGTCCGCACCACGAACACGCTAGAGGAGCGCCAATTTTTTTGCGCATTCTACAGATGTCGGACTACCACTTAATTTAAAAAAACGGGCATTTCCTCTCACGAACTGTTCGATAAAAAATCGCGAAAACGCTCGTGAGCGCGATTTTACGTACATTTTAAACTTTTATTGCGGAAGAAGTACGCATGGTAGAATTACGAACTATGCACCAAATGAAAGATAATTAATTGCTCTTTCCAACGACGTATTACACATAAATGTGAGTGTTACTGGAGAATAGGTAGAATAAGACGAACCATGCTGCCTCCGTGAAAATACGCGAAGTTCGTAGGTGAATTCCTCAAAAACCCCACTTTTAATTTTGGTTAAAAAAATTGCATGGAATCCTGATTATATTACCTTTCCAATGGTGTAAAATTTGTGTGTTCTAAAAGTTTAGAACCGAAATGCCAGCGCGCATGAGGAGAGCAGGTACAACGCGATCATGCGGTTCCAACTCCGGCTATACTCCGGCGTTTGTACTGATCGTCGACGAAGGGAACCTGACTTCCACGTATCTATGCTACACTGCAGTTCATCACCTGTTGTGCTGTGATGGAGATTTCGTGCCATATCGTATTTCGACAACGGACAGGCTGCAAAGAAGAAACATTGGCATCAGGTTGCGTGACGCGGAGGCTATATTCTCTTTCACCCAAACTTTGTGCCCGCGTCCCATCGCCTTTGCCGGATGTACATACGGATTATAAGTAATAAGCAAACCCGCACTGGGGACACCAGACGCCAGACTTCCTAACAAAAATGACCTTGCTGCGGTGTGGACAGGTTCGTTTGGTCGCCGTGTGTGGCCAATAATGCACGGACCTGCCGTCGACCATGCAGCGGTTGAGTGAGGTGTCTGAATAACTTTTGGTTCGTCAGCGTTGGAAGTCGTCTCCATGGCTCGGAACATTTATAGTGAGGAACGTGTGTTTTGTGCCGATTATGCACGTCGACATCAGAAAAGGATTCTTCGCCAGAGTGGATTCACAACTGTGTCAAGCCTTGACATCGATGCGCTGAAGGCGCTTCTCGACCCTGAGCGACGTGATGAAGTCTGCGGTGAGGACCAACTATGTAAGAATTGTGTTGCGTACTTTCGTTCAGCAATTAGTGGTCTATCGCAGTCCTCGCCCGTTGCTCTATCTGACACAGACTATGTTCAGAGTGAGGACATTATTGAAGAAATTAATAAGAGTATTTCGACGGCAAATATCGACGTAACTCCGCTGCGGCAGCCGGCGTCTCTCAAAAGGAAACAAATGCCGTCGTATGCGTCACGAAAACGGAGAGAAGTTGGCGACGCATTGAGCAGGTCAATAAGCCGCAGAATAAGTGATGCATATGACATAGACGAACCGACCACCTCCGGAAAAGACTGCACAAGATGTTCTAGCCTTTTGCGCAACATCAGGACCGCTTATCAGAAGTGCACCACTAATCAAGGAAGATGCCAGATTCTTACGCTTCTTCCTGAAAACATGACGAAAAAAGAAATAGTAGGACTGATCCCGGATGCAACGAAATATGTGATAGAAAAATCAAAAAGCCTGAAAGGGAAGCAGGGCGTGTGGGCGATGCCGGACAAGTATGGTGGGCATCCTGTCAGCGAAAACGACGTACAGGTTGCACTCCGGTACTATCTTGAAGACGAAAAGGACTGTTCTGTCCAAAGTCCCAACAAAAAAGACGTAATTCATGTCACCAGAGACGGGAAGAGAGTCGCTGTTGCAAAGCGCTTTATGACTCGTTCTATACGGGAAACGTTTAGCCTGCTCAAGAGTGCTCATCCGGACATCAATATAGGACTGACGAAGTTCTACACACTTCGGCCTAAGTGGGTTCGCACAGACCCACGTCCGGAACAGTGCGTGTGTTTGTACTGCGCAAACTTTGATTTGATCATCGCGGCCATAAACAGTGCGTCATCCATCCAGCTAAGCAGAGACCAACTGAATGCGATGTCTGTATGTCCTGAGCCACAAAGGACATGCTTTTTGCAAGAGTGTCGCAGTTGTCAAGGGGCCAAAACGATCAACCTACAGAAGCTAAGGATCGAGCGTGCCGACGACGTTGATATGGCTCTCTGGGAATCTGGTGACCTCATTAGGAAAACGCTAAAGGCATCGATATTCCTGAAGGCGGTCAGGAAATGTGCTGCTCTGTACACCAAGCATGAATATATATACAACATACAAAGAAGCGCCATTTGGAACGAGAAGGCCTTCGTGGATCCAAGACATGTCATCATGCACTTCGATTTCGCAGAAAACTGGAGAGTCAACTTCTCAAGTGAGGTCCAAGGGCGTTATTGGAAGACGGATCAAATATCCTTATTCACCTGTGTTGTAACGACCATGTCTTCGACAAAAAGTTTTGCCACAGTGAGTGACGACCTATCTCACGATACTGCACATGCCCTTCTTGCCCTCCAAAACATAACCGAGGCTATAGAAGACATCCTGCCCGTGTTTTCCCATGTGATATACGTGTCCGACGGTGCTGCAGCGCACTTTAAGAACAGATACCAGCTCTATGAAATGGGGAAAAACAACTTGTTGCTGCGATGGATTTTCTCTGCCAGTGGCCATGGAAAAAACGCGTGCGATGGTGTCGGGGGCTCTTTGAAACATATCGCAAGCTTGCATAACTTGCGATGTCCACCTGCTGAAGCTATTCAAACCGCTGAAGATTTTGTGTGCGCTCTCAAAAAGAAGGAACACGCAACGGAACTGCTGCACATTCCGTCGGCTCAGGTTGCAGCCTTTCGAAATTCGAAAAAGGATGAATGGGAACTGGTTCGGCCAGTGACAGGGATCCGTTCATCCCATGTGTGGTACAAAGCATCTGAAGGTCATGCAGTATCTGGAGTTCAGCTAGCAAGAACCGCCGAGGACATGTTTGAACCTTGGTCATAGCTGCGTTGTTTTCAGCCCGCCGAACGATCAGCACACTACGTCTGGCTGGTGATGTGCATACAAATCTATGCTTTCCAACAGGACCAGTTTGTAATGCCGCTCACACATAGGTGACATTTGTTCCCGATTTCCGCATTCCACTTTCACAGCTGTGTTTTGTATTTAAAATGTACATACGGCTCTTTCATGCACTGTAACTATATTTTACTCTTGTTTTAGTGTCTTTCGTAAATTCTCTCTAAAGGTGAGCGATAGCAAAGCCAGTCACCAAATAAACCACTCTACCGGCTTGCAGTGTTGTATTATTCCTGTACATGCGGATCAATATATTAGGCCAGCTGCCCTGCTTCAAGGTCGTTAAATACGGACCACATCTCAAGCGCCTGTCAACAGAAAACAAAGGATTAGAACGGAAGAACATGGAACCGTCGGGCCGCGTTGTACCTGCTCTCCTCATGTACGTAACATACTAGCAACGTTTGTTCTTTGCACCCTGTCCTAGTCGAAATACGATATGGCACGAAATGTCCATCTCAGGCACAGGAGGTGATGAAAGCCAGGTTCCCTTCGTCGACGATCAGTACAAACGCCGGAGGGTGGCCAGAATTGGAACCGCATGACGGCGTTGTACCTGCTCTCCTTATGGGCGCTGGCATTTCGGTTCTAAACTTTTAGAACACACAAATTTTACACCATTGGAAAGGTAATATAATCAGGATTCCATGCAATTTTTTTAACCAAAATTAAAAGTGGGGTTTTTGAGGAATTCACCTACGAACTTCGCGTATTTTCACGGAGGCAGCATGGTTCGTCTTATTCTACCTATTCTCCAGTAACACTCACATTTATGTGTGATACGCCGTTGGAAAGAGCAATTAATTATCTTTCATTTGGTGCATAGTTCGTAATTCTGCCATGCGTACTTCTTCCGCAATAAAAGTTTAAAATGTGCGTAAAATCGCGCTCACGAGCGTTTTCGCGATTTTTTATCGAACAGTTCGTGAGAGGAAATGCCCGTTTTTTTAAATTAAGTGGTAGTCCGACATCTGTAGAATGCGCAAAAAAATTGGCGCTCCTCTAGCGTGTTCGTGGTGCGGACGAGACGCTCTCAAAGTACCACCCGAGGAAGATTCTGTGAAGCGCACGACGCCACCCAGGCACGCTCGTCAATTTTTTTCTCGACAACTACTGCGATCTCAAGTTTCGGACCAGTGGCACTGTTCATCATAGAGGTGTGGCTTTAGCATAAAAAAGAATCAACGAAATCGGAGGACCAAAGGGGACCGGCTTGCCTGATCTGAGATGAAATCGCCCAGTTGAGTTATACGGCTAGGCGAACATCCTCTCGAAGAGAGTAGCTAACTACTAGATGACTAATTACCTAAAATTCATTAATTAACTCATAAAGGCCCGGACGAAAAGCTATTCATTTTTTTAGAAATCCCGTACGTCGTAATAACCATCGCCGAATTTTGCTGTGCAAATTAGCCGAAACCGAAACCGCGCGCTTCAAGAGCGCATGACCGTCGCCGTTGGAGGCTTATCTGGGCCGCAAAGCAGATGATTGAAGCAGATGGGCCGCTATTTTTTCTGGTGGGATAGCTCTTGAATATCACTGTCAATTATCATGAATTTGAGTGAATTCGGCACGCTCTTCATATTGGTGGGGTAAAAAAGTGACCTTTACTTGGCAAATTTCTGAGTTCAGTTTGCAAAAATTTACATAGTTAGTCTTACGTTATACGACATTCACACCAGGAGGTGGCAAAAACCAAATAAGAAAAAATGCCATTGATCGCATGATTATAGGTGGTGTAGTTTTTTTAAAATTGTAATTCAATGACACGTTTTCTGGGACACCCTGTATATGCAGTTACAATCTCGCTGCACGGTACAAATTGTCGGCTACCAGATGAAGGTGTACCATTTACTCGTGTTCCTGAAATGTTCTCCTTAGGAAGGGGGCACGCCAGGCAGCGGACGAAAGGAGACCGTATGATGAGCATTCCCTATAGCTTTAGCTGGAAAGCTCGCTGCGCAGTAGAGCGACGCCCGTATGGAGTCCTGGTGTCGACCTTCCTTATATAGAACACTCGAGACTGGTGACGGCCACGATTATCCCCCAGGACAATGGAGTCGCAGCAGGTTACGCCCGTCTTACCAGAACCGACAACCGTTGTCAGCTGCACCCAAAAAAGAAGCCCAGTGGGCTGCTCTTCTTTGAAACCTGGATAAATCCCGTGCAGGAAGACAGAATTTAGCACGCAAAGAGGGGACGGGGACGCCGAAACCACTTTTAATGCATTCTCACGGAAGCGTCATCCCCGTGTTTTTATTCTTTATTATTATTATCATTTTTTTTTTTTTTTTTGCCGTGGCACGCACTCTCAGCATTCTGCATTAAATGTCTTCATGTACTGAACATGGCTTCAGCTAGTGTATTTTGGTTTTCAAGTGAAATGCCTTCCCACAGCTCTACGGCCAGGCTAAGCGCATGTGACGTACACTGAGTATGTCTCAGGTGTGTTTGCGCGCAATTGGAGGAGTACCACTTGAAGATGGTGAGCGACGTGACTGACTCCATTGCAAACTGTGTCACCTTCTTCGTTTATCCAAAGCCACTGTTGTGTTGAAGTGCGGACACTGCGACAGATACCAGGGGTAACGTAAACCCATCATACACACTCTGCTTCCGTATTGGCTACTAAGACGCCACATGACGCTATACGCTGCGTGGTGGCCAGGGTGTCGAACCGAACCCGAACCCGAACCGAAAACCGTACCCGAACCGTTATTTTTGCCGGAACCGAACCCGAACCGAAATTTTCATGACACTGTTGAACCCGAACCGGAGCAGAACCGTAAAAAATAATAGCGGTAACCGGTTCGCAACAAAACGGTTCGGACATAAAAGAAGTCAGCATAAGAGTTCCTCTCTATCCCCGAACGAAGACACATTGGTATCATCATCACGCACCTATATCATAAATTTCAGAAATGTTCACCTAGCAGTCAGACGACGACGTATAGTAAGTATACTTTCAGCGTCTCTTGAAGCGCAGTTGTCCTTGTGAGTGCCGCGGCTAGCGCCCCACGCACGCGGTGCGGCGTCTACTCTTCAGAGACCAGGTGCCACGCGGACGAATGAAACACGAATGGAGTAGGCCAGTTATATAGCTCTACAGGACGAATATGTGATCCAATAAGCGCCCAAGATTTCCCTTTACACGTGAGCAGCACAAATTAAACAAGTCAGAAACATGAGAAGTGGAGAAGGAGCGTACGCAGAACGGTGCCTGTTTGATTGGTCGTGCTTTGAAAAGTAAATGTGGTTCTGCTTATTGGTAGCGCAGTTGTGTCGTCGTGACACATTGCCCGTTGTGTTGTGGATTAACAAGTACACTGCTGTGAGCTCGGACAGAGTAAGGCTTGCAGGCTTATTTTCGACATGCTTCAGTGCGGTTTCAGATCGATTCACGCTGCGAAGGCAGTGTGCCGGCAAGTACTGTCGTCTATGTTACGCTGTCCATCTTATTAGGCTTCCCTTAAGTGTATCTTGCTGGCACTGTGCGTGTGAAAAAAGATATTTTGGGAACAGAAAGTAGCAGGACTACACCGCTTCAACAGCGTGAACTCTATAGTTGCAATAAGTGTTCATCCATTTCTCATTTCTCTCACTAAAGGGCTACCTCACCGCTAGAGACGTCAATGCAGACAACAGCAGTAAGCTATTAGCCACGCATTTCCTGATAAAAGCAGTTTTATGAAGCATATATAACGGAAGCGTTGAACCGGTTCGCGAACCGGTTTGCGAACCGGTTCGATCTCTGGCCTTGCCGAACCGGAACTGAACCGGAACGAAATCAAAACAACGCGAACCCGAACCCGAACCGAACCCGTATTTTTTGCGGTTCGACACCCTGGTGGTGGCGTTGCAATATTTCTCCTGGCGCGCTATTGCGTCCCCTTATCTCCATCGGCGTATGTAGTTGTCTTTTGTCTGGTACACTATAGTCTTTCAGAAATATGCACAAAGTTATGCAGCAAAAATATACAGGGTGTTTCACCTAACGTGTCAAAAAATCTTAGGAAAAATCTAATTGTCTGAAAATTATGGGGTCAACCCTACACTCTAAAAACGGAACTTCATCGCACAGCGCGATGTGCGCCAACCATTGCCACGAATGACATGGTTATCGCTCCTGATTCGAAGAGAAAGGGGGGCGTACGCCTTTTTGCGGGATTATCATATACATGACATTCTCGTGTAAACGTAGACAAGCCGCATCGCAACTTTCGGTGCCACGAAGACTTCCGGTCCTTCCGCGACTAAGGACGCTCGGAACCAGCCACCATGCAGAATGATAGCTTTCACTTTCCTGATTTGTTGAAAATGGGAGGCGTACGCCTCTTTGTGGCAATTTGAATTGCCATAAGAAGGCGTATACGGTCCTCTCTCTCCTCACATCAGAAGCGATAACAGTATCAGTCGCCGTAGCGGTTGTCGCAGACCGTGTTTGCCGCGAAACCGGATGTCGTTTTGGCAGCAAACCGGAAGCGGTGCAGAAGGGCATGTATATCCAAATTGCCACAAAAAGGCGTACGCCCCCTTTCTTTTCGAATCAGAAGCGACAACCATGTCATTCGTGGCAATGGTTGGGGCACAGCGTGGTATGCTGTGAAGTTCTGTCTTTAGGTTGTAGTACACTGGTACCAGCTGAAAAAAAAAAAAAAACACGAAAACTGTCGTTTCGAGGAGCGCAAATTGTCGGCAGAGCTCGGTTCTGCATCAAGTGAATGTAAGATGCGGCAGAAGAAAACGGTGAGCCGCCTCTTCCTGTTTCCTTCTCACTGTTGTTTTTGATAACTTTGCGTTGTAACCATGCTGCCACTATCAGCAGAAGGGTGGAAAAGTGAAAGGGCATTTCCGTGGCCTCCTCGCAACGCTTCTTTCGGAGATTTGACAGAAACGACGGTTTTCGGATTTTCTTTTTTCTTTTTCATCTATTACCATTGTAGCAGGGAATGTAGTATTTTGCCACGGAATGGGGTAATGGGTAAATCCGATATGCGCGTTCTGGTTCTTGAAAAAAAAAAAAAAAACTTGAGGCTGGCTTGGCAAATTTCGGGGTTCAATTCAGAAAATTCAGTTTCTCGCGACTTCAAATTCGTCAAAGTGCTCGGAAGGCCAAAGCTCTCCCGAGATAAATAGCGTCGACCCAATGAGTTGAGTTGAGTTGAGTTTGATTTTCAGATAAGTAGACTTTTTAACGCGATTCCTTAATAGGTTAGGTGAAGCACCCCGTATATTGAAATGAATGCACTTCGGTGTAGCTCAATTACTTTTCAGAGTAGCTGTAGTTGTAATTGAGTCAGATTTCTTATTTTGTAACTGTAACTGCAGTTTAATTACTTATGTGACCTTATATACTTATATATACTTACATACTTATATACTATATTACTTATATACTTATTACTTATAGTTGTAATCGTAGTTCACTTCCTTCCTCGTCACTTCATTTCACTATTGTTGTTGTTATTTGGTGCCTAAGGCCAAAACATCTCTCGCAAAATTCTTCTGTGCTTGTTTTTCGGGAATACGAACCGCGTGTGGGCCCAAATCGCGACTTGCTCAACGCGGAGAAAATATTCGTTGTCTTTGAGGTTGTTTGCCTCGCAGCTTATTTACATGGCCACCTCTCGACTTTAGCCATATTGCTATGAAACGACTTTCCAGCCACGGGAAACGTGCGCGAACCCGGATAATAGAGCCGTACACTGTGGTCCCCGTGGTTCGGTTACGAGTTTCCGAAAGCCGTTACTCGAAGGGAATAAAGTTACCGCTTCTCCGACGCGATAAAAGCGTTTCGCTATACCGACAGAAGACGATGCCTTGGAAGTTTTCCTCGGGAAACCTAAAAATAGGGAGTCCGGATCATGTATGGAATGCCAACGCCGGTGTAGTACATCAAACACTCGCTCGAGTTATTTCATCGGCACGGACGCACTTTCTTTTGTCCTGACGCACAGAGTACGACAAACGCGAAAATGCCAAGATGAAAGAAAAGGAAGATTTTGAACGGGAGTGCCACGCTGTCCAGGTGATGCGGTACATTACTTTGTTGCTTTCGGAGGTTCGGAAACATCGGAGTCCTTCCGACGGTACACGATCGTGCAAGCGACCATTGGGTGGTTGCAAAGCGTTTCCGGAAGGTTTGCGGCTGGTCTCGGTTTTGCTCCTTTTATCTTTGTCCCAGAGTTTGGATCCCAGAGGAACTGCTGGGATAAAAAGAGGGAAGTTGATGTGAACCACGTGATTGTCCGTTCTCTTGCGGACCCCTCAAAGGGGAGTATGCGCTAACAGCGTTCCTCAGAGAGGGGGGGGGGGGGGTAATGTCGAAATAGTCTTGCCGTTGTTGGCCACGCGAGAGTGGGCATGGTCACGAATATAAAGCAAATGGTGGTGGTGATAAAAGGGCTCGCCGTTGTACTATAAAACAGATGGTGGTGGTGATTGTGAAAGGGCTTGCCGTTGTCGGCCTCACGTATGTGGGCAACGTCACGACTAACGCCCTGGGGAAATGTGCGTCCTGGGCCGACTTCTAGGGGAACTGTGCCGACATATGTCTGAAAGCGTCTGAGGAAAACCCAGGAAGAACCCCAGACAGCACAGCCGGCACCGGGATTCGAACCCGGGTACCTCCCAGTCTCGACTATAAAACAGAACTTCCCCGCATAGCACACTCCTAGCCAACCGCCATCCCGAATGACATCGTTCCCCTCATCTGTTAAAAACGGGAGGCGTACGCATTTTTGTAACACTTGTGCAACTATGTTAATTGTCACGAGAACTCCGTGCTTTCCACAAATCAGGAGCGAGAACGATATCGCTCTGCACACCGATTCGCCTGCAGCGTGTTTTGTGGACGCAAGTTTAAATTTTAGAGGAGACTGGGAGTTCCCTGTGAAGTCAGCCCAGGACGCCCCCCCCCCCCCCCCCGGTGCGATAGTTGTGACCACGTTGCCCCATCTGAGCGTGGCTAACTACGGAAAGGAGTCCCATCATAATCACCGCCAGCACCATCACTTTTTAGAGTGTGGACTGCAAAACACATCGACTACGTTGCAATGGGTTCTCCAAATTGCCACAAGTAGTAATAATAATAATAATAATAATAATAGTTTATGACTTTCGTGAACGGGAGGAGGGACAAAAAATCCAGAGGACTTGGCTTATCGGTATGGCATCGGTATAAGTATCGCAGATATCGATATGATGCATCAATAAATTTGGTACTGTCGTCTACAGTCGTTGCCCCGCGGTATAAGAGGTAAAACATGTTGCAAGGCTTCCCCTTTCCACCGCAAAGCTTACATATGGAGCCCGTCATCCGGCCGTCGCACCCCAATCCCTCCGGAAAACAGAGAAAGAGAAGACATATGCAAATTATAGTTAAATCTCGCTTATTATCGCCTGGTTCCCTAGGCTCGCATTGCATATTCGCATCGACATGCGGCGATCAGCACAGCGAAGCTACGTGCCGAGATTATTTGGCGACTTGTGAAATGCTTGTCAAGCACCGCTTGCGCGGAGTGCAGGGAAGTGTAACCATAGTATCCCACTCGCGTGACATTTTAGTCCATTTTCCCGTCTTTTTCTGTTTTTCCCTTCGAGACTACCTGTGATTGTTTTACCGATTACAGTGTTTTTACATTGCTCAAACACAATGTCGTGAAGAATGTATAAACAACTGCATATGTGTTTTAGAGGAGCTATGAGCTTCCCCGCCTGAATTTTCTCCAGCGAGAGCCGCTCGCATCCCAAAGCTTGTTCCCAAGGCGCATCCTATGCATTACTCGCATCACTCGCTCGTGATGGGTGTTAATAGTCGTCGAAATATTATCGATATTGCTATCGACATTTGAGGCAACCACTCATTGGACCATCGATAACTTTCCTCAAAACTAACCGTTAGTTTCACCTATCGATTGTAAGTCGCACGCAGTTCTATACCGTAAATACATGGAGCAGTCGATAATCCCCGTTGTATTGTCAATTAAATACTTCTTTTTACGTAGTATCGAAAAGTTGTATTTAATTTTTTTTTTCAGAGCGTCAGCATCAAACAAATCGATTACAAAAGACGCAGTGGTTGATTCCGACGACATTTACATCAGATTAAACGCTATTCAGATGAACCGCATACGCTGCCAAACTATTAGCAGATTAAACAGTAATATGAGATTGTGATACTGGAGGGCACGTATTACTTAGATGTGGATTACTCAGATCTGTTGGTTCACTACTTTTTGAAATGCACATTTATTCGTTTATTATGTTTTATTTATTTATTTATCTGGTGCCAATATAAAACTAACTTGTACACTTGACGAATAAACGCAAAAGGAAACACGGGCGGTTCCCCTTATGCGTTTAATCGTCATGTTTCAATAAGTTTATAATAGTGTACGCGCGTACCAGGTCTCTCTTGTTGCGATTGATGGGGGGGGGGGGGGAGATATTTATTTATTTATTGTCAATGTCCACCAACAGCTGAAGCCTACACGGAGGTGCACTCTAAGTGATACAACACACCAACACAATAAATAATACAGATAAAACAGAAAAAGTGCTGAGCAACATTAGACACACAGACAAGAATAGACAGCAGATCTAAAAACCCTAAAGTCAGAAAAAATATCAACATCATCATTTTGGATATCATTGTAAGAACATTGCATTCGAACAATCGGAGAGGATATATCAGGGAAACAGGGGTAAAATGTGCAATGAAACCTAGTTAGCCTCGGAGGGGGCGTAAAAACAAACCTCAGACAAAAGTGCGGGGCATCCACTGTTCCACGAACAAGCTTGTGAAAAAATATCATATCACGCAGTTAGGTTTAATAGAAAGGAAAGAAAAGAGGTGAATGAATCTTGTTTGTTCGGGTTCGCAAACGTGAAGTAACGCATTCGTGACGTGTCAACTGCTAGGAAGCATCACTGTTGGTCCCGGAAATGCACCAACGTCACCTTTTACTCCCCTCATTTTGCTTCTGGGAAAAAAGAAAACATGCTGGAGAGCTAATTGTCGTCCACACGCCAGGTATAGCGAGGCCCTGCTTCAAAAACGCAACTGCCCAAAACGCGCTGCGCGGCAAGCGGTGGATAGATGGCTGGATAAACATGCCCTTTGGAAGGGGCTCTAGGAATGGGCGGTGTCGTCGCGCCACCTAGCCAACAACAAGTTACTTAAAATTAATTTAAGAAGGTTAAATGATTACTGCTTTGTCGTTTTATGGCCGCAGCGTAGGTGCCCTGTTTTTGCTCTCCCAGTCCACCACTTGTTAAGGGGTGTTTTAGTACTCCAAACAGCCTCCTCATCTATTTCCCCATCTTCATTTGCGAAACCCAACGCTTTCCATAGTTCAGTGCCCTCTTTTGTGGGCTGTGGCTCAAGACATTTGCAGTTTAGAATCACATGTTCGGTTGTCTCTTCCTCCCCCCCTCCCTGTGCACTAGTCGCACATTGTATTGGCACCCTGTTGAAATTTCGCATATTATGTTAGTTCGCATTACCCCCGTTCCTGCCTCAAACGGCAGAGCGTCTTGCGGGAAGCGCCAGAACTAGACATGACAGTCGGCAGCCTTTGATCTCCGCGCCGATAAGCAGGCATTCTAAACATGGGAGGCCAGCCTGTGGCTGCAAGCTGATCTCAGTGTTGCCAAATGCTCAAGTCAGTTTTAGCGCACGTTAAATGAGGCGGTTGAAGTTAAATCCACGGATCAACACCTAACAACAGGAACAGTCCATCTGGTTGACCTCACGCTTCCCCTAACGAACAAGTATCCCACACCTTGTTCGCGAACTGAATTTTGACTAATGAATACTACCCATCAAAATGCATGCTCTGCAAACTGACTGTGTTTCTTGTATTCTTCAACTTTCGGATAGTTTAATTTTGAATTATAGGTGATGCAGATGTTCGGGAAAAAAATAAAAGGATTAAGGTGGATTATAGGTATTTACTGCGCAAGAGACGTGTTTTATACATAGTAGGCTGCCCTTTAGCCATATGCGTGATGACACTCTCTTTCAGGTTGGAGCCGTAAGGAGGCATGCTACCATCGGTGAAATCACTGGTTCTGGCGACGCTGTTGGCGGCGGCGTCTGCACAGTATGTAAACTACCAGGACAACATCATCAGTGACCTGCCCACTATGTATCAGCAACCGTAAGTGAAGTTCCACTCTGCATGATTTTCTTGCGCTTTCTTTTTTTTTTTTGTTTTTCAACCTTCGGCAAGATGGGGTGCGTGCATTACAGTCAGTGTAGGATACATGAATTGAATGAAATACTAAAGTCATAACTGTAAGCGGGATGATTGAAATCCTACATAAGCTTATGGAAGATAATACATCGAAATAAATATTGTTGGAAGTTGAGATATGAATAACGGTACTGAGTACTTGAGACTCAATTAAACAAATAATTAAAAGAAAAGGATAAATCGATCTCGTCACACTACGAATTCCACCACGACTGTCGGTATGCTGGCTGCCCCATACAGCACTTATGGTCCTGTTCACGTCTCCACAGGCGATGATGTGAAGGAATGCCAGAGGGCCTCTCACCTGTTCCCCAGTGATTTTGTTTGGTGTTATACGGTAATGGAAGTGTTCTTGAAGCGAACCGGGCACGTTTCGCGTTCAAAGGTCTCGAGGGTCGAGCCTGCGTTGGAGTGGCGCACGCGGTATGTCTTTTCTCACGCACAGCATAGCAACTACTCCGATGTTATTGGTCCCGTGAGAGAAGTAGACCTCGAAGCCCGGCAGCCCGAAGTCACGATTCATTCTCGATTCGCTCAAAGCCAATATTGATAAAGCTATGAACGAAGTTTTAAAAGTTGATAAAACCTAGTCGGGAAAATAGCCCATTTTCGGTTTTAGGCTCTGGTTTTTGGCGTAGGTGAGTTTAGTGAACTTGTGGAACTGAAATATTGAAATATGTTATTAGGCACCTTGAGACTTGTGTGTTCCAACCTCAGAGCAGTTACTTTCCATCATATTGTAGAACTGGCTCCATTGCTAGTACCGGGTGTCCTTGGAGAATTATAGAGAGACCAAAACGAGAGTGTGGGACGACAATGGTAAAATTATGTCCAATACATCTAGTGGTGGATCTTACAGCTTCCTTTTACGGTTTGCAGAGGTGGACGATGCTGGGGATGTTGGGACCTGGTTACAGTGCTCTATAGTGGTCTTCTTCTCGGGGGGGGGGGGGGGACCAGAGGGTCCTGTGCGTAACATGATATTTTGAGACAGCTTCATCAGTACTGTGCATGCCCTAGTAGTACTTGAGGAAGTACTTTCCTCAATTGCATGGGCGTTCGTCGTAGTGTCGAAGCTTCAAGCTGGGCAAACTGCTGTTCGACCGCCCTCACGAACTCTAGATTGAGTGGAGTGAGCTTACTGATTGTTGAAATGGCCGATAGTCATTCGTCGCACCTGCGCTGCAGCTACCGCTTTTGCTATTCGGCGTGCATGGTAGGTATAGGGCCCGTACCCACATGCGGTACACAAGTGCGGAAACCGGCTGCCGCTGGGCGGCAAGAAAGAGTGCTTGCCGCCCAGCATCCGCTACCGCCTGCGGTTTCCGCGGCTCTCAAGATATCGACGCTGACGACGCTGTCAACGTGCTGCAGCCTGCGTGGGTGGCCGGAAGAAAACGAGCGTGACGCTTTCTCCGTTGACCACCTGATTGGACGAAGATGCGCGGCATGCCGCTAAAAATCGTGCATTTGCGCGGTCGAGGAAAGGCGGAACGCGAAGGCGGCTTCTCCTGCTCACCTCGGCAAGAATTTTGCGCTCCGCATACGCGTTACCGCCGCGCTTTTACCGCATGTGGGTACGCGGCCTATTGCGGGCAAACACGGTTTTCACACTTTGGCTTTGACCTCGCAGAGCGCACTTTGTAGTCACGTGGGTTGTGTGATATTTTTGATGACGGTATTACGATTAAGATCCCAGATAGAGCGACCTGGATCTCTTATAGTCTCAATTAACACCACGGGAAAGCCTGTGGGGCGCTCTTTCTTGAGTGAATTGAAGTGCGTGAAGTATTCCGGGTTCAGGACCTCGGGTTGAAGATAGTCCTCCCTCTAGAACTCATCACGTGGTCGTTTCATGGATGGTTTGGATTCCCTACCATGTACTGAAGCGCTCCTACCTGGGGTATTTTGGTCACGTGACTCCGAGGCCTAGAATGAGAGCATTGGTCGTTGTTTCAGCAGTGCCACCTCCTCGGTGGCCCTAAGCAATCAGAGGTTGTTCGACCGAGCAGTGAAAATATACATAGTCTGGTAGAATTGCACCACTTGTCGTTTGTTCCCTTTACCCTTTGGAAAATACCCTTTGGAAAATTTGAAAAATAAGTACATAAAATGAAGCACCGGGAGCACGACAAACACACCGTCGCTTGGCTCGAGCACTTGAGATATTCGCTTGAAAACTTTTCGTAGTCTTCGTAGTAAAATTATAATTGGGAGTATACTAGATTTACACGTAAGGTGAGTCAGCCTATTTGTGTGACGACATGCTGCACGTGCCGCAGGGTAGGTCTGCGGATAATTGCGACCACCTGGGGTTGTTTTGAACTGCGCCGAAAATCTCCGACACACGGTTCTGAAAGCAATGTTTACCTCCCCCAGTTTTCGTAGTGTTTGCAGCGTGCTGCACTAATTGCTGATATGCCGTGCGCTAAAATTTCAACTTGACGAGCAGGCCGTACAGAAGAACGCTAAGCTCTCGGCTTGAAATTGACGTGTTTTATTGGTCGTACTATCTCCCATCGATGAAATACCGTCTAGTGCACTAGGGACCTCACAATTATATGTCCCTTCTTTGATGGACATATTTACTTTCGATTAACTTGGTCGTCACGCTTCTCAGAGAAGAAATATTCTTTCTACCTGGAAGAAAAATGAGTGGGGCGTTGTCAGAAAGTAAAAGTTCGAAGCGTTGTTCCGGAGTAAGGTGTACTTCGTTGCCCTGACAGGTATGACTTATTGAGCGAAAGGCCGATAACATGGTCTTATTGGGAAGTTTAAAGAAGGACATGGCGGGCTTCTTTACGCCAGAATCGACCAGGGTCTCCGGGGACACCGCCATGAATGATGGAGTTTCTGCTTCTCGTCAGCGGGAATTGTCGCTTCGTCTATGCGGTTCCTTGCCGAGCCAGCGTTATTTGCATAAGTTGCTTTGGAGAGGGATAAGGATCTCGACGCTTGTGAAACGCGCAATTGTGGCTTCCTATTAGTGCTAGCTTTAAACAGTAAATTCTGGCTTTCGCAGCTTAAAGGTACGTGGTTTGGCTTATCTTATTTCGAATGGATGGTGGTGGCGGTGGCGTGCTATTCCGAGCGATCTGCCTGTCGGTATTTCGAATGGACGTATCTATTAGTTGACGGCAGATAATTCTTTCTACGAGGTGGCTTTATGCTGCCATCTTATTTCTTTGTCTGTCGTTATTCTCAAGCACCGCAACGTATTGTTGTAGTGCATAGCGACAACTATAGTGGGTACACCATCCCCGTTAGTGCAAAGCCATCTTGAACGTTTTTGATATTGCACCTATTTGGGACCGCTAGACCGCCATACCTAGTGGACAAGCAACATCTGTGGTGGTCAGTTGCCGCTTTGCTCTGTCAAGACGTCTGATAGTCGGCGAACGATCAAGCCATCTCATGAATCGGTGGAACAACAGCAACAGATATATTCTGATGATGAAGTGGGGAGTTCTTCCACTCTAGGAGTGGAACGCTACCCCATAGCTAGGGGGTCTACTATGAGTGGTGATAATGATGAGCGATGACGATGAGAGATGACGGGAATGATCGGAGCGGCGATGGCGATCGTGATGGTGGGAATGTCCGAGAGCGCTGTTGTGATCACAATGAGTCCTTTAGGCCTGTCGCCTCAAAAAAGCCAACTACATGACCTAAGGCCGCCCCGGAGTGGGCCGCGGTGTCCCAAGGGCCGAGGATGCTCGACAAGTTGAAGGGGCGGCAGCCAAGGGTGGCAAGCTGTGACTGCAGTGTACGCCTCTCGTTGATATAGATCTTACAGCGGAGGAGTATGTGTTCTACGTTGGCAAGTACACCACACTCGTTGCACATAGGGCTAGCCTCACAGTCTAGTTGGTAGCGATAGAACGGAGTGAAGGCCACATTCAGACGTAGCCTGTGGATGAGCGACTTCGGACGAGGAAGCTTTGCAGGTAGCCGGTATGACAGCGTTGGGTCTACACTTCCCAAAGAGGACCTAGTTGGAATGTCGTGTTGCCACTGTAGGGTAGACCAGGAATCGGACAAATGCCTGAGGAGGGATCTTCTGTCTCCTCTCGAGAGTATAATGGGCATAGAAGGCCGTTGTTGATGTGCAGCGGCAGCGTCGGCCTCGTGGTTCCCAGTTATTCCGCAATGCCCTGGAACCCACTGAAAGACAACGGAGTGGGAGCGATCTTGTAGGGACTTCAGGGCGCACAGGATATCTATCACCACTGAGGAAAGGGAACCGCGGATGTCCATGTTTTTAATGCACAGGAGAGCTGCTTTGGAGTCGGTATAAATTACCCAGTGCAGCGGTTCACAGTCTTCCGCATATGTCAAGAATAACAAGAGAGCATAAAGTTCAGCGGATGTCGATGAGGTGCGGTGAGACAGACGACACCCACGTGTAACGGACTCTGATGGAATGGCAAAGGCTGAAGATGAAGTGTCCCAGGTCGACGATCCATCCGTGTATACAGCGGTACCGTTGCAGTATTGAGCCTCGATGAAGTCAAGGGTAAGTTGCCCAAGGATAACATCAGGATAGCTCTTTTTGTTGTTCTTGAGGCCGGGTATGGAGACAGTGACAAGCGGCGATGGCAACGTCCATGGAGGCACTTTGGGTGCCGTCGGGTCGACTATGAATTTGGGGATATTAGGTCTGAATGATGTTGCAGCAGCATGAACCGTCGCGTTCCGTCTAGCGTGAAGCTTGCCAATCAGAGAGTGACGTTTATGATGGGCACGAAGACGCAGATAGTGGCGTGCAGTTCCCCGAGTACGGAGAAGAACCTCGATGGGGATGTCCCTGGCCTCAGCCACTACTATGCGGGTTTCAGCGCCTCGCGGGACCCCGAGACATACCCGAAGGCTTCGCGCGAGCAGGGCTCGAATCCTTTGTACCAGTGTCTGAGGAAGTCCTTGCAGGACGGGAAGACTGCATTACTGAGCCATGAACCAGGGCATTGTGCAGCATGAGGAGATCCTTCTCGTCTCGCCCCCATCTCATACCTGCGAAGTGACGAATGACGTTGACCCAGCGTTGGACTTTCTTTTCAAGAACGTCTATGTGGCGCTTCCACGACAAATTCTATGATAGAGTTACGCCGAGAAACTTGTGATGTGTCACCTGCTCCAGTGGGCTTCCACCAATATACAGGCGACATCTATGCATGTCTTTGCGCGTGAAGGCTAGAACTGCGCTTTTCTCTACGGATATCTCCATTCCTGCCTGGAGTAAATAGAGGCGAATGGCATCTAACGTGCGCTGACGAAGTGCTGGACGGGAAGTGCCTGTAGTCCAAATACAGATGTCATCGGCATACAGGGACAAGTTGACTTTCCGCTGAATGCAGGTTCCAATGCCCGCCATAACGGCATTAAAGAGGAGCAGACTTAGGACGCTTCCTTGTGGTACCCCCTGAGAGATGGGGAATTGCTCTGTGTCGCCTTGTCTTGTCCGGACGAAAATACATCGTTGACCGAGGAAATCAGCTATCCAAAGCAACGTTGTACGTGAGAGCGCAGCGCTGTATAAAGCATGTAAGATTGATGGATGACTGACGGTGTCGTAAGCCCTCTTAACGTCAAGAAATACCGCGGCCGAGATCTTCCCGCCTCGTGGTGCCTCTTCCACCGACATGACCAAGTCGAGGACAGAATCTATCGAACTGCGGTGCCGTCGAAACCCAGCTTGCTCTTGAGGGAAGAAGGCACGGCTTTCGAGCCACCACTCAATTCTAGGCAAGACCATTCTTTCCATAACTTTCCCAAAGCAGCTGGTCAAAGTTACCGGGCGGAATGATGCCAATTGGGATGGGTGTTTTCCTGGTTTTGGCAACGGCACCCCATAGTGTGGTGGCAGCTCTACCCTCTTCGTTGAAGAGTTCTACCCGTCCACGGTTGAGTATTATGCCCCTTAAGGCATATGTGTTATACCTCATGGGAGAGCTACGCCTATCTCGAAGAGGCGAAATTTGCCTCCGCGTTGGAGATAAATGCTATACCTTTTGCGGTGGGACGTTCTACCCTTGGTAGAAGTGATCTGCCCTAATGGGCTATAAATTTCCCCTCCTGAATGAAGCAGTTCTACCCAAGTGGTTCGAATCTTAACACTGTAACGGAGGGACGTTTTCTACCTTAGCAGTGATATACGTTTGCCGGTGGTGAGGGGTATTTCACACATTTCGAGAGAAGCATTTGCCACCGTATGCATAGAACTATTCTGCTCTTGTAATTAGAACTGTTCCCTCTTGGTGGGGTGCACGTGAGTTAACAGTAACGACATGCAGTTAATGAACACTGTTCCGAAGGAATGGAAGCACACAGAAAAGGCTGTTACAAATTACAAATCTCTATTTTGCACAATCTATTCCAATCAAGACACAGCAGCTTTATCACATGGGCTGACCAATGCGAGGGGTACATTCATTAATTTGTAGAGCACTTGCAGTGTAGGAGGGGACTTGGGCATGAATTCGATGTCCATAAGCCAGTAAAGCACGACGAGGGCCCTCACAGGCTCCAAGCTGGACACCTCAAGGGTCTCTTTCTCCAGGTATAACAGCGTTCGCTCCGGATGGAGTATCTTCCCGGGAAAAGCACACGACATGACAGACATGTTCGTTATTTATATAGAAAGTTATCAGAATACATAGACAAAATCTCCCAAGTATTTTCAGCAGGGCGTTATCTTCGCGGTCGCTCTAGAGAATAAAGTACGAAAAATGCAAAGCTCGTTTCCATAGCTACAGAACAAAACCTTTTGCGATGTACAATAAGAACCCACCTGGGGCGTGATGAAGGACTCGTACCTTTTATGTGCCAGACTGAGGACCACAAGGAGTGTGACTATCATTGCTGCACATATACATAATCACAATATGAATATTCACCCGACATTACACAAGAATTAAACAGAAACACCCGGCATATATGTGTCGCAATGCATATGCGCTATGGAAGCCATAAAGCCGTGAAACGTCCGAACTATCTGTAGACTCTCTCGGAAGACAAATCATCTTACCGTCACCATGTTCAGACTCTAAAGGCTTCAAAGAACGCTTCCAGTTGGCGCTTCTTTCGACTGTATCTCAAAGCCGCTTCCGAAATGTCCTGTAGAACTCTGTCCAAGGCAGTTTCAATGACAGTCCCTGTGAGCGCATTGCATTCTTCCCTAATCTGAGCGAACACAAAGTGTCATGAAGGCGTACAAATGGTAAGTTCGTAGTAAAGAGAACCAAGGTGGGAGCTATACAGCCGCGAAAACTACCTGCTTGTGCTGTTTCCACACAGATGTCAAAGTCGTCATCGTAGATCTGCAAGGAACGAAAGACAGCATAATTATCCCACTGCGACACTACATAGCGCGCCATCGGTGAAGAACTGACCATAATATAGGTGATGGCTACGTCAAGCACTTATCACGAAAAAAAGTACACGACACTACTCACTGTAAGGTGCTAGCACATTAGTTCATCTTCCCTCAGGCGGAGTACAGTTGAGTTGCCATCGCAGGACACCACCGCCGTTCTTTCGCCGTAACGTGTTATAATCTTCATTGCCTGATTCGTTGCATGCGGTATGCATGACTGTCTGGAACGAACTGACGGCCTAAAGTGACGCAGTTTCTTCCCTTCGTCTGCACAGTCCTGCACAGATTGAACGATAAGTGAATTGACATACTTATCTGAACGTTTTTCGAACATACAAAGTAACTCACCGTTGGTCTCTTCTTCTTTAGTTCTTTCTCTGGTGCTCAGTAGCGCGGCAGCGGCACCAATTGTGTCTTCCACTGTGATGATGTCAGCTCCCCCCGACACTACCGCTTTTCGCCCACCATAACTAACTAGCACCTTCTTGGCAGAGTTCGCCGTCGGTCAGGAACGCGCCGTCGAGTAGCACGAGATCACGCCTGTTCCCACTCTCTTCTACCCTTTTTTGCACGCAGGCGCAGGATGTTGCGGTGACAGTATGCCTTGACAGTTGTGAGCTGTTCACGCGCAAAGAATCACAGCCTACGCCTACTGCATTTTCACCAGGCACAGAGCTTTTTTTAGTAAACACATCATAGTTTGGAAAAGGAGAAAGAAAAAGAAACGTGGCCCGCAGGCTCGAACGTCGACACACGTCCTTATCGGCGTCCTTGGTAGCTCTGTCAGTGTGCTGAGGAAGACGGAGGCTAACTTGGTTATCTCGGTGACGTAGGGCTCTTCGCAGTATGCTTCGGCCTTTCATTTCTACCCCACACATGGCAATGCACCGACATATCTTTTACCGCTGAGAAGAGATAGCCGGGGAGAGGGGTAGAAACGCCGCACTCATGCCTCCAGGCTGAAAAAATGTTGGCTGGGAAGAAGTGCGCCGTTTCAACCCCTTTTCAACCTTTTTTTCTTAGAGTGTAGGAACCTGTCCGTGCCTCCACGAGTGATTGCAGATGTTCAGCAGGGCCTGAAGGGAAGTAGGGTCAAGGTTTCGAATCACCGTGTATGTAATGGCGTCCGGGCCTGGAGACGACTTCTTGCATGAAGCTGAAATGGCCGCCACGGAGAAGTCCATATCCAAGGCCGGGACTGCTGATGGCTTAGCATGCTCGAGAATAGATGTCACATGGGCTGTATGGGTCAGGTACTCGTCGGCGCTGGTCACATTGGCTCCCTTCGTAAAGACACGGCAGAATTCTCTGGCCACCTCTTTCTCAGACGTAGATGTTAAGAGCGCAAGAGCTCCAAGTGGATTCCTAACTGGAGGGTTCTCCTTTAAGCTTCTTCCGACTCTCCATACCCGAGCAGGGCTCTCAAACGGTGATAAGGAGCAACAGAAGTGCCGCCACCGTTGACGGTCAAGGTCTCGGAGTGCTTTCTGTACAAGCCTACTCGCGCATCTTGCTTCCTGTATATCAGAAAGATTTCCTGTCCGTCGAGCTTTACGCTCAGCGCGTCTTCGGACAGCACGTACCTGCTCCACACGAGGGTTAGAACCTAAGTGGCCAGAACACACGTTGACTGTTTTAGAGGACGAGGCAAGAGCATCGACAATGACAGTTTCTAGCTGATCCACAGAACGCAAAGGGTGGGCTCTGTCTCCACATGCTGTACGAAACGAACGCCAGTCTGTTAATTTCGCCGTTCTACATCCCGCTCTCGTTGAATATCCATCATACGTGATGTATACGGGCACGTGGTCGCTTCCTCTGCCATCAAGGTCCGTGTACCAATGTAGCTTCCGATAAATACCTCTTGAGCAGAAAGAGACGTCCAGAAAGTCCGTAGAGAAAGACCTCCACAAAAACGTGTGTGATCCGTCATTCAGGATGCAGAGATCCAGGCTCACGATCAGCTCCATCCATATTTTCCCTCGACGATCAGTTTCGGTGCTCCCCCATGCAGGGTGGTGCGCGGTAATATCACCGACCACTAGATAAGGAGACTCTAAATTGTCCAACACAGCCTTCAGATCGGTCTTGGACACCTTAGCTGACGGCGGCACGTATAAGTTCACCACAGTGACGACAGTTTTACCACCCAAGCGAATTTTACACCGGATACAGTCTAAACAAGCCACTTTTGGCGTTGGAAGGGTGGCTGCATTGAAATCACGTCGAACAAGCAGAACCGTCCTTGAGATATCTGTATCCTCTTGCGTGACCAAACTATAACCGCTGAGTCTGATGTCCTTCTTAACATAAGCTTCACTAATAGCCAACATGGGAATTCGATGCCGAAGCAGAAATTCTTTAAGATCTGGCAGCTTGTTGCGCAGACTGCGCGCGATCAACTGCATCAAGACAGCATTGCTATAGATTTCCTCTATGACCGAGGAAAAGGCTGTCAATCTCTAGAAGAGCCTTAACTTCGGGCAACCGCGCAGCCTCAGGGCAACAAGCAACAATGACCTTCATAGCAGCAAGAACTAAGGGAATGATGACACAGAAGTCATTTGAAGACTGGGGGGATCGCCACTTCAGCCGTCGAGGCGCTGCTGGCAGGGACTCGTCGGTCTTCCTTGGACCTCGCACTATGGCCGCGAAAGTTGCACGGAGGGAAGTGGTAGCATTAGGGATGTCACGCTGACTATCTAGCTGCTGCACATGGCTACTCGGTTGAGGCTTAAATGCTTGTGGTTTGGGGCTTTTGACTGGTGGTTTTGAGACCTGCGGAGGTGCCCGTTGGAATCTCGCAGTAGTTTGTGGTCGACCATCACTCTTGGCCGCCTGGAGACCTGAAGTTGAACCTCCGTCCGTTTGTGCACTACGTCGTGCCTTCCAGATCCCAGGGGAAGGGGTGTTGGTAAAAACACGAGCCTGAAAGCGCCTTGTAGCTGTCCTCTTCCGGGGACATAAAGAATGCGAAGCAGCATGCGGTCCCTCACAGTTCTGTTGGAAACTTATGTGGTTCACATGCATATCCTCGAGCATCATGAGGCAACTGGGGCAAAGACCGATATTTAATGAAGTAATAAAGTGCACCTTTGTTACCGCCCATATCAACGTATGCAAGGATTTTCCCAGCACCCCCTAACACCCCCAAATTTTGCTCGACATCCCCCCACCCCACCCGGGGGGAGGTATGATGTCCCTTTAACTCTCTAAAATGTGCTCGTTCTTCCTGTCTTATACTTGGTCCAAAGATTATGCACACACGTCGCCTTCTTTTGCGTTTTGAAGTTATAGGTCTTGTTTCTTCACCTGTCTCTTAAGTTCATCTAGGACATATTTATCGAACTTTCGAGTTTCACAGAATGAACTAGTCAATGTGTCAGTAGCCTCATATTCAAAATACAACAAACTGCGCAATCGAGCCCGTTAATAAAAGATTGACGTTTACGGGGGACTGTACTTTGCGGAATCAAATCGTATTGACACCCTGTGGCAGAACAAAAAGAAAATGAGGGAGAGAAAGGACGAACAAAAAGAGACTGGTGTGTTGCAGAAATAGCAAGTGTACGCCTGTATGCTTGATCAAACTCTGGAAAGAATGCACGGTGAAGCCGCCGTCATTGGCTGGCTATCCTCAGCTCGCGTCATAACCCCACCTGGGTTAAATAGTTACCGACACCTGTGGCGTTTTTTTTTTTTTTCATAACAACACCGGGTGCGTTACACCAAGGGCTAGGATGACCATTTTTATGCACCTGCCTTCAGAAGGGCGTCTATTGCTGTCTTCGACTGTCTGTATGCAGTACAGTGCTGATTGAACGACAACAAGGTGGTGCATCCATTCCGCCAGCACCCCCCCTCCTCTCCCCCCAAATTAAAGTCCTGGGAAGATCCCTGACCGTATGCATCTCGAGCTATTAGTTATGGAGCATGTCACAGAAGTGCTTCCTAACAAATCTCGACAGCTCATACTGATTCCAGGGTAGTCTAAAGGCCTGTTCCGACATATAGCGATTTGCTATATAGCGCTAGAAAATAGTGCGATATTTTCCTCCTCGCAGTGCTCCAAACAGCTCTTGCTGGAGTTGAGCTCGTGTCAACTATTTCAGCGCTGATATTAGCGTTACATTCTTGTTGGCCAATGAGGAGGCCCTTCAGCGATGACGTCGCGGAAGTCGTGGAGTTGTTTTGCTTCCTCATTTCACGGCACGGCGACCGCATTGGAACCGGCGAGTCTGTCATCCAAAATGTGTGGTAATTTTTGGTCCAGCACGGTTCTTTTCCTGTCCAATGCCACGGCCCACAGCGAAGTTGTAAATCAAAACTTCGGTTGTCTCCCAGAAGGTTTATTTCAAGTTGGGACTGCTTAGTGCAGGGCATACCTCGGTTGCTATCCCCTCCACTGCATAGCTGTAAATCGTTACTTCCGTTGTTCTCCTAGGTTGAGCCTGCTTAGTGCACGTCTCAGCTCGGTTCTTTTCATAATCGCCAGCGAGGCCCACGCCGTAGTTGCAAACCGTTACTTCGCTTGTTTCCCAGAAGGTTACTTCAAGTTGAGACGGCTTAGTGCAGGTCCCAGCTTGATTATTTATTCTTTTCCAGACTACTGCCAAGGCCTACGACGTAATTGTAGGTTGTTACGGTTGTTCCCAAGAAGGCTTACCTACTTTAAAGTTGAGATTGCTTAGTGCAGATCCCAGCTTGCTTCTTTTCCCGTCCACTGCCGATGCCCACGGCGTATAGTTGTAAATAGTTACTTTGGTTGTTCCCCAGAAGGTTTACTTCAGGTTGAGATTGCTTAGTGCAGGTCCCAGCTTGGTTCTTTTCCCGTCCACTGCCGATGCACACGGCGTAGTTGTAAATAGTAGTTACTTTGGTTCTTCCCCAAAAGGTTTACTTCGAGTTGAGACTGCTTCTACAGGCCTCAGCTCGGTTCATTTCCATATCACTGACGGGGCCCACTGCGTAATAGTAAAGTCACTGCGGTTGTTCCCCACTCGGTCCATGGAGCTCCACTGCGCATCAGTGCCTGGCTCTTCGCTCCTTTTTTGCTTTCATGCAAGCCACTGGACTCCTCGAAGAGCTCTAAACAGAACTCCGACCTGTTGTCGCTTCGCGTTCACCATATTCCTCTCATATTAACCTCTGTGAAGTGGGGTAGGGTCCTGTGGCTACCAACGGGGAAACATCCCATGTCATCATGACTTCTCCTTCATTTATTGTTGTTGTTGTTCCCAGAAGATTTACTTGAGGTTGAGACTGCTTAGTGCAGCGCCTAACTTTTCCCGTCAGACCTGTGCAGAGCACTGCGGAGGCCCATGGCGTAATCCTACATCGTTAATTTGTTATTTCCTAGGAGGTGTAGTTCAGATTGAGACTGCAGTTGCAGAATAAATGAAACAAGTGCATTTTTATTGCATTGCAGTACGCACCTTGTGGTGGCCTCGAAGCTGGTGCGGCCGGGCCAGACGTATAGGCTAGCCGTGACCCTGTACAATATTAAGCAGTCCATAACGGTGCTGGCGTCGATCCAGCGCAATGGTGTAGAGGTCACTCAGGCTGTGCATGAGTGCCAAGCCTCCATACCTGAGCTCATTCTCCTCAAGGTAAGCACACATTCAATTTGGGGCTGTGTTCGTTGTATGCACGGAAGTGGTACTATATTTTACACCGTAAACATTTGATTTCCATGGTGCTCTAGCAGCCCTTGCTGCTGATGACAGCATTGAAATGCATAGAGCGTCCATGTTGACTGCACGCTCACTTTGCTTACTGATCTAGAAAAAATTAACTTGATACCTTGTAGGTGCCGGCGACAAGTGTCCCTGGAATCTACAGGCTTCGTGTTGAGGGCAACATCAACGGCGTTCTTGGTGGAACAGTCTTTGCCTACGAAAGGCAGCTGCAATTCTCGCAACGCTCAATGACAATATTTATTCAAACTGACCGACCTCTATACAGACAAGGTCAAATAGGTGAGGTGGGCCATGTTGTTTGTCGCGCTTCTAACTTTACTATTCTGTAATGACTGTTTTCACATGGCCTTGCCTGTTGGCCTTTCTCGACATATCGGTTCATACCTGAGTTTGTCACGTTTTCCAAGCCTAGACGTGGGACAGGATGGGAACCTTCTCATACATTGGTCCTTCAGGTTGATGGCAGCTTGACAGCCCATTTTTTCTTCTATACATCACCATCAGCTTGACACAGCGTACACCTCTCCATGCTTCGCTAAGGGCAACTTAATGACGTAATATCAGGATATTTTCTGATTAATAGGCACAGAATGTAAAATATTACACTGTAGTGCTTTGGCGAAATTTAGTGTTGGGATAACACACGAGATATTTTCCTTCTGCATATGTCTGTTTGTTTTGAGAAACTTGAGAAGTGCAGGTGGCAAATTACAGATACGGAGCGAGAAAATCTGCAGGTGTCGTTACCATTCTTACAAGGCGAGCTCGCAGGAAATTATCGGCCCTGTTCTGAACTGGTATCACTAGAGCTTTTCAGGGATAAGTGGAAATCGCCTATACTTAGCAAAAGCGGGTGGTCAGTTTGGCAACCCCGTGGCCATTTTGTACACGTATGAAACTCCATGCAATGGGTTACTTATCTATCGTGGAACGAAATGACTCGGGCGGAAGCAAACCTGGCGTGAATATTACTTCAGGAACGTCTTCTCCAGCCCCCCCCCCCCCCCCCCAATAGTGTAAAACAGCAGCTAGCTCTCTGTAAGCATTCTGATAACATTCAGGAGACGGCTTACGAAAATTGACAACACTAGTCATCGAAGCGATTTCGGGAAAATCCGGAGTCTGACATCGCAAGACAGGTGCGCATGCCAAAGTGGTGGGCATTTCAAATGAACAACTTTCGTACGTACCACCTTGACTCAAGGCCTCGTACTCTCGAAAGTCTGTGCAAGGTGGGTTGCCGCGTTTGGTGACACGAAGCACGTCCACACTCAGGTGGCGAAGCCGCACTTGAACCCTTGATACGTAACCTGTCCCGATTTTCTCACATAGTCGCGACTAAGGACGAGGCGGGGTTTGTCGTAGCCAGACGAAACAACAACCAAAGTATATGAATCACATCAAGGCAGTCCCTTCCCATGGCAAGGTCATGGCGTCTGCTTCTTGGAATCCCCGAGGGCGAGCTATCTTCTATAAGCGGAGCATGGTATGCCAACTACTTAAAACAGTTGCTGCGAAAAGTGCCAAGGAATAATCAAGAAGGTGTTGGACCATGACGATGCACAAACACACATTTCAGAGATTGCAGTTGCGGTCTAAGCAATGCGATCTCCGGTTCTACGTGCTGTCGCACCCATCATATTCCCCTGATATAGGAATTCCCAGCTTCTTCTTCAGTTTCAGATGAAAACATTGCTCAAGTTGAACAAGGTTAAAATCTGGGCAGGTTGATGTTCATTTTAAAATCGATAAAACCCCAGTGCTGGGTAAAAAAGGGGACAAAGGACGGTACAGGTAACGACAAACAACGACTGCACTGAACTGCTAACCAAAGGTTTATTCCATCATTTCTCGAGAGTAAGGAATTTTTGAGAGGTGGGGGACGTCAACGGGCTTGAAGTAAAGAAGTTACAAGGATAGTGTACAGGAACCGCAGCATCGTTGGACAAAGTGCATTAGCCTCCGTGGGAACTATGTTAAAATATAGGAAAAATGTTTCTGTGTCAAGGCCTTTTTATGCAGCCCTCGTATGTTTGTAGTTTTCGTCTCATTCTTTAATTTTAAGCCCGAGACATTTTATGCTCTACCTTTTCAGTCAAATTCAGAGCACTGCCCATCACTACCGAAATGAAGCCATTTTCAGATGCGGTGGATGTATACATGCTGAACCCAAACCGCACCATAGTACGAAGGTGGCTTTCACGACGAACAAACTTAGGTATGTATTTATTGTGCTTGGGGGCATTAGGACTTTTGTTCCCTACGTGTACGTTTGTACCCAACCTGTCAGCGTAACAGGCAGGATCTAGATTCTGTGACTGGCCTCATACAGTGACTTACTTTGAACAACTTTGTATCGTATGTAGCACTAGAACTGGAGAAATCTTTCGCTCTACGTTTGTTCGTTTGACCCCATGTGCCTGCTATAGGTTTTCGCTTCACGGCAGATGTGCGATTCACAACAACAACTTTATTTTCGACCTTGGAGAGTGGGGAGTTTCATCGCCACAGGCGATACTCTACCCCATTGCTGGATGGAATAGGGGGAATAAAATAACGAGCCCCTTCACAATAACGATCGAAGTCCGATGGTGTCCAGAAATGTCAGAAGAGCTTTGAGCGCAGAGCGTTGCTGGGCTGGATTGGGCCAGGGACCAAGCAATTTCGAGAGGGAGAAAGGGCGAGAGTCCAGCTGACGAAGAGACTCGGAGAGTGTGGTTCGGGAAGGTTCGTAGTGAGGGCAATGAAGAAGAATGTGCTCCAGATCCTCAAGAGCACCACAGTGGCAAGAGCTGTCGTCGTTGACACCCTCTTCTTGGATAGTACTGTTACATTACTATCGAAGGCAATAGGCATTTTAGGAGACCGTTGGTAACGCTATCCTGAAGTTATCGTACCTACCGGACACCAATGACAGCGTGCATGACTCACAATCGAAACCGTTGATTGGATGCGGTTGATGCTGCGTTGAAGGCTATGCTATTAGCTGTCTACTAATAGCACTCGGAAATTCGGCGGTGATACCACCAACTGTGCGTCGCTAAAGAGTACGGTAGAATGAACATGTTCGATGCTACTTCATTAGCTTGTAGCGGGTAGCTGGCGGGTAGTATGACATTTATGAACTGCAACAAACATGTTCCACGACTTTCTTCCTCTAAAGTTCCGTGAAACTGTAATTTTGCAAAAACTGAAAAGACATCACCCGCAACAGTATTGGGTGTTGCGCTGTGGTGATGAAAGCCACGCCCAAAAAATCTAGAGCTTCCATGTCAACGTTGCACCTGGCGGTGTTAATAACCACGCCGCTGTGCTGTCCTGGAGCCCTTGGAATGGCAAACGATTGCAGCGTTCATGCTGTTCTTCCAGTGTTCTGGCAATCATGATGTCACCCACGTATGCCAAGTACACGCAACACGTCGTTGATAAGCCATCGTACCTATTCAGATATACTCGATAATGCCGTACGTAATTGGTGTTTTGCGAACGTCCACAGTGTCAGACTGGATATCAGTCTCGAACAGTGACGTTGCTCCTCGCTCGATAGTTTTCGCGGAGTATCTAGTCGCTAGGACTTCATCTAGGGCAGCATACGAGTAGTATAGATATGTGTGGAGTGCCAGGCATATCGATCCCCAGAGATCCCCCGACAGCGGCTTCCGCCCGCCGCCTCTGGCATCCCGCGTCCCGAACGCCGCCGGGCGTTTCTTTCATATTTCCTTTTTCTTTACCACCGTGTCATTTCCCTCCCAAATCTGTATTTCTTTCGGAAAACACTCCTAAATGGGATTCACGTGTCATTCAGTAAACAATGATAACAATTGGGAGCAGATTTACATGTAAGGTTGGCCCATGTGTGGTAGCATGCTCCACGTGCCACATGGTAGGACTGCGGATAATTTCAACATTCCGGAGTTATTGAATGTGACTGTCTACAAGTGCGTTCCCTGATACACATTCTACACAATATGCAGAGATATGTCAAAATAATGTTCGTGGGAAATTTCTGCGGTCCTCAAATATATTCCAACCACCCTTTGGTACATTTGAATTATTTGTTGCAGCTATTTTTTTAAATCAGCATTTAAAACATTCTTTTAATCGTACGCAGGGCGCTTCACTAAACGTATCACGATGGTTCGTCTAAAAAATCTACTTGCCTGAAAATTATGAGGTCTACAGTATTCATCTTCCACAAACTTTTGCCAATCTTCAACCGTGAGAAATTTTCTAAATCGAACTTCGGAATTTGCCAAATCAATGTTCCATTTTCTGCCAGAGGCTGAAAGTGCATATCGGATTTACCCCAATCAAGTACACAACACATTTTCTACTACAGTGGTGATAGGTGAAAACAGACAAATGGAAGCTGCCGTGTTGAGATACATAAACTTGTTCAGTTCTCCGTCAAGTGCATGCATGAAGGGTGGAAGAAAACGGTGGCCAGACTCTTCCTGTTTGCTTCTCACTTGTGTTTAAGATAACTTTGAGGTTGTAACCTTCTGCTGTTATCAGCAGAGTCATCAAAAAGGAAGCTGAAGGGCAGGTCCACATCCTCTTTGTATCCCTGCTTGACAGAGAATTGAGTGCTACCACAATTTGCTTGTCGCTCTCGAAACGACAATTTTAGCATTCAGCATCGCAGATGGCTAGAAAGTTTGTGTCCAAGTAATTGGCTGGAATTCAAATGGAATATTTCGAATGGTGACACTTTGTATTATACGAGCGGCAGTCAAAAGGGAACCTTAAAATGACGACAAAAAAAGAGGTCACGTAGTATGTGGTTGATCTTTAGATATGTTGCCACGTCACACTAGACGGAGGAGCATGTGGAAGCCAGTTGATGTGCCGCAAAGTATGATGTCACAAAGTCATGTCCAAGATGTCCGGCCCCTTGGAGGTTTGCACCTGAGAGGAGCAATATACCATTATCGTTTTTCTGACCAGCAAGGATGAAAACCCTAAAAACATTTATTGGAGGATGAAGACACTGTATGGGGACACTTGCATGTTGCTTCAGCAGGTTTGTGGATGTTGTAGAAAGTTTAAACCTGGCTTCTGAACTTTGACTGCTGCACGTCGCTCTGGACAACCAGGTGCTGCAGTCGTTATCCCCGCAGTAGAGGCGATCGTGCGCGAAAACCAGCGGGTGGCTATTGACGAATTTGTCAAAGAATTAAAGATTAGTCATGGCTAGACCCACCAGAAGGTCCACGACGAGCTGCACTGCTGCAAAGTCTCCGCCAGGAGGGTACCAAGGCAGCTCACCGCGCCAAACTCAAACAACACCGCGTGGACATCAGTGAGGCCATAATATGGTGCTATGAAGCTGAAGGGGATGGCCTACTGTGTCGTATAGCCACTGGTGACAAGTGCTGGGTCCATTATTTTCAGGCAGAGACAAAGCGAGCCAGGAAAATATAGCGCCTTTCATTGTCGCTGAAACGTGCCACTCGAGAACGATGCATAACTGATTGCACTGAAATTCACAAGAATGTTTTTCTCCCGGAATTTGTGCATTAGTCAAGCGATGACCAACATGCAGTGAACACGGAGGGACTATATTGTAAAGTGATCGAAAACTTTTTTTCTCGAATTTTGTGTTTTCTCTGAATCTGAGACAAGATTGGGGGTAACGTTTGGATTAGACATTATGCTGAGCTCGTAATATACTCTTGATATGACACTGCATTAACCAGTTGGTTTTTATTCTTCTTGGTTATGCTGCACAGTAGCCATAAGCAGGTTTCGGGACACTCAGAATTTTTGTGTGGAGATTGCCTTGTAGTGAAACCCTCGTGCATTTGTGGGCGCTGTTTCAGTTTATTGGCCTGCCACACGTACAGACGCCACGAAAAATAATGTATATTTCTCTGATTGCAGGTGCTGTGAGTTTAGAATACCCTCTTTCTCCACTGCCGTGTTTTGGAAAGTGGACAATACAAGTTATTGCTCAGGTACCTTTGCATGCGTTGTTCTACCAGGCAGTTTGGTCCTTGCATGCGATCCTGGAAGAATTATTTTTAAAGGAAGAAGCAGTCAACATCACTGTCTGTAGGTGTATCTATGGGCTGTGCTATTATTATGCGATGCCGTTAACCTATTACCATGCTAGTACGGACTGTACATTGATTGAACAGTTGTCTTTCTTATACCCTTCAGGGCCAAATTGAAGAGAAGGGGTTTGTTGTGGAGGAGTACTGTAAGTTTTCTTTTCATCGGTTAAATGGTTGAATAGGCACGTATACGCTGTTTTTTATGTTCTATTCTAGATCAAACGAGATACGAAGTTAACGTGACAACACCTTCCTTCGTAATAGCAGGGAGTGAATATGTCCATGGAACAGTCGTGGCAAAGTATGGCGTACTTTCATTCGTCATCAAAGTGAACTGTAATATTTCTGTTTCACTTCATTTCAAATAATATAACCTTACTTGCGAATTTTGCCTGTACTTCGTGTCCCTCAATCTACTGACACGACATTGAAGTGAGGCAATGCTGACTGACAGCGTTTATGTTTTCTGTGCTGGGTCTTTGAACAAGGCTGATTTAGATGCGAAACAAAAAAAAATCGCATTTGATAGTCCGGAATGGCATTTTAAGCACATATCGAGTGAGATTGCCTACGCCACTACACTCTAAGAAAGAAGGAATAATTTGAGTCCTTTTGGAGAGTAGATGCATCACTACAACTGTTAGTCCCTTCGGGGATTAAATGTGCAGAAGTGTACGCGAAGTTTAGGGGCTATTTGCGGCGCTGGTGATTAAATGTCGGGGTGAGGGAACTTGAATGGCGAATAATATCTATCTAGGAACTAGAAATTGCTCTCCAGTTTATTCCTTTTTTCTTGGAGTGTGGTATGCAAAACTGCAGGTATCTGTTGCTGATTTATCTATTCACCTGAACGTATAAAGTAAGTATACAGGGTGTTTCAGTAACCATGAAAAAAAATTCAAATTAAGTAAGTATGCAGCGTGAGCTTATGGTGTCAACGGTACTTGGTCCTGCTACGTATTTGCCACACGTTGTGGCAGTTAGCGCACTTGTCCCGCATTAATTAAGCTGATTTTAATAGTTGAACTTGAAAATGAGCCAAGAGAAGGTACCGTTTTCCTTCATGAATTCGATAGCCCATGGCCACAACAAACAATTCCAACAGAAATAAGAGAATTTTTCATCAAATCTCTACAAAAATGTGACAGCCGAAAATCAGTCGCTCGCCAAAGCGCGCTTGCTGAAGTTCGGACTTGCGGAATTGTTGAGTCCGCCTGAATCGAAGCGAAGTGGAGAGAGTGCCAGGGTGCTGTATTATCATCGACAGCCTTATCGAGCAACCCGTCATATCAGTGGCTGCTGGCTGATGACAGACACGGTGGATAGGGCCAAATATGAGTTTGGGCTTATTTTGTTCCTGCACTGCGGCGCTTGGGCGAAGCGCACTGCTCCGCAGCGGCAAATACCTGCGAGCGCGCCTCTGCGAGCGACGGATTTTTGGCTGCCAAATTTTTGTAGAAACCTTATGAAAAACTTCCTGATTTTTGTTGGGATTGTGTATTGTGGTCATAGGCTATCGAATTCATGAAGAAAAACGCTACCTTCACTTTGTTCGAGTTCAGTTAGCAAAACTTAGCTTAATTATTGCGTGACATGTGTGCTAACTACCACAACGTGTTGCAAAAAACGACCAGGACTAAATACCTTTGACCCGTAAACTAACGCTGCATCTTTTCTAATTAATTTTTTTTGACATGGTTGCTGAAACACCCTGTATGCATGAATTTCAGATCCCACTTGTGCGTCTATACTTAATGCATCACGTGATATTTTGCAGTGATGGCTGCTAACTACTTCTACAGCAGTTTAACTATAACTACTAACTACTTCGCGATGGAGTAGTTTAACTAGTAGTTCAACTACTTTCCAGAGAATAGTTAAAACTACTTCTTTAACTACTGCAATGTATATGATCACAAGCAGTGATAATGATATTTAAAATGTACTCTTGTGCCTACGTCGCTTAATTCGCATACTGTCGTAAAATCCACTGCCTGTTTCTTGTATATTATGCGCTGACAAAAGAGCTTGCTGCGAGCTGACCGCGTCCCCGCAAGGATGTCACATGACCAATGCTCACCACCTCACTTCATGCGCAGGACGCGGCGAACTTAGGCTCAAGCCATTGCTACGATCGTCAAATACAAAGCTTGCGGCGGGATTCTTTCTGTGCCTAAGCGATGAACTAAGTTGCAGAATTATTTCACAGCAAATGAGGCTTCACTAGACAAGCATTAAAAGTGAAGGTTTAGTACACATGCACGGCACAATTGCTCTGCACCTCCGTTCTCATCAGACAAGTAGCTCAAGGTAAAAGTCGGAAGCACAATCGTGCTGTAAAGTTTGCGGCAAAATCGGAAGTAGTTGGCGCCTGCAGTAACCTAACTACTGTAGTTAACTACTCAAAATAGTAGTCTAACTAGTAGTTGCCACTACATTTCTGCAAGTAGTTGGTAACTACTTTTTAACTACAATCAGGTAGTTTAACTACATGTAGTTAACTACTGGCCATCACTGATATTTTGCGCCTTCCCTTCCTTCCTCTCGTCCACTTTGTCTTCCCTAGCCTTGATCTTACCTTTTTGCTTTGCACTGCATTCAGAGGAATGTAGATTCTTCAATGCATTCAAATACTGCCGAGTTGGAAAGCGCTGGCACGCGTCACAGCCACAACATGCAGACGAGTAGAGTTGGAAGCATTTTGTTTCGCTGTGGTTCACCTGATGGGCTTTTAATCTTGAAAACCTTCTGTTTAGCTTTACGAGCGGCGGAGCAGTTAAGGGAAACCTCACACTTCGGGCTACTATAGAGCCTGCGTACCCTACTTATGATATAAGGCGAGACTCCACTCGTTACATAGAACAGGTCTACAAGCAGGTGAGTGAAGTTGACGAAAACAAATGTACGGTACAACGTTTATTCTCCTTGCATTGCAGTTTGACGGTGTTCAGGATTTCCGCTTCTCACTCTGGGAGCTCTCGCGAATGGTCTCTCGTATGGATGGGATGAAAGTGGTCATCGCCGCACTGGTTGGCGAACGCTTTCTTGATCTCATAGAGACGGGCTTTTCCGAGTCGCTCATCGTCAACTCCAGCCTTCGACTCAACTTTCTCGGTTCTTCGCCCCAAGTGTTCCGCCCTGGGATGCCATTTAAGGCATATGTAAGAGACCCTTCTTCTGTTATCAGCAGCTTTTGTTTTGCGTTCTTGGTGAAAGAAAACGCTACCTGCATAGTCCTGTCAGTTGCCAGTACCATATGTTTTATTTTCGCCTTATTCGATTCCTTTATATTTAACGTTTTTATTTACTTTATATTTAAGAACAGGTGGACAGTCCATCCCAACCGAATGCTACGTTGTGAAGTTTTTGTGTGTGTGTGTCTGTACAGTGACAACAACCACGTGACTGCTACACGAATGCATCAAGTATCTCGTTAGAGCCACCTCACATAGCTTGTCATTGTGATGATTATGCTGTGATCATAAGGGGTGGTGACAATTTTTGCGGCACCCCCACAATTTTCTGTGCGATGTGAGCGAAAACTCACGAGTAGCGCTGAGCGCGGAGATATAGATCGCGCCACGGGTACCGCGCTGGAGAAGCCTATGCGCGGCGCGGCCTGCGAACTCACTGTCGACGCAGCATCAGACCATATTCAGGAGTGGCTGGCAGAGTGTAACACCAGGCGGGGGGGGATATGTTTATTAAAAGGCGCTCATGAGACGACCAAGGAAACGGCATCCCATTGAAGAACAGAAGATCTAGTAGAAGAGCAAAACATGCTAAGGCGAAGCGAGAGAAACATGGAAGAGAGACTCCCGAGCAGCGAGAGCCACGTCTGGCCTCGTTGCGGGCCTGACGATAAAGACAAGCGGATGATAGAAGCGCAATTAAAGCATGTTTCTGCGCAACGAAAGCATAGAGCAACTAGAGACAATTCTGTGCCGTACGTGCTCGCTCCAGATCGGAATTGGCCATAAGCCAATTCTAACATGCATGCATGCTCTTGGAACTACGTTGATCAGGTATATACGACACTGATGCACTAATTAGTTGTAGCCATCCTCTCTTCAGACTCATCATTCGAACGAAATGATAAACTGACATGGCCAATAAGACGGTGTAGAAGCAAGTAGCAAGTCCAGTATTTATTCTGCAAAACAAAATAATCGAAAGGAATAATAATCTTTTATGTTCTGCGACTTTGTTCGAAAGGTGCTCTTTGTTGCTTTTCGCGCAATCCCTTCGGACAGTTATCGAGACTCTCCCCCGCCCTGGTCAACAAAGCTGCACATCATGCAACGGAAAACGCGGTTATATTGTGACGAAAGAGGTGGACGCAGGGACTAGCTTAGTGTTACTCTTGCCACGATACAACGGCCTCGATGGGTCAGTTGGTACCGTGTCTTCAGGGCCGGCGAGATGGGGGGGGGGGGGGGGGCAGCCGAGGTCCGGGCCTCTTCAGGGGCCCGCCCGACCCAAGACCCGACGGTTGCCCGCACCCACCAGAAGACGTGAGGAGGGGCCCGGGCAGAACTCATCCGGAGTCATTTCCGAGGCCCGTAATTTCTCTCTCCGGGCCCGCGTGTCCGCCTACTAATCCCAAGGCTGCGGGTCCTATCCCGGCCGAGGACGCCAGCAACTTAGATACGATTAGGTACGTAGTCTTCAGCGAGACACGAGAAATACGTGTGCTGAGCTATCGGCGCAAAATTAATCCACAGACCCACCACGCTCATGATCATAGATGTCTCGCGATGTAAAGCCACGAATTATGATGTTGTTGTGATACGTACGACACGACGCGGTTTCAGGTTGGCGTGACGTACTACGACGGGTCTCCGCTGCCCGCCCACTACTTCGCGGGACGACGTATCGATGACATGTTGCACGTGACACCATCAGTCACCTTTGCTAGCGGCGGACCCGGAGGGAAGCAGTATCTGAACCCGGTGCCGGCAGCTATTCAAGGTTACCCTGGGATGTGGGAGGTGTTGCTGGAAGCCATTCCGGGGAGTAGCGACCCTAGTTGGGCCAGCACTGTACAGTCCATCAGGTTGGAGGTAAGGCTGACGACACGGGTCTCTTACATGTTCATACTGGAGCCAAAACTCCAGTGAAAAACGGTTTATGCTTTGTTGCTGCATCACGTAGGACGTTGAACCGTGCATGTTGAATCCAGTGCTCAATGTTACAATCATCGCACTTCGCTTATAAGTAGGGCCCGGAATTTTAGACATTTGCCTGTAAATGCCTATAAACGCCTTAATGCGACGTTTTCGGGGTTGCGTATGCCTTTTTATCGACTCTATTGGGTTGCAGCCTTTTTTTAACATCTTTACATGCCATGACATCCTTTTTTAGAGGTGCAAGTGCGAGTGCGCCTTTCAGGCTCATGCTGAGTGCTGCATTTTGCTTTTGGTTTCTGTGTGTTTGCGCCTTTTCCTCCTTTTTTTGCGCTTGGTTTCCTTCAGTACCTTCGGTTTCCAGAAGGGGTTCATGTATATTTGATGAAAAGATTTGGCCTTTCGAGATCTTCGAGGGCGGAGAACTAAAAGTATTATGCTACATAGCGTGGTTTTATATGCCGCCTCAGCATTCGTGTACCAGAAGTCGAATCTTGTAAAGTACCGTAGTCTTTGAACGAGCAAGTTTTCCTGGATGGAGCATTCTGAAACACCAACAAAACCAAAGAGCGTACCAGATTAACGTGCCTATTTTTGCATTTCGTTGCCTATTTTGGTGTTTTTGAGGGCCTAAATGACCGCCTATTTCCATCGTTTCTAGTACCTATATTTTCGGGCCCTACTCATAAGTTATAGTTAAAACGAACTCTTTCGGGTTCAGGTGTGGCAGCCCGTTAAAGACGACTGCAATCGGCGTAGTTCCACTCGATTAAAAGTATTGGTAATTACCTACACCAGTGATGTGATGTGATAGAGGAAGAAAAAAATGGGGACGTAAGTCAAGTTACGAGGGTGGTTCCATAAGTTTCCGGCCCGACCAACTTTTAATAGTCATAGAGACGAAACAAGTGTATCACTTTTCGACATAGTCACCCTTAACTTCGATGCACTTTTGACACCTTTAAACCAGCATTCTTATACCCTTGAAAAAATCGTCCGAAGTTTTGTCAGCGAAATGCTGGAAAACTGACTCTTGCACCTCACTATCGTTTTGAAATCTCCGTCCTCTGAGATCCCTCTTCAAGTTTGAGAACAGGAAGTAGTCACTCGGTGCCAAGTCTGGACTGTAGGGTGGGTGGTGGATTTCTTCGAAGCCGCACTCCTTCAGTGCAGCCTTGGCAACAGAAACCGTGTGGACAGGGGCATTGTCCTGGAGCAACCGGACACCTCGACTCAACCTGCCGTGCCTCTTTTCCTTGATGGCGTCTCGCAGTCGGTGCAGGAGTGAAGCATAATAAGTCGCATTCACTGTGGTGTTCCTCTCTTTGAAGTCGATGAGGAGGATCCCGTGACAATCCCAAAATATTGTTGCCATGATCTTCTTTGTGGATTGTGTGACCTTGGCTTTTCTTGGGGGTGCTTCTCCTGGTTTGCGCCATTCCATCGGCTCCTTTTTTGAAAGGGGATCATAGTAGAGCACCATGGTCTCATCCCCTGTGACAATTGACTTCAATATTTCTTCTTCGTTCTCTTGACAGAGCTCCAAAAGCTCTTTGGCACAGACGATGCGCTGTTGCTTTTGAACTGACGAGAGAAGTCGTGGCACCCATCTCGCACTGACCTTCTTCATGTGAAGGCCCTCGCGGATGATGCGAAAAACGGTTGTTTTGGAAAACCCCAGTCTTTCTGAGATTTCCTTCACCTTCAGACGCCTGTCGCTCAGCACTTCCTCCTCGACAAGAGACAAATTTTCTTGTGTCACCACTTCCACTGGACGACCATCGCGTGGATCATTTTCAATGGACTCTCGCCCCAGTCGAAACTGCTTAGCCCAGTCTTTTACCGTTCTGTACGACGGAGAGGCTTCCCTGTACACGTTGTCCAGTCGCGCTTTAATTTCTTTAGGCGAAAGTCCCTCTTTTGTCAAGAACTTTATCACAGCGCGGTACTCGATTTTTTCCATTTTAACTGAAGAGTGCACCCTGGCTGTTTGAAATGCCGCTCTCCAACTGACAAAAGCATGGAGAGGGTTGAGGGTGGTGCTCCGGCCCTCCAACAGATGGCGCCACGCGTCCTTAATCGCATTTTCTACCTCGGGCCGGAAACTTATGGAACCACCCTCTTATGTTGAATTCCAATGTCGGATTGGGAGCACTTCCGGAGCAAGTTTGGCTGCTCTGTCTGGAGCAGTTCTGTTCTATGGCAGATTGAGAGCAGAGTCCGAGTCTTCCAACGGCAGTTTTCGCGCGGCATTGGAGCCAAGGTCACTCCACGGAGGGAGCAACTCCGACTGCTCCGCCAAAATCGGCAGATCTGGCCGGAACTCCAGCGTCACGTGGCATATGGTTTGTGCTTCCGGTACCTACCGCTTCCCTCCATTCGCTTCCACTCCCGCTCGCCCTAACGGGCTCGGGCGAGCCCTGTGCTCTTTGCCGGAGCAAGGCGCTCCCCCGTGGAGTCAGCTTACTGCTCCAAATTTACCATTGGAATTGATCATTAAAAATTATTCTGCGGTGTGGGATTGTGGATAAAATGATGGGAGGGGTATTCCCTGCAGGCGGACTTCCTCGACCCGAATACAGGGAATGCACGAGCCGACCTGCTCCTGTACTCCTCATACTCTCCCACCAACCATCATCTACAAGTGTCGACAAGCACAAAACATCCAAAGGTGAGTCTCTCTGTTTCTCTTTGGTCAAGTCGTTGCTTTTCGTACCTCTCACCACAAGAGTCTTTTCTTGTTCCTTCTAGGTTGGGGAGTTCATCATCTTCCACGTCCGATCCAACTACTACGTTGAATGTTTCTCATATGTGGTACGTACTTTTCTTTCTTCTCTTTTTTGTGTTAATAATTCACCTTTCAAGTTCTACAACCACAGATACATCGAACTTTAGGAAATTGTGAGCAAGCTTGCATATAGCACTAAAGTAAGCAGCATATTCGGAAATTGAGGAGCGAGGGAAAAAAAAAACGTACGCCGAGGAAGTCGAGGAACACATTCTTCGGGATATTTCCTCGGCCCGCTTCGTTTTCAATGAGACTCCCGGCACCTCTTGTGACGCCTAGTTTCTTCCTTTTTGATGCTTCTACAGCCCATCACGCTACTTTAAATGTTAATCATTCAAGCGTCAGAGAAACAAAAAAAGTACTAAGGAGCAGCAGCGGCAAAGGCGAATGACGAATGCGAAGACGAGAAACGAGAAGGCGCGGTTTGAGTATATGCACGCTCTTCTTGGCTCTGTCGCTGGTCGAACCTCACGAGCTTCCTATGTTTTGGAAGAGCAGAGAACGGCAGCTACCATGGCTATCCTGTCTCCCATTCGATATTCGAATTTTCGAATGCGAATATTCGTATTTTTCGAATATCGAGGCGAATACTTATATGTTCGATTCGAATTCCGAACCGAATAGGAATTTCGGTATTCGAATTGCGAATCAAATCGAATGCCTCTTCCATACCGAATATATTCGAATAGTTGCCGCGCAAAAAGCCACGCAAGAACAAACAGTTAATCTACAGCGAAACCGCCAGAGACACTGTTTAAGTGCAAAACGAGGTGGGCTTCGTCCTCGTTTTCTCTTGCATAGTGCACAGAATATCCACTATGATGGTGGCGCACTACAGGGTGCCAGCTGTAGAAGAAGCTTACCAACGGGCCACAGAAATATTCGAGTAGCGAGCGAACGACTATTCTCCGTCTGTGGCCTTACCGTGACATCCAGAAGGGAGAGTCTCCTGCCGGATCACGTAGAGTAGCTAGTGTTTCTGCTCGGCAACACCACCTTCTGAATGCATACTGACCGAGATTGACGCTTGTATAGCGCTGCAAATTAAAATATATACAGAGTGTCCACCCTAAGTGTGAACAGATTTTTTAAAAATATATATAACACTTTTTCCAAGATGAAATCAATTGCAATATAGCATATGCTGAAGGGCACTCCCTAGCAGGGCATTAGCAAAGTCCAAAGGCAATGTCTTAATTAACTTTCATTAATTAACTTTTTAATTATAAAAGCTACAAAGTTGTCCCAATGAGAACATCTGTTCCTTTCGGTCACCTGATATCGTAGCCGTTTTCAGAACAAAAATCCGTTCGATAGATCGCCCGCAAAAAATTCGTGAAGGAACGCCATTTTTTTCTTTATTTTGTTCATTACGCTTCTTAGAAGACGCGTATTTCCTTCATCCCCAACGGGAGAGGGGGAAGGAGCACAGTGCCGCCTCATGCGTCGAAGATGAGAAACAAAACAAATGTATCGGGTGACTCTATCGGAACTGGCCTTATCTTGGGTTGCATTTTCTGTTTCCTTTTAATCTTTTTCCAGGACGCGAGAGGCGATAGTGTGCTCTTTCTCCCTCTCACATTGGGGGTGAAAGAAAGACGCGTCTTCTAAGAAGCGCAATGAACAAAATAAAGAAAAAAATGGCGTTCCTTCACGAATTTTTTGCGGGCGATCTATCGAGCGGATTTTTGTTCTGAAAACGGCTACGATATCAGGTGACCGAAAGGAACAGATGTTCTCATTGGGACAACTTTGTAGCTTTTATAATTAAGAAGTTAATTAAGACATTGCCTTTGGACTTTGCTAATGCCCTGCTAGGGAGTGCCCTTTAGCATATGCTATATTGCAATTGATTTCATCTTGGAAAAAGTGTTATATATATTTTTTAAAAATCTGTTCACACTTAGCGTGGACACCCTGTATGTTCTCTGCTTACGTTTCCTGTACGTTTGCACTTGATTTCCACGCAGCATATGCATGCAAGCCGTTCGACTTTGCAACTATTCGATTCGTATTGTCGTTATCGCGAAAGCGGGGGGTTTCTCTCTCTCCTTTTTTTTTATTACTTTCCCATTGGGTGGGGGTCTGTTTATGAGAGTAGCCGAATTTGTCGTGTGACGAATTCAATCTCTCCCTGTTATTTTTCTTCATCAACATCAACATCGATTCGTATTCGCTTCGGTTCTATAGTTATCCGCTTCGTAATCGAATATCCAAATCGGTTATTCGCTACGTATTCGCTTCGGTTTTCAAACCACTATTCGTACAGGTCTAGTGAAAGGTGACAGCAGGAGGGGTCATCACCTCTCTCTCTCGATCAAAAAGAAGAAAAAAAGAATTGCTCAGTTTTACCATTCGACGTAAATAAAACTCGATATTTTCTTATCACCACGTGGTTAGATATTATACTTATCGCGCACTACTCGTTGCCTTTGCCGATGCCAAAACCAGTATGACTCCGCCGCCTGTCACATTGCCATCGGCGCACAGGTCTATCCCCCTGTGCTCAGTGTATGTGCATGTATGTGTGTTTGAGAAAAAACGGGCGTTATGAAGAGGATGAGTGCGCGTCCTGGTCGTGAAGAAAGTTCAGCATGTCAAATTCTTGGGCTCGACATTTTTGCTCTCACAACGCGGGACTTCCGCCGCCCGTAGGTGCACCCCGCGTCGGGCGAGGGAATGCCCAAAGCCAAGACGACACAAGACTCAAGCGAACAATGAAACATTATCGGTAGAAGAACAAAGACACCAAAAAGCGAAAGGTGGTCTATGTAGCGCTTACAGAGGAATGGCGATAGGGCTGACTCACCGCATATGAGATGGTGGAAGTGCAGTAGTAAATATTCAGGGAAGCTGCTACAGATTTCACGTCTAGATTGGTATGTTCCCAAAGCAGTTATTGCAAGAGGCTAAATGTTCAGTTTATCGCTGTTTTTCACGTACTCTAAGACAACGTGTTTTCGAGTTTGCCCCATGTAAGTTGAGCAGGAATAGAATACATTACTGACTTTAAAAATGGAATAAAACGCCAATTTAATTAGAGTTCATCTAATTACTATGATGTGCGGTGCATGAGATACGCGGCAGTCAGACCGCAACTGTCAGTTATTTAGTTTAACTCTACTTTTGGTTCAGTGCTATCGAGGTTGTCCATCGCGCATGGTGTCACTCGAAATCCCGGCATTTTGTGTAGAAGGCACTGGTGCGACTCGATAAACCCTGCTATGTGTCGAGAGGCACTTCATAATGTTACAGCTGGTCAAAGTAACAGGACGGAATGATTCCACCCTATACCCAGGATTCAATACAGAAAGTGCAAGGGAAAATCTGCAGGAGTCCAAGACATTCCCGCTCCTGCATGATCTGTTCGCCAAAGCCAACTGTAGGAGGGTGCTTAGAATTGATTGCTTGGTATGCGATTACGACGAAGTCTGTCCTCGATGTTGCGAACAGAACAATAAAGTCACTCATTAGCTCTTCTCCTGGAACTTCCTATGTGTAACGAAAGATATATACTTTACTGAGTACAACGGCGTTGACACGGTGGCAGCAGGTCGTGAAGGATCCCGGACGCAATGAAGCGTAGGGCGGCGGGTCTCCGCTGTAACGGAGCATACATATAGGCTGTTTAAAGCTTACCATGCATGTTCCTATACAGTGGGGACAATGATTCGCAGAATGGTCGCAGCTGACGGCGAGCGAGACGCTGGAGGTTTTGAGATGTAATGCTCAGATTGCAATGTCGTCGACATGGCTACTACAAGAGCGCTGCTGGATCGTCGGAAAGTGTCCCCGATTTACTAGTAGTATCTTATTGTTGCTGAAATAAGAGTATACGTACTCTATCGCCTTTGCGTACGTAAGGGATAGCGTTGGTGACTCTGCGCACGCTCAAAGCATAAAGAGAGCTTCGCGCAGTGCGCAGAATCACCACGCTATCCCTTACATACGCAAAGGCAATAGCGTACGATGCACTAAAACTCACTAATGTATTGCTCGCATTGCATTTTTGTACGAATCTTCGGATGAAACTTCCCGTGGCATCCGCATGGCTCCCTGTCCCAGACGAGTGCTGCGTGCATTGAAGCCTCACTACTGGATACACGGTCGAGGTGTTGTGTCCAGAAGACCCTTCCTCTAGGGTTCCTCGATAAGAACATTAGACGTACTGAATGCGGCTGCTACAGTAAGTTCTTGCCCTTCAAAGCAGAGGCGGCCTTTACGGGTTCAAAGCTGTCTACGGAGGATACAGACAGCATGCCGATGGGCAGGTCGCTGTGGAGGCACAGCATATATTCAGCGTGAATTATCATTTGCTCGTAAGCTGCACATCTCCACGGGCGTTTAATGAATGATCAGGGTAAAATCCCGATTATTTCCGGAAGTGAACTCAATGTATCCCACTAAGATTGTTCAAATATGCGGAAAGTAAGGGCTCAGAGAGCCTTATCACTGTCTCAAGATTCATTGTTGATACTAATAATCGTGACGTGCGCGGACCCGCTTAGGTCACCGGTAATTTCGTGCGGAAATGACGTCAGTGTCCTCGCTTCCGTGTCAAGCGCCTCACAGGTTGCGATATTCAAGGTGCTTTGTGGTCGCTGCTGTTTAAAATTGGTTTCCCAGTCGCTTCTGAAGCAGTATGGGCGGCTGTTGCGCTGTTGTGAAGGGCAGACTATTCCGAATCCTTCAGGACTACAATGCCAGGTACTGGCACAGCGACGGTAATGCTGCGTACTTATCCTACATATGAATGTATGGAAGAATATGAAACCCACAACATCAAAAACGAATTTTTGACATTTTGATTTTAACGCATTTTTTTATTTTCAGCTGCGGCTGAAAATCGCTGCTTACACACGTGACGCACGCTTGAAGTTTGCTTGTTGCAGCCGTTATACTCAATGTTACATTACGTGCGTGCTTTCCGTCGGTAAATTAATTTATGTACACACAGAGAAAAACACAGTCTATTAGTCAGGTTCTGACAGTCGCGCTTTACCGCTTTCTAAAGATGTTTCTAGAGCCAGGCACATCCACCTCCAGCATGCACCTATAGCGTGCGTCGTCTCCTAGCGTAGACACGGAAGTCGACCCTTTTCCCATGATTCTTAGGAAGTACCGATCACCTAGTGCTTGCTTGCCCGCTTCCGTTCCCATGCGCCTTTCGCGTCATCCTCCTTTTCCTGGCATTCTTCCTCACGGGCCTGGTGTTTATATTGTTCCAGCCAGTCCATGGTGGAAACCACCCTTGGAGCTATATGCTTCATAGGGTTCAGTGGGGCACCAAAAGTGGTTTGTAGGTTGAATTTCGATGTGCAAGATCAGGACGTGTGGACTGCTTCCTTGCCCTCAGCGGTTGTCGGCTTTTCTGTCCCAGGGAGTTTTCAAAGCACAAAGTAGATCACAGATCCCTTTGCTTCGTTATTGCAGGCCACGCGTTGTTCCAACGGTTCCGATACAATCGCCAGTGACACTCGTGGGTGGGACCGGCAGCCGTGTTCTTGTCTTATAGATAATATGTCAAAAACGTAGACAAGCTGGCGTATGGGGTCCATGATGATAACATCCTGAGCTTTAGCGACAAAAAGTAAAACAAAGGAGTCTTTTTTTCTCGTACTGAAAGCCCAGGTTTTTATCGCCCTGGTTTCTTGTCGATTACTACTTGCCAGGTCGTTGCCAATCCATCCCCATGCGCTATTTTATCGTGGAAACCAGGTGACGAGCCGAAAGTGACGAACACTTTCTCACTGTGTCATGGCATCGGGTTTCATTTGACACACGATATTCTCTGCTTGGATGAGGTGACCCCACAGAGCTTCTGTAATGCCTCTTTGTGCATTTCCGTTCGGGACACTTTGTTTCGTTACCTTTCAGATCGCTATAAACGAAACGTGGGGTGGATTAGATTCGGATTACTTTCGAAATCACCAAAGTGCATCACAGTAACATTCCGTCAACTTTTTCGCGTCTGCTGCGTTGTGGTGAAATTGTGACGAAATCACTGCGAAACGGTTTCTTTTCTCTTACGGACACCTCTCAAACGTGTCTTTTCTTTTCTCACTTTTTTCCCTGTTGTTTCTTTCAGCACTTCTTAACGCTCTTGTGATAATGACGTGTAAAAAGCTATTCCGTGTTTGCTCGTCTGGGAGGCCTGTTTGCGCTTTTTCTTTGGTGGTGTCCTTTACTGAGCGCGGTGAATAAGCTTTGGCGGATTAATTACCGCGACGATAAACTGGTGCAACTAAAATCCAATATACGTATAGCCCAGTAACGGAGCGAGAAAAAATATTTCGGGAGGGGTTCTACGGGTTGAGAAGAGTTTCACCCTCGTTTTTCTTCTCCCAAATGCACTACCAATTAAAGGTATGATTTCGGGGGAGGGTTCCAATTTCCGGACCCGCTCACCCCCGGCTACGCCATTGGGGCAGCCATTAATCCGCAGTTGCGTGTATTAATCCAGTAAGAGGAACCGTGTACCTTAGTACCTTAGTAGTTGAGTGTGGCATCTAAGCAGTTACATAAAAGCATTTACGAAAAATAGCCGTTCAAAGAGCTGTGGCAAAAGAGGACGACCCAAAAGTGTGGCCATTACATGTCTGTACGCCTGCAATAGCGTTATGAACATCATGGTCATTACCCTACTCAAAACTGTTTCCTGTCTTAGAGGCACGTGAAACAAGGAAGCTTTTTCTAGAATGCACACCATGCAAGAAGCACTACTGCTGGTCGATATAACACTCACTAATTGGCAGGCCACTTTTTCATTGAAACAAATTTTCGAATTGCATGGCTTATATACAGGGTGTTTCAGTTAAATCCCCGGGCTAAATAATTCGCGAACCGGTGCACCAATCGAATAACTTTCTTTTTTACAAGTATCTGTCCAATACCGCCTACAAGATGCGCACCGCGTGAATGAGCGGGAGGCGCTCATTATTTAAATAAAAATGCAAATGAGTTTCGTAAAAAAGCGTAACTTCTAAAGCAGGGCGCTGTCGGTATTAAAATGGTACTACCCCTTTTGGGACCTTCAGTGGACACCTTTCAGAGAAAAATCTGCCACCGAAGCGGGTCATTTGTTGCAGTAATTAATTGTTTTCGGTTTACGTATTTTTGTCGCGGCTGGTCGCGGCGAAGCGCAAAAGGACGTAATTCATTGGTGTAAGGACGTAATTCATTGATGAATAAGGGAGTGAAAGAGCGTCTTTTTGCGCTTCGCCGCGACCAGCCGCGACAAAAATACGTAAACCGAAACCAATTAATTACTGCAACAAATGACCCGCTTCGGTGGCAGATTTTTCTCTGAAAGGTGTCCACTGAAGGTCCCAAAAGGGGTAGTACCCATTTTAATACCGACAGCGCCCTGCTTTTGAAGTTACGCTTTTTTACGAAACTCATTTGCATTTTTATTTAAATAATGAGCGCCTCCCGCTCATTCACGCGGTGCGCATCTTGTAGGCGGTATTGGACAGATACTTGTAAAAAAGAAAGTTATTCGATTGGTGCACCGGTTCGCGAATTATTTAGCCCGGGGATTTAACTGAAACACCCTGTATATACGGTATACGGGGCGTGTGCAGATAAAGTACGCCCATATTTGCGCGGACGAACCACCGTTGGTGCACAACTACGCATTCACGCGATCGAAAGCAACAAAACATCGTGGTAACCCAGCTCTGCGTTACAAAACATATTGTCATGTCACGCAAGCTTTGCTCTCCGCGTATTTCCTATGGGGCCTGGCGGTCTCTTCACGGTTGCATCCAGCTACCGCCAGGTGTGCCACCGGTGCAGAAACCGAAATGAAGTCCCACGTGGGAATGAAAGTCCCGAAGCGAAGTGAAATCCCACATTTCTGTTTTGGAATGGATGGATGGATTGGATACTGTGGCTTTTCCCGGTTTCGGCACCGTTAGCGCACCTAGCGGTACCCGCACACAATTATCCGAAGTCCGCCACGTTGTCGTCGGTACGGCCCATTCGAAATGCACGGAGAGCAAAGTTTGCGTGACTATTAGTTTGTTCCGCATAGTTTTGTTGCCAGGATTTTTCTTGTGTCGGTTTTCATCGCATAAATGCGTCGTTGTGCGTCACTGGAAGTTCGTTCGGTGAGCAGCTAACGTCTTACGTGCGCAAATGTGGATATACCTATACTTTATCTGCACACACCTTTACATAATCAACAAACGAACGGTCAAAGCTGAAGCCTAGCGTTTCGCGTTTCGTGGTGAAGACAGTGGCTCCCAATACCCCTCCATGGTCTCTGCCAAGCCCAGTCATTTGCCTAACTGTTCCTGGCCTGCATGGAAGGAAAACGGATACAGCCCCGTGTTGCCAAACTGCTTACCCTGGGCATGATGAATGAATGATAGGTATACGTCGTCAACGTCGGTTTTCACTGACGGTTCATCTACTCGGGATGGCTCGTCCTCAGCGTTTGTCATTCCATCGTCAGTCTCCTGTGGTTACTATCTTTCGCGCAGAACCTCATCTACGTTTACCGAGATCTACGCCATTCTCTTTGCTGTGCAAAAAATATCAGCCAGCCCTGATCAGTCCTGGGTCGTGTTTACAAACTCAAGACCCGCGCTCCAGTGTGTGGCCAACTTGGGGATACGCGGCTCCCTCAGTCCTGTTGTCTTTGACATCCTGTAAGTTTATAAGAACGCGGCCGGTGCAGGGCACACTGTCGCATTGCAATGGATCTCCGGACATGTCGGCATCAGCGGTAATGAGGAAGCAAACAGAGCCGCCTTTAGCGCCCATCAGCACGCAGCTCTTTCCCCGATAATGATGTGTCCGGGCGACCGTAGATACCTCCTTTCCGACACTCACCGGCCCCAAGATGCAGGCTGAATGGCAACACGACGTAGCTCACTCGCCTTTACACATGCCTTTAAACACCGTCTCGGCTCCACCTCATCTTCCTTCTGCCCCACTTATGGAGTGCACGACGACCTCTGCCACTTCGTTCTGGCTTGTGGACAATATCACCAAGAGCGTGCACTCATGGAAGTTGCTATGCAACGTATTGACAAACGGCCGTTCAACCTCGGGAAGATTCTCGGACCGTGGTCGAACGCTGCCCACCAGATGCAAGGTCTTCGTCTTCTTGCGGAGTTCCTACGCTCCACCGGTCTGGCGATGGATCTCTGAAAGTGCTCTTCCCATCATCATCCCCTCATCATCCCCTCATCCGTTCCCAATGTGCAATAGGGCAGTGTACCGCCACAGTGGCGGTGAATCGCCCACCTCATCATCATCCAATGTACGCGTGTGTGTCAAAGTTTCTCGAAAATCCGTCATAAATCGAGGTTTGAATGAATGGAAATAATGGAAAGTGTTATAAGGACAGCTTTATGGAACTTAACTGTAAAATTTACATTTTTGAAAATACATAAACCATCTTGATCAGGGTGAACCTTAGTACCCTAACATTTCACTTCCACTGCATTTCTTAATTTTATCTTCTACTTTCGCGTCGGTCATATCTTCATCATAATACAGGGTGTTTTCTTAGCCTTTACAGAATTTTTATTAAAAAAGCTATGAGAGCAGCATAGATGTCGTTTTTGCACTTGAGTTCTACGGCCAGGCGGCCATCCTCTCGAAGAGAGTATGTAACTACAAGATGACTAATTACCTGCAATTCATTAATTAACTCTTTAATTTTGTATTTTCGGGAAAAAGCGAGATAACAGAACGGAAGACAATGCTCGTTGAAATCCACTCTATCTTCTAAAAATCAAGAAAAGAGCGCTTGCCATGAAATATCCATCGCTGAATTTCGGTATGCAAATGAGCCGGAACCGAAAAAGCGCGCCTGAGGAGCGCATCACCCTCGCCGACTAATGCTTATCTGCCCCGGAAAGCGGTTTATCTGGCCAGCTGAGCGGCACCTACTCCAATTATCTCCATCGCTGCAAATCACGTGGCTCTCTGACGTGAAATGTGAGCTGTACTCCCCGCGTTCTCGGTCGCCGCGCTTTCGGTTACGGCTCATTTGTATATCAAAATTCTGGGATGGATATTTTGACGCACGTGCGTGTTTCATGATTTTTTAAACGTGAAATGCTTGCAACTAGGATAGTCTCTCAATCTGCTATCTCGCTTTTGTACCAAATTCCCTAATTAAAAACTTAATTAATTTTAGGTAATTCATCTTGTAGTTGCACACTTTCTTCCACCAACCTGCTACTCTTTCGGAAAAAAACTACAAAGAAAAATAATAAAAAGAAACGAAATGATGGGGGAGGGAAGGGGATGAGGAGGGGGTGGTTAAAGTCTCATCAGGTTGGAGTCTTTCAGGAACTGTAGGAGGTAGTTCCCAGCTTGATGGCACTGTTCTTTTGTGGGGCAGGCCCCAAGAATCTTCTCTATCGTGAGGGTCGGTTGGTCCAGTTTGGTCCAGAGGGCACTGTTCTTTTGAGGGCCAGGCCCCAAGAATCTTCTATATCGTGAGCGTCGGTTGGTCCAGTTTGGTCCAGAGGGCACTGTTCTTTTGAGGGCCAAGCCCCAAGAATCTTCTATATCGTGAGCGTCGGTTGGTCCAGTTTGGTCCAGAGGGCACTGTTCTTTTGAGGGCCAGGCCCCAAGAATCTTCTATATCGTGAGCGTCGGTTGGTCCAGAGGGCACTGTTCTTTTGCGGGCCAAGCCCCAAGAATCTTCTATATCGTGAGGGTCGGTTGGTCCAGTTTGGTCCAGAGGGCACTGTTCTTTTGAGGGCCAGGCCCCAAGAATCTTCTATATCGTGAGCGTCGGTTGGTCCAGTTTGGTCCAGAGGGCACTGTTCTTTTGAGGGCCAGGCCCCAAGAATCTTCTATATCGTGAGCGTCGGTTGGTCCAGAGGGCACTGTTCTTTTGCGGGCCAAGCCCCAAGAATCTTCTATATCGTGAGGGTCGGTTGGTCCAGTTTGGTCCAGAGGGCACTGTTCTTTTGAGGGCCAGGCCCCAAGAATCTTCTATATCGTGAGCGTCGGTTGGTCCAGTTTGGTCCAGAGGGCACTGTTCTTTTGAGGGCCAGGCCCCAAGAATCTTCTATATCGTGAGCGTCGGTTGGTCCAGTTTGGTCCAGAGGGCACTGTTCTTTTGCGGGCCAAGCCCCAAGAATCTTCTATATCGTGAGCGTCGGTTGGTCCAGTTTGGTCCAGAGGGCACTGTTCTTTTGAGGGCCAGGCCCCAAGAATCTTCTATATCGTGAGCGTCGGTTGGTCCAGTTTGGTCCAGAGGGCACTGTTCTTTTGCGGGCCAAGCCCCAAGAATCTTCTATATCGTGAGCGTCGGTTGGTCCAGTTTGGTCCAGAGGGCACTGTTCTTTTGAGGGCCAGGCCCCAAGAATCTTCTATATCGTGAGCGTCGGTTGGTCCAGAGGGCACTGTTCTTTTGCGGGCCAAGCCCCAAGAATCTTCTATATCGTGAGGGTCGGTTGGTCCAGTTTGGTCCAGAGGGCACTGTTCTTTTGAGGGCCAGGCCCCAAGAATCTTCTATATCGTGAGCGTCGGTTGGTCCAGTTTGGTCCAGAGGGCACTGTTCTTTTGAGGGCCAGGCCCCAAGAATCTTCTATATCGTGAGCGTCGGTTGGTCCAGAGGGCACTGTTCTTTTGCGGGCCAAGCCCCAAGAATCTTCTATATCGTGAGGGTCGGTTGGTCCAGTTTGGTCCAGAGGGCACTGTTCTTTTGAGGGCCAGGCCCCAAGAATCTTCTATATCGTGAGCGTCGGTTGGTCCAGTTTGGTCCAGAGGGCACTGTTCTTTTGCGGGCCAAGCCCCAAGAATCTTCTATATCGTGAGGGTCGGTTGGTCCAGTTTGGTCCAGAGGGCACTGTTCTTTTGAGGGCCAGGCCCCAAGAATCTTCTATATCGTGAGCGTCGGTTGGTCCAGTTTGGTCCAGAGGGCACTGTTCTTTTGCGGGCCAAGCCCCAAGGATCTTCTATATCGTGAGCGTCGGTTGGTCCAGTTTGGTCCAGAGGGCACTGTTCTTTTGAGGGCCAGGCCCCAAGAATCTTCTATATCGTGAGGGTCGGTTGGTCCAGTTTGGTCCAGAGGGCACTGTTCTTTTGAGGGCCAGGCCCCAAGAATCTTCTATATCGTGAGCGTCGGTTGGTCCAGTTTGGTCCAGAGGGCACTGTTCTTTTGAGGGCCAGGCCCCAAGAATCTTCTATATCGTGAGCGTCGGTTGGTCCAGTTTGGTCCAGAGGGCACTGTTCTTTTGCGGGCCAAGCCCCAAGAATCTTCTATATCGTGAGGGTCGGTTGGTCCAGTTTGGTCCAGAGGGCACTGTTCTTTTGAGGGCCAGGCCCCAAGAATCTTCTATATCGTGAGGGTCGGTTGGTCCAGTTTGGTCCAGAGGGCACTGTTCTTTTGCGGGCCAAGCCCCAAGAATCTTCTATATCGTGAGGGTCGGTTGGTCCAGTTTGGTCCAGAGGGCACTGTTCTTTTGAGGGCCAGGCCCCAAGAATCTTCTATATCGTGAGCGTCGGTTGGTCCAGTTTGGTCCAGAGGGCACTGTTCTTTTGAGGGCCAGGCCCCAAGAATCTTCTATATCGTGAGGGTCGGTTGGTCCAGTTTGGTCCAGAGGGCACTGTTCTTTTGAGGGCCAGGCCCCAAGAATCTTCTATATCGTGAGCGTCGGTTGGTCCAATTTGGTCCAGAGGGCACTGTTCTTTTGAGGGCCAGGCCCCAAGAATCTTCTATATCGTGAGGGTCGGTTGGTCCAGTTTGGTCCAGAGGGCACTGTTCTTTTGAGGGCCAGGCCCCAAGAATCTTCTATATCGTGAGGGTCGGTTGGTCCAGTTTGGTCCAGAGGGCACTGTTCTTTTGAGGGCCAGGCCCCAAGAATCTTCTATATCGTGAGGGTCGTTTGGTCCAGAGGGCACTGTTCTTTTGAGGGCCAGGCCCCAAGAATCTTCTATATCGTGAGGGTCGGTTGGTCCAGTTTGGTCCAGAGGGCACTGTTCTTTTGAGGGCCAGGCCCCAAGAATCTTCTATATCGTGAGGGTCGGTTGGTCCAGTTTGGTCCAGAGGGCACTGTTCTTTTGCGGGCCAAGCCCCAAGAATCTTCTATATCGTGAGGGTCGGTTGGTCCAGTTTGGTCCAGAGGGCACTGTTCTTTTGAGGGCCAGGCCCCAAGAATCTTCTATATCGTGAGCGTCGGTTGGTCCAGTTTGGTCCAGAGGGCACTGTTCTTTTGAGGGCCAGGCCCCAAGAATCTTCTATATCGTGAGCGTCGGTTGGTCCAGTTTGGTCCACATGCCACTGTTCTTTTGAGGGCCAGGACCCAAGAATCTTCTCTGTCGTGAGGGTCGGTTGGTCCAGTTTGGTCCAGGTGCCACTGTTCTGTTGAGGGCCAGGACCCAGGAATCCTCTCTATCGTGAGGGTCGGTTGGTCCAGTTTGGTCCCGATGGTACTGTTCTTTTGGGGGCCAGGCCCCACGAATCATCTCTATCGTGAGGGTCGGTTGGTCCAGATGGCACTGTTCTTTTGTGGGCCAGGCCCCGAGAATCTTCTCTAGCGTGAGGGTCCGTTGGTCCAGATGGTACTGTTCTTTTTATGGCCGGGCCCCAAATGGTCTTCTCTATTGTGAGGGTCGGTTGGTCGAGTTTGGTCCAGATGACACTGTAGCGGGCCATGGACAACGACGACGATGGCCATGCGCATGGAGCACCGGCGCGGCCGTGGAGATAGGCCACTGTCATCGCCTCTTCGTGGCATACCATCATCGCCGGTCGGGACTCATGTAAAGGGACACCACCGCCTCTATGGTGACCAGGACGTGATGCGTCAAGTAATAGCTGTGGCTTCCAGGAACAGCTTGCCTTGGTAGTGCTCGTCGATGGTGTCTCAGAAATTTGGGATGGTGAAGGGCCGAATTGCGCCGTACTTGATGTTCATTGTTCGGGTCACCAAAGGTAGACTGTAGACCAAATGTCACACTGTTCTTTTGATGGCCAGGCCCCAAGGATCTCCTCTATCATGAGGGTCGGTTGGTCCAGTTTGGTCCGGATGGCACTGTTCTTTTGAGGGCCATGCCCTAAGAATCTTCTCTATCGTGAGGGGTGGTTGGTCCAGTTTGGTCCGTCGACGTGAGGTCAAGCGAATATGGCAGGTGTGGAAGACACTCAAATCGAAGAACGCGGATAGTTGAAGTTTCATACGTATGCGACCAGGCGTCGTCATGTCGGAGCAGTACACTCTTTGCGAGCAGTCCACGACGGTTTGTTCTCAAGGGGGGCTTCAAATATGCCGCGTGGAGATCACAGTATCTTGGCTGTTCACTGTTTGTCCCCTAGGCAGATGTTCAATAATTGTACCCTGATGGTCCCAAAAAAATGGGGCTTCGATCATGGGCGTTCCGAGAGGAGGGCATGGGTGTGCCGAGTACCCCCTGTGGAGCTACAAGATCACGATCAGATCAAGATGATAGTAATCCTAATCTTATCCACCGCATCCCCTGCATATCAGATGTTTCGGCTATTGTCGTCATTCTAGTGTCTATTGGTTGCAAGCTTTGCCTTCCCCTGGAAAAAATCCTGAGAACGCACATGACTTCGATAGTTTCGGCCGCTACAGCAGTGCGCAGGCTCTCCGGTCGTGGCAAGCCCAACACACTTGTGTTGCCACCTGCGAACTTACATGCATTCATGCACTTGCTGCAGTGATATGCCGACGCTGTCGTGCATTCGTGGAATGGTGGCTGTCAATGGGTTTCACGCCTTCGCTCACAATTGAGGAAACGGACGCCTGACCGTTCCTCCGTGGTGCAAACCTGCAGCGGGGCAGCCATATTAATCAGTTGTCGCGTGCTTACACGTGCCATGCGGAGGTCGCAAAACACAACCTACAAGGTGCGTTCGTTTGTTGGAGTCGAGAGAGATGTCAAAATGCCGCGGCGCGGCTGTCGTGGCGACATATCGTGGCGCAGAGCCCGTAGCTTTACAAGTTTTGCTTTAAAAAAAAGCGTACTGGTAAGCGTAAAAAAAAGCACGCAAGGGCTCATGGGAACTTAGAGTGTCTTCTGCATTGGAAACGGCCAGAGCTACGCCATTTTCGCCTGGCGCCGCCGCCGCCGCCAGTAGTGCTGGGACTGCATCCTGGCGGCTTTACATAGCGGTACATCAATTTCGAAACTCCGTGAAATCGATTAATTTTCTGCAAAAATGAGAAAAAACGCTCTTCAACTTTTCCTCTACGAAGAGCTGTCTGACCTACTTCGCAGTGTGAAGCGTGAGGTAGTGAAACTCGGCTCCTAACTGTAGCTTGTCTGGCGCCTGCGAAGGAGTCTCCGGGGACTCTACGCAGTAATGTGCACGACGAATAGTACTAGGTCGTGGTAAGGCGATATGACATAGCGGCCAGGGGCTCTAAAGGCGGTCTAAAGCAGTGTTTCTCAACCAGGGTTCCGCGGGCCTTGTCCTGAGGTTCCCCGAACATGGTACTGTTCAGCACCCGGGAATGTAACTTGACCGCCTTCCAAGTGTCGCTCTCGGACAGCCTCGGACCGTGGGATTTACATCGATATTGCAGGACCAGGTTGCCGCGGCTTACGATCATTGTGAAGAGTAGAGCCAGCAGCTGTCGTCTTCATGGGTCGCGCAACTCAACCCGACAATTTCTCCGCACAGCGGTTTTGCTTTTCTCTTGTGTTTCGAAAGCATTACAAGCACTTGGAAAGTTGAAGATACTTCGGAGAAACTTCGAAGCTACTCTCCTGCCTACTTATGGACTTATATGGATTTACAAGCAAGAGTGGCAACCCACACCGCATTATCTGCGGGAAAGGATTGTGAAACAGCTGAATGAATCCGGGAAAACTCAAGCGACATCTTGGGACGAAACAGTTAAATAAATTATAATTACGCAATTAAATAATCAGTTATACGAAACAAAGTTTTGCTACCTGTACGACATCTAGTAGTTCGTCTCACTCACTTCTGCGCAGTTACCCCAGTGTATGGTAAGTTTCTTGAGGTCGTACTGACGCAATCATGGGTTCCCTCGAATAGCATAAGTTGAGAGCCACTGCTCTAAAGGATAAGGGAGGGTGATCTGTTGCCGTATATTCTGGTCATCTGGATGCTACCCGAATGGGACACGCTTGGAGACTGGGAGGTCCGCGGTTCGAATCCGCGGGCCGGCTGTGCCGTCTGGGGTTTTTCCTGGGTTTCCCTCAGATGTGTAATAGGCGTATGCCGGCACAGTTCCCCTGAAGTCGGCCCATGGACGCAGCTATCCTCCCCCCGAGCGGATTCCGCTCGGTCTTCCACTTCACCCTTCCTCTCCTCCTCCCCACCACCTTTCCCTTCCCGAGAAACATGCCGCCTAATCAGGCAGGCAGACCTCTCGGGTTCCTCCCAACGACACTCCTCCTCCTCCTCCCCCGAAGCGTATATGGCGTATATTTCTCATCTCGCGCATCCAGGCGCCGCCACGCCATGTGTAAACA